>NW_023596136.1:30684271-30856430 GCF_011947565.3 Pollicipes pollicipes | reverse complement strand
AAGAAATAAAAGCCAAATTCGTAAATCAAATTTATCTGTACAAGCCACTTGAAGATATTTAGTTCGAGCTCAATTTGGAGTACAGCCGTTCTGAGGCCAGGCACCTAGCACACTTTGTTTTCTAAAAGTTGCCTCATCCTTTTCAGAGCTAGCATAGGGTTGTGACCGAGGCGTTCACAGACCAACTCCAAGATCTCAAAGAAAGGGGGTTTGCAAGATTTGATCCGGGAAGCGTTCGCCTACAGTGCCCCCCCCCCCCCCCACTGGTCAAACGTCGGATTCACCCCAAACATTTCAAGTTTCTTTAACTTGCGACGTGCGTTCTCGTGGGGCTTAGTACCCTTTTCTCCAATACACCTTATTACCGTAAAATTACATATCAAATAGCCTTACAAGACCACAAGGGGCAGAACCATCCCCATCCCATAAGCACTTAAAATCGAAAGACCGGGATCTCAGACAGCCCCCTGCCGCGCAGCCTCCATGAATATCACGAGGCATGGCAAACAAGGCGGGTAGCGGTGTCAAAGTTGCCCGACGGACCAGAACTGCAGGAAATTTCTCTCAACCTTACGTTCCTTTATCTTTACGGCGATTGGTCCTTCCAGACATCCTCCACGCCATTCGAATCCTTCCGTATGCTGCAAAAAAATGTAACACTACCTACATCTCCTTCATCAGCGTCACACGACCGGACACTGCGCGCCGGCGTGCCAACACGGCTGGCCGCCCCGGCTAGAGCTTTCACGAGGAGACATTTGCGAAGTCGTAAGTACAAACCCCTAGTGTTTGTGAGGTCCAGTCGCTGGAAGGCAACCACTAAGTACGCCGATAGTTGACTCGCGGACAGCCATAAAACCGCTGTGTCATTCTCACGTTTGTTGTCTCGTGGGGACGCCTGTCCAGTCGAGCCCCATCAACTTTCCGTAGAGACACCTCGCTTTCAGAAGCGCCAACTGCACTAAATGTTTCACCTGCTGATGTCTTCTCTAATGTGTCCGGCCACATGCCTTCCGCAGCTCAACATGTCCGCCGCTCGGGCCCTCGGATGCCAACTTAAACACAAACGTCTGAGTGCGTTTGGGCGGGCAGTGTGTTGATGCAATGGCAGCTCCCGTAATGCAAGCGTGCCTGAGCCTTGCCGTGACCACGTGAGGTAACTGGCCATTATGTGGCTGATTACGGTCGTGTTGAATATAATGACGTTAGAGTGGCTGGGTATTGTACACTGCTACCCTGACTGTCTGACTACACTGCTGCTCATTCGAGGTACAGGATCCACACAGCAGGTAAGATCGTTTAAGTTGTTCTGTTGCTATAGACAGGGGCGCAGGCAGGGTGCGGGTGGGGCAAAAGGAAGCACGTGCTCCCCTCAGATTCCGGGGAGCCCTTCGAGACCCTCGGATCGACGGACCAAGGGTCCGATCCGAAGATCCAAATATGAAAAAGACCGTAGGCCCTATTCGTATTCAAAGGTCCCACCAGGGGCCTTTTGCACCGCCTGGGGGCGGGGGAGAAGGCTGGGACAATGCAGACCTCTGCGTCGGCCAAAGACCACCAACGCCGACCAGTCGACTCTGTGTCGGTCTGAATCCAGGGGGCTCATGTATCAAGCGCAAACAAGAAGGACCCCGCGATTTTCATCGTTCGGTAATTCGGGGCCCCTGCAGCAATGATGGGCTCCTGCATCGATCAGGAGCCCACAGTGCCAAACAGGGGATCCTGTACGTCGGTAAGAGGCCACGAGGCGGCCAGGGACGCGGTTGGTGGACAGAGACATTGTCGGGGTTGCGAAACCAGGGGGTCTCTTACGTCGGACTGCGCCCTCTGACAATCAAGTGAGGCATGAGAACGTACGATGAGAACGTAAGACTTCACAATGAGACAACAGAAGGGTGCTGTGTCAGCCAGAGACCCCAGCACCGAAGCGGGCCTCCGTCCCATTTCATTTGGAGCCCGATAAGCCGAATTGGCGGCCCGGTGCCAATTGTTGGATCCAATGCGCCAGTTAGGGACACGTTTATTTAAATGATGGCTCCTGTGTCGATCCAGGTCAACTGCCCCGGTCAGAGAGCCTCCCGCGTCAGAGAGGGGACCGAGAAGTAGTGTATCCCTCTAGGGGCCCCGAATCGAGCAGGGGGTCCGGTCCCGTGTCACCATGGCAGCCATTGGATACATACTTCGGGCTGGGACGAAAAAGCCCTTCTGCCCTTGACCGGAGAAGGCAATGTGCCCACCTGTGTTCTACCCACGGGGCCCTTTGCCCGAGGCAAGGTAAGGAATCTCCTCACTGTTCAGACTCCTAACCGAGTGGATCGACACGAGGTCAGAAACCTGTTTCGATGTGACCAACACATGCTTGGCTCGGGACGTCCTTCCGTCCTCTTTCGTAATCGGCTGGTAAACAATGTTATAGTCGCTTTGAGCATGCGTGTCCGCAGTCGTTAGAAATAAGAACAGCGAGACCCCACGCTACGGTTTCCTTGAAACCGAACGGTGTTGGCAAGTACAGCTTACACTAGGCGGCAGCTGCCGGTCGCGCGAAACCGACCACGTGGCGTGAAATCATGCTCCTGAAAGCCCTTGGAAATCTACTCGTACTGTTCAAATGCAAAAGAGGCAAAAATTTCACCAACACCATTTTGAGATGCATCCTCTGAACGGAACAACATTTCCAAGCGAGACAAACAATGAAGTCAGAGTTCAGAGCAGCCATTACGTAAGAGTTCGCTGAGCAGTAAGTGCTCATCCATTCCCGTTCTCGATCTGAAACCTGTACAAGTGAAATATACGGCACGGATTGCCTTCGACACGGAGGGACTGATTCCATCAGTGGTTCAAAAGTGCTCCTTTCGGATGTGTGGTCGCTTTCGTCCGTTCGTTGGCCACCCCCTCATGTTGCCCATGAGACTGATACCTCGCGGCCTGTGGAAACTGCAACGGCTAACGTCGGTGTTTGTCGTCTAGAGCAGCATTTGGACCCTTTTAATCTGCGCAATCCAATCCAATCCATCGATTCAAATCCATTTTTAGGCCCCATGCGGGGGAGGGGGCAAGAACCTAGTAAGATATTTGGGGAGCCGCGACAAAATTTCACGACACCCCCGGCTGTTACCACTTTGGAAAGTCTCACCCACCATCATACAATGAAAAGGACCCGCGGCTTATTTCATACAGCCATTTCACGCACGGTTCATTATGATGCCAAATGCTGGTAGAATGACATGTTGTAGTAACTAATGGGTCAGTAAGTAGGATACACATTTTCAGTTAAAAAACTATACCAATTAACAGAAAACGAAGCAAATTTGGCTTCCTTGACATCAAATGAGCCAAACAAGCGCTTTTGGGGAGGGAGGAGGAGGGGGATTTTACCGGTAGGAGGCCCTTCATTAGTCCGGTGCCCCCCCCCTCCCTCCCGTTCCCCATCAAGGCTGGAACTGCCGCCCTGGATCAGCGCACGGGTTAACCGCGCTTGGTTTCGTATCGCGTGACCTTTCGGGGCTCCGGAGTTCCCCACCCCGGACTCGCCCAAGGGGGAGAGGTCGCGGCAGGGGGGGGGGGGGACGTTAATGCGACTCCACATTCGACATACCGAAAAGGGAAGGGGAGGAGGCGTGTTTAGGGGTATTTAGGGATGAGATGTAGTCGGCGGTAAACGGGCGTATGCAATGATGGTCTACTACGAGGACATAAGTAGATGGGTAATTTGCGATCAGTGGTAAGCTGTCCTGGAACGCCTTAAGGCAACCGTTGCGGACGAAGGTACGCTTAGAAGAAGTTCGTAAGACAATTGCTCGAAGGAAAAAAGTTCGTTTGCCTTAAACTTGTCAGGACACGGTACGTAGCATATACAGTTCGTACCGTCAAAAGTCCGCAAAGTGGGAAGTTCATGTAGCATGAGGTTCGTGTGGAAAAAATGTTCGTCGGAAAAAAGTTCGTACCGAACATGCTTGCACGCACAAAAGTTCGTATACGAAAAAGTTTGCGCGCAATTGTCCGCGCGCAAATGTTCGTCGCAGATAAAGTTCGCATGCTCGTGTATGGTGTACGCAATACGCAAATGTCCTATGCACATGTTCGTCTGAGAAAAAGTTTGTCTGACAAAGCACGCACGCGAAGCAACCTTAAGTGATCAAATCTCAAGTGATTTCAAATGATCAAATGCAGATATCCTCCTTGTTGCCTCGGGTGACTGATCAGTGTGAGGACCACCACACCAACCTTCCGCCGACGGGGGGAGGGGACAGGGGTATGGAATGGCGGTGGGCAGCAGCAATTGCATAGTTAAGGTAAAATATTGCGGCCAGCTGAGTAATTTCTTACATGCAATTAAACGCCCTCTAGCGACTAGGAAATACTTTCAAATTCATGGGAGCAAAGTAAATTACCGATGATGAGCTATGGGAGCGACCAAAAGTTAAACGCGCCCAACGCACCAGCCTGCCCACTTGTTTTTCTTCATCCCTCACCCTCCCGTCTGTGTTGATGCTCCCGCCCGACTGTCCCCGAGCGTGCCGCTGATGCCGGCTGACGGCCGCGGCGCGGGGGTCGCTGGTAAAAGGCGGCAGGCGGACGAGGTATGCCATTACGGATACATAGGACGCAACGCATGCCATTACTTACATAGATCTACCTCCACAATCCATAATCCATAGTCCAGTGAGAAGTATGCACCCGCTGCATACGATTTGATGCACCCGCTTTGATCACAACCACGCCCGCACCTGGCCCAACATGGCCCGAGGCGTACCCCGAATAGAGTCGAAAATTACAGCCGATTTCTACGCCTGATCATATCCTGCGACGGTTTGATTTCAGCGAAAAGTGAGAGCTGACTGGGTAGCACTTGGCAACCGGGTGTCAGTCTGCCCTGGACCCCCCCCCCCCCCCCTATGGTTTTAGGACAACACATTCGCAAAAGGCCGTACCCAAAAGTTCGCGAGCAAATGCTCATGCGGCATAGAGTCCATGTAAAATGTTCGTAGTGATTAAAGTTTATCCGGACGTTGGTGTGCTTTGACCAAGTAAACAATCGTTCGTAAGGAATTAAAAACACGCAAATATTCGCAACAGATACAGATGGCTTGACAAAAGTACGTACGCAAAAGTTCGCGAACAGGATAAGCGCAGCCGAGGGGGTTCCGGGGTGCTCCCCTTTCCCGAGAATGCCGAACAATGAGCCTGTGACAACGCATAGAGAAACGGGCATCGGGATGGTGTATGATAATTGTATGCAGTGCGTTCCAGGACAGATCAGCAATCAAGGCAGCAAATTATATACCATCCGCTCTCAAATTTCGGCGAAATTTGGTTTCCGGAGACGACCTCATGCATCAATGCGAGTGAACCATTTCTAGCTGTATCCGGCGTATCGTTTAAGAGTGCAAGCCTCTAGCGATAACGGGTCGGGTGCAAACAACGTCCTAATCAAAAGGAGTGCATCGAAGCGGGGCCAGCTGATGCACAGTTTTCACTAATCTCCGATCTACTTTACATAACCAGCTGTACACCGGGTGTCATCCGGTGCCTGCCCGCAGTATTCCAAAAGCGAGCCGACGCTCATCGCGTCCGTCAGTTGGCGTCGGTGGCACGCTCAGGGAGCGCCGGGCCGAGTCGTTGACACGGATGTCGTCGGGATGAGGGATAAAGGGAGAACTCCGCAAACTGGTTGGGTACCCCGCAGTGAACATGCTTTTTAAAATATAACCTCCAATCCCCTCCCCTTGATCCCAGGTCATGTTGCGTAAGATGACCTTTGGAAGGAGGGGGGGGGGGGGGGGCTGGGGTAGGAAACTGGGAAGGAACTGGGATAGTGCGCACTACCCCAGTTAGTTCGTTTATTTGCTGACCGCCTTAAAGCGTTAAAGTTCACCCCACGAAGAGTTAGGCTGTCATGATACTAGACGTGAGTCCTGACCTATGTCATTGTCCACCGCCACCCCCCCCCCCCCTCGGTCAACGGGATGTGGCGGCCCTTAGTAGCGACCGTTCATTCGACATCTGGCACCAGTCATGGAGATCTACATCGCCGCTACAGTACACATCTGCACATGAAATTCTGCGTACGTAAAATTGCCGAGCGAACTTCATCTCTGGCGAACATTCGCGCATAAACTTGTATTTGGCGCTTACATCACGTCAAAATACTAGCATTTGTTACGTGCTTCCGTCACATGATCGGTATCCTTGACTGTCATTTGCAGCCGAAAATTTGCGCCGATGCAAATGCTTACGAGTTGTACATGCTGAATTTTGTGCGTAAGCCATTACTTAGGAACGGTTTCCATAAAAAACTTTAATGCGTACGAACATTTTCGTTACAAACTTTTTCCTGCGGGCAATGAGAGAAACCGAGAGCGTATACTAGATGGCGGCACCCTTCAGAAAGGTGGCAGCACCAGTGCCACAATCGGCTGAAGCTGACTGGGGGGCCTAGTGGCAGCCAGCCGGCATCGACCGAGTGTAATGCAAAGATGTGCAACCTGTGGACAGAAACAGTCAAGCGCTATCAACATCACAGGCAGAGCAGTGTTTTGTCTCAAAGGAAGCTGACAAGTACAAGCCTACCGGTACTCTACCCATCCACGACAATGGGTCACTTTTCAAGAAGTGACTGGGGGGGAGGGAGCAGTAATGTTGTTTTTGAGGATTTACATGCATAAAATTTGCCTAACGATGGGATTGGACGTTGAACTAACTTTAAAATCCGAGTTCGTTGTGGGACGGAAACCTCCATGGTGTACATGCACTCCCTAAAAGTCGATCTTGGGTGTACACTTGCACGATCTTCGGCGTTCACGCGACTTATTTAGCAGAGAAGAAAAAGGAATATATCACCGAAATACTTCAGCTACAACTTTCAACAATATCATCCGTCGACGAAATTCCGAGCAGCACCCCCCCCCCCCCCCCCGTGCGTAAGCCGGGCCTGGGATCGTCGAACGGGCAGTCCCTGGGTGGATCTGGTAGATCTATCGCCACCCCTCCTTCAACCCACTCTGTAACGATGTAATTTTTCGATGCATATTTATTCTCTTGCCAAGGTATGTACAGCCTGCTGCGTTAAGCAACCGTATTTCCCGACGCAAAATGACCCGGCGCTGCGGCCAGAAATTGTCTGCTTCGCGCTCGCGCACCCAAGAAGTGCGGTACCCATAACCGTTCACATCGTTCAATGTTCGAAGTTAGCATAAAAGATTTCACTGCTTTCCACACACTACCTTTGTAAACTGACCAAAATTGCAATGCATGCAGAGGCAACCGCCCCATACTCGCCTTGTAAACAAACACGCAGTACAATGCTTTTGGCAATCGAATGAATGGTGCTAGGGAGCGCCATCTTGATTTTAGTGTTCATCCGCATCAATTTGTTTCATGAATGGACGGCATATTTGAATCTTCATTCGGAATATTTTTGGTAATGATAGAGAATAGACACTCAGAATTAGTACAGCAGGATATCATGCTGCTTGAAAATGATGCATAATGTTTTATTTTTTGAAACACAGTCTCTGCGGTTTCCAAACTATTTGCCGCTTGTCTGACATTGGGTTTAGCCGTTCAGTGGTGCGGCGGCTCGCCAATGTTAGTAGTCGTCCATGAATTTTGTGGTCCAAAATGAAGTGTCAAAATCGAAGTTGGGGATCCCTTAATAAAGGGATTTATGTGAAACATGACAGAGGGATATGAAGAGTAAGTAGTGAAAAGGCTTATACTTGTCGGTGTTCTTGCTTTTTGTGTGTTCTCGTGCGCCATTCATAAGTCGCATGCATTGGTCAATGAAGGCGATTAACCTTGTGTATCGTATTTGAATTTCGTAGGACGTTCATTGGTTTTTATGTGGCACTGCACTATTACTCGCTGCAAAAACCAGTATGCAATTTTTGTAGCATACAATCACAAGCAACTGGTGAGGAAACACAGCATGTTGCTGGACCTACATTGTTTACCTACTACTTTTTAGCTGCATGATGGAAGATTGATGCAGTGCTGACAAAACCAAATATTTTTGGAGTCACAATGCTGTGCACACCAGTTTTTATATTGTGTGGTATCTGCAGGAAGTATATGTACAGTCTTCTTTATCCAACAACCCCATGATATGAAATACAGCCTGTACTGCCATGGGTGCCATTTGTGTAAGTTGATGGAGAAGGGAGAACCTACAGCCTGGTACCACAACCTTCCCACAGGTGTGCTTTTGATAGACCTACCCATTTTATCATGGCCAGCAACCATTCTCACTTCATTTTGTCATAATTTGATAAATGATAAAATATAGGTATGCCTCTGTTCACTGGTATGTGTCCACCTGCTGATAACCACAGGCAGATGTGTCAGGGTTTATGAAACATCATTGCTTATTCTAGGCAGTATGCAGACATCCACTTGCCTATTCTAGATATTAAGAAGGCATCAACTGGGATATTGGCTTTCTTTCTGCACATGCCATTTAGCATATATTAGATTTGGCATGCATTTATTGAAGGATGAATGTTTTTGCTACTAAGGTTTTGTTGATAATAAATACTTGGAAACATTAGCTGCATCAACTACATGTGGTCATGCAGAGCCCATTGGTTCAATGTTTTGAGACAGCCAACTTGTTCCAAAAAGACTAGTACTGGATAACAAATATTTTGATGTCATACTAGTGCAAAGAGTGTGCCACATATTCAGCACATTCTGAGAACCCTCAACATCCTTTGCAACCTCAGGAGAGTTTGTCCCAAGTGAGATAGCCACAGCTGAATCGGTCTGCCCATTGTCCCATGATTATCATTGCAACACCAGTGTAATGGTTAAGCTGTGCATCTGGGAGACCACAGACATGGAGACCCAGCAGTGCCTATGGTAAGAGGCAGTCAGCAGAATATTGCATCAGCAGCCGAGTGCATCATAAAATGCCTTTGGCATCAGTGGGATTTTTGAAAAACCTGAGTCCAAGTTAGCATGTATTGAGAAATTTATGTATCTTTTTTAAGAAAACTCATATAAACATTAAAAAAAACTCATGCCCAAAATATGAAGGAGAGAAGTAGGTATAAGCATGTAGATATGTGGTTATAAAACAATATGTAGTCCAGTTAAGTATGCAGTGCTTTAGAGGAGTTTAGCACTCCACATTTCCTTGAGGATGATGTACTGAAACTGCAGGGCTCCTGACTCACTTTTTACTGTTCTGGCATTGTCACTAGGAGATAGGGGCAGAAGCCGTCAAAGTCCACAAGCCACTTCCAAATACTTATGATGACACACATGTATCATAAACACACTGCCTGGAACATCAAATACTGATGGGATTATCAGTCTGCTCTATTACATGGCTCAACTATTCCTTCTAGTGGTGTATGGAAGGTGGTGTAGATTAGCAGGAACTCTTCAGGTGTGCTAAACACAGTAGGCTGTTTTCTTTTTAGTTTGGGGGGGGGGGGGGGCTGAAGCCTCCTTGGGATGAAATCAGATTGAATCCAGGGATAAACCCATTTATTGGCATTATTAAAGGTATGCTTCATCATTTTCCCTTTCTTCTGCTCTCCGAAACTGTGTGAAACTACCCCCCTGGCTGATAAACCAGATTCTTAAGGCCTTCCCTGCTGATATCAAGCACCCTAGTTTTGTGTATGGAATGGTTCTACACACTAGGATGTTGGTGTTTTTAGGGCTTCATAATGTACATGCAGGTTCACTGCCAACACAGTCACACTACAGACACTGTCCGCTGTCCTGCATCCACCCTGCGTACCCCGCTCCTCTGCCTCTTCCCAACGTGAAATGCCGGGGGAAAAACTGGGAAAGATCACGGTCCGTCCATTCCCAACGAATCTCGTCGGGCTTCGCCCGGTCCGTCCGGTTTTGTCTAGTCTCGTCTGGTCCCGGCTGGTCCCGTCAGGTCCCGTCTGGTCCCGGCTGGTCCCGGCTGCCCCATTTGATTCTGTTCTGTCCCATCCGGCTCCCTTCGACCACACCCGGTGGCGTCTGGTGCTGTCTGGTGGCGTCCTGTCTGATCCCGTCCGATCTGGTCCCATCTGGTCTCGTCCGACTCCATCCGACCGGGTCGCATCTCGTCTGTTCTCGCTCGGTCCCTTCTGGTGTGATCTGGTCCCGCACATGCCTCCCGCTTCCGTCCACTCCCATCCCCCCCCCCCATCCCATCCCATGTATCCCTTTTGACATTCATGCCTTTCATTTATTGCCCTGCTTTTTCAGACTATGCGTTCATCTCTGTCGGCTTTTTTTCCCTTTCGATCCTTGTCATTCCACTCTTTCCGATTCGACTTTTACCCGTGTCGGCTTTTATCCCTTTCGTCTTTTCATCGTTGATAATTTTTCGTTCGACTTTTCGACTTTTTCCAGTTGTATTTTTGTTCGGGAACCATCAGACCCTCTTCCCAGTTCACCTGTGCAGCTTTGTGTCTTCGTTCAAACGTGTTTTGGCTTATGTGGCGTCTTGTTTGAATGGCGTATTTGTGTATTTATTATTATTTGCAAATACGCCCATGGCGTATTGGCCGGCGCTTGGTTGCGCCCGGTTCGACTGGTGACATTTTTGCGAAATGTTTGCGGGTATGGTGCTGGCAACGCTGACACAGCCTGCAGGCCCAGAAATGCTTGCGGTTCCCGCCGTTTGTCTTAGGTGAGGTTTCCGGATCGCTCAGTAGCACGCTCATATGCCAATATGTTGAGAGCGTTAGAGTTGTTCCGTTTCGTTTTTGCTGTAGCTAGCTGGTGCCGCGGTGCCGAAAGCATAATTAAAGCGACATGCTCAGACACGAAAAATAGTTGCTGTGACCACGAATTGCCCCAAAATGCTAGTTTATTTGGGGCTTCCAGCAACAAGGAATGACCACTAGCTGACTTAGAGGAGCTGCTTAAGATGGATTATGTTAGCGGGGTGTATATTGCAGAGGAGACGCTGATTTGGCCTGTCAAATTTGTGCTTTCTTTTCCATCTCCACGACCGATTTATTTAACCGATGCCGCGCTACCGTTGCGCATTTATAGGCGAGTTTCGCACTGTAGACTATAACCATGCTATACAGAATTGCAGTACAATTTCTAATACTATAAATATGCTGTAATTGTTTGGGAGTAGATGCAGCCGCTGGCGCTGAGGTACCCTGTTTATGCCAGGTCAGCCGCTGCGCATTTGGACGCTTGTCCGCCTCGTGCCCCGCATTGCTGCGGTTCGCTCGGGTCTGGTGCCTCGGGCCACACTGTCTGAGAAGTCGACACGAACTTTGTCCCATATTCGGAACAGCTACTTTTCTCTCCTAAGGTCAGTTTTTAGCACGAGGTATCGTCAGTAAATAAATATAAAAAAAACGTGGCGATGGATTTTACCATTATGGCTCGCACGGTGCCATTTGTTGAATTTGTGGGTACACACGGGCACAAAATGGGCACAAAATGGCCGTTGCAGATGGCCCGCTGTAAAACGCCAAAACAGCATTGTACAGCGACTGAGGCTCTGGCTAGGTCTTTTCCACGCAACGCCCGCATGCTCCCTGCCATAATTCAGAATCAGTGAAGCCCCGACCCCCAATATTGAATACGTGATCCCCAGTGTGCTAAAAGGCCTTTCCACCACCATGCTGCTCGTCTGCCCAATGCGAATGGGTTTGGTCCGTAACACACATGAAGTAAAAAAGGCCTAGGTTTGCTCAGCCGTAAGGCCCAGGGTGCCGAAGACAGTCAGACAAAAGGCCTTCAGCCTCACGCGATGAAATGTACAGGACCAAGCAGCTGCGTCTACCAGACAGTGATCCCGGAATTACATTTATGATCGGTTCGTTGGGTAGTTGTTTGGTTCGTTGGTTCGCCGGTTCCTTGGTTCATTCGTTGGTTTGCTGGCTCGTCCGTTCGCCCGTCCGTTCGTTTGTCTATTGACCGGCTGGCTGGCTGGCTGGCTGGCTGGCTGGCTGGCTGGCTGGCTCGTTGGTTGGTTGGTTGGTTGGTTGGTTGGTTGGTTGGTTGGTTGGTTGGTTGGTTGGTTGGTTGGTTGGTTGGTTGGTTGGTTGGTTGGTTGGTTGGTTGGTTGGTTGGTTGGTTGGTTTGTCCGTCCGTCCGTCCGTCCATTTGCGTTCATTCACATTCATGTGCCACATTCCGTTCATTCATTCATTCATTCATTCATTCATTCATTCATTCATTCATTCATTCACTTACTCGCTTGCTCCAGCATTGATGTGGTGGGTGGCCATGCTGTCAGCCAGCCGTGTCCGGGTCGGTGACGAACGGTGCGGTTAGTGACGGTGATGGCCCTCCCTGTGGCCACAGCATGTCCGGGTTCAGGCTATTTCAGTACACTTACAGTGCCGTCGCTGGGAGGGTGTCCTTTGACGTATGTTGAAAATATGTAATAGGTCGGCTGCAGAGCACATATGTGTTGTACCACAAGTGACCTCTTGGGAGGCAATAGTACATTACTTTTTATCGCTATTACGCGCGTGTACCGGGCTTTCACTGTGGACGTGCATTGATGTATTGTTTGGATGCATTTGGCTAAAGCACTATCCACGTTGGTTGTCCTGATACCTTATCTGGATAGGTACTTGCTTTGTGCAAAATGTGCTGGATAGCTCACATGGAAAAATGACTCAAGCGCTTCCTGAATCGGGGTGAGCGAATGATGAACTCAGGGATGTAAAACCCATTTGACTCCCACGCTATGGTATGCATGGTATGCGGTTCGTAGATTTGTCGATTTTTCACCCTTTGTCGATGGATTATCTCCTGTCAGTGGACGTACCGAGCATATTACGCGACTAAGCGAGCGATCCATGTGTTCCGCTGGCGGTCTGGCCGTGTGTCCGTTGGACTGGCGGTGCGCCATGCCCTGTTGAGTCGTCGTGGTCGGTGGTGGCCGCCCAGTCCTCGTGTAATTGCGTCTCTGCGTCCGGCCGGTGCCTGTGGGCCGAGCTGACCCTGTACGTGACGCGGCATCAGCTGACCGTGGCCGCCCAGCGTCCGTGCGCATGCATGCACGCACACGCACACACGCCGCGCGCATCGGGCTGAAGCGCTGCGGCGCGGCGCGTGGCGTCGGGTCGGTACTGTGTCGTTCCCAACTCCGGATGTCCGGATCACCCGCTCCACGCATCCGGACTGGCCCGGGCCAGGCACCCCCCGCTCCGGAAACGAGAGGGCCAGTGCGTGGGCCGCCGCGCCTGGCTGGATGTTTGGTTGCCGCCCGGTCACAGGGTCACAGCGGAGGGCGCTGTAGGGGGACCGGCATGGTTCTGTGAGTAGACGGTTGTTCAGGTGACCGTGCGGGCTTTCACGCGTAGTGTCTGGCGGGTGGCGGCGGAGCACTGCTTTTGGTGGAACGCGGATGGCCGGAGGGCGTCCAGTCTCCAGTTTTGAAGCTTTCGCACTTGTTGGGGCATCATGGTCCAGTCGACCTGGTTGGTTGGTTGGCCATTGTGAGAGGCGATCCTCCGCGCCACTCCGTCCTCACCACCCGCTCCGACCGCGCCCCGACTGTCGCGGCCCCCCAGCTGCGGCGCCTGGCCGCGCCCCTGCGCCGTGTGCCCCGCTTCCGGTGCTGGGCGCGCCACTGCAGCCGGCTGAATGGGCCGGCCCGCCGCGCCTTACTACGTCATTCATCGATCGCGCTGCCGCCTGCCGCCGGAAGTGGGGCGCCGGGTAATAGGTTCCGCCGATAGCGACGCGGCGACGGTGGCGACGAGCGGCCGGTGCGCGCCCGGCAGGCGGCCCTGCCTGTCCTGCCCTGACCTGCCCTGGCCTGACCTGCCGTGACCTGACCTGGCCCGGCTGGCCGGCGCGCCGTCTGGGTGGTGGCTGACCGCGAGCCGTGTGGGCGGGCGGAGTCGGGAGCACTGATGGCCACGCGATGGTAGACTTAATATAGCGGCCTCAAATAGAACGTTGACGGATGGAGATGCCATTTTTTTCAAGGCATCTTTGGCCATTTGTTGGGTTTGGACAACAAGCTTCATAATTGTTCTGGGAAAAACGAGCTGCTGTATCATGTTTCCGTCTGCTGATGTCGATCATTCATAGGCATGCTGCAGTGCGCACGTTTTACTATTTTTGAATTCTGGTCTGCATACTGGTTCAGTGTCGGAAGACTGGACGTTTCCTGGTATAAAGTATACCAGGAGATTTTGTACTCCAGTATTATGACTAGGTAAAATGAGATGCTTTGTACTCCATCATGATGCAGCAAGAACAGCTTTTGGAAAAAAACTCATTTTACCTCTTTGTGTCAGGACAAAATAAAACCAGAAGGTGCAACAGCTTGAGACTTGCTGCTTCCATCAGGAGCCATGTGTTGATATCTTCGAGAGCACAAATCTTGCACCCACCAGACTAAGATGCTCAATAACAAGCAGCCTGCGTTGCCACCTAGATATATGATAAACCATTTATGGAAGTGTAAAAATAAAACGTGTGAATGTTGAATGGAATTGCCTTTGAACAATACCGGGAAATGAGAAACGAGTACCAGAATCGTACCGGTCTGTAGATTAGCAAAGCTCTCACTTCCTATGCCCTACGCAGACCAACTCAAACTTGAACATGACAACGTACCATTGACGACGAACCGCATTAATTGCCAAGGATGCAACAAACATTCATAGAACACCACACGCCCAATCACCTACCGCATACAGCCGCCTACCCACGCGCCACCACTGTGTCATGGCAATGCAATTAAGAGAATCACTCGCAGTTCAGCGTCGGAAACGTCTCAACTATTCAGAGACTTGCGCCCGCCTCCCAGCTCAGGTCGGGGTCTGAACATAGCAAAACTCTCCAATTAGTTTTAATGATTCGCCTCCTCGTGACTGATTTGTCAAGAGCACAAATATTCTGCTCGCGCTCATGCCTTGGACATGTTTGTAAACATTTGGGGGGGAAGCTGTATAGAGATGCGCATCACGATTATAAATAAGGACTTAATTGTACTCATCCAGAACCGCCATGTGGTTGGATTTTTGGCCACTTCCTGGTATCCGGAGTACAAAAATGTTGCGGCAGCTGAGTTTAAACCAAGTCAAATTGGTCACTGATGGGTGTAAAATTAAAGCTGGTAATTCAGGTTTTACAAAAATACCCTTTTGAGTCGAAAAACGCCGCTATAAATAACCAAAAAACTGTTCGGAGACAGCTATCTCACCCCGGCAAAAACACCAGACACCAGAGTAGCATGAACCCATAACTTATTATATATATAGCCCCATAACTTACCATATATATAGCCCGGCAAACTAGGGAGAAGGGTTTATTCGGACAAAAACATCAATTAAGTGCAACGTAGATTATCATATTTCACAATGATGTCGGTTAAAGCGCATCAAAATTCATGTATACTTTGCATTATCCGCCGGAGTCAGCGGAGTGACTGACTCCGATCCCTTTTGGCCGGCCTGCACGGGTCTGTCAGGCATTGTACTTGCGCTGGCTGTGTAAATCGGTTCAGAGTGCTGCCTGTCTCTATTGTTCGGGTGAGGCGTGCAGGGCCTCGTGTGTTGGCCAGGAGTGGGAAGGTGGGGGGCATGAATGTTTAGCTGTTCTTAAAACCAGTTAGCTGGTGGAGCGTGAGTGGCGTCACCGTGGTGGAGCAAGGGTAGCGTGATCGTGGTGAAGCTTGAGTAGGTGGCCGTCTGTGGCATGTTCAGTTGCATTTTTTTGCACCATGTTTGTTTGGCTGTGCGTATCGTACCCACCCTCCATTTTGGATGGTGCGTAGCCACCCTCCATTTTGGAGAGTGTATAAGCCCGATGCGTAATTACCCTCCGTTTTGGAGGGTGTATATACATAGCCTTTCATGAATTGCTAACCAGTGTATATACACATGCGTTTCATAATACAGAGAATGAGACTGTGTTGTTTCAGTGTGCCATGCTTACTACTGATGTTCCCTTTCATTTAAAGTGCTTTTACATTAATTGCTGCGTGTGAAAAGTAGCGCTTTTGTTGAGTGCCACCCATTGTGCTATTTGACTGATTATTTAATGTACCGTTATGATTACCATAATGATTGTACCATCATATCTCTCAAAGATGACCCAAATAAAACTGTAATGACCCGCAGCACGTGGATAATTTTGTACTCCACTACAGAAAATTTGTACTCCGCTGCCAAGAAAACTTTGGAATTTCCAACACTGTGCTGGTTTGAAGTGTTCGGAACACCATGCCCGACTCTTCACTCTACGAGGCATGTATGTCGCGAAAAAGCCCTAGATTGATGCCAACACTATACCGCACATGCATTCTTGGCAATTATATGCACACCGTGTTTTATAAATTGATATTGTATCCGTGCTGATTGGGTTTCTTCGCGTTTTTCATGTGGGAAATGCAGTTTGTACAAAGGCTTGGGCGTACGGACAGGGCGTTGTTGAGTTACCAATATCGACAGTTCACGTACCTTCTTGTTTCATCCTCCCTCTTGCATACGTTAGGCGTGCACTATGCATGTTCTGATTCGCAGGCAATTCGTGAATGCATAGACAGGTCGTGAAAGCCCAAGTATACATAACACAGAAAGGACCTCATAGCTCCCCGCGGTGCCCGCCCTTCCTGCCAGGGTGAGAGGCAGGCGACGCCATATAGCCTCAGCAGCTGAGTGCGTCGTAAAGCCCCAATGACACACACATACACACACACACAAGGACCTCATAGCCCAGCGAAGCGGTATTTTGAAAATTGCCAGCGCCTTAAAAGCAGAGATGCCACAATGCATGAGGTTGATCAGCGGGCGTTGATGAATACCAATAGGAGTTAATATTGCACAAAATGACAATGCAGGATTGAAGTGGGAAGGCCAGTTTTTCACAATGCTGACTAGGGCAAAAAGGTACGTAAGTTGGAAAGCCTGTCTTGCTATTATGAGTTGAAATTGATTTGCTAAATTTAGCTTCTGGATGTGTTTGACAATTTGAAGGTTTTGAATGTGTTTGAACGTGTTTTTTAAGGCAATTTCTTATCGGCATAGATTTACCTGCTTCTGTGTCTGTCGGTGGCTGCTGTCTGCCTGTACCGGAGGAGTCGTTCTCTACACCTCGATAAGAATATCGCCATTGCGTCTGACAACATCAGCAGCTCAGGACAATGTTGTCCGTTGGTAACAGAGCGAAAGCAAGCTCAGGACAAGATGAAACGGACGTCAGGAACAACGGCCAGCAGCAGTACGCTGGTCGAACCCGTGCGATGAATGAATGGCTGAATTAAAATTGAGAACTTCAAGAAACCGCATTTCACATACAATGAACTGATGACTTGTTTCCTTTTGAGATCGCCGACAAAAAGTCACTTAAGGTCACCATAGGCCGCCATGGTGAACCAGACCGTCGGCCTTGAATGGCGCAGAACGTGAATGTGAAGAGTGTCAATATGTCAGCGAAGACTTACTTTGGCATAATTGGCCCCAAACATGCTGTTCGTGATCCATGCTATTCCAGGGTGTCTGTGATCCGTGAGTTGGTTTGCAACTTCGGAAGATATTACCTTTGTAGTGACCTAGCTATGTGACCCGACGCGACCTGAGGTTTTTTTTCCTTAACGGTTCCAAAATGATATCGTAAAGGGCACTGAAATTTGCCATGTTTCAGAAGCTGAGCACTCGGTGTGCTGAAACGCTGAGCGTTTCAGTGGCATCCAAGGCAATCTGATGGCGTTGGGAGATGTTTCGCCTTCACCCCTGCAGTTCTCCGCCGACAAGGAACTGCGTCATAATCTAGCCGACCTCATGCTAGAAACTTGCCACTAGCTAGAAGCGTCCAGCTTTGAAAGCGTCCGACCTCTAAACCACTGTTGGATGAAAACAAAACTGCCGGTCCGTGTGAACGCGGGTGCTTTGTGCTAGATAACCCGGGAAACATTTTTTGTTGTTGTTTGGTATATCCTAACCAAACAAATATGACACCCTGCCTGACCATGAAGGCTTTATGGGGAGACTTGATTGATACCTTTGCTTGATTTGCGGCCCCGCATAAAATGATCGTTATCATTGGATGACCTACAGCAGTCGATGCGCCCCAAAACCACAAATCATCATCATTTTAACTTTGATGATTCGTAGGTAAACGACGAAGGCAAAAAGCCATAAATCAGGTTTCAAGCCCACCCCCGACCAATAAAGAGCAGGTGAAATTTGGGCATTACGGATCATGGGCTTTGTAACTCTATGGCCCGGAGGAATGCTGATGCATGACGGTAAGCCATTGTTCCATAGCATGGTGGGTAAAACAAAAACTCCACCGAAATATGACGGAGTAGGCAAAAATGGCAAACAGCGGACAAAAGGGCAGAAATGCCATATGAGCAGTAACGGTGTTTCGATTGCCCACACGTCTAGCAGAACACCTTCTTCGGGCACAGTTCCCAGCATTATGCTTGCAAAACACATTTCCAAAGGGTTTCCCTTTTCTAGAGCGAGACAAACATTGATATTGCTAAGGCAGTGTCATACTCAAAGGTTCGAAACTACGGAAATGCTCTCGTTTTTGGGCTCGTTTCATTACGGCGCTGTGACGCTTTGCCTAAACTGTTACTCAAGTTCTGGTACCATTACAGCGTACAAGCTTTTCGCTTGGCCAGTGCAATGGCTAAATCAGTGGCAAAATATTGCAGCGAAAGGCTTAGATAAAGAAAGCTTCGATAGAGGAGGTCTTGGCCCCACACCTTCAACCACGGATTAGAGTTTGTATTGGATCTGATCCCCTCGGCAATGGCCCTATGGAAATGTGACGCCGCCACCCTCTGCCATTGCGGCGCGCCGTCAGTAATAACTTAAGGACTTCTTGGACCAAAATTAAAGGTGCAGGAGTGTCGGTATTTCCGTGCTACGTATGTTGGTGTTGAAAGCTGCCTCACGACTCGACTGTATTGAATGGCGTGGCGCATCGCCTGTAAATAATCACTTTCATCGTGAAGTTTCACATATTCGACGCGAATGTCATGACTTTGGCGGATGACGGATGCTGTTCACGCGTGACACTCGCCAAGCACGTGTTCCAGGTGTTTGCGTGCGAATATGCCGAGGGCGAGCGTGCTAATTTTCCTGGTAATCTGACGGTAATTACCTGGTGAATGTTTAAATCACATGAATTAATGCTTTTGAGTTAATGCTTTAAACCGTACGTGAAGATTCACCGTCGTCGGCATAAAATCTTGCAGGACAGTGACGGCATGCGTGAGAAAGTTATAGAGCAGGACGATGGACATTGCTGCCCGGTCATTTACAATGGTTTGCCTCTGCAAAGATCTGCGTCTAGATGTCTCGTTGCTTTCAGGCGTCCAGGCGCCATTGGAAATGATGTCGTGTGCGTCATGGCGCTGCCACATCATCCGAGTGTATAACAAGGGTGCGTCGTGAGTGGGCAGATCCAAACGCACGCGGTAAAGCGGAGACAAAACACGCTCTGGTTATTAGTTTGCTATCATTTCGGCAAGATCTGTTTTGTTGATATATATATATATATATATATATATATATATATATATATATATATATATATATTGTATCTGGCAGTGCTGCTACTGGTGAAACACAACAACCTGGTCGTAATAAAGTACGCATAACCCTCGCCGGGCGATGTCCGGCTCCCCCTTTCCCTCCCTCCCCCTCCCTTCCCCCACCCCCTCTCACCCCACCCGATCTCCACCGGCGTCTCCCGACGGAGACGACGGAAAAAGGGATTAAAGACGTCTTGTTGAAATGTTGCAAGCTTGTGATGGATTAAACGCGTGCGTTTTTCAACACAAGAAAAACATCGGTCGCAGGTCCTGTCAGATTCTGAAGATTCGTCTCGGCCGGAGGCCTGCGGACTGGGCTTTGCAGCAATTGTCTTTGCTGATCATTGGGAGGAAATTGTACTTTTGGGGACAACATGAGCATAGAATGAAGTACAAAGTTACAAAGTGCAGTCTACAAGTACGAAAAACCATGTTGACATCTTGTGTGCGTGTATTTAATAGGTTGTGTGCTTGTAGCTCATTCACAGTTTGAGGCCAAACGAGTCCAGTGACCTGTGGGTTATACCCGTGTGGCCAGAGACGTGCGCTATGTGCTCCGTAAACTTGATTTTTGGGCTTTTTGCTCGCAAGCATTGATGGCCAACACCGAGGCTCACAAACACTCTTCCATGCTCGTGCGATTTTGAGCGGCATGAGTTTGGACATTCAAATTAGGAACAAGCTGGCGGGTGATAAGGGGATACTTGCGTGCACCCCGTGAAACTTTAGCCGCTCGATCGCGTAACTACAATTTGTAAAGTCATGCATACGGTGATCTATAATTCGCGCAATCAGTACATGCGATAAGCACCCAGCACCAGCAGGACAGAACAGCTCGGGGCACACACACACCTTTTTTGGAACACCTCTGCTGTGACAAAAAGACTTTCTCTACCAGCGTTGAAATTCGGATGCTTGGTGGGGAATATACTTTCCAAGCAAGGGTGGGGTAAGGTTGCTGCGTAGTGCCGGCGGCTGACTCCCACGCATGACCGCCGGCGGAGTTCTGGGGATTGGTTTCTTACCGCGACGAGGTGAACAATCTGACGTACGACGTTAGGAAGCCATGTCCAATTTGGTTTTAACGAGTTCTACCTGGATTGGCCAATTTTTGCCCCTTTTAATTAGGCTCAGGTAGGTGAGCTGGGTATATTTTTAGCGACGTGCTCGCGCGCTTGTGCTCCTGCTCCAGGTGTTTTGCGACGGATTGTTTCATGCATCGGGGGACCATCAACAAGTATCTACTGTACCAGTCGGTCAGAGGCGTTGTTGGCTGGCGTATAGTGCAAACATGGGGCTTCAGGTGTTTTCCACATAATGCTGCCGACACGCTCTCAGAAATGTTCAAGACCCTTCATGCTGTTTATACTAAAGCGGTCCCACCAGGCGAAATGCATGTCAGTGCCAACGAACTTTAACTTATATCTTCATGCACTTCTCGTGCAGGAGCGCAGGAACTGCTGTTGACGTGGAAGGCTGAGACCTTACGTTCTGAAAACTTGGCGTTAGTCCTGCAGACGTTGGCAAGAGGGCACTAACCAAAAGTTCCTGCCGCTCTTCGAAGCTCCAACTTCTAATGTTCCTGCACTCGCTTTTTTACTCAACGCGCCTTTGCTATGGGAAATGCTTACATTAGTTCAATTGTTGAAATTGGAATGCAAAAACCGAACGTGATAGAGAACTTGCTCAGCAAGCGGAGACGGCAAAAAGGCAAGGGCCAAAAATATATCTAGCTCTGGTGGAAAATTGCGTGCTGAGTTCTGACGGGAGCGGTTCTCAGCATTCAACCTTCGCCTGCGTGCAGGGAAAAGCCAATCGTCTCGGCTTGCCGAGCAGTCTCTTAATCACGTTCGGTTATAAATAGGTAATACGACACGGCTGCACCACAAGGTTATACCACGAGGCAGGCGTGGAGATAGCACACGAGGAAATTCCGCTGTGTGGTAAGACTGTCTTTAACCTCTGGTGAAGTAGGTCTCGGTATTGTTTAGTCCCAGCATTCTTTGAAGACATGCTGAAGTATGTAAAAAGTTTTAAAAGTTAAGTTAAGCAATTGGTTTGAAACTGCACCGATCGGTCGGTGCTAGTAAAAGAATGACATAAAATTGCTGTGAAAAATACAAAGGGTGCCACGTATATATTGCTGCAACCACGTGTAACGTGTATATTGTGTAACCACGTCTCGAGGTTGGTTGGGACAAATCAGAATCAAAATTGTTGGGTCAAGCTTGAATCATGACGACCTGACATGAAATATCATTTCTAAGACAGAAACGTGAAAGACGGGCATTTGTTGCGCAGAGTTGGAAGGGACTAGGTCGCATTTTGTGAAAATTGACGAGGCGCAGCCCCCCAGCCCCCCCCCCCCCTCTCAGTACCACACTCTAAGCTAGAAACATTCGCAAACACTTGGCGACGGTGCTTTGTCATAATGCGTGTGTTAATGTCTGCGGGCTGCTCGCTTTCTAGGCTGCAGTGTTATGGGAACGTGTTCACCTTAACAGCCAATTACACCACTTGCACATACACCACGCACTGGTGTGCCGGCGATAGAAGGCTGAAACACGCGCAATGTGGACCAGTATTTGTAAGATCGCGTTTCTGCTAGGGCACGCTGAGTCCCATTGCATAAGTTACCATTCAATATTTGTACGTTGCTTGGGGTTGCAAGCAGATTTTACCGGGCAAGCCTCGTTTCAGTAACCATAAGGCTAGCACACAATGATGTTCCAAGTGCTGTTGAGCTGTTCATTGAAGGCTCGCTGTACGGTGGAAGATTGGTTACAGCACGCCTTTACACTGGACTTCAGCTTAGTTATGGGTGGTCATGTGCAACGGATGCCATCTTTATCGTTATCTTAGGAGCATACGGATAATGACTCGAGCTTGCTATATTCCCCAATTGATAACATCAGCACAGATTTTTTGGATGAGGCGATGTCGTAATATCCTGTACCATCTATTTGCACGCGAGACAACTATGAGCTTGTTAGAGAATTCACGCTGAGCAATGCCATCGTGAAATTAAATGATTAACCATCAGTACATTGTTCAGTGAATTTTTGAGGAACGTTATGTACATAAACAAGACAGTAGTAATAGCCTTATTACTCGAAGAAAAACCAGGGGAATGGAGATACAGATGTGTCGATGTTTTGGTAATATGCCTGTATTGAAACGAATAGCAGAACTAAATTTAATTAAAAAGCCTGCCTAAAAGAATCAACTTGTGCTGCCCGTTTTGATGAAGGCGCGTCAAAATATCAAGGCATGTAAAGATTATTTCCTTTTTTTCTTGGAGGAATAAGGCTATTACTACTGTGTTATATATGATGTCACCATGATGCTGTTGTTGGTCGCAATATTGCGCTTTGAGGAGGAAGGCATTGCCGATAGGCATGATGTCTGAAGCTCAGTGTTACAACTCCATGTGGTGATTCGGTGCGTTACCGTACCTCAATTACATCAATGTTTTCCGTCTAACGTATTGCAAAACATCGTGGCCGAAGCCAAGTCAAAGGTACTACGGTCTTAATTGGAGAAAAATACCGTAACTTCGTTTTCTTCAAATGTTTTTAAAATTTGTGGTTGGTCTTCAGCTGCTGTTATGCGGCGGCAGTCATGTGCTCATTGCTAGTTCTGGAAATTGGCATAGTGTCAGTCAAAAAAGCCTCCCTTCCAGGGGTGTAATTGTTTGGTCCCACTTCTGGAAAGGAATCTGAGTATGTCGTCCCTACGCCCGGTATCTTCAAATATTTGGCATAGCTCTTGCGGAAATTAGTGCACTGGCGCGCGAACTGGGGGAGGGAAATTATGGGTACAACCGCACCTGCATGCGTCTTATTTTCCGAACCTTAACCTGTGATAATTGCATGACGTTGTGTGGCAAATAATACCGAACGGTTTGCCGTGATTGTCTCCAGCTCAGTGCGTATATGTGTGTTAGTGGGATGTTGGTGTGTGATTGTGTACGTGCGTCCCGTGCGGTGCAAACTCTAGGGTGCTGCCATCACAGCAACACACCTAAATACTGAAGCGGGCGCTTTATTCTGCTCCTCAGTATGTTATGGTATTGCCGGTTAGTTAATAAGGCCTTAACCATTATACGCCCGAGTACGCGTAATCGCTTTGCGCCAAGTCTATATGTCGGAACGCGCCGCTCTGACAGTATACTGGACGCGCATTGACTAGGCATTCGGGACGCCTGAAAGCCTGAATCATCTTCACTGAATGAGCAGCGCTGCGTGACGGCCGGCGGCCATGCTGCCGCAGTGGAGCCGTCGCGCCGCCCGGTAACAGGGCGAGAACGACCGGCCGCTCGGGTCACGCCGCGCCCGTCCGCCACCGTGTGTACCTGTTACCCGGGCAATGGCGGCCGGGCGGCGCGGCGACGGCGGCGCCGCTCGCTCGCTCACCCAGGGGCGGGGCGAATGAATGAGCTCGGGGGGCGGCGCGGCTGGCGCGCGCTGCCCCGCCACCTGGGCATGAATGGACGCCGGCGCCGATCGATACGGCGCCGGCCGGCCGGGCCCGCGCGCCGGAAACAGCCCGGCCGGAAGCGTCGCCGCGGCCGGACGGAGTGGAGGCCCGCGCCCCGCGCCCGCGGCGCACCGGCCCCGCGCGTCCCCTGTCCGGCGCCCCCCCCCCCCCTCTCCCCACCCCGCGCGCCGGGCGCCCCCCCCCCCGGCCCCTGCCTGCCCCGCCCCCCGCCGCGTCCGCCGGCGCACGCGGCGGTCGACGGCGGCGGCGGCGGCAGACGCGCTGTGACGTGACCGACGCGCGGCCGGCGATGGTGCGTCCGACGTGCGATGGGCGACAGTGGTGAAGCCATGCTGGAGATCACGGAGAAAGTGAAACGACACCTGCGCCATCTCTCCAGCTCGAGCTCCACCTCCAGCGCGTGCAGCGCCTCAAAGTGGGTGACCGGGAGTCGACTCGCCTGGAGGTCATCATGGCAGGATGGGGCCGATAATTTTGTTCTGGACGCAGCAGTACTATTGGTTTTTTGGCGTGTGGCCTTCGGAAGTGGTTGTCATTTAGTTTGGCTGGTGTCGCTCGCATCTATATATGTGTTAGGTGGTCTGAGATATGATCATAATTTGTCATGCATAACGTTCCAATTACAAATTTTACAAATTATTCTGCTATTTAGAACATTTTTTGCCACATTTTTACACATAGCAGCTAATCTGCTAAATTATCAGCTAAAAAACAAATATTACCGTCGCGGCGTATGGTGGATAGTATGGTGCTCGATTAGCACATGTTCCAGATGCGGTTTGGTGTGCAACTTATGCAGAGGCAGGCGACTTTATTTTGTCAAAAACTTAACCGCTATAAAATGTTGAGCTTGCTTGAGTCTTAAAATGGGTATGTTTGCGACAAGGCATTGCCCTGGTTCACCCGCAATCCTATGCGTACGGTTTTTTATGTCTCTAAAGCAGTTTTCTGGGAATGAAATGCTCGTGGTATCTAACATTCCCCTGTATGCAGATAAGCATGCACGTCTTCAGGGTATTTTTGGCTCGATTTAGTCAGCGACATAACGCTCCATCCTGATGAAGCTTGTGGCGTACTGCGTATTTTCCGCGCAAAAGAAGCCACAATTTGTTTCGGGCATCCTTTTTAGGCTTGCGGTTTATTGCTCCCATCCGTCATTGGAGGCATGCATGGCTCAGAAAGGTCAGTTTCAGGTATTTCGTTCATGGACTGTCATGGACGAATGCTTCATTCTGTAGCGTTAAAACTGGCGTTGCGATGTAATGCATGCGTGTCAGATACCCTAAGAATTTGTTTCACTTTGAAAAAACGCATTAAGTTTTGGTGAAAAGATTGTTTAGCTTCTTTGGCAGTTTTATAGCGACCCATTCTTGGCATAGGCTCTTTGAATCTGCAGTGGCTGATATAGAAGATGGCTTTTAATTGGTTGAATCAGTCACGTCTGTCGGCTATGAGCCGATGGCAACAGAGTAACGAAGAAGATTTCCCAGCGTTTCCAACCAAACGCTGATAAATTGAGCGATTCCAAATAATACTCATGTAGGTTATGCTAGAGTTTGTATCTAATGCCAAGTTGGGAAGGTAAGATAATTATGTACGTGATACCAAAAAGGAAACGGATTGGGCCGGACGCGTTAAAAAGGTCATACAGCTGATTAGTATCATTGTTATGTTCGTCGTTCCTAAGATTCTAGCAGACGGGACGGTTCATTGACGCAATATTGGCACGCTGCATTAGATCAAAGTGGTAATGGTCAGTGTACTGGAGGCACGCACAGTTTTTGAGTGGGTGTTGGTCTTTATGACTGGGCTACATGTATGTGTAGTTTTGTTTTCGTTGCCGAGTATACAACAGTGTTGAAGGCAATAAGCTGTTTTTGATGGGATAAAAGCAGCCATTATCCCGGCTGCCGTCGGTGCGTGCCCTGCTGGTGGTACCGGGTCCTGCTGGCCCCCGTGCCCTGCTGGTGGCATCGAGTCTAGTGTAACCTCAGCGGATGGCCGGGTGAAATTCCCAGCCAAGGGCGTCACACTTCCGTTCGCAAACGGACGTCTGATTAAGCGAAACTAAAGCTGGTCCGATTCCCAACCGCAGCGCGTAGGCAGCTGTAGCCTCACCGGCTGGCCGCAGCTGTCGATGGATGGGGGATCGAAGTGTTACGCGAACTGGACTTGTTTCCGGCGCATGGGCCGAAACGGTACGGTCCAAACCCAGCGTGAGATGTTTGGCTCCATTGAACTCGCCGAAGGAAGGAGCACGCGCACCGCTAGCGACCGTGTCACGGCCTGGCTGCTGACGTCACAAATCCACCGAAGTACGACGGATACGCCTGTGGCAAGCGTGTCTCATAGGTCGGCGGACCTCCAGTTGGGTGAAGCCGGCGTCCAGACCACAGGATGCTTGGTGGCTTATCGAGGAGTGATAAGTTTTCAGGATTTTCGAGCCCGATTTGTCAGTCACACAATTTGTGTGACTGAATTTGCAAAGATGAAAAGGAAAACAATCATGCCCTGTTCGAACTTGACTGCGCGCGGTGACCCCGAAGTGGCTGCTGCGCACAGTGACGCGTCTCCGTAGCAACATCACTCTTCGTTCTTTTCCCAGTGATTTTGTGCATGTCTTATGTGCATGTGTGCATGTGATTTGTGCATGCCACTCTGACACCCGACTGCCGACATCCGGGCTGGTTTGGACCCGTGCAGTGCCGACGTATTATAACGTGAAGTTTTACGCATCCCGCTGTAATCAAATGGGATGAAATGGGATGGTTACTTTTGGTCGTGTCGGAATGCTTCAGATGTGCGATGCTCCAATGTTTTGGTATGCCTGATCAAAAAGCATGCGTTCAAATGCATTGAATAATGCGGTTCACCTCGTACACACAATTATGCTAGTTGACGGTTAGTCATCTGGCAGTGTTACATGGTACCTGGAACAGTGGTCAAAATATTGTCTGCTTTTGTATCAGTGCAGTCCTCATAATGGCGAAGTTCCTCAAATGTTTCTAAGGTATTTTCACTTATGAAACCCCACCTTTTCAATTGTTGCATCTTACTGTTTAGACGCACACAATATTGTTAACCTTCAGCGTTTTTTTGTGGCGTCACCCATCTACCGCCAGAGAATCCGCTGGAG
Organism: Pollicipes pollicipes; assembly: GCF_011947565.3. NCBI lineage: Eukaryota > Metazoa > Arthropoda > Thecostraca > Pollicipedomorpha > Pollicipedidae > Pollicipes > Pollicipes pollicipes. Next base: position 30,829,299 of record NW_023596136.1, on the reverse strand, counting down.
ATTGCGTTAGCGTTACACCACTCCAACCGCACAGACTGTATGTTTATCTGTTGAAGACTGCTCAGCACTGGGTTCTCGTTTTGATTCAGGACTGTTTGTGCTCCCACCGCCTCGGAATCGCGCAACATGAGCGTCGTGGGCCATTGGCACACTTCTGGTGTGGCGCGGGGGGATTTTCCCCAGAAATGGGCACGCGCCGGCGTCCTTCCCTGCGAGGTCGCCGTCGCCGGCCATTGTTTTGGCACCGTTAGGGGAGGCATTTTGGACCCATTCTTTTCATTCAACTCCGCAGGCGTTACGTTGTATTTCCAGGTAATGAAGCGCCGTCGTCCCCCACGTCCCCGTGTGGCGCTACCCCCGCCGAGAGTGCCTGGGCGGCGCCGTCCGCGAAGCAGCAGTTGCCATGACACAGGCCGACCGCGGTGCCAAGACCAGCGGGCGTAAGGCGCAACGTTCCCACTATTTCGGTATATCCGTCGACCGTTGGCCGGCTTCATAAGCCTTCGTAATTCGGAAATTGGCCGGGCTATTTCAATAGGCGGGCGGCGGCTGAGTGTGCCGTCCGGCGGCGCCGCTCATTTGGCCGGCGGCTAATAGGGGAGGCGTCCCGTCAGCCGGCGGCGGCGGCCCGAGGTCACGACCCGGCCTGACCGAACCGCGGCGGCCGGCTGGCTCCGCGCGAGCGCGCCGCCAGCGCCGGCGGCGACTGGTTGGCCTGGGGCCGGGGTCAGGCGGTGACGGCGGGCTTGGGGACGCGCCGCCACCGGGCGCACTGGTGCTCGCTGCCAGCTGCTCCGGCGGCGCGTTGATGACGGGTTTGGCGGGGCTGTTTGACCCGATGCTGAAGTCGCGCAGCCCGGGCCAAGTGAGCCGAGCAAGGGCTGCGCGGCGACGTCACCACCGCGCCGCGTCGGTGACGGGCCGTCCGGCGGGCCCACCGTCGTTGAACGGCGTCGGAGTCGGCAGGCACGGCGTCACTGGCGGCCCGCTACCCCCCGGCGATAGCGCTGTCACGGTTGATAACATTGCACGCGCCAAATGCCGGGAGGGTCTGTCCGTCTGACTCACCGCTGCGTCACACTTGATATGCGCACGTGGCGGACAGCGCGGCTTATTGGCCAACACGGCGGCTGGCGGGGCGGCCACCTACGCGTCAAGGCGCGGGCCGCCCACTAAGCAGCTGATACCCGCTAATGACGGGAAATCTGACCGAGTGCGCGCCGGCCTTATACATTATTGCTACGGATGGCAAGCGATCCAAGTGATATATCTTCAGCGCTGCGTTTGTGTGCGGCAGCCCACGCCACGAGCGCGTGGGCTGCTGCGAGCCGCGCGTCGTCTTATGTTCGGGGCCGTGATGGCGACTGCCGTCAATCCGGGTACCGTGTCGGACTCTGACGCCGTGCCCTCGGGGCTGGAGGCTCGGCCGTGGGGGTCACTCTGGCCACGGGAATCGAGGTGTGCTTACCACCCCGTGCAGAGTAGCCACACTGCTGCAGCTACAATCGCCGCCGCACCCGGACGACCCGTGCCGTGTCAATAGCAGGGCTGGCCGACGTCATTAATGGACCTCGTCCAAGGCAACGCCCACAAGCGAAACGTCTAGGCTCGTGACGAAGGGAGACATGCCCGCCCCCATTTGGCTGAGTCCGCGCGCATAGTCTGTTCCTGCAATCTGCCTGCCTGGCCGTGTTATCGGGGGTCCAGGAATGCGGGATCGTCCTTCAACGACTGATCTTGATGTTTGCGGCATGCTCCGCGGACGCGTCATGTCAAGCCTGTGGTAAATTAAGCCCTGCCAACGCGGATCTTTTTCATTCGGTGTCGTACCTGAGCTGTGGTATATTCATCGGACGCAATTTTGTGATGACATTGAGCCATATGCTCTGCCTTTTTCTAGCTATGCTGTAGTCTGTGCTTACTGACATTTGTAACCATAGAAGTGTTCAGTATTGTGGCCTCGTGCTGTAGCAGGTACAAGTGTATTTTTGTCCTGCCAGCTGTATCCTTGATCGTGTATTGGAGCTCCCTATTCAGACAGTATACACCCGGCTACTAACTTCGTAGAACAGACAGCGCGCACACCGTCGCTACTTGGCACTAAATGACTGTGGCAAGACATCACACATCAGGCTCGGCGGACTCAGCGTGACAGAAATAGCTTCCCTGATAACTTTTCCCCAGTCTGCCGGTTGTTGGACGCGCACAGTTTCTGGCGCTGTCCTTTGGCCGTGACGGTGTGCCGTGCTTGTCGTTCTCACAGAGTATGCCGTGACCGTACGACGACGCACGTAGGACGTGGCAGAGAATCTGTGCCGCGATTGCGTGAACGCGTGGCGCTCTGTATCTGTCGCAACTCTTCCGGTATGTTGGGCGCGGTCTCCCCGTCGTCGGTCGGCCGGGTATGCAGTTCCATCCACAGTCGGCGGCCATCCGGGCAGCTTTTGCTCACGGACGCCGTGTGACGCACTGCGTGGAGAAGCTCCTGGAAGCCCCAGGTCGGCGTCGTCACGGGTGGCGCGCGCTCCACATCCTCGCGAGGTGGCGCGTCGTGCCGTGTGCCGGCCACCTAAGTCCCGTCAGCGCGCGCCGGCGTCCCTGCCGCTGTGTCGCGCCGCCGCCGCCGCCGCCGCCGCCGCCGCCGCCGCCGCCGCCGCCGCCGCCGCCGCCGCCGCCGCCGCCGCCGCCGCCGCTGCGGCGGCCCGACCTGGGTCGGGAGCTGGCGACCGCTGACGCGCCGCGCACCTCTCTCTGTTGCAGCGGAGGCAGTCTGGTACTAGTGCAGGCCCAAGTGATGATGCGGGACGACAACATGGGCGGCTGGCTGCCGATGGGCGGCTGGGGCCTCTCCAAGGTCTCGGTGCGCAAGCGGCACCCGCGCTACGAACACGTCAACGCAGAACACCCGAAAACGGAGTACATGATCTTCGGCAAGCGCATCAACGACGGAGTGGTGAGTACCCGCCGTCTGCTGGCTGGTGCTCTTCGGGATGTGGCGGTGGGCGTGGCGCGCACCTGCCGGGCTCACAGGCGCCTGCTTTGGCGTCAGCAGAGCACGTTGAACGCCCAGGGCCACAGCTCGCCTGCTGTGAAGTGCTCACGATGCTCGCAGCTGAACGGCACGTGTGGAAATTTGGGTGAGGAAGGCTGTTATATAAACAATTTGTTGACAGATGTTGTAGCACCTGTTGAAGACAATCAAAGCACAGGGACGGGAAGGTAATAGCTGATGGTACTCCCCACCCTCAGCCTGTCCCGCTACCATTTGCTCGTCTAACTTAAAACAAGGCTCACTGGAATGCGATCTGCGTGGAGCATCAGCTCCCCCAATCATGCTCTGAGCAGGGCTGGCAGCAACCAGCTGTGACAGTTCCTGCCATCTTCTTTCTACCGGTTGAAATCGGCCGGCAGAAACTGTGGGTGCCGAAAGCCGGCAGAGACGGACAACGACTGAAGTCGGGCGGGGCATATCATCTGCCAATTTTGGGAACGAAGCAGCATGATAAGATCAATGAGGCATTATTTAGCATTGCCAGTGTTGAAATACCGGAGGCAGGTTGCAGGGAGCCTTCTGATGTGGCGGCACGTGTAGCTTGACAGGCCGTTCTATATGCCGAACGGCTAACGTTTGTAAGGGACGGGTACAGCGCAAGACAGACCGGATGTGCATAAAAGACAACAGAACAACAGGCGGCTGCGTCCTTTATGTCGCCCAGCGCCAGCAGTGCACACTTCGATGTCGTCGGCAGTAGAATTCCGAAGATTTAGTGTGTCATAGCACTAGCAGCGACTTTTCACGCACTGGGCGAGACCAACAGCGAACAGTGCAGGCAGTATCCCAGCGGCCAGCAGTAAGACAGTGTGCCGCGCGAGGTGAATCTTAACTGCGCAGCAAGCGGCAAGTGCAGTGTGAAGCTAGTCGGCGCGGGCCGAGAAGCGAAGCACTCTCCGACCGCGTAGCGGGGGGGGGGGGGGGGAACCTAGCTTTGACAGGCCGGCTGCTCGCCGGCGGCTCCAGTTATGATTGATATAAAGCGAGATTCAGTTAGGCCTTGAGTTTTCGTCAGCTGTTCATACCAGTTGTGATTGACTAAAAAACGGTGAGTGACATAAATTTGTTTCAACGTGCTGAAGTGGCGGGTCCCTTGTCGTTCAGATAAGGATGAATGCATCCAACTAGGTGAAAATGTCAGCGTGTTGAAACGCGTGGGTCCCGTATTTTTAACACTCAGGATGCATGTATCCAATCAGATGAGTGCGAAAAGCAGTGCACGTTCCGTTTGAGCTGTTCATGAATGACCCATAAGATTCTTTGGTTTCCTCATGCCAGTTGTCACACGGACACGATATAGCCATTGAAGTTGGCGCGACCCGAAGCCCAAATCATCATCACCATCTCAGTAATCATATGTAAATAATTGTGTTGTGTCGCATTTAATTAATGTGCGCTGTTCCCACGGGAAGATAGGAACGGCGCATTGATGCCTCCTGTCATTATCGCTGTTCTGCGCATCAAAACTCATTCAAAGTGCGCATCATTTTCCAACAGAAGTCCATGTCCCATTGAAGACGGCTTAAAAATACCTTCCACCGATACCGGTTGACAAGATGCTTCCGGATGTTTCCACATGCTCCTCTAGAGTGTACTGCTGCTGCATTTTAGATGTGTTTGCAGATTGTGCCGTATTCCCCGGATGTTGCCGATGCAACCGCGTACCTCGCTCAACGTATTGCCGGGCGGAATCCACCTAGTTGCTTCGAAACCCGTAGCGCTTCGCGTTTCTTGAGACGTGCAGTTTGCCAGAAGCGCTCGGCGAGCATAAGTCACGTGTCAATGGATGTGGATCTCCCGATGCTTGTGGTAGCTGTTGTTCTCACCCGATGAGCGAACGGCAGAGACCCGGTTAATGGAAGCCGGACGGCATGCGAGGAAGCGACGGCATGAGAGGCTCACGTCGCGCCAGTCCGGTGGAGTGGCTTACTCAGTAGCGACTGCCATTACGTGGTATGCGCCGGATGTGCCGTTGGCTCCTGGCACCGCTGGAAGGTATCGCCGACTCATTGCGCCACTGCTCCGTGTCACCTCAATGTTAACATATATTTTGTTCGTAACATTTTGCTTCTGAGTAAGGCCGTGGTAAATAGACGTGGTACGATCCCTCATCGTCGTGAACCACGTGGACACTTCTTGACCATCTTTGGTCACGAGGCTTACTTTTGTCTTTGAGGTCGAGGCACGCTGTTGACGTACCGGACGTCCAAGGCACCAGATTGCACCAGGAAGCCTACTGCCTCTTAATCGGTCCGATTTTTGGAACTGCTAGTGGGTTTTGGGCCTCTTGTTTGCTGGTGCGTTCTAGACCTTACCATGTTCTCTGATCTGTTGTAGCTCCTCCAGAGCTACGTTTTCGCATTGCACGCACCGTTAGTATACCCGACCTAAGCCAGACCTTATCTTTTTGATAATTCTCATCATTGATTGGGTTATGGCGAAAACCACGCATTGATCCGCCCGCGTTGCCGTTAGTGCTCCGTACGTCATCAATTGATCTGCATTATGTACAGAAAGATCACCCTTGTCTTTGCTGTAGCTAGCTAGAAACAATGGGAATATTAAAAAATGCATTCTGTTTCTCTGGCACCATATGTCCTCTGGGAAGTTCTGTGAATCCAACTTATGGAGGGAAACTACTACTAGTGAAACACCTTGTTTTTCCACAACTTTGGGCCTTTTATCTAAAAATGACTCCCATCATCCATCACCATCGCGTTGTGTACGGGATAGTGTCATGAGGCCCCACGCGCGCGATCGAGTCCGGTCCCTTGTCATAACATTCTCAGTGTGAGCACCAGACTATCACCGGTAATGCAGAACACTCGAAATGCGATTTGTGGGGCCTGCGGGCAGCCGCGGTGCCTTGTCTGATCATGGGCAGGGCGCACCGACTGCGAGGCCGTGCTCAAGAGCATCTGAAGAAACTACATGGCATGTGTCCGAGTTTGCCGGCTCGAAGCGAAATTTCCTGCGAGGAACAGGTCGATGATTATTATGTGTGGCAACAAACACTTGCTACTTGAGATACCAACCCGCATTGCATTGAAAATTAAAGACGTTATCAGTGTTGAGCGTAGCGTAACCAATAGCTTCTTATAATATGGAAATGTATTGATTACATGCTCTACCAGTCATCATAGCCCATCATTCTTAATCATATACCAAATTCATTGTTCGTACAAATGGAGGCTTGAGCATCGAGACTCCCCTTACAACATGCTCTGCAAAATGTGCCGCAAACTCAAGGAAGAACCATTGGCCTACTCAGCGTGCCTTTCCCTCGGTAAGGCTTTCCTAAGGCCGCGCTAGAGGTAGGGAAAGTGATTCGTCGGAGGTTGGGAAATCATTTGCATGAACAATAAAGTTACTTCGCTTGCGCGATCTCTACACTAGGGATAAACGTCTTTTTTGCCTTTCAAAACATCTTATACATAACAAACTAGTGATATGGTTGTCATCTGTCTCCTAAAACTGGTGGTCTTTCAAATTACCTATTTGATGCGTCGGTCAGAAAGATCAGGTCGATCAGATCGTCGTATGGCCAGATTGGTGCTGTTTGGTTGCAGTAAGCTGCCTCCGACCCCACCTCGGTGGCGTGCAGTAGCCGCCTGTGCACGTCTGTTAGCACGCCTACTGCTCCGTTTCTCCCAGCACTTGCCCACGACTAGGTCTCTGTCAAGCTGACCATCTCTCGTCGCTAGTGGCGCACTAATAACCTATACCATGGCTCGTAGATCATCCACCAGAAAGCTGTTCGGCTAACATTTTCCACGGCAAACCGCAGTGCGTCGTTTTTCGGCGGCGGAATGCAGGAGGTGCGGTAAGCAGTGATATGTCGGCCATGATCATGCTATATATGCAGCCGCGGCAGGCACGTCTGGTGTTTTTTAGCCTTGACGTGAGCCGAACGGGTGTAGGTCGGCGGACAAGTTGTGGCGATTCACACCTTGATTAGTGATGCACGACGGCAGGTGTGTGACCCCGTTACTGTTGTTTGAGTGCTGGGAGTAGGAAACATTTCATTCAGGGCGCTCCACACACTTGGTGTTTGGAAGCTTATTTGGCGCAAAATGACCTAAGTAGCCGACGCACCCTTAAATCCCAATCATCATCGAGACAGTGCTGTCACTTCATATAGCTTCGGAGAGGCCTGGAGCCCCTAGTAATTCCATCTGTTATAAAAGAAGAGATAGCACCACAATTTTTAAACTTACGTTTGGAACACCCAAACACTTGGGAAGGCATTGTCCAGGGTTTGAAGGGCAATTCTGAGAGATAGGGTAGTTTCTGTTCCTAAATTTGTGGTGTGGTCTCATTTGTCTTTTTTAAATTTTGTCTGGTACTGTAATTAGGCACTCACCACTTACGTCGCTGATAAGAACGCAAGCACCAAGTGGGGGACAACCATTGCAGCACTTTGCATTCCAAACCAAATCAAAAGTTGTTTTCACGACTATCCTTAGTATTTGTCCAACTTGATGACCTGTCCTTAATCAACTGGAAAATGCTCATTTTTTGTGAGTTGGCATAGCGGTATCGGAAAATTTACGTAGCCTATGCAACACAAATTTTCTGTGCGATGCGGCGCCTGCCTTGCATCCTGCCGTGCCTGGTTCATGCCTGGTGACATATTGGCTGGAGGCAGAGCCAGAACGGAAGCTGGCAATTCTCAAACTTGGCAACGGTGGTCAACGCGTTATCTAAACTGGTACCATGGTGCTCAGGTACACTCGGTTGACTTACGGCAAGCTTTGACAATATTTGCCGCCATTGGTTTTTATCAACCGCCTCAACCGGTAACACCCGGCTAGTAGAAGCGAAGCTTTCATCCGGAGATGCCACCATCCCTGGCTGAAGGGTTGTCGATATGCGCTTCACTCGCCATGTTTCACGCAGCTGTCACATGCGCGCGAGAAGTCGAGAAGCGGCTGGCGTCACCTTTCACGGAAGGCCCGGTACGAGGGCGATATCCGGAGGGAGAGCACGCGGAACTGCGCGGCACCCCTCCCCGAAAATAGTCGGCCCCGCCGACCGCAGACGGCCGGGCCCCGCCTCAGTCAGCGGCCCGGCATTTCCTGGGAGCGGAACCGGCCGCCGGCTTTGAAGTCGGCGCCGCCGCGCTCCTTGTCACGGCAGTGCAGCCGTATGCGCGTGAGCAGGATGTGGAGGGTTGCGACAGCATTGTGAGTGAATGAGCCCTACATTATGCGGTTTGGGTCTGACGTGACGGATAGCTGCATTCGGAGATTGTGTTAGAAGGGTGACTAGAACACCGCTATAATCAGAACAACGTGCGCTTCGGAGGGGGTCACCGCAGTATTCAGTCGTGGACATTGTACAACGCTTAATTCAAATTGTTTAAATTTTTGGGTAGTATTGTCCAGAGAAGACGATTCGCGTGATGAAGAAAATAGTTCGCAACAAGGCAAAGGGTCGGAGTAGGCCGCCCTTCCCTGCGATGTCCTTAAGGTCAGTGGTGAACTATGTAGGTGTTTGTGCAGTGCTCATGACCAGTCCCCTGAGCTGCCGGGTTGGGAGATGAACTGCATCAAACACTGCAGCTGCGCTCCTGAAGCGAGGACTCAACACGCACGGTGTCGCTAGAGTGACTGGAAAACACGCATGCCCGAATGCGCGGATGCGGAGCGGACTGGGACGCCTGACTGGCTGTGTTGGACGCAGGCCACTTCGGCCGATGGGCGGCGCGCCAGTCCGCTGGCTGTGGCTGACCTAAGCTGCATCACGCTCACGACCAATTAATTCCTTGCAGCACTTGCTGTCAGTTGACTGGGACGCCGCGCGAAGCGAGGCGGGTGTTTGTATGCCGGTGATGATGTCATGCTCCAAAGTTACATACGGAATTCACGAGGGTACAGGCCGGGCACTGATGCTTGAGCCGACGGTGCTTCGTCTTGGATCAGACCGGCCCAAGGCGTTTAATGATGTGTGTCCAGCGTCCGAATGATCGGGCAACTGTCAAAATTAATTCACCTATGTTGCACTCCGTTTGGAAATTACCGCGGTACTACACGATATCAGATAGCTCTTAAAAGCTCGCCTTCATTAGCAACAAGTGATGTAATAATATTTGCCCGATCTGCCAGGAGGAATGGGCTTCAAGGGTTGATGTAGCAGCTTTAAGCGTAGACCAACTGCCACCAGGCTCGCTTCAACAGTGTGACTGGCCCTGTCTGAATCCTGGACAATACGTTGTCTGCGGAGCCGTGTGAATCGCACGCTACACAAATAATCGGACGGAAAGTCTCTGCAACGCCCTATTTCTTGCGTAGTCCCAACCACGAGGAGGTGCCAGCAAGTGTTATTCACGCCCCGCGGCATTGCCATGAACAACGTGACCCTGATTACAATCGATGCGGTTCCGCAGCCGCGATCAGTTTCACATGACAGAGCTCGCAGCGGGACAGCGGGCCGCCGCCGGCGGTGTGTGTGCGGCGGTGCGCCTCGACGAGGCGGTGGCGGGCACCGGTGGCTGCTGGCGTCGGGCCGGTCTGGCCGCGTGCCCGGCCCGGCCCGGCCGAGGCGACAATGGGGCGGCCCCGGCCTGACCGCGGGCAGGCCCGCAGCAGCCGTCCTTGTCCGTCGGTGAGGGCGACGTACGGGCCGCCGCCAGCAGCGACCGTCCCCGCCAGTGGATGTGGGCCGTGTCCCAGCTGCGCACGTTTGTGGGTTTGTGGGCATACCCAGCTGTGGTTATGCCCCTGCGGCCGGCGATACTTGTCAGTCGGGGTATCGGAGTGTCGCTTTTCTTCGACACTCACTAAAACCACTGATGACTTCGCCCCTGGCGCCGTGCGTTTCGTTCTGCCTTGTAGTGCCTGACGTATTTTCCGTCACTGTCCATTTAAAGTGATTTGGTCAAGTGAAGAGGCTACTCACGCACGCAGAACGTAGATTTCGTGCAGTTTCAAAAGTCCGATGGTAGGTCCCACGCTATCAGAGCGGCGTCATGATATTGCTAATGCAGTATCTACGGACTTTGTAAGATTGAGACACGAGTCTCGTGTTAAAGGGTCGGCCGCGCGTGTCAAGACCGTGCCACTGTAGGCCTTGGTCGACGCGATCTATTTCCATCGCTCCCCGGTGCGACTGACACCACCATAGACCATCATCCATTGCCTGTTTGTAAGGCATGCCGGTTCGCCGAAGCGGCGTGAATACCGTTCCAATTCCGTCATAGAACTGCTATTAAAACTATGCAAGTCGCCGCGCGGCTATTTTTGAGTTGGAAGCGTGACGTCCGGTCAGTTAATTCGGGCCGCCGGTGGATATATTTAGCTTAAATATATGTAGGAACGGGTTTCTTTGTCAGCGTGAACCGGTGATGCTATTGTCTAACCGTGTCCCGTTTTAGGCATCGCAGCACGAATAACAGGCGTTGCGACGATGTTAAATGTGTTGAGCCTGTCCGCGGCTCATAGTGAGATTCCGCCCGGTTGGGTTTGAAACCTTTTGCCCCGGACCTGAAAGTTTTAATTTTGTTCCCTGTCGGGTCGCTGAGACGCGACCTCGTTGCCGACGGTCTTTTTATCGGAAAGGGGTGAAATCGGCGTTCTGCGAAGCGTCCTTGGCGATGTTTGCGCTGTATCGTGCTAGTGGTCTTAAAGATAATCGTTGCCCGTGACCTTTGTCAAGAGTGGTCATAGTTGGGGGTGCATTAAGTAAGACATTGCAGTCGATGTCGAATTAGCCCGCGCGACCTTGCCGTCCTGACCTGAAATTGGTGGCCTATGCCTAGGGCAGTGTGATGACAGTTCAGGGTCAAGGCGGCACGACATAGCTCAGGGTCAAGGTGGCATGCCATAGTTCAGGGTCAAAGTGGCATAAGAAGTCTTGAAAAGGCCCAAAGTAATACTTGCAAGTGCTCACGGTCCAGGGACAATCGTCAAGGAGCATTGCAAATGCAAGGTCATTGACGAACCGTGTCTTGTTAGGTCACGAGGTAACCTCAGGTGACCCCATACGACCAGTGGGAAAAGTGTTCACCTGAACCAGCCTTCTCTTCAGCACACGAAAAGTGTCGCAAAGGGGCAAAACGTGCTCTGGCCCACGTATGTTGTCGAGCTGTCGAGACGGTCGCCACAGGTATCGTAAATTATCGCAGTACACGTAGTAGATCACATACCTTTTCGCTGCCCCGTACGTCAATCTCGTACCACCCTACCAGAGCATTTTCAGACATGTTTTGTTCAGCATGGCATGGAAGTGGTGGCTCCAAAGAGTACCTTTCAGCAGCCCCAAAAGATGCCCCACTGCAGGGTGATTGCCTTTTTTGTCATAGTTCGCAGCTCGTCTGTAGTATCCCGCTTCTCGTAGGACCCAGGTCAAAGCACGACACCCTACAGAATTGACGCAGCGTAAAGAGCCATCGCCTGAGAAGGGACGGATGCTGCGTCCATCAGGACAGGCCCGCAGCTTTCCATGTGTTTGACGCTCAAGGGGTCTCTACGGTGCCTCGGGGTCTTAATTTTTTTTGGCGTTGACTCTTTGGTGGTGGCATTGGCAGGATTTGTGTCCTCCCCACCGCGTCGAGCGACGCAACCGGCGAAGCGGACGAAGCCTCAGGAGCGGCCAGCTCTTACCAGCACAGTGTCTGTGCCCTCTGCCTTCGTGTTCAGATGTTCAGTGCCCGGGAATTCCGACGACGTCATCATGACAGCCGTGATGTCACGCGTGACGTCAGCCGTTAAATTGTTTAACACCTACCACATTCCGACGGCTGATAGACGTAATAGCCGGCAGGAACAGGGTTGAAACATCGTTTTCCTTCGTGTATGACGAAATGTGGCACGAGCGGTCGATTTTAGCCGCATTCGTATTCAGCAAAACCCATCATGTCGTCGAAGAGATGGCAAGTGGTCCTGCTTGGTTCCTGCTCGGCCTATTTGGCTTATTTGAATCATTGTTGATTCGAAACAGTCCGTGTCATGCGTGTTTTGTGTAGGAGATAGCATGACATGCTTGCCAGTGTTGTACCTACCCTGTGGAGCATGATCTTTAGATCTGGATAAGAGAAGAAAGGTCTGGATTCTGCAGGTGGGTTGTAAAACTAGTCCCGTGTGACTGAATCCCATCACTGATCCAGTTCCGCCTGACCGTACAACAGGGTTGTCAAGCCAAAAATGACCGATCACCGATCTTCTAGGTAGCAATGGTTATCATACTGGCAATCATTGGAACATACTGGAATTCTACCTTTCAAGGCGGTGGTTATGGTCACGAGCGCCGGGAGCTCGGGGCCTTTCTTGCTGGTACCACACACAATAAAGTGTGTGCGGTACCAAAACACACATGACAATGCTCGATTGTCATCACAGCGTGCCAAGACATTCTGATTGTATGGAAAGTTTTGTGCTGTCTTGCGTTTGCTTTTGAATGAAATTGCAGGGATGAGGTCGAGCTGGTAAAGCGGATCATTTTAAGGTGCCGTGGTCCACATGACAGTGATTATAATTACTATTGGAACGTTTTACTGATTTACTGGGATGTGGAAGTATTTTAAGTCGATGCGAATGATAAAAGTTAAAAACGACGTTATCAATGCAATAACTACGCACAACACGCCTGGAATTTAAGATGTCTCAAAATGAAAATGCCGTACGTATTCAGGGATATTTGCTACACGTGTTCAGGAATGTTTGTTATGCTGGGGTATCTATGGGTTGTGTGTTTTGAGTAATTCAGTTCAACTCGCATCTTTGAAGAGAGCAGTTTTGAGATGAGTGCCTAGTGGAACTTTGACGTGTTCTTACGTCCGCTAATAATTATTGACACGAGTTACAGGCATCGAGAGATAGGCTGGTGTTAAGTATACGTATTTCAAAGCGGGAGCTAACTTAAACTTGCCGCTTTCATGGCTTTTTTGTTCGTTTGCATTCAAAACAATAATTCGTTGATTACCTCTTGTTTACGCAAATGGCTCCACATGGGATATGTCTGGAAGCGCACCGCAACATGTCCGTGTTGCGTTAGGTGTGCCTGCTTGCTTCCCTGGCTGAGAGCTGATCGGCGACGGGCGCCGCTGGAGCGTCGAGAGAGAAGGGCGGCCGCGTCGGCGCAGTGCACGACCGCGCACGTGGCGCCCCCTGCGCGGCGGGGCGGCCGCCAGGCGGCGCGCGCCGCGGCCGCCCCGCCGTCGACACACCCGACGAAAATCGATGCGCCGCTCCGTCTGTCGCTCGCGGACGTCGTGGAGCACCCGGACAAAGCTGAGGGAGCGGGCCGACCGGCGGCGGCCGGTCGGCCGACCGAGCACGTCGGCCGACCCAGCGGCCCGGCACGGCCCGGCTCCGGCCGCCAGGTGCGGTTTTGCGGGCGCGGGCGGCACGATTGAGAATTGAGCGCGGCGACAGCCAGCCGGCCGTATCCACGCGCGGCGGCCATATGTGCGCGCCGGTGGCCGGCCGGTCCGCGTCGCTTCGCTCGCCGCCGCGGCCGTCTGTCGGCGCGCGACGCGCCGTCGCCGGCGGGCCTAGATGGGCCGGGCGCGTCGCGACAGAACGTTCGCGGTGTATGTTGAGCAGCGGGCGCCCGGGCCCGGCGCCGTGCCGCGCTGGCTGTCCGGCCACCGTCGACGGCGCCGACGCGGCCCGGCTGGCGTGACGGACGGGTGGGCTCCCCTGCGGCCGGCCGTCGTCGGCGGCGGCGGCCGCTGATGGCAGGCGGCCAGCCGGCCTCCCCCCGCGCCCCTTCCGGCGTGCCGTGACGTCGGCGGCGGCAGCGGGGGCGGCGGCGTGCCGCGCCCGGGGGAGGGGCGCCCGTCAGGCACGCCGCCATTGGCGCTGCGCTCGGACCGGCGGCGGCGGCGACGCACCGGCGTGCCCGCTGACCCGACGCGGCGGCCGGCAATGGCTGCCGAGCGCCGCACGCCTGCCGGCCGCCGGGAGCTGCACTGAATGGCCGGCGGTGGGATAGCAGGGCCAGGTTATTCTGCAGGGGCTGCTCCCCTAGCCGATGGTGGGGCACGCCATGCCCGGGCTCACGTTGACGCTAGTTACGCCATGTCCAAGCTCACGCCGACGCTGGTTACGCCATGCCCGAGCTCACGCCAACGCTGGTTACGCCATGCCCGAGCTCACGCCGACGCTGGTGAGGCCATGTCCACGCTCACGTCAATGCTGGTGACGTCTTGTCCCAGCGCACGCGTTGCAGACTGTGTCGAGGCTTGTTTGAAGCGTTTTGGTCTAAGAAATAGTTCCAAAACAAGCTCGAACGTGTTTAAGGTGCTTCGACGACACCATACATGTATACTTCAGAGTATGTGCGGACACGGTTGTGGTCCGCCCAGAGTTCTCGTCGTTTCGAACATGGCTATGAATGGGCGTCGATCCGCCGTTCTATTCGGCCAGGCTGTTTCTAAATATGGATTGGCTTCACCTCCGTGGGAGGCTATATCCGTGACCACTTCCACAGATTTAGTTGTTTCGGAAACCTCGCCAATAAGAGCCGACCGCGATAAATGAAAGCCGGTCGTTAAATCTATTTTTGTCCGTGCTGCCCGTTATTTACGCGAACTTTCAGGTTCCGAGCCGAGTATAGATACCTGAACTTCGCAGAACGCGGGGTGTAGCAATTCGGTGGTGGCGACTAAGACCGACCGTGGGTATAGCCATTCATGAATCTTAATCGCGAAGCGAGGTGACGATCCGGGCTCACCGGTTTATCGGTTGCTTTAGAGACTGATTCTTTTGCTCTTTCGGTCGTAAACGGTAACGGACCCGTCGTGTAATTAAACGGAACTCGTACCGACGTTCGAATGGTCATATTTTTGGCGTGTACCCTTCGGCACCGCTACGGACGGCAGGTGTTTTGGGCACGTGTGGTCATCTGGACTTCGACGCCCCCCCCCCCCCTACACAGAAGCAAAATGAAGGTGATCTATGGCGCCCCACCATCGTCTTGGCTCCGCTTGGCTGCTGTCGCTGACGCCTCGTCTCCTTGGGCTTCCAGTCGGTACTGAGCTGCACAATCAAGAAGGATTTTGTGTACCACAAGGTGATGCCGACGTTCCACCACTGGAAGACGGGCGACAAGAAGTTCGGGCTCACCTTCCAGACGGCGGCCGACGCGCGCGCCTTCGACCGAGGAGTGCGCTTGGCTGTGCAGGATCTGCTGGACGGTACGTGGATCTGGATCCGGATCTGGATCTGCCCGCGCGCCATGTGACGCGGCGGGCGGCCGCCGTCTCCACTGGCTCCCGCCGCACGAAAGGGACGAGCGCCCGGGGCGTGCCGTGAGTTCGAGAGCCGGGGCAGGGGAGTCGGTACGGCACAGGAGGCGGAAGTAATGGGGGGGGGGGGGGGGATCGGGAACACGCTGTGCGCGCGCCAGGCGGAAACAGGGGGCGGAGACATTGCAGTACAGGAAGAGGAAGATCGGCGTATGGAAGAAGCGGGAAGCGGAAATGTGAGATGTCGGCGTCCCATGCGGTGTGCGGGAGACGCCGCGCGGGGGGCTCGGGTCGCTCAGAGCGAGGCGTCGCACGCGGCAGTGTTGGAGGTGGCGCTGAGCCCACGCGGAACAGGTGGGGGAGGAGGGGGGCGCAAGTCGCCGGGCGTAACCTCCGGCGGTGCACGCCACTGTGACGAGCGGGTCATCGGGTCACATGCGGTGCGGAGACGAGTGTGATGATTTCACGCGGCGGGCCGCCCCATCCCCGGTCGACTGGACGGGAGTGGGCACCTGCGCGGTGCCTCACGTAGTTACACAACCGCCGAGACCGGGTGGCTTCCCCGCGCACCGTGTCCTCGCGCCCAGGCCGCGGCCGACGCGTCCGTGGGGCCTCTCCACCCGGTGACCGCCTCCCCCGCGCTCGGGCGCCGCCGGGCACACAAGCCCACGCGGCGGCCCGCTCCCGGGGGCGCCGCGGGCACGTGGCCGGCTCGACCCCGTACTTCCGGGCCGCAGGGGCGATCGTACTGTGGTGTGACGCGCGCCGCCCGTCCTGGCGGCGGGCGCGCGCCCGCCCGGCGCCATGTCGGCCGTTACAAAGCCGCTACGCGTCGCCGTTCGCGCGTGAGGTGGTCTGGAGCGGACCGGCGCCCGTCCGCTGCCGCCACACCTACTCTCAGACAGTCGGGGTCGTGCGGTGTGGGGACCTCCGGGGATTTCCTAGGCCTCCGGAGTCGTTCTTGAACACGCGATCGGCGGGAAAGGCGGCCGGTTAGAGCCGGCTGACCGCGGGGCAGATGTGGTAAACAGCTGGGGGTGAGGAGAGGGATGAACGGGATCGTGCGTCTCTCGAGGGATGAGCGGGAGGTGTCTCTCCCGTCCGGACGTCCCTCCCATCCCTGCACTGGCCGCCGCAGGGATGGGAGGGACGTCCGGGAGCCGGACCTATGACCGGCTGCGGCGCGGCACACGTGTAGCGAGCGCACCTGTGACTATGACTCCGCGACTGACATCTGCCGACCGGCCAGCCACCTGTGAGTCACGCAGCGCGCGGGCGGGCGTAGGGGCGGTCACAGGGAGCCGGAGTTAGGCGTAGAGGCGGTCACAGGGAGCGGGGCGGCTGGGTGCAGAGGTGAGCGCAGAGGGGGTTACAGGGAGCGGGGTGGCTGGGTGCAGGGGTGAGCGCAGAGGAGGTCAAAGGGAGCGGGGCGGCTGGGTGCAGAGGCGAGCGCAGAGGAGTCTCAGGGAGCGGGGCGTCTGGGTGCAGAGGTGAGCACAGAGGGGGTTACAGGGAGCGCGGCGGCCGGGTGCAGAGGTGAGCGCAGAAGTCACAGGAGTGAGGGCCACCATCGGGTCTGGTACCGGGAAGGGGGGGGGGGGTCATTTTAAGCGTTCTGTTCGGATTATCGTTGTCGACATATTTTTTTCAACTTAGCAACCATTGGTGTTGCTTTGCCAATGTTTTCGTGTATTAGGGTACACAGGCAAATGGAATATGAAGGCTTGCGTCGATAACGAGATAGCTTTCAAGTGCTGAGTTGCTGCAAGTGTGCGATATCTGCGTTGTCTTGTCCCCGTGATGTGTGGCGTTCCCGCTCGTGACGCTGTCGACTGTCGTTAATATGCTGTTCAACGACATTGGTAACGCCCGGTTTCTCTGCTCTTTCTCCTCTCGCATCCTCCTGAACAATCACATTCGGGTAAGTTGCTCTTTTATAAGTGTGGTCAGACCGTCGTCAGCCGGGCCTTTTGTCTTGCGTTCCCTGTCCCGGCTATGCGGTGTGGTGGGATGTCTTCGCTTGCTCTCTTTTATCTTTCACATGCTTTGCTGTCTGAGGTGTGTTCGAGCTGTGTCGATTCGACGAGTCTGCTGACTTCAGGCGACAGAGCGTGAGGTCTTGCCAGAAACGGCAGTATTGAGCGTCGGTACTTTTTCCCAGTTTCTCATTGTCGTGAAAAGGGCACTGGAAAGGAATGACTGTTATTTTCTGCGCAGTTAGTTTCCTAGTATGATTGCCGGCGGCAAGCACGTTGAATTAAGGAATGGCGTGCTTGTGTGACGTTCCATCATTCCGATCCAGAGGTCCCTGGTATGTTGTCACGAAAGGTAAATCCGGGAGGGGGGGGGGGGGGGGACATCCGCGCCGTGGTCCCCAAGGTGACCAAAGTGGGTGTCATTTCTGAACTTCGGAAAAGCCTGAGTAGCAACTTGTGCGAGGGAATTATGTTTTAAGGCATCCCTTGAAGTAAGAAGAAACGAAATGCGATGGCGCTTTTGTTTTAGAACGCCCCTTGAAGCAAAGGGAGCGAAATCCAATGCTTAAAAATGGGGACAGGTTTATGACCTTCGGCCGGCGCGGGCGGCGTATTTGATCCGCCCGTGGTTGCCATTGCGACTGCTTGCGCTCGGTACGCCACATGCCCCGAGCGTTTGTTGGCCGTCGTGTTTGTCGTTTCAATGCCACTACACTGGGGGTGGGGTGAGACGGCGTTGGTGGACTCCCGTGGAAAGCCTGGGACTGACGGGGTTCGGCACCTCGCCTCATTCCTCTCCACGCCACGGGATCAGTCCCAAATGCGGCCGACGACGTTGCTCCCCCCCCCCCCCCCCTCCTCTCCCGACAGTGTTTTCCGTCGGCCCTGATAGGTGTTGCCGTGCCCCATACCATACCATACCCCGTGCCCCGCGCGGTGGCAGCAGGACGTGGCCGCTGCGGAGAGGGTGTGTGGGGACAGCCTCGGACCGTCGCCTTGACGCCCGAGCGTGACAGCGAGCTGGTGTCCCGTGGCTTCGACCCCAACGTAGCGACTACATCAAACGTGCAAAAAGCAGAGGTCGTGCAGAACCGTCTGTGACGTTGTGGCGTCGAGGTGTTTGGGGCGCACCAGGTGCATTCCTATGGGGTTCCATGACATTGGTGTTTCAGCAAAGCTCTTACCGAAGTCATTGTCACGACATTCCTTCCGCTGCCAATACTTATGTACGATATTAGCGTTTCGCGATAAAACTTTTACCTTCAAACTTACGCCCGATATTATTCACACTGCATAAACTTATAGTCATTGCTTAAACACACATTATTTCTACTACGGAGGCTTTTATGCTATGTTAGTACTACACGACACAACTTTTGCCTGGAAAAAGGTATGCCCGTCATTACTTCTACCGCAGAAAGTTATGATCGTGGTGTTACATCACGTTGCTTCTACTGCCAATGCTTAGCCGCGGAGTACAATGTGCATGGACGCCGAGCAGAGAGGAAGAAAGGCTGGCAGGGAACCCCAGCGTAATACTGTAAGTATATGGTGCCAATACGAAACATTATTTATTCTTCGCCTTGATTGACGTTTAAGTAAAGGCCAGATTTGTTAGCAGAATCTCAACGACGGGTGTATCCTTTTAAATATCAGTTCTGTAGTCCTGCACCAACCCGTATAAAAGTCATGTGTAGTGAAGTGTCTGTCACTCATGTGATGTAGAAATCGTTGCAATAGAAGGCGCGTCGCGTACAAGTAGTCCCTAGAGGTTTTTTCACCAGAAGTAATGTCGCGTAAAACTAATCTCATAGCAATCCTGTCCATAGTTTTTCCGTAGCACTAAGGTTGCGACACCATCCTATAGCGTTCAGCGGGAGACGCTGAAGAGGGGAGGCGAAAAATCTTTGCAATTGCACTCTGTTGTACATTAAACAATTGCCAACGCGCGGTCTCCGTGAGATGTGAAGGCATACGCGGCGTCGGTCCGCCTTGCGTTACCTGACCGCCAAGTGGGGTTACCCGAGCAAGAAGGGACCTGCTGTGAGTCGTGGGTGGATCACTCGTGCCCGGGTCCTCTAGCTCTTGTTCTTCCGTGTATCGCCTTTTCGGGTGTCGGTATTTCGTGGACATTGTCGCGGCGCAGGGTGCGGTGACTGACGAGCGCGAGATTGGCGGATTGCCACAGCATCCCGACGCGTCGACGCATCCCAGGCGACCGCGGAAGCATTCCTGCGCATGCACCAGACCAGAACACCCAGTTGGTTAAGTTCGGAGACGCTGCCGCGTCGCGTATTGCGCATCGCGATCAAGCACGCCGGCTGCAGTCGAAAGTTTCCCCTTGTGGGCGCATTTGCCCGAAGCGGTGGGCGTATCGACGTCACGTGCACCTTTCCGTTCAGAGCACAACTCACGCCAGGCCGGCAAATAGCTACAGAGCGGCGCCGGCGCGTCACTTGGAGGCGCGCCGGCCGGCACGGCGGACCGCGGGGCGCGCCGCCGGCCGCCCACTGCCACCGAGAGCCGAGCGGGGGTCGGGGGGGCGGGGCGGTGGCCGCGCGATCGACCCGGGCCGCCCCCGCGCAGGCTCTGCAGCTCGAGCGGATATAGCCGAATTCGTGACCGCCGGCGGCTGGGCCGCCCGTCGGGGAGGCTTCGGCCGCGGGCCGGCCAGCCGGCGCCCACACGCCACTCGTCCCGCACGCGCGCCGCCCGTGAGCAGCACGGACACGGGCACGGTGTCACGCAGGAGACGGCCCGGCCCGCCCCGCCCCGCCCCGCCCCGGACGGCCGACCGGGGTCGAACGTGGCCACGCCTTCGGGAATCGAACTGAACATCGCTCGTGGGCTGGAACAGCTGGGTAGGAGCGTACACACGACTGCTGTGAGACGCGTGCGGTCTCGTTTTGGAACATATGAACCACGGAGTGGAGCATGGGACCGCAGGAGTAGATCACATGACCCCTCCCTCCTGGGGTGGAATCCGTCCGTGGCCGCGATCACCTTCGGTCCGTCTGCCTTGGCGTGGGACACTGCTGACCGCCTCCGACGATGCAGCGCTGGCGCTGGCTGGTCCTGCTGTGTGTCTGTTGTCTTCTCGTGTCTGGGCTGCCCTGGCTTCGGCTGACGCGCGCAGCTGAGCTGTCGTCACTGCCCCAGGCCTCTCCGACTCGGAATCGTCACCGCTGTACGAATCGCCGACTCCGCCGACGCCACCTCCGCCGCCGGGCCGGCCACCGCCGCGGCCGCCGCCGCACGACCCGGCGCTGCCTTCGCCGCCGCCGCCGCCGCCGCCGCTACCGCTGCCGCTGCCGCACCCCGCAGATATTGGAGACAATGACGTGTTCATGGTGAGTCGCGGGCAGGATGGGCTTCACTGAGCAGTTCGAAGGAGAACATGGCAAGAAAAGCCGGCTGGTGATGTGGAAGTGAGGTCGTTTCGACCATTCGACGGGACAGGCTGGATGTTAGCGTCTTGGATTTCAACGGCCGCGACGCAGCAGCAGTCGGGGTAGTCCCCTGGCATTCAGTGATCTCAGAAGATGCGGCCAAAAGCTCCATCGCCTCTGATTGAGAGGGTGTGTTAGCATTTTGAATAAATGGTTATCTGAAATGCAGTTTTGGAGGGTATCGCTAGGTTAGCGGCAAGAGCGGACGCCAGTTGTTCTCCAGCTACTCACCAGGTAATATTTTGTGCGTGATATCGTGGTGCACGCTGAAGCGGCCAGTTCTTCCTAATCGTTGCGCTAAACAAACGGCTGTTTGCTATGCCCGCCGTGATCTAGCTGACCCAGCTGGAGGCGCGGCCTCGGCTGCTCAGAGCGCGCCTGCAGCGCCGCGAGTAGCGCTGGTGGCGCCGCCTGGCCGCGGTCTGACGCGCGCCCGCCGCCGGCTGTTGCAGACGCTGGAGCTGCCTGTGGACCGGTACGACAGCCGCTCGTCTTCGGACTCGTCCGTGTCGCGCCAGACGGCCGCTTCGCCGCAGTCGGCGCTGCTGCACCGCATGTCGTTCGGCCCCCCGCCGGCGACAGCGGCGCCGGCGGCCGGCGGTGGCGGCGGCGGCTCGGCCGGGCCCCACTCGGACGAGAGCGCCGCCTCTGAGTACCCGTACGTGCAGTTCGCGCGCGACAGGCCCTCCAAGCACGAGTACAGCTACCCGGCCATGGAGGACCTAGTCAAGCAGAAGGAGGCGCTGAAGCGCGGCGCGGGCGAGGTGCTGCACCTGACGCAGCCGCCGCTGCCTAGCAAGGGCGGCAAGCGGCGCGTGGAGCCGCACCGGCCGCTGCCGCGCCGCTGCCGCCACTGCCAGGAGCCGTACGACGAGGCGAGTAACGGCCGAGGCCAGTGCGAGTACGCGCCGGACGCCGTGCGGACGTGTCTGGACGCGGTGACGTGTATGCCGGCCGCGCAGTGCATGCTGTACCACTGCTGCGCCGACGCCGAGGGCGACTTCGGCAGTCGGCCGTGCGCGTGCGCGCCACGCGAAGAGCGCTGCCTGCGCCGCTGGCTGGGCCTGACGCTGCTGGCCGCGCTGCTGCCCTGTCTGTGCTGCTATCCGCCGCTGGCCGGCTGTTACCGCTGCTGCCGGCGGTGTCACGCGTGCGGCGGCAAGCACGGCCCCTCCACGCACCCGTAGTCACGCCACACTCACGCACGCGTCACGCGCGACCACAGTCACGACACACAGACACACACACAGACACACACACACACACACGGCGCCCACCGCGGCCGAGCCGCTGCGAACTCGCAAGCCGAGGGCGTGCAGCGCACACACATTCTACGTATGAACAATGCGATATATGAATAGAGAACGTATATGCGGTGAAGAGCGCAGCGTTTGTTGTTCTGCGCATGCGCCCGCCGCCGCCCGGCCACCGCCGCTGTCACTACTCTTAGAAGGCACGCGTGCGCTGTGTTCGTTATCCAAAGGGATCCCAATGTCTCGAGGGCTCAGGGGATATTGTGACGCTCTTTGGAAGCTCTGTCTTCAGTTCTGTTGATATACGCGCTCGCTGCGCCGCCTGCGCGTGTACATGAATGTGATATATGGGTGCGGCGGGGGCCGGGTCGGCCGCGAGGACGCTGGTTTTGGCGCGCGGCGCTTCTCTGCACGGCGCCCGTGTTAATTACTTGAGATCGGTCTATCCAGGCTCGGAGAGGTGGCTTTATCCGCCACGCGGACCGGCGTCGCCAGCTGTGGGCGGCGGCCGGCGCCAGGGCCGGCACCGGCAAGCTTTACCGATAGCAGTGCTGTTGAGATTGCGGAAGCGTTTCCAGAGTTGCCGACTTTGTGCGCGTTTGGCCCGCCAGGTGACGCCTCATCTCCATTGGCGCGCGCGGCCGCTAGGCGCGGTTTTATAGTTGTGACGTGTCGGTGTTGGAGTTGCGCCCACGCGAGCGCACACCCACACAACGTTGTAATGTACTCCTCATCTTTGTGAACTGGACTCATCGCTACTGTCATTTGTTCCTAAATACATGCCGCTTAATACCCGAGCTGGACTGTGTGCTCAAGTTCTCGGAGGCTGGGCTGGCACCAGCACCAGGCGACAGTGCTCGGCGATGTACGTCGCTGTGGGGAAATCAAATATTCCAACCAGCGTTGCCAGAATCAGAGGTTGCCGGAGACTCGGTATGTATTTTTAGATCCCCACCACAAAGACATTCGAGCAGTGCTGCTACACAGAACTCTGAAGGTGCTCTGCGAAGTTGCATGATACTAGCTCCGTACTGAGAGAAGGCGTCCTGCCACTCACAGAAATAGTCACACGATGGCATGCCTCCCAGAGAGCAATCTTCCCCTTTCAATGAAAGGCAATGCAGATACCCCAACCAGGTCAAAACACAGCTGTGGTTGCGTCAGCTGCATGGGCACGGTAGTCCAAGCAGCTCCCGGGCTATTCCAGTCAGACGTCGAAGAGGCGTCTACTTGCCCACCTATTCCCGGGGCGACATGACGTCACGCGTCACTGCGTCTCCCCCTCTGGCGCAGCTGAACCCTCGCCCAGCCGATCCGTCCGCACCGTCAGCCTCATCTCGGCCGTCGGACCCGCCCGCTTCCTGCATCGACCAACGCGCCTAAGCGCCGCCCTCAGCACCTCCAGCTCCGGCGGCAGCACCCGCAGGAAGGCGGCCACAGCAGCGCGGCGCACGGCCGGCGCGCCCGCCCAGGCGGCGTAGCCACCCTCCCGGGCGTAGCGCGCCAGCAGGGCCGCCCACGCGGCTCCAGCAGAGCGCCGCCGCGCGCGCCAAGAACGCCGCGTTCCGCTCGTCGCGGTCCAGCCGCAGCCGCGACAGCAGCGCCACGTAGCGGCGCGCCGTGACGACGAAGTGGGCGCGCAGGGAGCGCCACAGACGCTCCGACGAGTTGACGCGTGGGTCCCAGTGCAGAGGCGTCATGCGCACGGTGGCCAAGTAGATGAGGCGAGCGCGCAGGTACTCGCCCGGCCGGCGCAGGCGCACCGTGCGGAAGGTGAAGCGCATGTCCACGCCGTCGTAGGCTGCCGTGTCCGGACTGACCTCGAGTGTGCCCGTGTGGAACACGCTGCCGACGAATGCCACCTCGGGGCCCGGGTCGGTGAACAGGTTAGTGCGCATCTTGTCTGGGTTCATGCGGCAGCTGAACTGCTCCACGCCGGCCTGCGCCATCTGGTGGAAGCACAGAGCCGCACGGCGCCGCTCGGTCAGCAGCAGGATGTCATCCACGGAACGCAGCAGCAGCAGCGCCGCCTGCGGCTCCGGCGGAAAGCACCAGTTCGCGGCGCGACGCAGCATGGCGCCGTAGTACAGATCGCAGAGCGCCGACGACAGCGGCCCGCCTTGCGGGATGCCACACGTGAAGAGGAAAGCCCGCCGCCCGTACAGCACGACCTGACCGGTGACCAGCCGGTCGAGCGCGGCCGCCACGTCTGCGGTTCTCACCGGCGTGCGAGGCCCGGCCGCGCTCGCGCCCCAGAGGGCGTAGCCGCCGCGCGGCCGGCGGCACAGCACCACAGTAGCCGGCAGCTCGGCCAGCCGTTCGCGCACCACGCGCAGCAGCAGTTGGTGCTGCACAGAGCCGTACGCGTCGCGCACATCCACGCGCACGAACCAGAGCGGCGACGGCATGCGGCGGCGGGAGGCAGCGAACGCGCTCCAGCGCTCGTGCAGCAGGCGGCGGTCGGCCACCGACTCCGGCGGCTGCAGCGCCGGATGGCGCAGCACGGCGCGCAGCTGCGCCCAGCGGTCGAGCGCGGCGGCTGTCGCCGGCAGCCGCACGATTGGCCGCAGCGCGCCCGACGGCTTCGGCAGGAAGCGCAGGCGGCCGGCGGGGGACGCCGCCGCCGCCGCCGCCTCGTGCGCCGGCACCGGCCGCAGCGCACCGCCGGCGACCAGCCGCGCCAGCTCCGCCTCGGCGGCGCGCTGCCACGCCGCCTTCGGGAAGAAACCCAGCTGCAGGCGCGGCCGCAGCAGCTCGGTCACGTAGAAGTAGGCGCGCAGTGCGTCCAACACGAGACAGCGCAGCGTCCAGACGGCGGCGCGCGCCAGAAAGCTCACGGCCGTGTCCGCCGGCTCGCTCCGCAGCCAGGCGCGCCCGCGCACGCGCAGTCCGCGCGTCACGTCGCCCACGCACAGCACGTCATGCCGGCCCAGCGAGAGCAGGTGGCCGATGGCGGCGTCAAGCCGGCGCGGGCCGAGCAGGTCGGCTGGCACGAGGCGGCGCAGCAGCGACGAGAGCGCCGCCGCCAGCCGGCCGGGCGGCACGGGCTCGGCGCCGGCGCCGCAGCGCCGCCGCAGCAGCGCCGCCGGTCGGCAGCGGCGCCGGCGCGCCACCAGCTCGGCCAGCAGCAGGGACAGGCGCCGCTGGCTAGCCAGCGACGGCGGCTCCGACACCGCGCCGCGCACGTCGACGCTGGTCTCCAGCACCTGGCGCAGCAGTAGCTTGATGCGCGCGCAGTTCGCCTGGCCGCCCGCGTGCAGAGGGTGCGACGGAGGGAAGTGGTGGCGGGACTGGCGCGAGTGCAGGATGTGGGAGAATGGGATCTCTATGAATGGGGTGGCGGTGGTTACGCGGCTGGCCGTCTCTTGACGAGGTGGTCGCTTTCTCTTGCTGCGTCGCGTTTTGTGTTGTTTTGAATGGTCCATTTTGCACTGACTGCTGCTGACTGTGACTTACTGTCTCCATATGCTGATGGGGGCCAAAACACCCTGTGGTTTTGAATCCTGGGCAGCTACTTGATGTCCCGAATCAGATAAGTATCCAGCCCAGCAGCAGCAGATCAGATTTTCTGGAGGTGCAAACACAATTTCAGGGATGGGGATGGGCTTAGACAATGGGCCCCACGATGCTGGTGAGGCCGCACCACCAACAAATGCACAAGATGTGAGAAACACTTGAAGAACATTGAGCAATCTGTGTGTGAACAAGCTAATTGGAGTCTTGCATACAAGGGCATAAAAAGTCTGAGAGGGTGATGAAGTTGATGAAGTCCAACACACTTCCCAGAAAACAGAAATCACCAGATTTGGCTTAATTATCTTGAAGTGTGCCCTTCTTTATTAGTTTGTTTTTGCCCTATCCAGCTGACAAAAAGGTCAGGCAATTCTGGCTCATCAAAGCTGGAGAAGCTGAATACAAAACAACCCTATGAAAATATGATTTGAGTTTCCACGCCATGCTTAGTTGTTTTATGAGGTGATCTGGGTGTGGTCACCAAGTTGTTTCACATAATTTACATCTAATCACATGATAGGTTCTGCCAAACCATGAACAGACAATGGGTTTCTGTTTGACTAAGCTTTTGGAATGGGTCCCTCTTAATGCATGCCTCTCATCTATGAATCATGGTAATACAAAGAACCATTATGCATTGATTTCTGCAGACAATGTCATGTTCATAGCTATTGAAGCATCAACACTTAAGTACCAACAAGTAATTGAGCTATAGATATGAATATATATATATATATATATATATATATATATTTATATATACATAAATATATAAGTAGATATATATAAACCTATGGCATGTAGTGTGGGTTTAAAGGCAGATCAACAACTGCCTTTGACCAAGGATTAGTGTAAACAATGAAGCCAAGCAGTATCAACTTCTCAGCTGGAACCTAATACTAGCATGCACTGCCAGGTGCATCTGTGGGAGACCTCTAATGATCAGCCGCAATATACGGAATTGCAAGATATTCCCTGCATGCAGCAGCTCATGGGTGCTGAAGAGATAAGGACCTGCCATTTTTAATTTTTCCTGGTAATTGCCTACACAAGTTGCTTGAAACCATGCCTAGAAAAACCACTGCACAGTGTATTGGATACCAAAAATATTGTGTGCATGCCAAAGACATGCACACTCACACTCATTAAGATAATTTTAAGTTCTGTTGAAGCATCACTCTCATTTCATACTCTGTGTATGTTATACTGGCAGTGAACATAATGGATAGACTACCAGTCAACCATAAATGCCATCAGTTGCGATAGTGTTGGCGATAGACGGGCATAAGCACCTTTAGATGCCTCTATAGCCAGTAATACGATGCATGAGCCACATGCAATCAATCATCAGTTTTATGCGGTTCTTGGAGAGACCTCGTGCGGTGACAGGTGATTTCCTCTCAGCAATTCCTTATGAGCTACTCGTAGGATTTCCCCACGGTTCTATAATACTTCGAAGAACCGTGTGACAGCCTTGCGAGCTTTCCTGCCATTCCCCTTGCAAGCCCCTGAACGATTGCAAACGCCCCATTACTACCGTGTAGACTTTTGGCAACATAAACGTCGTGACGCAAAGGGGGTGATTTCATGGCTGCCTTCCAGTATACTCTAAGAGAGTGCAGTGCCTCCGACAACCTTAAATTGCTATGAACCTTTTTTATTAAAAAACACCATTATATGCAGTTCAGCGTCTGGATGAAAATGTTTGAAAGTTAGGTTTTAAGATAACACGTAAACACGAGTACTAAGGCTGCCTAATGACAGCAGGCTGGTATCAAGTTTAGTTTAAAAAATATAAACTACCCCTGCATCTGGGTGTGTTTTTTGCGTCAGAGCTTCCATATTGCAATTCAGTCACATTGCAAGATTTTCTACGCAATGATTCGTCGCAGCCGCGTTGTGAACGTAGATTGTTCATTTCCGGCTGAGGAGCCGTCGTGTGACAGTTGGGAGAGGAGGCTCGGTGGTAGTGATTTTAATCGATTAGGGACTTGGATACCGTAGCGCGTAATTGACCGTTGTGACCTCTTCGGTTGTCATTCATACACTTGGTGGATAGGTAGAAACTGCATGGTAAGCTTCATGCGTAGTCCTGCTTTCCGCTCTCTGTGTGTTGCTAAAATGTGCTATCATCACATCGACACTTGCATGAGTACTACCGTTCGACGACGGAAATGTGATATTATTCCGTGTCGCGGTTAATCTGTTCTTTCTTGGATGATGGGTTTGTGTTGTGGCATTGTAAGAAGTGTGGGAGCTGTTCCAAGTATTGGAACAACTTCCTCATCTTCATTGCAGTTTGCTGAGATGTGGTGATAGGTCCCTTGCGAGGTTATCACATTTTGCTGTGAAATTATACGAATATTTTGAGGCATTTATGCAGCATGGAACAGCTCACTTTAGTGTAAGGAAGAGAGCCCAGCACTAAAACATGTAAGTGGGCGTGGCATTCTAAATGGCACGTGTAAAGAAAATTGGTGTTGTTTGATGGTGGATATTGGCTCTTGTCTCCAGTTATCAAATTTTCTGGCCTTCTAGTAGCAGGGGAATTGTAGGTTTGATTCAGTGTCTGAATGGTAATGCCAATAGTATCCACAAGGTCTGAAATGAACATATCAAAAGGTAACTGTCTGACACCTGTGGGTGTATGACCGCTACTCTAACTTGTAGTGCAGCTGGTGATGACTAGCAAGTTTGCTGTATAATGTGGCAGGGTAAGAGGATTTTGGCCAAGCACAGGTTGTTTAAGTGCTTGCCTTAAAGCTTTAAAATGCATGACAATATAGCCTGCAGAAATTTTTGTTTAATGCTTATAATATTTCTTACTTTATGTCTTATTTTGGGTATGAATATTATGTGAAACCAGGGATATACATCACATAATTTAAGCTATGCCCTGTTGAGACACTTCCCTTTTTCATAATAGTCCATAACATTATGTCAGCAGTAGCCACACAATTGTGTCTCAGTGTTCTCAATCAAATTTGACTATTCGCATCAGAATAATCAGTTTGACCGGCCATGGGCTATTTCCTAGCCATGTTTTAAGAGTAGGTTTCTGATGCTGATTCATTGGGTCCATAATGTTGACATGTGATCTTAAACTATTGCAGTGTGCACCACTATAACAGTTGCATGCCTCTGAGTGTTATGCAGTCGTATGTTTTTGGTAGTCCTTGGTCAGATATATTTCACTGCTGAATATGTGAAATTCATGTTTGATATGACTTTGATCCACTGTCTCTAATTTCAGCAACTGGCCCAACTTATCAGCCCTGCAGTAATTCCTCTCACATGTATTTTTTATTTTCCAGACTCGTCAGAAAAGATCCTCAGTTGCATGGGACTGGTGAATCACAAGATATTTGGCATTGTGTGATCAACACAACAAGCATTGTGAAGGGAGACTGCACAGACTCCATTCACAATGACTGTCAACCAGTCCTCCTTCACTTACTACCAATCATCAGTAAGTTCTTCCTGTAATAGCTGTTTAGAAAAAGTTAATCTTGATGGTGCAAGGTGTGAGTAGGTCTGCTGGATGTGTTTTCAATTGCAAACCAGTTCACCTCTTGTCTAGAGTTCATTAAGTATAGCAGGCTCAGTCATGTCTTATTATTTGTTTCTCCATGGCATATCTGTGAATTGTGTGCACATTCCTGCCACATTTGCAGTGCTCAATTGCCTCACTTGCCCCCTGATAATACAGTCAGTTACCTGTTTGTGCAGTATTGTGGCAGCACTTGCCCCCACCCCCCCACACACACCTGGTGTGACTCTCTTGCCCTGGCAGGAACCGCACAGGGCATCCCAGATGCTGGACCAGCTGCGCGAGATCACCGGCGTGCAGGACGAGGCGGTGTTGTCGCAGGCGCTCGACGCCAGCCGCGTCGCTGCCACCGGCCAGTACGACGTGGCGCGCGCCGCCACGCTGCTGGTGGAGAACGGGCAGCCGGCCGAGCAGCCCGAGCCGGCCGCGCCGGCGCAGGTGCCCGACGTTGCCGAGGTGAGGCTGGCGAGGGGAGGGACGGGGGAGGGCGTATGCTATGGTTCAGAGGGGAGGAGATGCATCATAGTATAATCTAATGCCTCCCTGCAGCTGTGTGCCGCCGAGACGACGTCGAGGAGCCACGTGACCGCGTCGCTCTGTGCTGCCCCATTCTCTGTTGAAGCGAACGTGTCCCCTGTTCCTTGTGGTGGATGCCGTTGTTGTGACCACGTCTCTTGTGATCTCCGTGGCTGCGTCTCCCTGACCGTCGTGACCGCGTCTCTTGTTATCTCCGTGGCTGCGTCTCCCTGATGGTGTCGCCGGCCGTTCGGCCGCTGCCGCAGCGTCCCGTCGAGCGGAAGGTGCGGTTCCGCTCCTCCGACGCCGGCGACACGGACCTGCGGCGCGCGATCGAGCTCAGCCTGATGGAGCGGCAGGCGTCCGGCAGCGTGGCGGCTAGCGGCATCTCGCGCGAGGAGCAGGAGATCGCCAAGTAAGCCGAGCTCGCGGGGACCCCGGGACCCAAGGGACCCCGCTGGGATGGCGGGAAGGGTGGCAGTGGCGTCCCTCTTGTGTGTGCGCGTGCAGTTACGAGGGAGGTGGCTGACCAGCCAGCGCCACGCCACGACACGGTGGGGATGTTTGGTGACCGTTTGGCACGTTGGGTTGGTGAGCGTTCACTCTTGGCTACTGAAGGGGTAGCAGACAGGAGGCTCCTGCTTACGGGAGAGGATGTGGCGCTCCCTTATGTCCCGTTTTGGACTACGCTAGTGGGGAACCATGTCAATTTTTGTGACGGAGATGGCACAAAGCTATGCTTTTCAGTGCCGTCGCCAAATTAGCTACGAACACGATAACTTTTTACGTAATGATGGTGTCATGTTTTTTTTGTATTCATTTACGTTATTAAAATACAAGGTTCGTGTTCTATTTAGGATGCTGCTCAAATTGATGGGGTTCTTTTGCTTTATCCAGATGCGAAAATTGTGGCGACCTGACAGTAGACCGTTGTAGATATAGTGAGAAATTAACACCGACTTGATTCCAGATAATTGCGCTTTCCAAGGCTGACAGAATGTGTCGGAATGTGGTGACAGAATGTTCGTTTGCCCAGCAACGGGCAAACGCAGGTGATCGCCCTCTCATGTGCTGTACTGACGGCGCGCATGGCCGGCAGGGTCCTGGAGGCCAGTATAGCCGACCAGAACGCCGGCTCGAAACGGAAGCGGGGCGCCCCCTGGGTGGACTCGATCAACCCCCATGACTGGAGGAGGTGAGTGCTTGGACGCTGCGAGAGAGTGACGCATTGCCGTCGGTGAGGCTGGTGTTGCCTCAAGACAGGCTGCTCTTTTTGCTCGCGCAGAGAGATCGTTCCCGATCGTACCGTTTTAGCCCACACGCCTGAGCGACTTGTACATGTCGTCACTTACCAGCGTGTTCGCTGGAGTTCATCTGTCGCTGGCCGTGAGGAGTGTATGGGCGGCAGCTGGTCGGGCGTCTGTGCAGCTGACGCCGGGTCGCCGCGTCCGCCGGTCGGTCGCCGCTCGCTCTGACCGCCGCCCCGTCGGCCGCTCCAGAGAGGGCAACTGGCCGGTGGGGCTCAAGAACGTGGGCAACACGTGCTGGTTCAGCGCCGTCGTGCAGTCGCTGTTCCACCTGCCGGCCTTCCGCGGCCTGGTGCTGCGCTACCGGCCGGTGGAGCGAGAGCGGACTTCGCCGGAGGTCAGTCCCCGCGGCGGCCGCCGGTGGCGCCAGGCGCCACCCCCGCCTCGGCTGCCGCACGGGGCCCTGCCTGTGTGGAGTACGTTATTAACATGACTGTGGCAGTCGTCATAGTGGATTTGGTCCCGCATCGAACCCCGGCAGCCTGTGCCGCCTGCGCC
Source organism: Pollicipes pollicipes (assembly GCF_011947565.3). Taxonomy (NCBI): domain Eukaryota; kingdom Metazoa; phylum Arthropoda; class Thecostraca; order Pollicipedomorpha; family Pollicipedidae; genus Pollicipes; species Pollicipes pollicipes. Next base: position 30,797,995 of record NW_023596136.1, on the reverse strand, counting down.
AGAATCGACCTTGATCCCCTGTCGTGTTCTTTGCTGTGTGGGGTGGCGTATTGCCGAAGTGGTCGTGTGCGTCTCGCCAGGCTTTGCCGTTGCTTATTGTCGTGGCCGAGCTTTCGCGCTTGCGTGGCGTCCAGTCGTCCGCAGCTGGATAATGCGGCGGCTCTGGCGTGCTGCGCCGACGCAGGAGCAGCGCACAGCCCAGTTCATGCTGGAGCTGCGGCGGCTGTTCGCGCTGCTGGTGGCCTCTGAGAAACGCCACGTCGACCCGAGGGCCGCCGTGGATCTGCTGAAGAAGGTGCTGGACGGCGGTGCGACCGACTCTCAGCAGGACATCTCAGAGTTTACGCACAAGGTAGCCGCATGAGCAGTCGTGTTCGGGACAATGGCTTTGGTTAGGTTTTGCTGATTATCTTGTTGGTGTCGTAGGAATAACTAGGTATTTAAGTGCACAACATGAATGATAATTGGAGCTACGTCATCTGTGCAATCTGCTGGTAAATCTGTGCGCATGCCGCCGCATGAATCGCTTGGAAGACGTTGCATTTGCAATGAGCTATGCATTGACATGCTAAGGGTGCGTTGCTAGCCAACTGAAGGTATGCAGAGTTGAAAAAATCCGGACAACTACCTGATCTCGACCAAACACTGGCCGGGCATAATGACTGCGCAGTCACCAAATGAAGTCATGTAACGTAATGCTGTTACATATGAACAATACTTCAGAAATGTGACCCGAAGAACTCGCAATATCACGTTTACCACTTATATTGCCGATGTACAATGTTCAGATTGAAGTCTGGTTATCGACGAATGAATAATATTGTGGGCTCCGAATTTCTCTTACGGTCTCTGCAATGCTGCAATTGCAGCATTTTTATGCCTTATATGATATGATATACCATATATTTATATAAATATAGATAGATAGATAGGTAGATGGATGTGATGTACCATATATATATATATATATATATATATATATATATATATATATATATATACAGACAGATAGATAAATAGATAGACAGATATATGATTATAATAGTGATACGATTATGATAATAAAAGCTAATGTAAATAGATATAACACTTGTTAAGCATCAAATTCAAACAAGAGCCTACAGACCTGTTCAGAAACCAACTTTTAATACGATGTGTGCCAAACAACAGCTGGCGAATACACCGAGCGGATGTTATTTCAACATTTGCAAATCATTTTTTGTAGTTCTCGAAAGCATCCAAGAGATATCAGCACCGTTCGCACTTAAGTGGAGAATTCCGTCGGAGATTTGGCACCCAGTGCGGACGAGGGGGTTGGATGTACGTGCTCTGAAGAGGGGGCTTTGGGTCCACGCACCCTTGAGAGGGGAGTTGGGTCCACGCTCCTGGCCGACGAGACGGGTAACCGAGCGCCTCTTCAAAGGGCAGTCGAATGATGACGCATGCGGGCAAGCTGTCCTACAGAAGTGACATCTCCTGACTGAGAAACAGACAGTTGAATGCAAGGGAGGAGTTAGCGACAGTAGTAACGCACCCTTAGCACACGTAATGTCAATGTCGGAGGGACATGCCTGGCGACGTGGCGAGCTTACCCGGTTCTGTGCCGCGGTCGCCAGCTGCTGGAGTGGCTCGAGGAGGCCTTCAAGTACGCCGACACGGACGCGGAGAGCGGCCGGGGCGACCGCAGGTCCCGCAACCCCATGATCAGCCTGTTCTACGGCCAGCACAAGACGGAGGGCGTCCGGGACGGTGGGTCGCCGGCGGGGGATGCAGGCTCGCGAGGCACGGCCGGCGCCGGCGGCGGCGGCGCCCGGCTGTGGCAGGCGGGCTGTGCTGGCGGTGTGGTGGCCGCCCCCGCGTGCCGGGCCGGGTGTGCGTGTGAAGCGATGTGCTGGTCGGAGTGCCGCGACTGCCGTACGTTGTTGAGCGGCGGCGGCTGCGGGCCCGACGGGACGGCGTAGCCCGCCGCCCCTTGCCGGCTCATGTTTCTCCGTGCTGTAGTTACCGCAGAGACGCGGGTCAATTTTGGGACTCGCTGATTGTGACGTTGTGTGGGACGGAGTTCTTTTGACAAACATCGTTTGCCGAATGATGGAAGCTGACCTCGTTTTCGGAGGCGAGTGGAAGGGAAATGACACCGTTGTCTGGACCCGGCCTTTGCGCCTCTCCCGAGCGGCGGTGCGTCTCGCTAACGGCCGCCGCCGCCGCCGCCCGCCAGGTCTGCCGTACACTCAGACGGAGACGTTCGGCCAGTTCCCGCTGGCCGTGGTGCCCGGCCAGGACCTGCACCAGGCGCTGGAGGCGTCGGTGGCGGCCGGGCCGGACGCGGCCGCCAGCGACGCCGCGGCGCCCGGACCGCACCAGTGGTTCACCGTGCTGCCGCCCGTGCTGCTACTCGAGCTCAGCAGGTTCCACGTGAGGCGCGGCGGGGGGAGGGGAGGGGAGGGGAGTGTGACGTGGCGAGTTGGGGGGGGGGGGGGGGGGATGGGCGTGTTTCGGTGTCGTGATCTATCGCGGCGCGACAGATAGGCGGTGGTCTATCGCTGGGGTTGTTTAGAGGTGATGTGGCGTGCATCTGTTTCGCTGGAGTTGTAGACGGAGTGCAACGCTATGAAGCATATCACGGGTGTATTGATTACGTGTTCGAAGTAACGCGAGTGAACGTGGGTCCACATAGTTCAGTTGGTTGTGAGGATTTTGAGAGGGCCCAGAACTGCCGCTGACAGAGCGGAGTCAAATGCCCATCCCCTCCAATCTATCCACGACACTGACCATGCCTCAGTGTGTGTTTACGTACCATAGCCCGCCTCGCGTCCCGACAGTTTGACCAAGCGCTTGGCCGGACGGAGAAGATCCACGACCGGCTGACCTTCCCGATGGAGATGTACATGGACCGGTACCTGGAGATCAACAAGAACATCGTGACCGTGAAGCGCGCCGAGATCGCCCAGCTGCGGCAAACGCGCCACCAGCTGCAGCGGCGCCTGGACCAGTGCGTGAGCCCTGACCGCGGCGGGCCTCGTGCGGGACCGCCAGTAGAGAATGGGATAGCTTGTAATTGCTTGGTATTTCCTGGGAATCTCGCAGGCCTAGACAGTGTGGTGATGTCATGAAACGATTAGTTTCAGTAGTCCAATGTTGCTTCAGTGAGTGTGACATGCTATCCAGAGCGACCTTTGACCTGACATGGCATGACGTACCTGCAGCTGAACACGGCGTCGCCTTGGCTGCATTAGCCAATCCAACCCGACGCATTTCCCCCGTCCCTTCTGATGACCCCACCTCACCTGGCCTGACAAGGACCTAACCTGCGTGACCTGACCTGACCTCAGGTACCTGTCGTTCGGCGCCTCAGCGCCCCGTCTGCCTCTGTCCCGCCTGCTGCGCCACGCGCTGCAGTACGCGCGCGGCTCTGTGAGCGAGCCGCTGCTGGACGTGCAGGACGTGGAGATGGAGACGGCCACCTCCTCGTCGGTCACCAGGTCAGAGCGGGCCCCTCAGTGCCTCCTTATGTTAGCATAAACGTGGAGCTTCACATGCCACTTGGAACTTTGTGAGCTTTGAAACGGTGCACGTCTCCGTGTACCGGACACGGAGAGTGGAGCGTCGGGCGTCTGGTTGGCGGTGACTGACACTGCCGTCTGGTTGACGGTGACTGACACTGCCGTCTGGTTGACGGTGACTGACACAACCGTCTGGTTGGCGGTGACTGACACGTCTGTGGTGCCGCCAGCATGCTGGTCGACTCTCCGAGCAGCAGTCCGCGGCCGGCGCGGAGGGCCGCCAGCCAGCCCAGCATGCCCTCAACGGTAAGCGCAGCCAGTCCAGGACGCCGGGGCACCCACAACCAGCGGACTACCGCCGGCTGGGGCCGGGCGGCCGCTGGGAGAGGGTCTTGTGGTTACGTTTTGGAGATGGGTTGGACGAACTGCTCTCGGCGTGGGGAGGGTTGAAGACAGGCCAGGATGTCTGGGGCGGGAAGGGAGGAAACAGTTTGATGCCAGGTGGTGTATTAGCAGGGAAGGTGCGTTAAGGCGTTCATGCTGGAGATATATTTGCAAGGGCGGCAAAAGCCCATTGTGTTAAAGCTGGGAAAGGGTTATGTCCCCCCTCAGACCCCCAAACGGCGTCGCTCTAGTTAACAGTCGGCAGCTGGGGCGTAGTTTCGCGGAATCAGTTGGCATGGCTGAACAGTGAAAAATGACGCAACCTTCCCCCCAAATATCAAACAAGGAGAACAGAAAGCTGGTGTCCAGCGTGGTATACGCGCTGACGCGTACTGCCGACCTGTGCTGCAGTGTTCGCCGGCTGTGGCCGATGCGGTGCCGACGAGACTGGCGGCCTCCGAACAGGACGGGCCGCGTAGCTCCGAGTCGGCGCTGGGTCCGACGCACACCTCCGCTGAGGAGATGGCTGTGGTGCAGGTAGGTCAGCAGTACAGCAGGGGTCCGACCCACACCTCCGCCGAGGAGATGGCTGTGGTGCAGGTGGGTCAGCAGTACAGCAGGGGTCCGACTGACACCTCCGCCGAGGAGATGGCTGTGGTGCAGGTGGGTCAGCAGCACAGCAGGGGTCCGACCCACACCTCCGCCGAGGAGATGGCTGTAGTGCAGGTGGGTCAGCAGTACAGCAGGGGTCTGACCCACACCTCCGCCGAGGAGATGGCTGTGGTGCAGGTGGGTCAGCCGCACAGCAGGGGTCTGACCCACACCTCCGCCGAGGAGATGACTGTGGTGCAGGTGGGTCAGCAGTACAGCAGGGGTCTGACCCACACCTCCGCCGAGGAGATGACTGTGGTGCAGGTGGGTCAGCAGCACAGCAGGGGTCTGACCCACACCTCCGCCGAGGAGATGACTGTGGTGCAGGTGGGTCAGCAGTACAGCAGGGGTCCGACTCACAGCTCCGCCGAGGAGATGACTGTGGTGTAGGTGGGTCAGCAGCACAGCAGGGGTCCGACTCACACCTCCGCCGAGGAGATGGCTGTGGTGCAGGTGGGTCCGCAGTACAGCTAGGGTCCGACTCACAGCTCCGCCGAAGAGATGGCTGTGGTGTAGGTGGGTCAGCAGTACATCTGGGGTCTGACTCACACTTCCGCCGAGGAGATGACTGTGGTGCAGGTGGGTCCGCGGTACATCTGGGGTCTGACTCAAACCTCCTCCGAGGAGATGACTGTGGTGCAGGTGGGTCAGCAGCACAGGTGGGGTCCGACCCACACCTCCGCTGAGGAGATGACTGGTGCAGCGTTGTGCTGAGTTCTGTTGCGGGAGGCGTAGGCAGCCATCACCACTGTTGTTCCTCGGACGCCATCTACCGACGATGTGTTCTGCTGCGTCGTTGTAGTGGCGCACTTGGCAGCTGGTGGCTATGGCAGCAGCAGCCGTTACGCTGCCCTGACTTGATGTGCACGACAGATGAGGGATCAGAACGCTCTTCCCTCTCCATGCATTGTGTTGGCACTGCGGGACTTCGAGCACCCGCCTCATGTGGTGACCTTTACGTGAGCTGGCCTGTTGACCTGACCGGTGTGACCCCTAACGCGCGCCACAACCCACAGCGTTGCCTGGAGCGCTGGACCCAGGAGGTGGACAGGGAGGTGCGAGAGCTGAAGCGACAAATTCGCGAGATCGATGCCAAGATCGACACCATGTTTGACGAGCCAGGCCTGCGGCAGGTGCGTCACCTCGTCGTGCGTGGTGGATTTGCGCAACGTTGCGCGGATACCCCAGCTGGGAGTTGTGTGTGGGAAGGAGGTGAGGGGGCGCGTTCAGTGACACGGAGGCTGGAGATCCGGGGGTAACGGGGAGAGTGTGCCAAACTGCCCACGGGACCTGCTGGCGCTGAATGAGGGTGAACGGGATGGCGTCGAGTTGGTCTAACGCAGTATAATGAGTCGCTCAGACGTCAGTGGGCGCATCGCCACGCCCTCGCTGGTTAGGAGGCGCGCCGCACTTGGTGCCTTGGCCGCGTCCGGCCGGTCTGCGGCGGGTCTCTGCAGCTCGTCTCGGGGTTCGCTGTGGACGGAGCGTGTCACAGGAGCTCGCGAGCCAGCGCGGCTGCTCTCGAGCTCCCGACGATGAGGCCGCCGTGAGCCTGACTCACAGTGTTTCGGTGGCGGCGCTGCGGGCGACGCGGCGTGTCGCGGCGCTGGTGGCGGTCCCCTCCGCCCTGCCGCGGGGCTGATCCGACCCGACTACTCCGGAGCTCGGCCAGCTGGCTGCTGGCGCCGCCCGCGTCCTCTCCGTTCTCCGGGACGGCCGCGCGCTTTCCTGGCACGGCGCCAGCACCGGCACCGTGCCCGTCCACCGCCGTGCCGTGCGTGAAGATCCGCGCGTGTTTCAGGTGCCTTACCGGCTACACTCGGTGCTGGTGCACGAGGGCCAGGCCGTGTCCGGGCACTACTGGGCCTACGTGTTCCATCCGCAGCGGAAGATCTGGCTCAAGGTAAGCCCCCCCCCCCCTGTCACTGAGTTGAGCTGCCAGACGGGCGGCTCCACTGGCGGTGCGGGGACGTCTGTGTCGTTAGTAGCGCCACTCTGGGCTTGTCTCCCGTCGGTTGTTTTGTCTCCGTGTCTCCGGCGTGGCGGGCCGGCTCGGCGGCTCGGCGGCGCTGCGGGCTCTCGGCTGCGTCAGCGGCCGGACCGCTCGCCGCGCCGAGCGGCGCCTTGTGACCCCGCGCGACCTCAGCATCAGCGAGCGAGCGAGCGGCGCCGGAGCGTCCCGGGCGGCGGAGTGCCGCCGCTGCCGCGGTCGCCGCGTGCTCTGACCGTCGTGCCGGCCCGGCCGCAGTTCAACGACAACACGGTGACGGCGGCGACGTGGGACGACCTGTGCCTGGAGAGCGTCGGTGGCCACCACAACACGTCCGCCTACTGTCTGGTCTACATTGACGTCAACCGGCACGAACTGATGGACGGTGGGTCTGCGTGAGGTGCCCCCCCCCCCCCCTCCCATCCCCCGGTCACCCGCAGACGGACGGAAAGGAAGTGAGTTTGATACGTGGGAGATACAGTCGTTGGCAGGGGTCAGACGTGCTGTTAGGATAAGGTAAGGGAAGGGGGGGGGGGGGGGAGGGCATGGTCAAAGCATGGACGAATGGTCGAACGGGGCGTCGGCAGTGCATAGCGTGGCACTTGTCCAACATCAGTCAAAGAACTATGGTGTTGGTCGTCAATACAGGATGGGGGGATGGCATGGGGAAAGAAGCAAGTGTTGCAATCATTTGCCGGTGATGCTGACTGTCAGTTTGCACGTGAAAACATGCACGTATCGGCACGCCTTTGCGTCTATCAGTGCGTGCTTAAGCCGGGACTATCTTCGCCATCACCACTTGCCAACCCCTGTCTCCAATGGAGCCTACCACGCGAACGTTGTGAACGTGTTCTGCACACATTAACCACACGCCATGTGCACGGCCCGCCTACGTGCCGTCGAACCCCACCCCGCCCGGCCGGTCGGCCTCTCGGGGTCGGTGCCCGCTGCCGCTGACGCGCCGCTCGCGCGCGCGCGCGCAGATCGCACCCAGGTGGACAAGGAGTCGGGCATGGTGGACGCGGAGGACGAGGCGCAGCGGCTGCCGCTGCCCCTGCAGCAGTACGTGGACGAGCACAACCGGGCCTTCCAGACGGAGCTGGAGACCTGGAACTCAGAGCCGCAGCCGTCTGACGACAACACCCAGAGCATGGACAGCGCCGACGCGGTACGGACCGGCTGGCGGCGCTGGCTGCGGCCGGTGCGGGCGGGCCGGCAGCGGAGCCGGACCGGCCTGGTGTGAGGGGCGCCGATCAGGGGCTGAAGAGTGGCGCACCCACTCAGGTGCCGGGCTGGGCTGATGTGAGGGGTACCGATGAGGGGTCTGAGAGAGGCCCACTCATGCACTTGTTCGGTGAGAAGTCCGGTGGCAGCCGTGATCGCCAGGTGTTCTGCGTGCATTGTTGAGACGAAGCGTGCACAGAGCCGTTCGTCTCGTGCGGCTGAATGGTGGCGGCGTCTGCCTCACTGCGTGCCGATTCTCTGATGTTTCGTGCCGCTCTCGCCAGCTGGCGCAAGCCGGCTGGCGGGCGTCGCCCTCTGACTTGCCGTTCTCGCCGCCCGCTGACGCCGGCTCCCCTCCGCCGCCACGCAGTTCGGCGGCGGCAGTTCGGGCGATCAAGCGATGCCTGACCCGGCCGAGCGCACCCAGTGGGAGGAGCTGAGCGCGCGCCACGCGGCAGTCAGCCTGCCGGCCACGCTCGAGCTGCTCAAGGCCACGGTGGCCGACGCGCCCGGCTCCAGCGCCCGCCACTGGATCTGCGAGGTGGGGAGGTGGGCCCGCCGGCGCACGTGGCGGTGTGGGATGGTGGGCAGGGTGGGTGTTGGGCTGGAGCGCTTCATAGCCAAGACGCTGGGTCACGGCGCGGGTACATGTAACCTGGGAGAACGCCACGTACAGGCCCATGTAGTGATGTGAAGGGAGTGGTCACAGCGATATGGAACGCGTGCGTTTTGATGCGCTCTGGCGCCCTTTCCACGACTGGACAGCCTGTGTTGGTGAGTCGTCTGTAGATGACTCTAATGTACCCTGAGACGTAAAGTTCCAATCGTTCCCATGTCCTGCTGGTGAGCGGCACGGCCGGGCGGCGCGTCTGACCACGCATGCCGTACCCACAGGCGCTGGGCAAGGCGCAGGCGCAGGCCCGGGAACGGTGCGGCGCGATGGACGCCGACCCGAACTGCGACTACCGTATGGACAGCATGCCCGTCTACCTGGTCCGCAACGGCGCGCGTGACGTGCCAGACGTGCGGTGGCTGCTGCTCGAGCACTTCACACACCCCACCGTCCGCGTTGTGCCCGCGTGAGTCAGCTGCTGGCGGCCGGCCACCGTCGCGGTGGCGTCGGTTTGTCCGCCGGTCGTGGCCGTGTTGGCGTGAGGGAACGCTGCTTGCGGCCAGGGCTGCGACGGCGTGAGCTCTCTCCCGGCCAGGGCTGCTCCCCGCGGGTTTCCCACCGTGTCAGCTGTGCTGGTGTAAGTGTCGCGCCCGGTTAGGGCTGCTGAGGTGACTGCGCTCGCCCGGCCGGCCTCCCTCGTCGTCTCCAGTCTCGCTTTCCTAGCTAGTCTGTTTCAGTTCGTTGCTGGTCCCTTCAATGTTCCCCGTAGCTCATTTGGTTAGAGCGCCTGCCTTCCGATCCACCCACTCACGGCGGGTGAGTTCGAGTCTGTTTAGGCGCTCGCTATTTTCCCCGACAGTCACGGCCCGCAACGGGTAGCAGCGGCCACGCTAAAAGTCGGCTGATTTCGGAGGGCAGGACGGACCGTGCTGAGCATTACGGCATGTTGAATTTTCGCCACTTAATTCTGCCGTTGGTATGAAGTCGCACAATCGGGTGGTAGGGGTAAGGGGCACAGAACAAGCACTACTCAGCGTGAGCTCGGATCCTAGAAAGCCACCCATTTGAGGAGGTTTAGAAGGAATATTTAAAAAAGTGCTGCCATCTGTTTGCCACGCGCAGGAGGGCATTGTGCTGTGTTCCGTTGCCCCAAAGCACTATCTCCAGGTCGTGTCCTCTGGTCCGTTCCGTTCTTGTTTGTTCCGTTCTGTTTGACTTTTGTTCCGGTCTGCATACTCCTGCGGCGACCACTGCCATGCTGTCACCGTGAGCGTACCGTCACAGTACGCATGTGCAGCATTGTGGTGGGGCATGTCTGTCGCTGCGTAAGGGATGTACCAGCGGGCGTCTGACATTGCTCGGGGCTGTCACCTTGACCGCGCTCCTCCCCCTCCCTCCCCCCCCCCCCAACCGGTGCGTCCGGCCGACTCCTCAGCTCACGCGCGTTGTATCTGAGCTGATCACGACCCGCCTTGCGGTGGCGCCGAGTGCCACGCACTGGGCTGTAGCTAGTTTGTTCTTAATGCTGTGCTTACAGGCAGGGTAGCATGAAGGGAGAGCACCTGGTCGTCAACTGTCCACACCGGCATGCGGGCCCACCACAGGCGCACCCACACCGCCCCCCCCCCCACGCGTCCCACCTATTCTCGGCTCGTGCAGCTACTCGTGTCATTGTGAATGTGCTTCCGCGTGGTGCCCTGAGCGTGTCACTGACCACCCATGGCCGCCTTCCCGTTTGTCCCCGGACCTGCTCTGGCCATGCCATGCTCCTGACCTGCCCTGGCCATGCTCCGAACTGGCTCTTGATGGTGCTCATTGGCTGTGCCCTGACGCCGCCCCTGTCTGTCCCCCTGATTCCGCCCCTGCTCACCGTCACCGACGCCGCCCCTGTCCGTCGCCCTGACGCCGCCCCTGTCCGTGGCCGGCAGCTTGCGCGATCTGTACCAGGCGGCCAGTCTGGAGCTGGCCCGGCTGGTGGAGCAGCGCTCGGAGGAGGAGCGGCTCCGCTTCCGCAGCTGGCATGTGCACTACAGCGAGTTCCGCTGGGTCGCCTGGTCGACCGTGCTTGGCCTCGGTCACCTGGCCAAGGGGAGGTGCGTGCCGACCGCAGGTCCGCCCGGCCGCCCGCCGCTCGGGCGCGGCTGCAGGTGGCGCTGCGCTGGGACGGTGGGGTTTGGTCCCGGAGCAATGCCGCGGGCGTAGACGGCGCTGCTCCCGGCAGCAGTTAGATGGCGGACGCTGGCTGAGTGTGATTGTGAACGATGCTGACGTCTGGGAAACTGAATGAAGTGATGGTGGCGTCTGTGAAGCATAGCGCTGGCTCATGGCGCTGGTTCCGCAGCGTTTTTAGGAAGTTTCTGAGGCCCTGGGGCCCCAGTATGGAGGCTTGCTTGTGCCCACACGTGGTACATTCGTCCTCTATGCGTCCTGTCCTGGTACGAATCCGTCACATATCTACCACTCGGTCACTGCGGCCACTGCGTAGCCGACCGCGACGTTCTGCGACTGCGTTCATACCTCACATTCGTTGTTCGACTGCCTTGCCTTACACAGCCTTCATCTGACACCGCGCATCGCGGCCCCGGCAGGTACACAGAGTCGCTGCTGTACCTGATGCAGGCGTGCACCAAGAACGACAAGCTGATAGCGGAGCAGGCCGACGGACGCACGGACCTGGGCCTGGACCCGGACCAGCTGGCCAACTTCCGGCGACAGGCCGTCCGGGTACGGCCGTGTCGCGAGCGAGGCGCCGCCCTGGCCCGGCTCCCCGCCGGGCGGGAGGGCGAACACGGACGGCTGGGGTGCGGGCCGCTCAGCACGCCGCACTGGGCGTGTAGGGCTGGTTATGACTTGCCAGGGTTGTTGTCTGGTGGGACGGCACTGGCAAGGAGTAATGTGTCTGGTGTGTGTGCGTTGCTGTGTGCGCCGTTTGTTTCTGGTACTGCACCGTGGACGGTTGGTTTTTGCTTGCACCGGGTGTCTAGCCCTTACCCATTTATAGGCGGGTGCCAGCACATGTTTCCTTTCATGTTTGTGGTACTCGATGACGTTAAGTATCATCGACACACACCAAAGGCAATCACGTTGGGCATCACTGGTCCATACGATGTGTTCTCTAGGACCCACGATCCATCACCGGAAGTGCGCTACAAAACCCGCCCAGCTGGTGTTGTGCTCAAGGTTTTGGACCTTACTCTGATCCCGAGTCAGCTACGATAGCTTACTGTGAAACACTCGCCACAACTCCGGCCGTGACCCGGACGCCGTCGTGACGTCATGAGCCGGACGCCGTTGTGACGTCATGCTTAGGTCACCGGGGCGTGCCGCAGGGGCTGAACAAGCACACGGTGGAGATGTTCCTGTCCGGTAATCCGGCGGAAGCTACTCAGCTGACGCAGGAGGGCACCGTCCCGGCCCTGGTCGACCTAGCGAAGTCGGAGAGGGAGCAGGACCGGGTTGCCGCCGAAGACGTCCGGAACAAGTGGTGCAATCTGCTGGAGCAAACGCTGGACGGTGGGTGACCCCGAGGCTGGCTGCTCCGTTGACTGGTGGCGAGGGATGCCTCGTATCGTGCCCCGCCGTATTATCTGGCACTTGTTTTCAGCTGTCTAGAATTCCAATCCGTGTTTGCTGCGTCCGTTTGACGCCTCGTTGGTTATTCGAATGTGGCGTCTATGTTAATGGTGTTGTCTATGTGCGCACGCCGTGCGTATTTTCTGTTGTAACCGTGTCACGTGCAGCGGTGAGTGACGCGAGCACGCACGGTCCCGTCACACGGGGTGCGGCCCGGTGCGCCGGGCCGCACCCCGCTGGAGACGTCCGTCAGTGTCGGCCCCCGCCGTTGATGACGCGGCTGTCGGCGTGCTTCAGATGGTCGCCAGCATGCGCTCCAGACAATCATAACACAGTTGATAGAGCCAGTCGCCGAGCGTGAGCGGCCGATGGTCCCCATCAAAGTGCAGGTACGGAGGCGGTGGTTATCGGCACGGGTACGGTACGCCGTTGCGGAACCGGCGCCGGGTCCCACCGCAGTGCAGATGATGCGGTACTTCCTCGCCGTATGTGTGCTGTTGCCATGTCAGTTGCCTCTGAGATCAGTCCTTCCTGGCTGGCCATCAAAGTGGCGACTTTCCGTCGCCGTTTCAGGCACCGTCAGACTCGAGAATTACCTTGTCTCACTTTCCGCCGAAGCACTTTGTACCAACACCTTTGGGACTAATCCCCTCTCAGTGAGCTCCAACCCGGCGCGTCGCCCCCCCCCCCCCCCTCAAGCCCAGCGCGCCGCGGTGCTGCAGCCCCATGTCGCGCTGCTCGCGCCGTCTCGCCAGCAGAGTGCTCTTGAACTGACGTGAGGAGTTGCCGTTCGGCCGGCGCGCTGCCCGCGGCGCGCTCTGACGCGACGGCGCCGCCTCTGCGCCACAGGGCACGGAGCAGCTGGCCCAGCGGTATCGGGAGGCCCTCAGCCGGCTCAAGCAGGACGGCTAGACGCTGCAGCCCGGCGCCGACGTGTCGCTGCTGCTGGCCGGCTGCCGCTCGCCGCCTCACCACTGTCGCGAGTGCGGCGTGCTCGCCGACGATCCCGTCTGCGACTGCGCGCCGGCCGCCGGTGACGGCGAGGCGCTGCGGCTGCCGGGCGAGGCGGGCACCGAGCTGGAGCTGGAGCTGGAGCTGGGCGCCGAGCTCGAGGTGGGCGCCGGCCAGCTGCGGCCGCTGACCGTCGACGTGTCGCTGCCGCCGGAGCCGGAGCCGGAGACGCGAAGCGCCTGGGAGCCGGAGCCGGGGACGCAGAACGGCCGGGAGCCGGAGGCAGAGCGGGAGACGCGGAGAGCGGAGGAGCCGCGGCGGCGAGGGGATGAGCCGAAGCCAGAGCGGGAGCCACGGTCGGAGGATGAGCCGAGGCCGGCGTCGCGGCGAGGAACGGGACCGGGGTGCGCCGCGGAGCTGGATTCGCCATCGGGTTCGGACTCCGACTCTGACTCGGACCCGGACACAGACGGCGGACAGCGTCGGATCCGGCCGCGGCGACTGTGGCGGCTCTTGCGAGAGGCGGTCGTGCTGGGCGCCGGCGCGCCGGACGAGCCGTCGTCGTCGCCTGATGGAGAGGAGTCGTGCCCCGACCTCTCGCCGCCGCAGTCGCTGAGCCCCGGAGCTCTGAACGTCAGCGGCGGCAGCGACAGCGACCGCGACTCCGACGGCTGGGACGAGCCCCTGCTTAGCGGCGACGAGCTGTCTTCGCCGGAGCCCGAGGTGCCCGTCATGGAGGGCCCGTTCCGGCGGCCCATGCTCCGACCCCCCACCGACATGGGCAAGTTGAGCCCCTGCGCGTACCGCGACCCGCTGCCGACGTCGCGGCCCGGGCCGCCGGGCTCCTCGGAAGATGTGGCCGTGGCGGCGCTGCTCAGCATGTCGGGGGAGGGAGGCGGCGGTCCGGCGGCGCCCGCCCCGGCGCCGACCTGCAGGCCGAAGGGCCGCCGCTGCCACAAGTCTCCCTCGCGGCGCCGCCACATGTCCCCCGCGCAGAGCGACGCTCCGTCGCCCGCTCGGTCCGACGGCCAGCCCGGCACGTCGGCTGGCTCTACGTCTGATGTTGTGCTGTCGGGCGCACGTGGCGACCGTGCGCGCAGCGTTACCTCTGGTTCTTCGCGCAGTGTTCCGAGCGACGCTCTTCACGTCAAGCCGTCGGGCGGTCCGCCCAACCCGCGCGCCGGCTCGCAGCCCAACACTCCTTTGCTGCGCGCGATGCTCACTGCGCCGCCCATAGCGGGGCGGGCAGGGCCGCCTCTGGCCCGGCCGGGCGGCGCGGCGGCCGCTGCCGCCCGGCTGCGCCGCCTTCAGGAGGAGCAGCAGGCGCGCCGCGCGCGCAAACAGCGCCTCGTCGACCGACTGAACGCCGAGATGCGCCGGCGCGCCGCGGCGGAGCGGAACGGCGGCGGCCGCGGGACGGTGGAGCCGGCGGCCGGCGGCACTAAGCGGCCCCGCGAGGGTCTGGTGTCGCCGGCGCCGCGGCCGCCGCAGCACCCACGCTGCGCGCCGCCCTCGCCCGAGCGCCCGACTGAGGCGGCGCCCCCGGCCCCGGCCCCGGCCCCGGCCCCGGCCGGAGATTGCGGCCCGCCTGTCCCGCCGGGGTGCGCCCCGCCCCCGGTGACGGGGCAGGAGTTGACTGGCGACTCGGCCGTGCCCGCGGAAGAGGCTCCGGCCCGGCCGAGCGGTGGCGAGGCCTGTCGCGGCCCGTCCGGCCAGATGGCCTCTGAGCTGGACCACCTGAGCCTGTCGGATGGAGCCAACGGCGCCGGCGGCCCGGGCCACACCTAGACGAAGCGTGGCGCCATCTCTTACGGCTCGCCGGCCCGTGCTGCGACGGCGGGGCCGCACGGTGCCGGTCCTCCGAGGCGCAGTTTTACCCAGTGATGTCACGGGATGAGGTCGCCTCCAGATGGTCGTTCGCCCAGCTCAGCTCCTACTTGGTGCTCGCGGCGCAATAATTCGCATCGGTGATTGGCAGCTGCTCTGTGCGGGTTTGTTCTCTTTGTCCCCGCCTCGTGTTACTCGCTCCCCAGCGCGTGCGTTTGTCGGCTGGCTCGGGGCTTCCCGGCCGGCGCTACGAGCCGGCGGCGGCTCGTCCGGCTGCTTGGAGCGACCGTCGGCGCCGTGCGCGCGGTGACTGTTTTATTGCGAGGCGACGCGCAGGCGCGCCCGCGGCTTTACTCAGTGTGTGTGTGTGTGCGTCGAAGACTCGAGGCGACAGAGGTCGTGACAGTAACGGCGACAGAGATCGTGACAGTGACAGCGACAGTGATCGTGACAGTGACGGCGACAGTGATCGGAGGAATTCGGCAATAGTGCCGGCGCGCGCGCGCGTCCAGACGGCGTGTTTGTTCTCGGGTGATCGCCGCGCGCGCGAGGAGGTGGGGTGCCGCGTCTGGACACAGTGGCCCGTCGCGAGGGGCGGGGCGCCGCCGGCCACGTCATGCCATCGCGTCGGGGGCGTGCGTTGGCGGCGCCGGCGCCCGCTCGGCCGGGGCATTTCTGCAGCTCAGCTCGTGTGGACGCCCCCGACGGAGGCGGGGAAGCGGGTCGGTCGGTCCGGCGGCGCGCGGCGGCGGCAGTCTCCGTCGCCCGCCGTCGCCGCCGCCGGGCGCTATGTGATCCGACTCGCCCTCAGTCAGCCGGCGCAGCGGCGTTTGTGTTGTGTTTTATGCACTGTTTGTCGAAATATAGATTTGTACAAGAGTCGGCGCATCCCTTCTTGTGAGCGGAAGTCGGCTCCTGGCACCTGCGCGTTCGCACCACGCCAGCGCTGCGGCTCGCGGTCTATCGTGGCCGGATCGGCCAGGGGCGGCAGCGCGGCACGATGTCCGATAGGGCGGGCTGGGGCCGGCGGCCCCCGGCGGCGCGGCAGACGACCGGACGCACGCCTCGCATCACCATGCCTCACGAGCGCACGCCAGGCTGGGTCGCCGAGCCGCAGCTCGGCTCGTGGGCGGAAGACATGGGCAAGTTCGTCGAGCAGGACCTGACCAAGATTGCCGCGGTTTATTGCCTCGGTGAGTGCGCCTCGCCGGTGGTCTCCCAGCGGCATGCTCGGTGTTGGCCGCGGCTCTCGCGAGCTCAGCAAGCGTTCGTGGTTTGCGTGGCGGGAGTAAGAAAGCTCACGCCACGGCGACCCCCCGGTCAGACGGTGCTTCGGTTAGGTAAAGTCGCTGGTACGCTTAACCAGGTCAGAGGCGCCGCGACGACCGGCGAACACGCGGGCCTTTACCCACAGGGTCATTGACGCGGCGTGCACCAAGGTGTCGAGCTCAACCCTCGGTGCAGCACAGATGCATCATAATTTCCCGTCTGCTGCCCCCACCCCCCGCCACCAACGAAACTTGACCCTCTTTCCCGTTTCCGGGGAGTGTAGTGATTTCCGGGGCAGGGGCATCTGCTGTCTGCATCAGAGAAGGCTGCGTGCGTTGAACGAAAGGGGACATCGACAGTTTTACGCATTAGCGTGTCGTGTAATGTTGCGGAACGGTGTTAGCATAAAGAACGGTTCTAGTCGCAAATCGGAACACGTGACGCTATGTTTCCGACGTGCGACGCCGTTATGTTCCCGTCCCCACCCTTCTCTGCCGCGTGTCGGCAGTGGTGATGCTACTGCTGTTCTCCTGGCCGCCGGTCCCGGCCGTGCTGCTCGGCACGGCTCTGCTCGTCCTGCGCCGCTACCTCGCCGGCGGCCGCTACTTCTCGGAGGCGCGACTGGACGGCCGCACGGTGCTGGTGACGGGCGCCAGCGGCGGCATCGGCCAGGAGACGGCGCGCCAGCTGTACCGCCGCGGCGCCAGGGTCGTCCTGGCCTGCCGCGACGTCAGCAAGGTCAGGCGAGGGCAGAAATCGGTGACGTCACGCCGAGTGGTGCACGGGGGGGGGGGGGCGGAAAGGTCGTGGTGCCGGTAAATGCCTGTGGCTGCCGTGCTTTCGTCGGTTGTGATGCCAGGTCTGCTTCCGCAGGGCCGTGTGGCTGCGAATGGGATCAGGCTAGGTCTGCCACCTACCGGTGGGAGCCTCAGTGTGAAGCGTCTGGATCTGACGTCGCTGAACTCCGTACGGGAATTCGTCAAGGACTTCAACCACACAGAGCAGAGTCTTGACGTGCTCATCAACAATGCTGGTAAACAAGGAACGCCAGCATCCAGTATCTCCTAGGCGGCTTTTCGTGGTGCTGAGTACCGAGAACGATTTCTCAAGTTACTCGGACATGTGTGTGCGTGCTCATGGATGCGACCAGGCCGTGGATGCTACTGGATATGTCTATTGCTGTTTTGGTGCTACTATCTATTGCGAACGCCTAGAGACAGTCCAATCCGTCCCAGGGCCACTGGGGGCGAGGTCCCACCGACCGTAGTTACATTGGTTACGCCCGCGCTCGTGTTGGCCGTATGTGAGGTGCAGCACTACATTGCGCGATGGCCGCAACGTCTTTTGCACCTTGATGCCCGCAAGAACACACGTTGCACCGTGCAGCCTAAAGCTTGTGCCTATCCCCAACCTTATTTCATGTTTCACATTTCCTTCGAAGCCCTACGGCACTGCCCCGATTCACCAACTTCAATCTGCTCTTTTCTACAGGTGTAATGTGGAGGCCATTTGAGAAGACTGAGGATGGGTTTGAGCTGGCGTTCCAGGTCAATCACCTGGCGCCATTCCTGCTCACCATTCTTCTTCTGGACAAGCTGAAGGCTGCACCTCAGGGACGAATCATCAACGTTTCTTCCATGGCCAACTACTTCAGTAATCGGCTCTGCTGCCTTTCACATATTGCGTTCCATATCACGACATGTCACGTATATTGTTTTTGTTACACAAAAGATTACCCTGCAGACATTTGATACATTAGGTGAAGTCCACTCTTAAGTTCAGTGAAAAGAACTATTTCAAACAACGCATACATCTCAAGAAAATCACGTGCTCCAGCTACCACTTCGTCAGCATTTATGTGTACACTCCTTATGAGTGTGTCCACGCGAGTGAACACAATGCGAGGGCGCTACACATGTCCTATGATCATGTGGTTCCTTGACGGATACTACGCAGCGCATGGGGCCACACACCCGGCGTCAGCTGACCCGGTCTCCTGCCGCAGCGAACGGCATCAACTTCGCCAACCTAAACGGAGAGGAAACGTTCAACAGCTCGTCTCAGTACAGCAACACCAAGCTGATGAACATCGCCTTCGCCTCTGAGCTCAGCAGACGCCTGGCGCGTGAGTTGACTCGCCATGAACCGGCCCGCAGTCCTCGGAGGACGTGACCGGATGGGGAGGGGCGCTCAACGACGGGAGGAGAGGAATACGTGAGCGGTTTTACGACCGCAAACGGTCTCTCAGGACTTTCTAGGGAAATTCATGTCGACAGACAGATCTTGGCGGAGTTTTCTAACCAGCTATTCTGGCCACGTAAATCCTATGTATATATATATATATATATATATATATATATATATATATATATATATATATATATATATATATATGCATCCCTCTCTCTCTCTCTCTCTCTCTCTCTCTCTCTCTCTCTCTCTCTCTCCTCTCTCTCTCTCTCTCTCTCTCTCTCTCTCTCTCATCTCTCTCCTCTCTCTCTCTCTCTCTCTCTCTCTCTCTCTCGCATTAAATAATTGTTGAACGGCTTAGGCCGGAGCTGGGTTTCACGCAGCACCATACAGCCCACAGCGACGCTTCTGAGTGGCGGGATAAGAAACGCGGCCCATCCGGACCGTCCTCACCAACATTTGAACTTGGGCGTACATCCTCCCCCTATAAAAAGTACGCCGATGAGTTGACGTGTCGTAGCTCTATCACCGCTCCCGCCACTGGCCCCCACAGACACGCGGGTGACGGCGCACAGTCTGCACCCGGGCTGCGTGAAGACGGAGCTGATAGCGCACGTGGCCACCGGCGTCGTGCTGCGGCGGCTCAAGTGGCTGTACCTGTGGAGTACGCACAAGACGGCCGAGCAGGGCGCCCAAACCAGCGTCATGCTGGCCGCCGACCCCGCCTTCGCCCACGTCTCGGGCCGATACTACGCGTGAGAGCCGGCGGGAGAGGGCAGGGCAGGGGAAGCGGAAGTGTCAAATCGCGCAGAATTGGTCACGCCGGCGATCCCAAGGTTCAGTGTCTTCGTCTTTTGATGTGAACATTTGCTACTACTTCTAGTGGTAATATGAGCAGTAGTGTGACAATGCCACGTCCTGTCATAGACAGGAATATTTCCTCCCTTTATTTTGCGAGCTGACTTACATATATCAGTTGGTAATCAGGAGATTAATTAAGCCCTCGTTAGTTAAACTACTCGCACGCAGGTGGCATACACCCAGATGTAACTAACAAGTTCTCACCAATTTCGTCCGGTCCTGAGCGGCGTACTCCGCCGTGATGTTAATCTCGCATTACCTACCCCTGCTGCAAACTCTGTCTTGTCCCTCCGCCGTCCTCCTCTGTCGTGTCCGTCCACCGCCCTCCTCTGTCCTGCCCCTCCGCCGCCCTCCTCTGTCCTGCCCCTCCGCCGCCCTCCTCTATCCTCTTCCTTCGCCGTGCTCCTCTGTCCTGTCCCTCCGCCGCCCTCCTCTGTCCTGTCCCTCCGCCGCCCTCCTCTATCCTCTTCCTTTGCCGCCCTCCTCTGTCCTGTCCCTCCGCCGCCCTTCTCTGTCCTGTCCCTCCGCCGCCCTCCTCTGTCCTGTCCCTCCGCCGCCCTTCTCTGTCCTGTCCCTCCGCCGCCCTCCGCCACAGACGCGGCACATCGTCTCCGTCCTCCCTCCCTCTGCTTTGTCATCGGGACAGCGCTGATGCCTGCGCCGCTGTTCCAGGGACTGCGCCGAGACGACACCGCACCGGCTCGGCTACAGCCCTGCTGCTGGGCCGCCGCCTCTGGGAGGAGAGCGAGCGGCTCTGCGGTCTGGCCGCCGCCGCCGGCGACGACGACGCCGCGGAGGCGGCCGGTCACGAGTAGGCCGCGGCCGGCGGAGCGCGAAGGTCCGTCGCCGAGTGCTGGTGACGGCAGGCAGACGGTGCCGGACTGCCGGAGATACACGGTGTGCTGCACTCGAGGCCACCAAGGTTTGCGCTCAGCGTAGCTGGTGGCGTCGCTGCCCAGTATGCAGTGGGGTCTAGATACCGCGTGTTCGTGGGCTTGGCTGACATATCAAGATGCCGCACGACGAACAATGGGGGTACAACTACTCCATCAAGACTTTCTCAATGCCTGAAAGCCTCTTTTCCGCCCAAGCCGTCATTTCTGCAAAATAGCGTGTTTATCTCTATGACGTTAAAACTAGACTTATCGCGTTAGCGGGCTCAAAATAACGCCTATATGAGTGTCCTGGCAATTCTTCGGCTGGGATTGCTCTTCGCTGAAGTCGGCCTAAGTCTTGGGTGGACCAACTTGGTCTTCGTTACTGCTGTTGCCGATACTCCTCGGCCGGCTCTCACTGCGTGCGATACTTGCTATCCGCGCAGCACAGAATCCCGGCACTCGACGCAACCGAGCTGGCGGCGATCAACAAAACGTGGCCTCGCCGATATGGAGTGTTTATTATCGTACCGCGCCGAGTAAGCGTGAGCAAACTCGGAGATGATATACCGCAAGCACAGGAATACTATATAGACTTGGAGCGAACAGTTTCGCCGCGTGGCCCGCGACCGGAACGGAACGCGGGACCGGCCATCGCCGCCAACGACCGGGCCGCAACACTGGGGCTGACAGACACACCCACACAAACCTCTCACGCAGACCGAGCGCCGGCGCCGCGGGGACGGGCGCCCAATGAGAAACGGTTTGATTGGTTTGCGGCGGGCGGCCGCCCGCCGGCCGCGCCGCGAAATCAAAACGTCACGTATGAAATCATCTTATAAAAGCGAGACACGATAACACTGAACGGTATTCGGGTACACCAAGACCGGAGACTGCTCTATCAGGGCGCGCGCCGTCCGCCGCCGCGCGCAGAACAACGAGGAATATCACTAACGGCCGACGGCGCGGCTTACACGTACCACTCCTTCACGTCTCTGTTTTTCTTGGGCTTGGGCGGCCGCGGCGCGAAGGGCGGCGGTGCGCCGCTCAGTTCGGTCGGCCCGCCGGCCAGCAGCGGCGGCGTCGGCGAGCTGCCACGCGCGCCCAGGTACGCCTTACTCTCGTCCATCTTGTAGCGGCGCTCGGCGCGCCCCTGCACCTTCAACACGATCAGGATACAGACGATGATGACGATGAGCGCGCCGGCGATGATGCCGATGATCATGGCCACGTACTCGCCCGGGTCCTCGGCCGAGCGGTTGGGCGTCGGCAGCGGAGGGCCGGCCGACGGGCGCGGCGCCGGCGCCGGCGGCAGCCGACGGTCGCCCGACCAGCGCGGCATCATGGGCGTGGTCAGCACCCGCCACGGAGGCGTGCTGCGCGCCGTGGTGCGCCGCTGGTCCGGCCGCCGCCGCGCCGTCGGCGCCGCCCGCCACGTGGCGCGCGGGGTGGTGCGCCGCGTGGTGGTCGTGGTCGTGGTGGTTGTGGTCGTGGTGGTGCGCGGCGAGGGGCGATCCGGGCCTGCAAGGGGGGTCGGTTAGAGCACTCGCCGGCAGCGACGGTCAAAACGACGTGACCGATAATATAAGCCTGTTCACTGCATCTTCTTACGCGATCCCCGAGAACGCAGACAGCGTCAGATAACAACGTCCACTGCAAGTTGTTGGGTTGGAAAGTAAAACGTTCCAATACAAACGCGTTCTGAAAATTCTGGTGTCAAAGTTAGAAGCCAAGACACGTTAAAAAATACACTCTGCACATGGCCCAAGAAAGCATGCCGCACACACGCGCGCTCACACGCACGCGCGCACGCACGCACGCACGCACGCACGCACGCACGCACGCACGCACGCACGCACGCACGCACGCACGCACGCACGCACGCACGCACGCACACACACACATACACACACGCGCACACACACACACACACACACACACACACGCGCGCGCGCGCGCACATCACACACACACACACACACACACACACACACACACACACACACACACACACACACACACACACACACACACACACACACACACACACACACACACACACACACACTCATCCCTTTCACGGCCAGTCAGCCGTTGCAGCCGGCCTGGGAGCCGGGTCACACACCGGCCGCCGTGGGCTGACCTCGGTGTCGCGAGAGATCGTCGTCCGGAGCGTGACCCGACCCGGGCAGACAGTCCTCGTCGTCACACGGCTTGCCGTGGCCGGGCCGCCGCGGCCGGGGCGGGTTGGTCGGTCGAATGAACACCGGGGTCACCAGGTCATCATCTGAGGTCACGGGGCGGGGGAGGTCAGGGCCAAAGCATAAATGACGGGAGCATCAGCCAACCAGGGCTGTAGCGTGTTCGTTTTGGGCGTTGCATTCAGCTGTTGTCAAACGTGAGGTTGGTGCTGGACAAGTACTTCGACGGTGGCATTGTCTACGGTCCCGGAAGTCTGTGGACGATGACTTCATTTGGACATCAAGTGCATTTCAAAAGCCGGTAATTGCGTGCAGCGTGACTCAATTTGTCGCATCAGCCTCGGGCTCGGCCCTCTCACGTAAATTGGAAACACGGAGCCGGACCAGAGGTGGACAGCCGCCAATAACCCAGCGGCCATGAAGTGGCTGGTCTTCCCGAGCGCCGCCCCTCCTAATAACTGGAGCGGGTTCGTGGCCTGCGTCGACCGACATGCCCCTAATGACTTCCCGTATATTAGATCGGACCCGCGGACGCTCGACACCAGGCCGGCTCGCTCCCGGTCATTCTGACCGCCCGGGCCGGCCGGACGGTCACAACCGTCGCGATCGAACGAGGCCTCACTGTGCATCGCTCGCGCTGCCCGCCGCTCGTGCGCCCTCGGGTGATGAGTGAGATCAAGGCCAGGCGTCTGCCGTTCGGTGTGTGTCCGCGAGCAGGCGTCCGCTGGTGTGTGTCCGCGCGCGGGCGTCTGCCAGTGTGTGCCCGCGAGCAGGCGTTTGCCGGTCGGTGTGTGTCCGCGAGCAGGCGTCCGCTGGTGTGTGTCCGCAGTCGGTGTCTGCCGGTCCGTGTGTGTCCGCGAGCAGACGTCTGCCGGTCGGTGTGTGTCCGCAAGCAGGCGTCCGCTGGTGTGTGTCCGCGAGCAGGCTTCTGCCGGTCAGTGTGTCCGCGCGCGGACGTCTGCCAGTGTGTGCCCGCGAGCAGGCGTCTGCCGGTCGGTGTGTGTCCGCGAGCAGGCGTCTGCCGGTCGGTGTGTGTCCGCGAGCAGACGTCTGCCGGTCGGTGTGTGTCCGCAAGCAGGCGTCCGCTGGTGTGTGTCCGCGAGCAGGCGTCTGCCGGTCGGTGTGTCCGCGCGCGGACGTCTGCCAGTGTGTGCCCGCGAGCAGGCGTCTGCCGGTCGGTGTGTGTCCGCGAGCAGGCGTCCGCCGGTCGGTGTGTGTCCGCGAGCAGGCGTCTGCACGGTGGTTGGGGGGGTCCCGCGCGCGGCACGTCTGCCAGTGTGTGCCCGCGAGCAGGCGTCTGCCGGTCGGTGTGTCCGCGCGTGGACGTCTGCCAGTGTGTGCCCGCGAGCAGGCGTCTGCCGGTCGGTGTGTCCGCGCGCGGACGTCTGCCAGTGTGTGCCCGCGAGCAGGCGTTTGCCGGTCGGTGTGTGTCCGCGAGCAGGCGTCCGCTGGTGTGTGTCCGCGAGCAGGTTTCTGCCGGTCAGTGTGTCCGCGCGCGGACGTCTGCCAGTGTGTGCCCGCGAGCAGGCGTCTGCCGGTCGGTGTGTGTCCGCGAGCAGGCGTCCGCTGGTGTGTGTCCGCGAGCAGGCGTCTGCCGGTCGGTGTGTCCGCGCGCGGACGTCTGCCAGTGTGTGCCCGCGAGCAGGCGTCTGCCGGTCGGTGTGTCCGCACGCGGACGTCTGCCAGTGTGTGCCCGCGAGCAGGCGTCTGCCGGTCGGTGTGTCCGCGCGCGGACGTCTGCCAGTGTGTGTCCGCGAGCAGGCTTCTGCCGGTCAGTGTGTCCGCGCGCGGACGTCTGCCAGTGTGTGCCCGCGAGCAGGCGTCTGCCGGTCGGTGTGTGCCCGTCAGCAGGCGTCTGCCGGTCGGTGTGTGTCCGTCAGCAGACGTCTGCCGGTCGGTGTGTGTCCGCGAGCAGGCGTCTGCCGGTCGGTGTGTGTCCGTCAGCAGACGTCTGCCGGTCGGTGTGTGCCCGCGAGCAGGCGTCTGCCGGTCGGTGTGTGTCCGCGGGCAGGCGTCTGCCGGTCGGTGTGTGTCCGTCAGCAGGCGTCTGCCGGTCGGTGTGTGTCCGTCAGCAGGCGTCTGCCGGTCGGTGTGTGTCCGTCAGCAGGCGTCTGCCGGTCGGTGTGTGTCCGTCAGCAGGCGTCTGCCGGTCGGTGTGTGCCCGCGAGCAGGCGTCTGCCGGTCGGTGTGTGTCCGCGAGCAGGCGTCTGCCGGTCGGTGTGTGTCCGTCAGCAGGCGTCTGCCGGTCGGTGTGTGTCCGTCAGCAGGCGTCTGCCGGTCGGTGTGTGTCCGTCAGCAGGCGTCTGCCGGTCGGTGTGTGTCCGTCAGCAGGCGTCTGCCGGTCGGTGTGTGCCCGCGAGCAGGCGTCTGCCGGTCGGTGCGTGTCCGCGAGCAGGCGTCTGCCGGTCGGTGTGTGTCCGTCAGCAGGCGTCTGCCGGTCGGTGTGTGCCCGCGGGCAGGCGTCTGCCGGTCGGTAAGTGTCCGTCAGCAGGCGTCTGCCGGTCTGTGTGTGCCCGCGGGCAGGCGTCTGCCGGTCAGTGTGTGTCCGTCAGCAGGCGTCTGCCGGTCGGTGTGTGTCCGTCAGCAGGCGTCTGCCGGTCGGTGTGTGTCCGTCAGCAGGCGTCTGCCGGTCGGTGTGTGTCCGTCAGCAGGCGTCTGCCGGTCGGTGTGTGTCCGTCAGCAGGCGTCTGCCGGTCAGTGTGTGTCCGCGAGCAGGCGTCTGCCGGTCGGTGTGTGTCCGTCAGCAGGCGTCTGCCGGTCGGTGTGTGTCCGTCAGCAGGCGTCTGCCGGTCAGTGTGTGTCCGCGAGCAGGCGTCTGCCGGTCGGTGTGTGTCCGTCATCAGGCGTCTGCCGGTCGGTGTGTGTCCGTCATCAGCAGGCGTCTGCCGGTCGGTGTGTGTTCCCGTCAGCAGGCGTCTGCCGGTCGGGGTTTGTCCGTCAGCAGGCGTCTGCCGGTCGGTGTGTGTCCGTCAGCAGGCGTCTGCCGGTCGGTGTGTGTCCGTCAGCAGGCGTCTGCCGGTCGGTGTGTGTCCGTCAGCAGGCGTCTGCCGGTCGGTGTGTGTCCGTCAGCAGGCGTCCTGCCGGTCGTGTGTGTCCGTCAGCAGGCGTCTGCCGGTCCGGTGTGTGGTCCGTCAGCAGACGTCTGCCGGTCGGTGTGTGTCCGTCAGCAGGCGTCCTGCCGGTCGGTGTGTGTCCGTCAGCAGGCGTCCTGCCGGTCGGTGGTGTGTCCGTCAGCAGGCGTCTGCCGGTCGGTGTGTGTCCGTCAGCAGGCGTCTGCCGGTCGGTGTGGTGTCCGCGCGCGAACGGTCCTGCCAGTGTGTGTCCGCGCGAGCAGGCGTCGCTGCCGTCGGTGTGTGTCCGTCAGCAGGCGTCCTTGCCGGTCGGTGTGTGTCCGTCAGCAGGCGGCTGCCGGTCGGTGGTGTCCTCAGGGCATAGGCGTCCTGCCGGTCCGGTGTTTGTGTCCGTCAGCAGGCGTCTGCCGGTCGGTGTGTGTCCGTCAGCAGGCGGCGATCTGAGTCGCAGCGGATCCGAGCTGAAGAGGACGGTTCGGACGCGTGGCCATTTATACGCAGGTCCGTGAGAATTTAACAGCTGTGTAGGTGACTAGAGCTCGGAAGCTAGCCAACCACCGCAATGACAGCCTGTTCAGGCTCAGTTTACGACGTGAGTCACACGGCCAGTGGCGGAATGAACATTGCGTTGTGCCTGGAATACTGAGAACGAGTTCAGATTTTGGACGGTCTGTGGACGGCCAGGCAAAGCGACCTACCGAAACAAAGCGCACCAGCCCCGCCCTGTCCCACCCCAGTTCCGCTCTGACTGGCCCGTCTTGCAAACAGAGTGAGAAGTTGCGACCGTACAACGGGCCGAACTTTTGGCAGCGGTCAGCTGCTGCTTGGCCGCGGTGGGACCGCCGCCAGCTGTCGCCTGGCCGCGATGGGTGTCGACTGACTTGTGTCCGAGTTGAAGACGGGGAAGCACTGCTCCTGGTCGTCGGTCTCGCCGCAGCCGGACCCGGCGCCGGAGTAAATCAGGTCGTCGTTAATGCCCGGAGACGGTCCTGGTATGCCTGCCGCCTGGTGACAGACAGAAGAACTCCAGCTGCATATTCCGGTCGCTAGGACCCAACCGATTGCCCGGATACATGGTGGAAGAAACATCTTACGAAATTACAAGAGACAGTAATCACACACACACACACATGACACATGGCTTCTAAATGAGAACATGCTGGGTAGCTAAATGCTCCTCTCCGCCCAGCACAGTGTTAACATCTCGCTGATTCCAATAGTACTAATACTGCGACTGGAAGGGAGGGAACGTAGACTCAGGACAGCACAGTCTAGTGACGGGCCTGAGACGCCTTGGAGGATATCACGTGCCCATCCTTCTTCCCACCCTCTTTCTTCCTGCATCCCGTCTCCTCGCGACGCCCCGTGGGGCAGGCTGCGTGCGCCAGCCATGAGTGGGCCGAAGTGCCACCTGGTCCGAGTGCCGAGTGCACACCCCGCAGAGGAGCTTCTGTACGGGCAAACCCCGGCGGATGGGTCCCCAGGTGTATGCAATCCAACCGCACCCTTATCCATTCTCCGTCATCCCATAGTCCTGAAATGGCCACGACTGGCCGACAGCGCTCTGATCCAAACCGCCCATCCCTATCGCGTGACTGGAGGCTCGCAAAACGTCAGCGTCACAACGTCTAAAGCAGCTGAGTAATTAACAGGACCGTCCGTCCAGACCCGCGGCTCTCATCAAACTTGCACACGCCCCTCGGTCATCCCTTCCTCCCCTGCCTCGTCCGTGAGCCAAAATGGGGAAGGATGGCCAATGACGCCAATCGCATGCCACATTCAACGCGCCCGGCACCACCACGCTCCCGTTCGGGCGCGCGTTGGCCGGGTGCGAGGCCGCCCACTCACCGCCTGCACGCCGCTGCGCCGGAAGTACTCCTTCTTGAGCCTGGAGGGCAGCGCCCGGATGCTCAGCTCGCCGCCCATGCGCACGTCTTCGTCGTTGTCGGCGGCCAAGTCGAGCACGCGGTGGCCGTTGACGACCACGCCGGAGATGAAGCCCTCGAAGCGGCGCGCGCCGCCGCCGCGACCGCCGCGGCCGCCGCCCACCGTCACCAGCGACGGCGCGTGGAAAACGTCGTGCTGATGACCTGAGGTGGGGCCGGGGTCAGGGTTCGGCGCTCGAATCACCTCCGGACGCGGGAGGGCGGGGGTGGAGGGGGGGGGGGGGAGTTGTTGAGCCGGAGCCTGCGGGTGTGGACGAGAGCGCTAGCCGACGGGCGGTCACGGCGATAGAGTGCTGCTCTCTGTGTAAACCGTGAGAGCTGTTAGCGACACCGCTATCAAAGGTCGTGATGCTCTCTCCGAGCTCGAAACTCCTGGGAAGCGGGTAAGGAAACGAAGCAATCGCGGGATACACAACAAACGGGTGGGTAAATTAGTCAAGGAAGTTGTCCAGAACTCAATTTTTTGAAAACTGTGTTTGGATGTAACTGCATTATTTTGCATTGCAATCAAAGCTGACATATTAAGTCGCATGAACCCGCCACCGCTCAAACCTGGTATGTGATCTGTATGATTGAAGACTGCGCGATCTGATAAGTTCAAGGCAATAGTACGCAGAACAACAGTAGGTGTGCATGCACACTGCACTACGACTAGACACCAGTGCCTAAAAGCAACTGCCGAACACATTTCTAGCGTACAACATGCATATGTTCAAGTAATCATATTTCTTAGGATGGTTCAACTGAATTACGCAACGACGAAGTGCCCGGTGGTTATCAGAACAATTGCGCTCTGGTTTCACAACCCGCTGCGCTTGAACAAGTCATTTCAGCAACATATTTCGGCCACTTTCAGTGACCTGATCCAGAACACTTCGAGTAAACACATTAATCGTCGACGATGACGGCGGATTCGAGAAACCCGCACCCCAGCCCGCACTCAGTCCGCTCCAACGACAGCATCTCGGGACGTCCGAAGGTGCGAGGGCCAAAACGGCGTGAGGTGCATCGATTCAAACAGCTGCGACACTGCGCGTTGGACGTGATGAGAGTGCAGTGGCGGCGGTGCAGCAGTAGCTCGAGGTGCGCGAGTGCTGTGCGAGGGAGGGGTAGGGAGGGAGGGGAGGGAGGGAGGGAGGGAGGGAGGGAGGGAGGGAGGGAGGGAGGGAGGGAGGGAGGGAGAGAGAGAGAGAGAGAGAGAGAGAGAGAGAGAGAGAGAGAGAGAGAGAGAGAGAGAGAGAGAGAGAGAGAGAGAGAGAAGAGAGAGAGAGAGAGAGAGAGAGAAGAGAGAGAGAGAGAGAGAGAGAGAGAGAGAGAGAGAGAGAGAGAGAGAGAGAGAGAGAGAGAGAGAGAGAGAGAGAGAGAGAGAGAGAGAGAGAGAGAGAGGGGAGAGAGAGGGAGATAGAGAGAGAGAGAAAGAGGGCGACAGGGGGGAGAAAGTGGTGCTGGTGCGCGAGGCCCTGCGGCAGAAGTCAGGTGACGTCTCACCACCTGAGCGACGACGCCTCCGGCGCTGGGACAGCAACTCTGAAAGCGTCGGGTCACCATTCACAGTCTGCACCCGCAGCTCACGGCTCGCGGGCCACCGACCATACAGCGGTGGCGGTGGACAGCCAGCGGGGTGGGAACTGCCGGATAGTGAGCTGCATTCTGGAAGCTACTCGCTCCCTTTAGACCAGACTTGTGGCGATTCCTCTGTAGTGGAATCGACACCGACTCCGGCTGCCAGCGCATAGGATCTCTTCCACTTCTGAACTCCGAATGGCACAAAACAACTCGAATCAGCTCCCATTCCAACTCATGGAAATATTACATCGTTTGAGTATCATCAAACCTAAAAAGACACGCATTTCTATCAGGAAACAGCCACATACCCTTCATACGGCCTATTTAGGCGCACTACGAGCCAAACACCAAGTTACCCCAACTTGATACCTGTTCGAGTCGATTTACTGAGGACTTGGCTGATTAACACCGAATCTGACCCGTAAAAAAGTCGAAAGGAGCCGATTCCACAGCTGGCTCCACGCAATTTTGGTTCATTTCGGGTGGAATCCGACTGCCCCGCATTAAAAGAGTGTCCCACCTTGGTAACATACTTAAAAAAAAAACATGCCTTAGTAAAACATGAGGACCAGTTATCTCTAAAAATTGCAACGGGTAGTGCCACTGCGGCACCGGCAAGACATAATAACAATCTCAATTTCAATTGTTTTCTAGTCCAAATTACGTTGTCAACGCTTTGAAACAGCACTATGCTTTTTCCCAGCGGTCGCGACCGCGCCTCTTCTGCCGGGAATGAAAGAACGTTTGTGACTGACCCGCCCAGCAAATATCTGTTACCGAGAAGCGTATTAGTTGAAGTTTGCAGTAGTGGTTCACATGGATCATATGATACTCTCATTTCCAAAGGCCCAAGCGCAGTTAGACCCGACACTCTTGTGCACAAAGCGCACAAGAGCCACTGTGGTAAAGGTCATGGGAGAGAAATCAAAGCCGTAGTATGGCATTTCGTTGAATTCGCGGGATAATGGCTTGATGCTGCATATCTTTCAGTCGAAGCTAAGTTTTTCAAGCCTTCGTATAATTTTTTACACCACATTTCGATACAAAGTGTGTTGCAAACATTACATAACACAGACGTTGGGAAAAAGCCGTGCAAATGAAGTGTATCGCTTTCATAGTGGTGATCAGAGTCAATGTGGTTTCTCCCGCAAGGTTGTCTACTTCAGATTGAAATTCTAAGCTTTTGGAACGATTTCGAGAAAACTTGTATTACTGATCAAATGGCACGTGTCCTATGTACAAATAAGCAAAAAAAAAAGTACAAAAAGGTGGGATACTCCCTTTTACTGACATGCGCGGGTGGCCGGTTGAATGTCATTCGCGCGGATGGGGGTCAATTTGGCCCCGTAGAGATCTCAGAAACTTAGAAAGCTAGAGGCATCAAATTCACAGGGTGTGTTGGCCTGCAAGTGAACTGACTTGTGTTTGCATTTGAGGTTCCAAGGTAATGAATGACCTTCGGGTCAAATAAGGTCAAACAAGGTTGAACTCCAGGTTGGTGTCCAAAGTGCTCCCAGATCATATGAAGGTGCCTTTATCTGCCTTTGAGATGAAAAGAAAAGCTATGTCTCGAGCAGCCGTTATCCCGTCCAAAGCAAAGCTAAGTCTTTCCTGGCCCCATGCAACCACCGTGAACCCAGATACCTGTTCTGAGCAAAAGGTCACTTGTGCTCATTTAAGGTCAGTGACCTTGTTTTACCTCTCGAAGGTCATGGGATCCAAGTGCTACAAGACCGCTTTGATTTCTGTCTTTGAATAAGCGTCAACGGATTATGCTAGGTGGTATGCCCTTCAAATGACGTTTTGACCCGGGTCATTTTAGGTCAGTGACCTATTCTGATCTTGAAGAACTCTATGGACGATGTATTATGCAGTTCCGGTAGTCAACAAATTAAGAATGAGCACCAGAAACCACCCTATACAGCAAGCTTTTGAGTAATAAAACTGGTTGGTTTTGATCTTGGTCTGACTTTCGTACTTGACTCTAGGTCAATGGAAATTGTTAATTCAGTTGCTGTATTGCCTGAGAAACTATGTCAGAGATGCATGGTTTCGTCGAACACTCCGTTGTTGCATCAGATCAAATGATTCCCTAGGAATTGTCTTCGTTGAATTTATGGCCTGACTCTGACCTGCCGTAGGCCAGCAGCCTCACCGGGTACATCTTAAGTTTTGATGTCAAACGATCCGCTATTTAATTATCTACAGCTATGCTCGCCGTTCGGAAATAATTCCGAAAAAACACCTCGGAGGAGGGATCAAATTTACCGTCGCCTGAGCGTGTGTAAAAAGCCTGCAGCTTAGTCTGCTACCTATGAGCCGACCGTGCGCCTCGGCGTGCTCCATGTTCTGCCATTTAGTCAGCAAACGTGCTGTGATTGTAAGCGGGATAGCCTTATGCAACGCATAATCATATCCCTGCGTTGACCGGATTTCAACCCGTGTAACAAGCTTTGGTGAGCTCATGGGGAAGAGAAGGAGCTCACCCCGTGTTGGGAAATGCTCGGGAATCAGGATCTAGCACCAAAAACCACTAGAACACATGGCTAAAGCACGCACTGATCTGCTAACCGCAGTAGCATTCCTGGGCCGACATGACGTCACTGGTCCTGTCGGTGCCGGCCTACCCCGCTTTCTTACACCTATCAGCATTCTTAAACACAGCACGTTAACCACCTGGTCTAGATCTTCCTTACATGCACTACCGACAGAGACGAACACTAATATCTGCAACACTCAGGTTGCACGCACCCACAACGCACAGGCTGCTGTGACCGCACCATCCAAGGCCAGGGGCGGCGCCATGGGCTTTGAGTTGTCCGGGGGGGGGGGGAGGGAGGCAGGATCTTCGGGGGGGGGGGGGCTTCCTGGACGAAATGGGGCCTCCTCACAGGGTGGCCTCCTGAGTAGTGCCATATGCCAGAGGGCAGGGTGCTGAGGGATGTCCTCCTTCATCAAACCATTATATGCGTCATTCGCAGCTAAATAAATGTTGAAAGAACAGAATCCGGCCTTTTTATTATCAAGCAACGGGCCTCAGTAGCTTGAAAACGGCCTCTGCTTGCCTCCTGACGCAAGCAGGGGCCTCCTAGTTCAGAATAAGGTGCTTCCTATTCACGAAGGGGCCTTCGAATCCTACCACGGAGCCCGTTATGACAAAACAGGGTATCCTGCCATCTGGCGCATTTAATGGACCCCACCTCCAGAAATGGGTCTCCTGAATATAGGGAGTACCTTCTTACCCAGAACGAGGCCTCCTATTCTATAACGGTGGCCTCCCGAGCCAGTGAAGGAACCTCCTGAACACAACACGGGCCTCCTGATCTAGAAAATGTGCTATATTATTCATAAAGCCAGCTTCATGGTCAAGAGAACGGTCTCTTGCTGTAGAAAAGGATCTGCTGAGCCCGATTTATTATTATAGCTCATTTATGGGGTTTCGTCGATCTGAATTTCTGTAACCTTCGGGTAATCGATGGTTTCATTTTGGGAAAAAGGTCCTCCAATTTTTTTTTGGGGGGGGCAAAAATATACTCTCGCCCCGCCACCGGGAGGTATGGCCCCCTAATTACCATGGCGTACTGCCCCTCCCTCCCCCTGCCCCCTGCTACGCCGCCCCTGCCCAAGGCTGGCGTGAAAAGTGCTTCATTGCGTTAAAAATATCCCGGGCGCCGACCCCAGTTCAACGGAGGAGACACAATCCCACCGCGTGGGTCTTACTCCAAAGCCTTTCCCCAGCCGTCCAATTAGAGCGCACAACGTGCCTGGAATCGGCAGGGCTCAAACACGTGGCCCCCTGTTTCACCCGCTCCGTGGCGGAAGCACCTCCGCTAAGGAGATTGCCCAGCAGCTCCGGCACTGACCTCGTGGGTGTTTCGTCTGTACGGGACGGCTGTCGAGCTGCAGGGTAGAGTTGGGGCCGTTGCGGGTGACACGCACCACGTGATATCGTCCGTCGTCCACGCGGACCCCCAAGTCGGATATCGAGAGGGTGTCCGAACCCACGTCGTATACCATGTAAACGTTGCTCTCGATCTGTCGGAGGGCAGCAGGAGGTTGTTCTCTTTAGTTTCTGGCCGTCGCTTTATCAGGCGTCGCTCACCAGGAAAGCGAGTTTAAAGATGGGAATTACGTGGTCGGATGCTCTCTTCAGTAACACCGTTTCACCGAGCTACAAAGACACCATTTTTCCTTCCTTTTTCGCAGACCCGTCACAAGTAAACACAAACTCCTCAAGAGCTTGCCAGGTAACGCTGCTGCGCGGCAGACCCGTCCCTCTCCCCGCGCCCGCGCGCGCAGCGTGACCGACCAGTTTGATCTCGAGGAAGTCGTCGTGCGTCTCGGAGTCGATGCGGAGCAGGGTGCCGTCCGGTTTGGAGGTGCTGAAGCCGACGGCGACCAGGTCGGTGCGGCGGTCCGGCCGCCGGTCCCGCTCGTACTCGTATTCGATCTGGCCGCCGCTCGAGCCGAACTCGTAGCTCACCGACTCTGTCGGACGGGGCAGGCACGGGTGGAGGTCCGTGTCGTTTTGGAGGTCCGGGTCGTTTCGGAGGTCCGTGTTGTTTTGGAGTTCCGTGGTATCTCCGTGTCTGTCTCGGCCCAAAACAAGCAGGCGGGGGGTCGAGCCTCAAGACAAATCCGTTAACAAGCACTGACAACGCAAGAAAATTGCTATGCAAAACTTTCTGTCTCCTC
This sequence comes from Pollicipes pollicipes, assembly GCF_011947565.3. Taxonomy (NCBI): domain Eukaryota; kingdom Metazoa; phylum Arthropoda; class Thecostraca; order Pollicipedomorpha; family Pollicipedidae; genus Pollicipes; species Pollicipes pollicipes. The sequence continues at coordinate 30,764,605 of NW_023596136.1, read as the reverse complement.
CCCAGAACTCAGTTTCATACAGCGGTGCCTTTGCAGCAGGAGAGTGAAGGGGACCTGGGGGGGAGGGGGGGGAGGGGGGACGAATAACGTACGGACCGGATAAATTCAGATGGTCGAGCTCACTTGGCGTGAAACTCCCCATGCGTATTTCCGCATACCAACCGCGAGAGGAAGCGTGGGGTATGGTAATCGCCGGAGTGGATGCCAAGGACATGACATTTGAACTCCACCGACTGCTCGAAAAAGTCGGCTCGGGCAAACAAAAGCTCCCTTAACGCACAAGACATGGAGAGCGAGGAGGGGGAGGGGGAGCTTTTCACTGACCTCGCCTCTTCGAACGCGAGGCGCAGCGAAGACAATGAACAGCCTGGGCGTACACACCCGACGGCCCGGCCAAACGCGAAAATGGACATGAGCCCGTGCCATTATCGTAAGTCCACACATTACAAAGCACAGACGGCGACCATTCTGGCCACGCCGCAAGGGTTCGTCGCCATCGTCGCCAAAGTTTCGGAACGACGAGGGGTGTTGATGCGTGAGTGAAGGAATCGGCCTCGTAGTTTTAAAACGCTACCAGATACGGCACGCGCTTGGAGTAACGACACTCGTAACTTTGGAACGCTAACCAGATAGGCCAAGCGCTGCATGAAACGACAGTCGTAACTCACCGACGCACCAGACAGACGGCAACGATCTTCGCCCGCATGGCGGGGAGGAAGAGATCCGAGACTTAAACCTGATTTAAGTGGGAGCAAGCTGGTGATCCCACCCTCCCCCCGTAGCGATTGGCCCAGCGCGGAGCACCGAACAGCTTGAGAATATGCCTGCGGTGTTCATGCCGCACTGCTACCACGAAGGCAGTGATTGAGCTGTTGCATTACGGTTAGATGATATCGGTCGTCCAGAATGCACGGGAAATGTCTGGCCCCATCGAGTGTGGGGACGGAGAACAACAAACGCGCACGGGGGCACCAGCTGAGAGCTGGATGACGCATAGCGTTTGATAAGATGTTACAATGGCACAAAAGGCTGAATTTTCTGTCATACGTGCACCCAGGCCGTCAAGTTATTCCATGTAAAATGTTGGGTAGTCGAACTACGTTTAGCCCGCTTCATGTACTTTCCCACGGGCCAGGCAACATCTAATCACTGTTACTGCAATGGCAAAGCCTCCGTGCATCCACTGGCATGCCCCTGGTTGAGTAGCACGCTTCCCGGGCGGCCGCAGCTTTACCAGTCGTACAGTCTTTGACACACCATCCCGCAGCCAGTGTCGCCTGGGCTCCAGCACCTTACAGTCGATCTGTGCGCCCTGTCAAGCCGCGCGCTGGTCCAGTCTCTGACATACCGTCCGTGCAGCGGGACCCGACGAACGACGTGAGCGTACAGTCGCACGTGTACGAGTTCCAGTCCTGCTTGCAGATGCCTCCGTTCCTGCACGATTCCGGTGAACAGCGCGAGTCCGGCCCTGCGGAGACAGGAGTCCTAGTCGTCAGGAGTCCCAGCCGGCGTACAGCTGCTCAGAAGCCATGGAACAAACCCGCCCCAGCCGGTGGTACGGGGCTCACAAGGAGCTTCTCAAAGGCGGGAGTAAAGCCTTATCTCATTGCATTCCGTCGCATTATTCAGTGCAGCTATGCATAAAAACAAACGTGGCGGCTGCACATGATGATTTCCAAGCCATTTAGGATACCGACTTCAGACATCCGCGCCGTGACCCAGCCGTGGCGCCCGATAACCCAAGAGCCCGCCCGTCCCCAGCACCGGCATTGACACATTCTAGCAACAAATCAGCAAGTCAAGTTAAGCTCCCACATCGCCAGACTAACTGCTGCGTGTTGCCACCGCTTCTGCGCCCGTTTTGTCCAAACCAAACGGGACAATACTTTTGCCGTGTGCCGAATGGATTTAACTCGAGCTTGCTGAATCAATACATTTGGAACGTTGTAAAAGGTCGCGGGCTGACAATGAGAGCATCGGAGAAGTGCACTACTTTAGACGAGAAGACAAAACAAGTCCCGATCTTAGTCTTCGCGAGCTCGCAGGACACCCATCAAAGCCCACAGGTTTGGTGTCTAAAGTCACTTGGACTCGCACGGAAGAGACGGCACCGAGGTTTCATGCTAGGCTTACACAACACAGATTGCATTGGACATGTCGTTGCATGTCAAAGGACATACCTCTAGCAGCGGCTTTCTTTGAGGACAACATACAATGGTAATAAAGCGACCTTCACGCAATGAAACAAACGTATGCGTGCCAGAACGCTGGTACAGCTGCAGGCGTAATCCGCTGGTAACAGTCACGTTTGGTCGATACAGGCAATTGTTAGGTGCAATGACCATTGCCTTTTCGAGTGCCGAACAGGTGAGTACGCCCGAAAACAGGGCTCCGCAACGACCAAGCGCACAAACATAATCAAGCAAGTTGTTTTTTCAGGCGCAGACCAGTAATTGGAGTATTCAGTATTACCTCCTCCTTCAGGCGCGGACCGGCAATTGGAGTGTTCAGTACTACCTCCTCCTTCAGGCGCGGACCAGCAATTGGAGTGTTCAGTACTACCTCCTCCTTCAGGCGCGGACCAGCAATTGGAGTGTTCAGTACTACCTCCTCCTTCAGGCGCGGACCAGCAGTTGGAGTGTTCAGTACTACCTCCTCCTTCAGGCGCGGACCGGCAATTGGAGTGTTCAGTACTACCTCCTCCTTCAGGCGCGGACCAGCAATTGGAGTGTTCAGTACTACCTCCTCCCCTACAGAATTGCCACTTGTCGGGGGAACACAGCATAGCGAAGGCGAAGGCGAAACCGGGGAACGTATGACGAGCCCATCCGAGGTTCTTCCAGTGCCGTGCTCGGAAGGCCGCCTCTGCCCCGCACTCCCGACCACCAGGCGCTCCGCAGCGGACTTTCCGACATATCTCGCAAATCCGCGGATAAGTTGCATAACAGATCTTTACACCGAGAAGTGCGCGAGCGGAAGGACGCACGGAATTTTCCACCCCACGTAGTTAGATCAACCGCGTCATCCACTTAAAGCTTCGTCCCCATTGGTCCACGTCAAGGCCTCACTGCGAATCAGTGGCAGCCCGCAACCACCAAGCCAAGGGACTGCCAGAGTCCGGACTTACCGACGCAGCCGGCCACCACCGAGCTCAGGGACCGCCGGAGTGCGGACTTACCGACGCAGCCGGCCACCACCGAGCTGCTGGGGATGACCGGGTAGCGCACGAGGTCGGGCGTCTCGCCGCCGCCCACCAGCAGGCTGGCCAGGCAGCCCTTGTAGCCGAACCGGGACTGGATCTTGGCCGGCAGCCGGCCGTACAGCTCGTCCGGAACACCGCCTGAGGCGCCGGCAGCGGCCAGTCAAGTGTCGCCGTCGCACGACACTCGAGGCGACATGCCAACGTCCGACGTCTGGCCGTTGACGAGGCCGCGGCCAAACGTTATTAGTGGCGATGAGCCCCACGTGCGCTGCGGCAGGCGGAGCGTCGCGCGCCTCATCAAATACGGAATGTTCAGCACGCCCGGGTCAGTCGTCTACCCGACCCGTCGCGTCCGGACCATGCAATCGATCGCGCGCCGAACGCGACGCGACCGAAATGAAACAACCTAATCCCCTCGCCTCGAAATCAATCGGCATTCGCCCGCCTCCCACCGCGTGCCGGCGCGGCGCGCGCCCGGCCTCACCGACGTAGAGCGGACCCTGCAGGTCGAGGTTCTCGTTCAGGCCCATGCTGCTGACGGTGGCCGTGTGCTCGTCCACCATCAGCGTGTGCGTGCGCGCGTTGGGCCGGCCGATCGTCACCGAGTGCCAGCTGTTGTCGTTGAGCGTGCTGTGCCGGTTGTCGCGCACCGTGACGGCGCCATCCCCCAGGTTGAACACGTAGAACAGGTGGCCGCCGACCAGCTCGACGGCGAGGAAGTCCTGGCCGCTGCCGCCGTTGTACAGCAGCAGGCCGCTGGGCTCCAGCGTGCGGAACTGGAAGTGCACGCTGACCGTCGCGTAGGCGCGCAGCTGGCGCAGCGCCACAAATGAGTAGCGCGACTGGAAGGTGACGGGCCGCACCGGCGTCAGCTGGCGCCGGCCGAAGCGCGCCGAGCCCTGCGTGTCGTTGAGCCGGCCCTGGCGCACCAGCTCCAGCACCGGCTGCCCGTTCAGGTAGAAGTGCTGCAGCTGGCCGACTAGGTTGGGGGCGCCGAACGCGCCCGATGCCGACGGCGACACGGCGCCGATGTAGAGGAACTTGGTGCGCAACGTGGAGATGCCCGCCTCGAGGTTCTCTGCCGGGGAGGGGAGAGGTCAGTGCAATTGCCACTCAGTAGGGTCGGAGGTTCAGCGTGCGGATCCGGACGCTCTATCGCAGGTGACGAGGCGGAGGGCGTGAGGGTCGCGGTAGGAGGCGAGGTGGGAGGCGAGGACGCCCTCCTGTAGACTGAGGAGAAGCGGAAACTGAAGGAAACGCCCGCCTCCAGACACTCTGTCCATGGAAGAGGGGGGGGGGGGGGGGGGGGGAGGAAGCGAGAGGAGACCTTAACTTCACAGGATTCAACCTTCCAGATACTCTTTCGAAGGGGAAAAGGTTAATCAGGGGGCTCAGTTCTTTTTCATGCCCCAGCCCGTGAGGGGATAGGTCTCCAAGAGAACACAACCAACAGGCACCTGATCGATGAAAGACTGCGGCGGCGTCGGCTGGCACACTTTGGAAGACAGTGGAAACATTAATATAATATAAAAATATAATAAAATAATATCATATAATATAATATAAAAATTACTACCTACATGCGAACATGCTAGAGATTCGATCACCGCTGACGCACACTATGAGGCACACATCAAAGTCACCACGGAGTTCGAAGTCGCCACGTGTGCCTGCGTCGATCATGGCTCTCGTATGGCTCATATTCCGACGACAGCAGCTTCTGCGAGCCGACCGCTCATACCACGCGGAACAAGGCGCTTTCCGCGCTAATTCCCGCCCGGCGGCGGCGAGCACGTCTGCATGGCGTTTGCGGAAACCGCGGCGTTCGAGCTGGGTGCTTCTGGCGCGGCCGTGTGGTCGAGCACAGCGCTTTGCCGAAGCTTCGCCGAAGCCCACGTCTCGCGGCGCCGCAGAAGTTGTGTCGCCGAGCACGCCGCCCCGATCAGACCGTCCCGCCCTGAGGTCACCGGGGCTGCAGCGCCAGCTGACAAAGGCGGAAGCCGCGCGTGGCTGTCGGCTCGCACGAGCGGACGTTTGTTCCCGCTGACTGACATATTGTTCAGGCGCGGTGAGGGAGCTCAAGCATACAACGCGGCACACCTCGAGCGGAAACGTCGCCGGGAGGCATGCCGTCTCCAAGTAATTTACGATCCAGCACGCCCGCTAGCTGACAATGTGTCCGAGGTTTCGCGACAATGCCGTCTCCCCAGGAGCATGTGTGGGGGGAGGGGGAGGGGGCGAGCGGCGGATGAATACGTGCCGGCGGAAGGCGGCAAGCCGCCGGAGACGACGACGCGGACCGCCGGCCGGCCGCCATGGTTTATTCATGGGGCCGATTACCGGACGCCGCCGAAAACTTGCCGAAACCGAGGCGATAAGCCCTGCCGTCGAAGGCGCACGTGCCGGCCAGCCGGGCGCCGCCGCTCACGCCGTGCCTCGACCACTGGGCGGGAGATGGCGCGAACGGCGATAGATGGCCGCCGCTGGAGGCTCGCGACGCGATGGAAGTGCTCCACCGTTCAGCCTCCGGCGGAACTGGGGCGCGCATTGGGCGGGGAAAGCAGCGGCAGGCGTCCATGTATATATGCTGTTAACTTGAAGGTAGTTACAAGGAGAGCAGAGGTGAAGAAAGACGCATTGAACATGGCCATAAATAAAATGCATGCAGGGTACAACATGGGGAAGAAAAGAAAAAAAGGAAAGATAAAACTGAAGAGAAAGAAGACAAAAAGCGAAGAAAAAGGACCTACATATGACCGGAGGTGAGAAAATCAGGAAGGAGGGAACGCGGTTGAATCCTCTATAGATCAACTTCATACGGTCCGTTGGAATCCGATCGACGAATCCGTTCGAAATTTAAGCAGTTCATCAAGTTCCCTTTTCTGCAACTCCAAATTAGATACCGTCCAATCCCTACCAGTCATCTTTTTATCGTAATTTGCGACAATCCATGCGATATATATATATATATATATATATATATATATAATTTGCGACAATCCATGATTAATTAGCCCGGTGGAACCTAAAATATAAATGTAGGTGAATGGGTATGATATATTTTCCTTAAAATATGGATCCTTCGATACAATTCAATGTATCTACGTGCGGGACAACTCTGAATCCATGCTTGTCTTAATCATCGGCGTTTGAAAATGTTTGCAGTCACTCCAGTCTATTCCATAAATTAATAATAAAACCATGTCATTTATTCAATCTGTATAGATCGTAAGAGGAAAACGGTGAGTGCAGACGAGTAGAAGGACCAGACCACTTCCCCCGCGGCCACCAGCGTTTTGGCCGTTTTACGGGCCATGCCACCGTTTATGTCGTCATCTCCGGATGCTTCATTCAGGCTCACTCAGGCTGGGTTTATGAGCAATCTTTCGGCGCGGCCTAATGAGTCATCCCAGCCCAGTTTAGCGCATCACATGCAAATCAGTGGCACGACAGCCGTGAACGCAAGGCACGGTACCCGGCGGTACTTTTCGCCACCGATTGTGAAGTCCAGCCTCAGCGATAGCTACCAGCTTGTCCGACATGCCAGCTCGGGCGTGGCGGGAGCATGGCTGGTGCGCCGAGGGGGGGGGGGGGGGTAACGACAACGGAGCTCACCGTTCAGGGGGCGCTCGTTGTCGATGGTGGTTTCGATGTCCCTGTGTCGCCGCTTGACAGCCACTCGGTGCCACTGGTTGTCGTTGAGCGTCTGGCCCGCGTGGATTTGCTGGAGAGGAGAGGCGGGTGAGTTGACTTGGGTGGGTGGCACCTCACTGCTCCGAATCGATTCGAAAAGAGGCGAACAGGCAATGACCGGTGTGATCTGCAATGCATATACGACTTAAAGGGGACTGGTTTAAAGCCAGTGGGGATCGTTAAGATCACCAAAAAGTTCACAGCTAAGTGCACCGCAGCCCACACACCCTGAAGCTCGTTAATCCGCCACCGAGCTGAGTGTATCGCCAGTGCCCGACAGCCGCATTAGCGCGATGACGGTCGTGAGGTCGGCATCAAGCCCCGGACGCGACGCAGCACACCGTCCGGCGGACGGCACTGGCGTGTGTCCGCCGCGGGCCGCACAGAGTAGAGCTGCGGGCACTCCGGACAGCGGCCACTCCGGACAGCGGCCACTCCGGCGCCGTCTGCCTGCCTCCGCCGGACGCTGGCCAGGCGGCGGCAGGGGACCGGCTCTGGTCTGGCCCGGGCCCGCTAATGGGTACTGATGAGGTTACCGGCTCGGTGGATCAGGGAAGAGTGGGTGGGGGGGGGGGGGGGCGTGTGATCAGAGGGCCCAGCTCTCTCGGGGATATGGCGCTGACTCGTGGACGCCCAGGGACGGAGGGCGCGATGGGTTAAACAACCGTTTACTCAGGGGCAGAACAGACCCAGTGAGACATGAAAGAGCTTTTCAACAGGCTCCTGTTTCCAAAGGCGTCTCAATAACTAACTAGGCATCCCTCCCGAGAGGCTTCAGTCCATGTGCGTAATACGTTGGGAGGCCCGTTTCGTCAGCCGAGACCGAGTTTCAGAACCGTGGCCTAAAAAGTTCGATGGGCTACCCCCCCCCCCCAGAAAAGTAATAACTCAGGGTCTCCAAACAGGTGGGACGGGAGGTAAGGGGTGGGGCAGCTCACTCTCCGACAGGGAAGACAATACACTGTCGCCTTACAGCGGTAGTATCGTTTGGGTTGGTTACATCATCTTGAGCATCCGCCACAAGCTACCATGCACAACGTCGTGCCCAGTCGCTCAGCGACGCCCGGACCAGCCCCTAGCTAAGCCGGGTGGTCGCAAGCGTAGAGTGCCAAAGCCTCTTGTTATATTTACCGCACAGGTAAACATTAGTCATCAGCGGACGGCTATGAAAAAATTAGAAAAAGTATGTTTTGAGACCCCGTTTTTGATGCAGCGCTATGGTTAAAGCCAATGTTCTGAAGCGATCACAGCCATGGTATCCACAGCCACGGGGATGCTGCTGCTGCGATCCGCGGGGCGTGGGGATCTGTCGTAATCGCTCCCCAGCCCGGCGTAGGATGAGGACGCTGCAGATTAACGAGAGTGTTCCACATTGGTGTCCAAGATCATTCGGTGCAGTTAGCAGCCCTTCCTTCTTGAGACCTAAATCCGCTCATGTGTCTGGAACACCACGCCTCCGAAGATCTGCAGACTTTTCGGTGAGACTTTGTCAAGGTCACCCAAGCATCCATGCCGCCATAATAACGTTATTCGAATCCTGCCATTCCATTGGTCATGCGGCGATTAAGACCAATAAAAATGTAATTGTCGAGTCGCTCATAACCGTCGTTCGATGGCACGATTTCCAGGTATAATGGCCGCGTCAGATGGCTCTCAACCAATCCTGTGCAAGCCACGAGGACGTAATCAAACAATAACTTACTGAGAAGCATAGTTACTTAACAGCGAAATTGTGTTGTCTATGTAAATTTTCCCCTTAAAAACATCCTTATAGTTCTAAGTGAGTTTATTTCGTCACATCCGATGTTTGCTTTAACTCCTCAAATATGGAGCACTCCCTTTAAAAAGGGCGTCGTGGTATCATTTGGACATCAAGGTGGCTGCGTGCGCATTAAGTAACGAAGACGCTGTCTGTTTTAATCCAGTGCGTGGAATTAAGGGAAGGAGTCTAAAGAGTCAGCATGACAAAATATCTTATCGTGCATACAGCTGTCCCCAAATGCAAGGGGCAGTTGGGACTGCAAATACTCTAAGGTAGTTGGAGACGCAATTAAGATGCCATCAAAGGCATCCTTAAAGCAGCTTTCTCGAGTGCTACGTGTAGCGTGACCTAGAGGGCATTGATCACTAGGACGGACTCCTCATATTGCCTCAGCACGTACAAATCAATGCTGATTGAAATGCAACACCCAAGCGTAACGCCAGAACACGACAAACCACTCAGGCGCGCCATTCCATTTCATATTTGGGACAAAGTTCGGGAGTTATCGGAAACTCATCAATCTCAGCCGTTAGCACCCAAATTTGCGTGTTGCTAGGGAAGTGTCGGGGAATGGCTACAGGTGGCAACTGGCAAGCTGCCAGAACTTAGGTTATTTTGTCGTAACGGAATCTGCGATGGCATTTACAATTTGGTGAATTGGGTTCAAGACATGCATGTAATCGTGATTTGTTTTGTATGATAAAAAATTACGTTCATTCCCATGGCTTAGCCGTGTTTCGAATTTAAGTTAGCTTTTCCCATTCGTCCAAGTCATGCAGCGGCAGGGCGATCGCGCCAGCCTGCGCCATGTCACCAACTGGACCAGCCGGGCGAGCCTCACCTTGTACGTGTCGTCAATGCGCATTGTAAGGCGGATCCGGCCGCCGTTGAGGGCCAGCTCCACACGGTCCGAGTTGCCCGCGGTGGTGGCGAACAGCAGACCTGCGAGATAGGGTACGAGGTCATGCGAGGGGCTGATCAGGCCTGGGCTGGGCTGGGCACCAGGTCAGGGGGCAGACGGGGTCACGACGGGGGTCCGACGAGGTTAGATCAGTCAGGGCAACAGGCCGGATAAGTCAGATCAGGGATAGACAAGGTCAGGTCAGGTGCATACGAGGTCAGGTCAGAGGAGGCCAGGTCAGAGAAGGACGAGGCCGAAGCAGGGTAGACGAGACAACGTCAGGGAACAGACAATCTTGAGTCATGGCTGGGTCGGGTTAAGCGTTTAGCGCAACATCACGGAATGGGAAATTAAAAGACGGTCGGGAGCGTGCAGGATCAGATCAGTAACATAATAGGTTAAGTCACGCACGGGCAATGCCAGTTCACGACAAGAGATCAACTCGGGGATGACAAAAGACTAAAACACGTCAGGTCAGCACAGCACACGGTCGAACAATGTTTAGTTCATTCACCCGGTCAGCCGAAGTCACGGCGTGGGTAGTTTCGGGGTTCAGAAACAAAGAAGGTCAGATCGAAGCGGCACCGACAAAGCATATCGCCGCGTCATCGCAGCATGTCTGAAAAGGCATCGCGCACAGACGGCTTTTTCCGTCATCAGCCAACAACTCATTACCCCGACTCCGACAAGCTATGATTATGCCATCCGTGCAGCGGACATCCTGTCCAGTTTCTGTCACGCTCACGCTAGGCCATACCACGTGACCCCGTCTTCTGCCCTAACAACACTTCGAAGTGGCGGATGGCCCACGGCCTCATTTCAGCCTTCGAGCTCGCGCTGGCGGGCGCGGCAGCCAATCGACTTTCCCAATTACCGGTCCTCACTGAAAGGCCGCGCAATCTGGGGGACGCTTCAGTCCGACCAGCAGACATCTGGACTGGATCACGAGCCCGGCCGCCCCTGCCCGGAATGGACTCCCGGCAGCCGAATCAGCGCCCCGCAGGTCCCAAATGTGGCGTGCGCTGCGCTGGTAGCCTGAAGCCGCACGCCCCGTGGATTGACGGCCAGTAATGAGGTGGACGGCAATCACAATTGGACGGGTTCATTATTCGTGAGGGGTATTGAGCCTGGGAAACGTGAAATTGTTCGCTGGTTTTGAAAGGACTGAACCTAGGCTTTGAACCGACGGAGCTCAAAGGCGTTGAAATCGCCTCACACAAAGCGCCTGGTCTAGCTTCGTATGAAATTAATACCACATTTAAATATCGAACCTCGCCGGCAACTTAAGAAATTCCGCCAGTGCAAATTCCTCCCAAGATTTCACAAGGACTTCCTCCCATAACAATGAACATTGAAATTCGACGAAGTTGGGGAAAAGCACGTAATTCACCACGGCCCCGTCACACAAACCTAGACGGCGATCAGACGTACGTGGGTATTGCCCCAGACTGACGCACGATCCAGCGTTATCCCGGGCCGTGCTATCACCATCTGTTTTCATAACAGCCATGTGAAAAACGAAGCCTTGCCGACGAAACTCTAAAAACAACCAATCACGTCCAATCTGGACGCCTTTGATTCCCTCCGTGAACACCCATCTCCAACCTGTCTGATACGGCCGTGAGTCCAGACCCGAGGCTGCGACCGCCGTACCTGAGGGTCGGCTGGTCCTGAAGCGCAGGGTGATGTCGTCGGCCTCGGTGTACTGCTCGCTGTGCAGCGGCACGATCATGTGCTGCGTGCCGTCGAAGCTCACGGTGGTGGCATCTGCGGCCGGGCGCACGGTGTGACGGCCGTGCCGTGGCAGTGCGAACCGATGGCGACACGTCCGGTGGGAGCACGAACCGGTGACGACACGTGCGATGGGAGCACGGACCGATGGGAATACGTGCGATGGGAGCACGGACCGATGGGGATACGTGCGATCGGAGCTCGTACCGATGGCAACACGCGCGATGGCAGCATGGACCGATGGGAACACGTGCGATGGGAACACGGACCGATGGGGATACGCGCAATGGGAGCACAGACCGATGAGGACACGCGCGATGGGAGCACGGACCGATGGGGACACGTGTGATGGGAGCACGTACCGATGGGGCTACGCGCGATGGGAGCACGGACCGATGGGGACACGCGCGATGGGAGCAAAGACCGCCTCGCGGCCGCCGCCTTCCACACGATGGTGGTGGTGATCCGCACAACATGATATCCGAATGAAACAGCTGCATAGTATTATCTCGTCCTTTGGCGACGTCGCACAGGACCTTGGTAGACGACTGACCTTCGGTGCACGTGCCCCCGGTAAAGCTGGTCATAGTGCAGTCACAGATGAACCTGTTCCAGCCGTCAGAGCACTGGCCGCCGTTCATGCAGGGCTGCGAGTCGCACTGCGGCGGGCCCGAGTGACACTCGGTCAGCACAGAGCCACCTGCGGAGGAGCCACAGAGCGCGGGTCAGGTCACAGGCGGAACTGGCGCTGACACACACGCCGGAGGCACCCGCGAAAAGGTCAGAGGTCAAAATCCAGCTGGAGGAAACGATGGGGTCGCCCGGGGGCAATTATCAGCAGAGAGCGACCCGCAGACGGGTCAAAGAGCAGCAGAAACTGGCGCTGCGGTGAACTTGAGAGGCGATGTCGGCTGCAATGCGGCGAGGTTGGAAGGTAAGAGGTCCGGTGCAGACAGAGCTGGAGCAACACTTCGTGACATCAGCTCCCGAATCGCCGGGTCGGGGTCACAGTGCACAACGACATTACCAGTTTAGAAGCCGAAACCCTCAACTGACGCCGAAAGGCATCAAACCGTCCGAGGTCGGAGTCAGAGGCCAACGAACTGCGAGCAGTCAGAGGTCAACGAATTGTCGCCAGAAGTTTCCCGAGGGAGACCGTCGGGCGAGTGAAGGAATGAACGCAAGAATCTAAGGAAGCCTTCCAAGTAATCCAGGTGCTCGAGGCAAAGCAACCCGAGTCAGAGGCTGGAGGTCAGGGGCCACAGCGCCGAGATGTGCCCTCCGGGAGATGCCAGCCACTCGGACCCTCGACCCCCGAGAGTTGTGTGGTTCGGACCGAGTGCTCCGGTCAAAGGTCGGTGAACCGCGCTCAGTTTGCGGCAGCGGCTGGCCGCGGGAGCAAGCAGCGTGAAAAATGTGACGTCCTGACGTGGTTACGGCCCGGCCTGTCCGGTCCGCGGCAGTATTTTACGCCAGCAATTTATGCCTTCTTGATCCACTCATGTGACAGGTTATCAAGAGGTTAGGAGCATAAGCTACGAGCTGATGGGGTGGAAAAGTCAGGCCTGATGTTTCATCGTACCGCTTTGACGTTTCACTCGCGAGCTCTTGAAGTGGTGATGATACGCATGCATTTAACCCTGAAGAAGTTCATGAACGACCAACTGTCTAAATACACAACGACATTTAAGAGCAATGCTAGGAGTTAAGAATGTAATTCAGCTATACAGCAATACCAAGCATGGCCTGTTTCACGAAGGATTCCGCTGGCAAGCCAATGATTAGAATATATTCAGGTATGCAGGTCATGGCCTGTACACGTACATACAAGTTAGCATTTTAGTATGGCCGGAAGACGGGCGTGCGCTGAGTGTTCCATCTGCGGGCGACGCGAAGGCTGTCAGAAAAATTATGCTGTGATTCACATTCTTGTTCAGTTATATTATTATAATTAAAATTCAAGTCAATTTGGCTCCTACTCGACGCCACCTTCAAAGGCATCCTAACTGCATTCTGGCGGTATTTGTTGAATTCACGAGCCGAATGCGTGCTTCGTTTCCAACGGGTGAAACGATCCTATCCTACAATGACTTAAACACATTTCATCTTTGTCTATATCAATGCACTTAGAAGGAACCCACCAACAGAAACATCTGGCGCATTAGTTAAGCAAATGACATATTGGTTCTTCAACAATGAAAGGGAGCTGGAGGAACTAAAGAGCTATTGTTCTGGTGCGCCTAGAGTTCACCACGCCACACTGAAAGCCACGGTTAAGTGCGTCTTCCTTAATCGATTATCGCTAGCAGAGCTGAAACTCGTTCTTAAAGAAGTTAACTGCTGGCCTACACGGACAAACGATTAAAAAACGTGCTTTTGGGGCGGAGCCACGCTCAGTGCACACTGGGTCTAGCACACGACATGAAAATCCCAACGCCAGTCCGGCATCCGGGCATAAGATCAAAGGTCACACCTGCTGAGCTCCCCAAAAGGTCAAGTATTTGTTCACACACACCCCTAAGTTCAAGGCATCCCATTTGGAGTGAATTGCCATGAATGGGATTCAGGACACTGGAGTGTCAAACACAGGCTGGTGACGCTTCTCGACCGTTAAAACACAGGTCTCTGAAGCCGTCCGCAGAGGAAATCGCAGCTGTTGGGCCTCAAAAGATTGCTGCAGAGACCGGGCCTATTCATGCCGGGTGGAGAGAGAACAGCGGCATCACTCTTTACAGAGAACAGCGGCACCACTCTGCAGAGAACATTGACATCAAAACAGTGGCATCACTTTGCATAGAACAGCGGCATCACTCTGCAGAGAACACTGGCATCACTCTGCATAGAACAGCGGCATCCCTGCATAGAACGGCGGCATCACTCTGCAGAGAACAGCGGCATCACTCTGCAGAGAACAGCGGCATCAGTCTTTGCAGAGAACAGCAGCACAGTCCGCAGAGAACAGTGGCATCACTCTTTGCAGTGTTCGTGACGAATCCCAGCGCTACTTTTACACGATAGTGAGTCATAGCTGCACCCTCGCCGGCGGCAGCTATTGCGCTATTCGACTTGCGTCATTGGCTAGCCCGTGGGGTTGGCACGTATCTCTCGACACTAGCACCAAATCGAATCAGAGCCACTGTGGATATCTTGGTGTCTGAGGAATCCAAAGATTTCTAGCTTGACATCTGGATCAGGTCAACCACGGTTTTCTGGGCACAGCACGGAACTTTTTTATTAAAGCGGAAAAATTATCGTCTTCTAGATTGTACCAAGTGCACAAAGTGACCAACAACCGACCCATCAAAGGATAAAAGACCATCCTAAGTCATTGCCTTCGGGCAACCTTGCTGAGCTTTTAGAAGCGAAGTGCCTCCCGCATGCCGATATCTTCTCCTGATTTCGTGCCCAAAATATCATTTAATGCGGACTAAAAGCCCACTCTGGTCATTGACCTCCCGAGCGTATTGTTTAGCACTTCTGGGATGCTGGGCAGCTCAGCACTTTCCAGTGGCATGCTACAGGACGTGTTCAAGATTGCGGACGCTCACCACCGTGTTAACCACAGAGTCGTGTCGGCCACTTGTCGCTTACTGCTTTCGGAGTCGCTACCAGCTCTCCTCTCCTTAAGCAGGGCGGACACAGGCCCAATCCTTGCAGGACCGTTGGACACTCACACGCCCACTCTCCTCCAGGAGTGCCCGTTCTCGCCCTCCAATCCGGCGCAAGAGTCGCAGCACTCAATCCGCCCCGGCCTGACGCCGTCGCCTCCCCAACTGCCGCACTCACCGCTGTCCTACCCCCGACCCGCCGCCGTCGCCTCCCCAGCCACCGCACTCACCGCCGTCCTACCCTCGACCCGCCGCCGTCGCCTCCCCAGCTGCCGCACTCACCGCTGTTCTGTCCTCGACCCGCCACCGTCACCTCCACAGCCGCCGCACTCACCGCTGTCTTGGCGGCGGGCGTACTTGGCCACGTCGATGACGCTGCCGTTGATGACGAGGTCGCGCAGGCAGCCGACGTAGCCGAGCCGGCGCGTGCCGGACCACACCTGGGCCGGCACACGCACCCGGTCGTGGTCCGCGCCCAGCCCGCCCACGTACAGGGCGCCCTCCAGGTCCAGCCGGTTGTGGCTGCCTGATGACGGCGGCCGAGGGCGGCGTCAGGCGGAGGACGACGATGTTGGGCAGGGGACGGCGGAGGGGACGGCGATGTTGGGTGAGGGACGGCAGAGGGGACGGCGATGTTGGGTAGGGGACGGCAGAAGAGACAGAGATGTTGGGCACGGGACGGCGGAGGACGACGATGTTGGGCAGGGGACGGCGGAGGAGACGGCGATGTTGGGCAGGGGACGGCAGAGGAGACGGTAATGTTGGTCAGGGACGGCTGAGGAGACGGCGATGTTGGGCAGAGGACGGCAGAGGAGTCGGTAATGTTGGTCAGGGGACGGCAGAGGAGACGGCGATGTTGGTCAGGAGACAGCAGAGGAGATAGCGATGTGGGGCAGGGGACAGCAGAAGAGACAGAGATGTTGGGCAGGGGACAGCGAACGAGATGGCGATGTTGGGTAAGGGACGGCAGAGGAGACGGTGATGTTCGTCAGAGGACGGCAGAGGAGACGGCGGTTGTTGATCAGGGGAAGGCAGAGGAGACGGCGATGTTGGGCAGAGGACGGCAGAGGAGACGGCAATGTTGGGCAGGGGACGGCGGAGGAGACGGCGATGTTGGGTGAGGGACGGCAGAGGAGACGGCAATGTTGGGCAGGGGACGGCAAAGGAGACGGCGATGTTGGTCATGGGACGGCAGAGGAGACGGCGATGTTGGTCAGGGGACGGCAGAGTAGACGGCAATGTTGGTCAGGGGACAGCAGAGGAGACGGTGATGTTGGGCAGAGGACGGCGGAGGAGACGGCAACGTTGGACAAGGGAGAGTAAAGGAGAGGTAGCAAACTACGCAAGAGACGAAAGGGGGGCTTGAATGGAGGACGGTAGGCAAGAAAGGACGGCAGGGAAGATATGGACGTAAGCAGGTGACAGCGGAGGAGACAGGGAACGGCAGTGGAGGCACGTTAAGTTGGCGGGCACAGGGGAAGTCATGAAATCACTGAATACAAAATTGAACGGAGGGCAAAAGGCATGGAAGGTCAGTTTTGTCTCCTTGTCTTTGCAATGCATTTGCTATTCGCCAGTATGACAGGGTGCATGCTTCCCTAGAATCGAGGTCTGATTAGTCACACGACGAATTATATGGTTCTTAATTTCAAATAATAACATCTTGAATAATCGTCACTGCAACGAGGCCAGCTATACCCGCAATACGTTGCTACACACTGGCCCTCAGCGCACCAATCCAAACGACATGGCCCGTGCGGTGGGCACACTCCACGGCGGGCAGCCGACAGCCGCCTGTCCCGACGGCGGTGGCCGGCCCCCGGCACTGACCGGGCGTGGCGAAGTCGAAGGCGGTGCCGTCGACGGTGACGCGGCCCTTCCTGCCGTCGCGGATGACGGCCACGTCGTGCCAGAGGCCGTCGTCCACACGCCGGTTGGTGGCGCGCACGCGCACGGCGCCCGAGCCCAGGTCCACGTGCACCCACACATTCCCGGCCAGCAGCTCGACCGCGAACATGTCATCCTGGGGCATGGCTGGCGTCAGAACGGCGCTGGCACGTGCCGCGCGGGCTGCTGAAAGGTAACTGTCATGTGGAGCGCGCTGAATGCCAGTTGCCATCCATCCTCCTGGCATGCGGCATGTGCCCCGCGCACCGATCGGCATGTGGCGGCTCATTACGGGCGCGGTTAGATTGATTCGTCGGGCAAATGGCGTGGGTTTGGGTTCACATCTGGTGCAGGAAACACGTAGTTCACGACTACTCGCGTGGACTCCGAGCAGACGAGCCCGCTGTTCGGTAGGCTGAGCACGTTGATACCGCCTGGCTCTGATGCATGGTGCCCGGCGGGGTCGTAACTACCTGTCAATGGCCGCCCTGGTCTGAAACCAAATTTGCTCCGACTTATTTGCTTCAGTGACATTTTATGTGACCAAAACTGAAAAATGTCGCGTCTGCCGAGCTTTTACTGGGGTTCTGACATCGCTGACACCAGTGGAGGCTGCGCCCATGTTGCTCAGCTGACCAATGAGAGCAGTCCAATCCGCTTCAGTACGATAACCGCCGCGCGCTTGGCCGGCCACGCATGTTAGCCTAGGCCGCAGGGCTCAGCAGAGACCAGTCTGGCGAGCATATAGTCGGCTCGGCATGGTCCCAGTACAGCCAGCCGCGCGGCGCCGGATCGAGAGAAAAAGCCGGCCGCCGTCCGGCGCGTTTGGCCGGACCAGGAAAAACAAGTCAACAGCATTATCCTGCGCGCTGGAGCGACCTAGAAAAAGAGCAGCTTCGCAGTCCAATGCGACGTCCAGCAAAAATAAAGCGGCCTGGGCCCGAGAGCTGCGTTTTGCTTCCACCAAAATGGCTCGCGGCAACGCCTTTGAAGTTGAGCGCGGCGCGAAGATTAACACGCAGGCGCACAAAGCCGTGACGGGTAGCCGAGCGGCTTTTCAAAGATGGCGGCGCGGCTGACCGGCCGGGCAAGAGCCGCGGGCTCAATAAGACCAGCACGCGCCGCCTCCGGACAAAGGGTGACAAACGAGGCCGGCCGCCGCCGTAAGCGCCAGCGCGCCGCGCGACCAGCCACACTGAGTTGAGGTGCAGGGACGCCTCGACGGCTAGGGTTATGCACTTCACCGCCGCCCCGCCCGACCCTCCACTGAGCCGTGGACGCGTCTGAACTTCCGCAGAGACGCGGCTACCGATTGAACCACGGCTGCTGTTCGGCCGTTGAATCACGGCTATTTTCCAACCACTGAATATGGCTAACGTCCAACCACTGAATCGCAATTACTGTCCGACCAATAAATTGCGACATTGGATCATCCTTTGAACCAGACCAGCAAGCGATCCTCTGAACCTCAGACGTCCTCCGTTCATTGAACCACAACCATTTAACATCCACTGAAAGGTGGCCGTGCCCGGCCCACAATGCAATCATGATGGCAGATGATTATTCACGTGGACTCATGATTCATGATGGCTCCAATGCTGCGAAATATGATCCCGCAGTCGCGGTCGCCCCGGCAGCAGTTTCGACTCAGTGGCGTGCGGCACAGCGCCCGGGGAGAGCGTGAAGCACGGCTCCAAACATCGCAGTGAGCATCACAATGCGCCTGTTATCCATCCAACCAGCGCGTGGTGATTAGGTTTTCATGAGCTTATCACAACCGCAATCGGCTGCACTGCTGGAACGAATGCAACACTACGGATATACAAGTGAGGCACCCACGAAATATCGGCTGACGTGTTCGACAACATCAGTTAACACGTGATGGTACACAACGCCCATGATGGCACGCAACGCTTCAGTCATCAGCCGACAGCGCCAGCGCAACCATGTGCTGACTGGCCGTGGAGCAGCGCGCTGCGGTGCACCCTGGCGGTCGGCGTGCTGATGCATGGCAATTCTCGCGACAATGGAATTTGCTTTGGATTACCGACCCACCCCGAAAAAAACGAATATCTTAGCGATTGACACATAACGCCATAGTCTCTAGACAGGCAATCCTCCGTCAAAGTCATGTAGACAACATCGTTTACACCCTGCGGGAAATTTTGCTCCGCGCCACAAGCAAGCACGCGCCGGTATCGCTGCGCATGGAATTTTGATCCAGTCGGTGTCGATAAGATCTCTTGAAAAATGTCATAAATCCATGGCCTTATAATTCATCCATTGGTTGGACCGGAATGAATAAAAAGTCACTAGCAACAAGGGGTGTGATTGGATTGGATTTCATACCCCACACAAGCTGATTGAGTGGATTGAGGAAATAACTGCTTTTTGACAAGTGGTAAATGTGCCAGATAATGCCAAACTTAACGCCGCAATCACGAACATTAAGCCACGACCGGATGTGATTGAATGATATGGACAGCGTTTTGAAAAACGCTTGCTGAGACGCATTCGACCAGGTCAGATCGATCATTCATAAAAAGACGAGCTTGTGGGTGGATCACTTTTAAACTGTTGGATTTCATTGGACTGCGCCCAAAAAATTCAGTTCATTAAAAAGTCCCCGCAAAAACGCACAAAAAGCCGAGCTTTGGCGCTAATATCGGACTTAACGGTCTCAAACGTCGTCTGGGCGTGCAAAGGCAGCTATCCGATCACAAGTCACGTTCGTCCGCCTGTTTCGTGAATACAAAGCACCAGCATAATTGTGCCACACTTGGTATCCAAACTCTGTTTTACATCTTGACCTATACCTCTGGTGTGAACATAGCGACTTTGAGCCTTAATGACCCCGTGTGGTTTGGTCACTCGGATGTGTTTCCCCCTTCATGCTTTCTAGTGCGTTTAAACGATTCACGATTGTGCTTCAGTGGCGAACCCCCCGCGGCGCTCTATGGGACCCAGGTTCGGTGACTTTACAACGTCGTTAATTTGGCCTTAATCTCACTTGGCCAGGGCTCGGCCGTAGTCGGCCATTCAATGAATGATGAAGCGCTGCGCGCGATGTCACCACACCGCTGCATAATTAAAAGAATCGTAATTAATTACTATTTCGTCGTGTAGGGCACGAACACACATACTGACAGGAAGGAAGAACGCGGAATAGAAAAACGACAAAGGGAGAGACAAAAGAGAAGGAGGAGGAGGGGGAGGGGGGGGGGGGGGGCAGGGAAGGATGCCAAGCAAGGCTGTGACACGACTATAATCATCGCGCGTCAAATAGTTATGTATGTGGGCAGTCCAGCGAGTAAAATATAACGCGTTGTCTGTTCGGCGTCCTCCCTCCCAATGCACGTACTATTCCGCACCCATCTGTGCCAGAGCACTCGCCGCTTACCATTTCATGGCTGCCCTTGTTGAAGAGGATCAGGCCATCTTCCTCGTTGGTGCGGATCTTGAACGAGATGGACCCTGTTCTTGGTGCCACCCAGGAGGGGAGGACCTGGTGGTAACGGACGTCGAATGAGTAAACATGACTCGGTACGCGTGGAGTCACGCATCTCTGTCCGTTCTGCCCAGTTATCTGCCGTTTCCCTACTCAGTATCAGTTTATCTGTGCCTTGTATTCTAACTCACTCACTCCTCACTCGTCCCCCCCCCCCTCCATTCGATCACTCACTCACTCACTCACTCACTCACTCACTCACTCCCTCATGCAAGCGCGCGCGCACGCATACACGCACCCACCCACGCACGCATGCACCCAGGAACGCACGCACCCAGGAACGCAAGCTCGCACGCACGCATTCTTATTCGCCTTTTTCTCCAGCACCTTTCCACCATTCTTTCCAACATTTCGAGCCCATCAAAAATGATACTTAAAGATGAAACGACCAATTAGACGACATAAGAGACGGCACACTCGAATCGATCGAGAGACGGCGGCGGCTGCTGCTGCCGGGAGCATTGGCGCTGTTAGCTACACTGGTCGGTAGCATCCGGCAGCTGGCACTTTCCCAGAGCGCGGCACGCACTGAAATAGAAACTGCAGAATGTGTTCCGCGCACTCGCGCTACTGAACAGGACACGCAGTTCGGAAAGCATGTGTTTCTGGCGATCATGCCCCGGCGGGCTTGAAGAGCACCACTTCGGGTTGAGATGTGCATTCATTTTTCGCTTCGTCTACGTCGGGTACTATCCGTGTTAGACAGAGATGTGGCGCACGATCAAGCGCTCTACCAGGAGTGACTCTGGCTAACAAAGGCAGCGTGCAGTGCGTCAGGAGAAGGGCGACAAGACTCCACCAAAGGCCGAGACCACACCGAGCACTCACAACAGCGCGTCCGTAGCAGGCTAACCCGCACCACGAGCCAAGGGCGAAGCCAGGCAGCGTCCGCATGCACCTACCTCCCCCCCCCCCCCGAGGCGATACGCACACCGGGCCCCGCTCCGAACAGCGCCGGCCCGGCCAGCCGGCCAGCTCCCGCGCGTGGTGCCGTGCCTGCGCCGGATCAGACCCGCCATCTCGCAGCGCGTCGGTTCAATTTCCGCCGACGGCTCGGCGCTGAGCCCCCGCGCCCGGCGCGCGACGCTCGCCTGTCGTCACAAATCGGCGATGTTCCGGGCCGTCGCCGCCGCCGCCAACGACGACGAAGGCGGCGGTGGCGGCTGCGTCCGCCTGTTGGCCGTCCACGTGCAGACGGTGGTGCTTCCGGTGCGGCTTCCTGCCGACTTCCGGGCGGCGGTGGTGCGCCGTAGAGCGGCATCGATTGGAGACTTCATTAAGGCCGTCCCAGCGGCCGGGCGACGACGAGGTTCGCGACTGACGGGACCGACACGGTGGAGAAGTGGGGAGGGCTGGTGACGGCCGAGGCGCTCTGGTGCGCCACGGGAGGGCCAGGGACGGCTGAGGTGCTCTGGTGCGCCACGGGAGGGCTAGGGACGGTTGGAGGTGGCTGGTGACTGCTGAGGAGGGCTGGCGACGGCTGGGGCGCTCTGGGGCGCCACGGGAGGGCTAGGGACGGCTAGAGACGGCTGGGGGTGGCTGGGGGTAGACAGGAGCGTTGGAGCAGACGGGGAGGGCTGGTGTTTCTGCAGGCGTCTAGGGACAGCTGAAAACGGTCGGGTGGTCCAGAAGGCCACGAAAGGCTTGGGGTGCCCACCTCGGCACCAACTCGCGTCTGTCTTCAGACCCTCAGCAGATGATGTCTGGCGGTAACCTTCGACGGCTGGAGCCGGGCCGTCCGGGTGGAATGCGGCTTACAACGCCCATGCCCACTGCTTAAAACTGGGCGGGTGGAGGACAGCCAGAGACGGACTGCCGCTGGGGACAACAGTTTAAGACTGCAATCGATTCCGGCCCCCGGGCGAGTGCGTCAGAAGACAGCACGACTGTCGCGCCTGCCAAAGACGGGGCTGTGCAGGAGGCCATGCAGAAGCCAGACGTTCCGCTAACAGCGCCAGAAATCAGGCCCGGTATGATCCACGCACGTTTGCAATGGCTGTAAGCTGCGCTCGCAGCATGGCGAGCAGTTCATTTTGTTGAGGTTTGTCAAGCCTTGCTATTTTTCCCGCGCGTTGGTGGGGTGCGGCCATATGCGGGTGCAGGGTGCCACACCTTTGATGGAAGCAAAGGTGCGGTCATACGCCCAGGCAGGCCCTCTATTGAGGTTGATGGCAGGCAGGCTTTGTCGAACTGCAGGTGAACACCGAACACAGCCGCCTTTTTGTACAGCTCCAATAACGGAAGCTCAGCAGCGAACAACATCCATCGGCAAAAACAGGTGCTCGCATCGATCTGTGCGAACTGAAAAGAGCGTTCAGGGAACTTAGAGAGAGAGGGAGAGAGAGAGAGAGAGAGAGAGAGAGAGAGAGAGAGAGAGAGGAGAGAGAGAGTAGAGAGAGAGAGAGAGGAGGAGAGAGGAGGAGAGAGAGAGAGAGAAGAGAAGAGAGAGAGAGAGAGAGAGAGAGAGAAGAGAGAGAGAGAGAGAGAGAGAGAGAGAGAGAGAGAGAGAGAGAAGAGAGAGAGAGAGAGAGAGAGAGAGAGAGAGAGAGAGAGAGAGAGAGAGAGAGAGAGAGAGAGAGAGAGAGAGAGAGAGGAGAGAGAGAGAGAGAGAGAGAGAGAGAGAGAGAGAGAGAGAGAGAGAGAGAGAGAGAGAGAGAGAGAGGGAGGGTGCGATGACACCGAGAGCAGGCGGCGCCTGGCCGCCTCCTTACCAGGTTCGCCTCGGACGTGAGCAGACTGATTGGCACCGACTTACTGTCCTCCTGAGTGAGAGAACGATACGCTTTACTCGCCGCTGACTGACAGCACGGCAGGGCACCGCGCCGGGCGCGCCTCTATTTTCCACGCTCGGTTTACGTCTCGTCAGTGCCCTGGCGTGCCGCCGCCGGCGTCGGCGCGCGGGAGTCGGCACTTGGCGCGCGCCGCCTCCGCCGGACTCCCCCGGGAGCGGCGCAAACACGGGCGCGGATCCGGCGGCGGCGGGGAGAGAGCGTGGACCACCGCACCGGCCTGGGCAGAGCAGGGCGCGGCTAACCGGCGGTTGTACGGTGTGCAGGGCTGAGGTCGGGTCACCAGGGAATGGCGTGTGGCTGAACTGGGCTCAATGGTCCATGGCCCCCAGCGGCCTTCTGGGTGACTCTGCCAGCTGCCATCCCGGAGGGATGTCACGCTCGATCGTTTCCTTTGCTGAGTCGTTTGCCGCGCCACTAGTCGCATCCTGGGCAAACCGTCACAGCGGGGTTTAGTAATCGGAGGGACATATCCACCGGGAAATCCGCCCAGCCCCTGTGCCTCGCCTTCGGTGGCGCAGCGTTTAAAGAGCTTACACGGTCGCCCACGGAGGATACTTCCGAGCATGCACCGCGCCATGCCATCCTTACGACCCCGGCCCACTTGTGACGGGTCCGCTGTGGGCTTTACCCCGCACTCCCCGACGGCCGGCGGGCCCGCTCCGCATACTAATGTCCGCGGCCGCGTGCAGGCCGGTGCCGTGACGCTGCGGGGTGGAGGTGTCTCTCCCCAGCGGCCTCCCCCACCCTCCTCCCGCCCGCTCCAGTCTCTAGCGACGGGCGATAGACAGGCTAGGGTTTCATGGCGTAATTCCGGTTCGCAAGTTGGCATCTGGTAGCTGCTTGAGACCAAATTGTTACGTCCCGTCTAAATCATAATCCAGTCAATTATACGAATCGCACTCAAAGAAACTTTGACAGTGGGGGATCGATCACATGAGGCCTCACCAATGACATCTCTTGTCGGTCTCACCGCGCGGCCTATGAAGCGAACGAGTCAATACATCGATCCGATAAATCCACGCGGATTTGAGAGGTCGACATTAGCGCGCAGGTCGATGCGAACAGTTGCTATCAAAAACTATTACGAGGATCCAGCAAAAAAAAAACAAACTGTAATGTAGCCTTAACAACCTTCCATCTCGAACACTTCGCAAGTTACTTACGTCAGCTGCTACTGCGACCACCTCATTGGAACAGCTGTATCGCCGACCTACGTCTTTCGCTGCCTATGAACCGAACGCCCGTCTGCACGAGAATTAGAGATGATTAGCAGGAGTTCGTTAAATTCAGTTTTACACCACAACAGCTGGGCTGCAGTGATTGCGAAGATAACTTTGATTTTTGTATATGATGACAGTTGCACGGAGCTCCTTTGTGATTTGTTTCTTTATTTGCCACTTCGCTTTAATCGCACCTGATAATGGCCGGAATAACGGCCGCCGGCTGCGGGTTAGGTCTTGTGCAAGCCTTCTTATATTAGATTTCACAGCAGCTTGACTCATTCCCATATCACATCTGATATCTGGAGCCAGACAGGTCTCCTCTAGCTTTGACACCAGCCTTCCGTAAAGCACCTGACCCGCTTCCGGGTCGGCCCGGCAGCAGAGTCGTCCGCGGCAACGATCAATCGTCCAATCGGCACCGGCGGCGCCCCGCCGAAGGTCGACACTGGTGCCGACCCTCAACGGGGGGGGGGGGGGGAGGGGGGACGGCCGGGACGCGACTTCAGGGAACTCGGACGGCAGTACGAGGGGTGGATCGGTGAGGTCAGCAGACCCCACTGCCGTACTTGAGCCCGATCGATCGTACTCAGCGAACCGGGCCGCCCAGCAGTCGGAGGAGGTCACCAGATCTGTCGACATTGTCTCCGAGGACTCTCAGGCCTAGCACAGACGGCGCGGTAGTGACGACCTTCGCAGGCCTGCAGCGGTCTTCAAGGGGATTCCCAGCTTCTGCAGCCCTGTCCAGCTGTCCGGTGGACTCCCAGGGCTCTGTTGTGAAATATGCTAAGCAACCCACAGAGCTACTCGCAGTGACACGTATATTTACCCCCTAAATATGCCTTCCATTTGGCACGATTACTTCCCACGAGAAGAAGATTCCTATTTTGCGATGAATTAAATAATATGCGCCTCTTCTTGCGCACCGGCATCAGGGGCGCAGTCAAGATGAGAGCGTCCCTTAGGCACGGATTTTTCGTTTTTCACCATAGGCAGCTCCTAGCGGAAAGTCAAAATCGACGTGGTGCGCACCCACCCAGCTTTAACCCCCCCCCCCCCCCAGAAAATGCTGGCTGTGCCTCTGATCGGCATGCATGTAAATCCGAAACCATATGCTTTCCAAATTGGAAGAGCAGAACAGCCGGCCTGTGACAGTGTTCCGGCTGACTCCAGTCCAGGAATCTGGATTTGCCATGTACCCCTACCGAATCCCTTCCACCCAAAAACCTGACAAGATTTTCAGACCTTGGCGACAACGATGATCATAAAAAAGCTGGTCAGCCCAAACGACACCGAACAACGGAAATATTACTATCTTCATTTTTGTTCAGTTGGCATGAACGCAGCCATTTGGCCTTACCAACTTGTGTAGTGCTTGGACCACTGCGCGACTTAAGCTTGCATTTGTGAAGTCTGTGGCAATGCGGACATGACAGCAGCCGCACTACCCTTCCTCAAGAAGGGAACGATGTCAACATTTAGTCTTTGAAGAACGCCCAGTGAGGCAGCGTTGCCACCTTCCAGAAGGTTCATGTAGAATGAGGATTTTGCAGAAGTATTGGAACTTGAACTGCTAGTCCCTGGCAAAAAGAAAGACACATATGAAACCAGAGGAGATGCCACATCTTTTGGTAGAAACACTCACTCTAGCTCTATCCATTATGTGGCTCCCGGGGACCGCAAAGACTGTGCTATATGTTGTGTCTGCCATTTTTAAAGTACTGCGACGCATTTCTACCCCAGTGGTCTCACACACGCGGATATTTGAGTGAATCGGTCCACTGTGATAACATTTTATTATGGCTGTCACTTGTTTTGACACCTTAACTGCGCCTACAAAAGGGCGAGCCGGCCGTTGATCTCGTTACCGATAAACGTAAACACAGCAACGCCCGCCGGGAAGTGGAAGGTTGCCGACATTCCGGGAACTACTGAGCCAAAATATATTTAAGTGATCATAAACGGCGCGCGTCAAGCCATCGTCTGCAAATTCGGTAATGCGGGTCTGTTTCCTGCAGCGAAAACAGCACTTGCCTCTCCAGTAAAAGAGCCAGCTAATGGCCTACCCATGACGCGTGGTCATCGCACCTGCCCACTGCTTAAAAACTCAATACTGTTCTCACCTATTGTCAGATTTTGCGCACCGTTCATGACGCATCAAGGCCTTTTTAATGGACACACTGGGTCGCTCCACATTCAAGCACTGCACAGCCCTGCATGTCCACTGGCACCCAATTATAACCAAGGGCTTTTGGGCCATCAATTATGCAGCCCGCCCGTTTGACGGGGGAGGAATGTGACGTATGGAAACCTAATTGCCATCACAGCACCCACATTGTTGATTCATTCGCCGGACTTTGGTCGCTCACTGCACGAAAGCAGCAAAGGGCAAACTAAGGGAATTCGCAGACGACGGACACATTCGGTTCATATACTTATAAGTACAGCACGAAATTCGCTAAAAATACGCGCATCAAGTTTGTTTCATCAGCGCCAGATCGCGATGCGCTGGGAATAACGCTCACACTTGTGGACAATGCCCTGGATACGATTAATACTGCATCGGGGACATCCGGCACCCACCGGGCACGGAATCTTGAGGAGCAAGCAGGGCACCGTGCTAGCGGTGACGTGGCCTCCTGATGACCAGGCTGGTGAGTAGTGGTGAGCAAGTGATGCCGGACTGCTTCCGGCCCTAGCTCTTCAGCAGTCGCCACCCCACCTCGGTCTCTGCGACTGGCCTGCGTCGCCCACAGCCGGACCACCCGGAGAAGCAACATATCGGTCTCCAGCACACTCGGACTCGCCCCAGCTGTGGAGGAGCGAACGAATTCCGAGGTGCATCCGGACGGCAGCGCGTGAACAGACTTGGAGACATTGGCCCAGCGCGAGTCGCAGCCCCCGCCTGCACCCTTGCACCCGTGCCGTGGCTGGCCCCCATCAGCAGCGGGCCCACAGCCGACCTGGTCCCTCCCCGTCCAGCCGCGGGCAGCGAGGCGTGCAGCGTCCCCCCCCCCCGCCCCGCTGAGGTGACGGACCGCCCCGGCCGGTCAAGGCCACCCTGCCCTGCGGCTCGGCAGTGACCGTCTCCGGTGACGCATCGGCTGAGTTGCAGACCCCTGCTGTTGAAAGGGACCATAACCGAGCCGCCGCACGACTGATCGATAGCGACGTGTCCACCGCCGCCGCTGGCCCCCGGCCCCGGCACGTCTGGCGGCGCCCCCGCGCCGCCGACGCCCTCAGCCGACGCGCTGATTCCGGCTTTCTTGCCGGACCTCGATCGGGCGTGGGAAGTTGGCTCGACTCCGCTCGGGTGGCTGACTCAGTTCACACCGGCGACAAGGGGTTAGCGCCGGAGCTGTGGCTGATGTTTATTATATATATATATATATATATATATATATATATATATATATATATGCATGTATGTATATATTCGCGCCAAACCGATTGCCATGAAATCAGCGCGGCTGGGAAACTGCTGCAGATATGTGTAGTTTCGTAAAACCTAGGGCACAACATAATGGAAACTACACGCAAAACAAGCAAACAGGTTTCTTCCGGATTCGGCTCACTTTCTTTTCAAAATTGGGACGGGGCGGGCTGCAGTTCCTCCCTCCCCCTCCAACTGACGAGGGAAGTACATTCCTGCCACTGCACGCCTCAAGTTATTAGTTTCAAATAAGATAAGTAAATTGTATATATATATATATATATATATATATATATACATATATATATATATATATATATAATGTGTGTGTGTGTGTGTGTGTGTGTGTGTGTGTGTGTGTGTGTGTGTGTGTGTGTGTGTGTGTGTGTGTGTGTGTGTGTGTGTGTGTGTGTGTGTTTACATAGATTTTCAGAAATAATATTCAAATATTGAGTTTCAGGCGTGTTTAAGTGACAAAGAGTAACTCCTGAGCTGTGGACGGTAGGTGAATCATCAACTATGTCGCTCACGTTCCCTCTGGAAAGGAACAAAACGAGCAAAAACCGATGAACATAAATATATCACAACAGCAACTGGATGCAACAATGGAGGTAGGCCAATCCCAGCTTGGCAACGGCACTCATATTGAAGATTAGCGGAGAGACAGAGCTATAGGCCACACGGTAGATGTTTAAAATGCGTCACTGTACGCGTCATGTCATTCTGTTGTTTCGCGTACCGGTACAACTGGGCCGTCGGCGATCCGTCGCCTTTCTCTGGAACACATCCCCGCAGCACCCTCTAAACCAAGTTGACACGCTCCCACCGAATATTTTCCGGCTTGTCTTGTCCGGGTGAGGCCATGCCCATTCTCGGAAATAAGTTCTGTGTAATCTAGCCCGGGAGTCCCCTAAAGCATGAATGGCATAGGAGTCACATATATCAAGCGTCAAAGTTCCCACGCGGGCGATATTTTACAACGTGACGTCATTATAGCCACCATGTGCCTCCTGTATCCCAGCTTGACACCAAGCTAAGTCACATATTTAGAGGAATTCAGGGAGACACGGGAAAGTTTGCTGTCCTCAAGGAAAATCACTGGCATACATTGCACTAAAATTGCCGTAACCACAGAACAAATCGCAACCGTTAGCGATAACAGTCAGGACCTTCCAAACACAACACCGTGATAGGTGCACACAGGATGGATCGCTTGCAGCGGATTGTTCAAGGAATTGATGGTGACGACTATTTCGTTCACTGGTGGTTCATTCGTTGGCTTGTCATACATCGCTCGTGGCCCGGCTGGCACCGTTAGTTCACACTTAACGTCTGTGAGGGACGTCCTTGCTGTGCGACAATTAGTCGTAGTCACACCTCAGTCCCAACAGGCGAATGGTACTCCACAGGAAATGCAACGGCACGCTCTAGTAAAACCACAACCACACCGATCCTCGACAAAAGTCCTGGAGCCGCTAAAAAGACCAGGATTAGTACTCACTCCCATCCTCTAGCAAGACAGATCTCGCTGAGCTCCAACCGATGAGGCTCGGGTGGCTCTGCCGCACCGTGCCCACCTCTGCCTCCCCACTCACCAGGTAGGAGCCACGTGAGGCGAAGGAGACGGGGTCGGCGGCCTCGATCGTCTGGCACATGTACTGCACCCTGCCCCGCACGGCCATCAGCTTGTTACCGGTCCGGCTCAGCTCGATCAGGTCCAGGTGCAGCGAGTCAGCCGTGTACTCCACCTGCCAGGCCGCAGGACAGCTTCAGAGCCTCTCGAGAGGGCCAGAGTGTCAGCGGCTCTTCTAGCGGGGCGGGATATACATGGGCGGCATTCCAGCGGGTCAGAACGGCCGAGGTACCGCCTGGCGGGCCAGAGGAAGCAGCAGGCCTCCTCGAGCGGGTCAGGACGGACGCCATGGCCAATCCCAGCGGATCAGAAGGGGCATTGGCACTCCTCTCAGTTGGTCAGAGAGAACGTGAGCGCCTTTCAAGAGGACCAGAAAGAGCGACAGTCGGAGGTGTGTGGAATGAGAGCAGCACATGCGGCAAGATAGGTTGAAGTACTCTGGAAATAAACGCCGTCATCTGTATATTCATGGAATGTCTGCACATAACGCACGTCAAAATGTCTGCACACCTTTTCAGGAACAAAGAAAAAGACGTAGAGTCGAATAAGCAGTTACGAGAAAGTGAAGAAAGAATGTGTGTCGTGGGCAATGCACACATATTTTTGTTGACTCCTGATCACTGCACTATTGGCCAACTCGGAGCACATTATAAATGTATGTTAAAATAACAACGAAACACATCAGCCAAACTTTTGACATAAGTTTGCAAACTTGATTACGGCATCTTCAGGCTCATAAAGGCAAAGCGTTAGGAAGATTGGCAGGGTATAATTGCACTTTCAACCCAGTGCCTGCCAGTCAGCCATCAGCACTGTGTCCGAGCGGCAAGACGGACCAATAACGGAAAACTCTTTCGTTATCTTTTTGGAAATGCAGCTTGTGTTTCTAAAGCTTGGATATACATTCAGCGTGTTTTTCCCGCGCGCGGATGGTTCATGGAAAGGGCATCTTTACCTTTCGCCACCGCTCATTTCATTAGCTAATGGTCCGTGTGTCCGCGTGTTCGTGACTGTGGGTGCATTACGCCACCACGCAAGGACATAATGGTCAGCAGATTATTTTGCGGTAAAGAAAATGGTCCTTCCACAAAGAGCGCACGACACACCCTGCGGAGACCATCCGGTCTGACAATTAGTTTTGCCATCCATCTATATGTGTGACCGCTGACGCCCTGACACCCACGCCCTATGGAACACCATACCTCACCCTCCGTAGAAAAAGGTCAAGTTGGTGCCCGGCAGTAATTGAGAGTGTGAACGTGACGCACGAGCTACTGGCAAATCACTCCAAGAGGTGGGTTTAACTTCCCAACGGGGACGGGCGGAACGAACATGACGTCATCCCAACTTGCTTAGCTCTCGCCGACGAAGTTACGCACGGCTGCCCTGAGCCATAGAGGGAGAATTGGTCCGAAGAGCGATGTGGACAGTTCGCGCCCGGTCAGATCGCCTTCGAGCTGCGGGGACGTGGCCGACCTGCGAGGCGACGACCCACCTTCCTGAGGCAGCCGACGAAGTTGTGGCTGGTCTGACTGCCGGGTAGCTGTGAGGTGTCGTCGCTGCCGGCCACGAACAGCCGGGACGAGGTAAGCAGCGTGAAGGGCCCGGACGTGGTGCCCCGCTCCGTGTACACGCCGTCCACGTTGATGGACACCTGGGGGAGACGCGGGTCAGCTGCCGCCGACCCCGCGCCCGGGACGGGGGCGGCCTGAGCGGCGGCGAACACCGCGCCGGTCCTGGGGCGCTTCGAGTGTCGGGTGTCAGTCGCAGAGACGAGCGTCACGGACGGTCAACGGGTTTTGGCCGGATCTCTTACGAAACATTCACGGAGAGAACGATCCAGGGCGGGGGGTAAACCGTCTGGGTTGGGTGTGTCCTACGAGTTGGAATGGAGTCAACATCATTACGGGACGAACGAGGCGCAATAAAACAAAGATGAGACACCGCGACAATACCGGCGGCTCAATGCAAAAATCAGCACGTTTTACCATTCCCTGGCAGATGTCCCACATCCGACATCATCACCAGACTCCATACTGCAAGCCCTCCCCGCCATCGCCGACACGAACGCGGCACACTCGAGAGCGGAACAAGGCGCGACTACCGACGCGGGATGAAGCTCCTGCTCCCATTCACACCTCGCACGCAACGGCTCCCAGCGCCGCGCCGTGCTCCGCCAACCCGGCGCCCGGCGCCGCCGACACCCCGCGACGCCTATCTCGCGGCGGCTTTGTCACGGTCGGCGCGCCTTTGAAGCGGCAGCCACTCGGGCGCCAGTGACTGATTCGAATTGGCTCGAGCGGGCGAAGACAGAATTATGGCCGAGAAACGCCGCCATTTGGCACTGCAGCCAGAGGGTTTCATTTCGGGCCCTAATGCGTGCCATCCAGAACCGACACTGAAATTTTCGACCTCATCAATTTTAATGAGTTAAATGGCCATGCATACGGAAGCAAAGCTGGTGGGGATGTCGTGCTCACAGCACCATGGGGCATGGCTTTGCCGAGCGGGTATTGATGCCAACATCCAGACAGGGTCAGTGAGTGCGTGGCCAGACATCATCATAGAAACAGGAATGCACCCGAGGGAGGGGAGCGCAGTGGGCCGTGTTCCCCACGCCACGCCACGTGCTCTATCTTTCTATTGGATATCCCGGCCAACGCCGCACATTGGTCATATCGACCCTGATCAGACTTGAGCGGGCGATATATTTGATGTATGACTGACCTTCTCTGAGGTGGAAGCAATGCCCATAAATCGCATCTGGGAGCTAATGCACCTGGCGGTCTCAGTTCTGTTCGGTTACGCGATATTAAGTCATCCGCTTAATTTAAGTGGGGCCGATTTCGTGCTCAATTTCGCGGCGACCTCATCCAAAAAGACCAGTGGCATGAGTCAGTCAGGCTGATGAATATTTCTGAAAGGTTTGGAACATCATGCACGTTGTGTGCTGCTTACGAAACATTTACTTCTTGGGTAGTTATTCAGAGTGCTGAGCATTCAATGCTCTTGCATTCGTAGAGTTGAGCTCGGAGTGCATGACGAGCAGAGCTGCCTGCTTGTATGCCCCGATCTCTCTATTCAGATAGTGTTATCTATCCCAATCCAACGACTAAATTCGCCTCCGCCCTTGTTTTTGCCAAACTGATCCACTGAGGGATCTGTTTCGTGCCAAACAATGCTGTGGCGCGGCCCTCTTAAGTCGGTTTGACCCCCCCCCCTTTGGCCTGACCATTGTGTATATGGTCCGGCCAAACAAATCGCTCTCTCTTTGACTCAGAGCCTGATGCCAGCGGTAAACAAGCGCTCGGTCCAGGCTCTCGGCCACGACGATGGTCAAGAAGATAACAAAAGTGGTTTCCAAGGGAACTAACTAGCTGTGGCAGACAGTTCAAGACACAAATCACGCTTTCGTGTCTTGCCGTGCCGCTGCTAGAATATTACGTGTTTGGCTTTGGCCGTAGTCGGCTCCGCCGTCACTACTAGCCGGCACGGCATTGCGTTTTGGCTCATCTGGTGTTCTGGCTGGTCAACATTAAGAGATTAGAGAGATTTAGCCGGTACTTTTACTACTACGACCAAGCCCAACTGAAAGGTTCCATTTGCATGAGGCATTGGCATTTTTGCCATTGGAAAGGCATCGGGCCATATCGAGATTGTTACACCATTCGCTAAGGGTTCCTGTGACGCACGGTCGCCTTCGCTGTGAAGTCGTGTGGCTTCATATTAACCACCATTAATTCAACACCATTTCGCTCCAATCCTTCAACAACGTTAATATACAATTAAACCTTCGACAACGTTACAAAAGAAAGTCATTAAAATGCAAGGTGCCTATATAACAGTGAAGAAATTAAAGTGCAATGTAGTCAAACTACGTCGTCAAATAAAATGTAGCTAATAAAATACAGCAAAATGCAAGGCGCTTCGCTCTAATTAGCTGCAGTGCCCCACGTCCGACCGCGTGGCAGGGCCGGGGGACGCCGCCCTCACACGGGTCATCAGGTCCTGCCAGTGGGCCGCTCTCAGACGAGCGCTCACTGTCGGCCGCCGGCCGTCGGTCCTTCCGCGGCCACTTGACTGGACCATCGCTCGTCGCCGGCCGGCTGGCGTCGACACGGGCGCGTTTAGCCGTGTCGCGGCGTCATCGGGCGCCGTCGGCCCGCCCCGAGCGCCGCCATCCCTCAGGGCCGTGTCAGCGGGGTCGCCGCGGCCTCGTTAGCCGGTGATCGGTCGCGGCGGCGACGCCGGTGGCGGCGGCGGTCGCCCGCTCCGGCTGCAGACCGCGCTGTCTGCCGAGGGACCGGCGGCGGATGCGGACGGACGTGCGTCACGCGGTCGGGCGGAGGGCACTCGCCTGTGGTGGAGTCGGTCACGACGACTGTCGTGTGTGGTGGAGCCTGTCGTAGCGACTGTCGTCTGTGGTGGAGTCTGTCGCTGCGAATGTCGTCTGTGGTGGAGTCTGTCGTAGCGACTGTCGTCTGTGGTGGAGTCAATCGTAGCGACTGTCGCCTGTGGTGGAGTCTGTCGTAGCGACTGTCGTCTGTGGTGGAGTCTGTCGCTGCGAATGTCGTCTGTGGTGGAGTCTGTCGTAGCGACTGTCGTCTGTGGTGGAGTCAATCGTAGCGACTGTCGCCTGTGGTGGAGTCTGTCGTAGCGACTGTCGTCTGTGATGGAGTCTGTCGTAGCGACTGTCGTCTGTGGTGGAGTCTGTCGTAGCGACTGTCGCCTGTGGTGGAGTCTGTCGTAGCGACTGTCGTCTGTGGTGGAGTCAATCGTAGCGACTGTCGTCTGTGGTGAAGTCTGTCGTAGCGACTGTCGTCTGTGGTGGAGTCTGTC
Source organism: Pollicipes pollicipes (assembly GCF_011947565.3). NCBI lineage: Eukaryota > Metazoa > Arthropoda > Thecostraca > Pollicipedomorpha > Pollicipedidae > Pollicipes > Pollicipes pollicipes. Next base: position 30,730,396 of record NW_023596136.1, on the reverse strand, counting down.
GTAGCGACTGTCGTCTGTGGTGGAGCCTGTCGTTGCGAATGTCGTGTGTGGTGGAGTCAATCGTAGCAATAGTCGTCTTTAGAAGAATCGGTCACAGCGACCGCTCGGACGTCATTAGCGTGTGCAATAGAACAGATGTGGCGCGGCTTGTGAATCACCTGCAAGGACCAAACAAACATGGCGCCGGAGTCCGAGTAAGGACATCCGAGGCTCACGCTATCGGTCGGCAGACGACGCTGCTTATAATCCGTGTTGAATGAACACATATTGCCGTGTGTATGAAATGTCAATGGCAAGTGCTGCAATAGGTCAAGAACACCGAGGATAATGGGGCTTCAACATGCAGGGGACCTACAGCTGATCATATTTTCTCTGTAAAGAAATCGTTTTTCCTTATGAATGTGACGATTATATATTAATTAACGAAAGTAAGATGATATCATCATTTGAAGCCGATAAGCTCCAAAACCCTTGAGACCTGCGAGTACGCTTGGGAATAATTTTCATGCACGTTGCTTTTTGCCTATTCTCTTCGGCTTGCAATCCCATTCCACCAGTCCCTTCGCTGGTGCTGTCTCCCGTCGTGGCGTCACGCTGCGGGCGGACGTACGCGGCGGGGGAGGCCTGAGGGCGCGCCAACAACGGGACAGCGAAGAGCCATTCCCGCGAGACTCGGGCTTGGCAGCGAGCCCTCCGAAAATGGGTGCGGCCACGGGGAACTGGTGGGACAGAGAGACCCTGCTGAGGACGTACCGGGACCAGATACGTGGGTGTATGCGTGTACCTTTCAGGCCTTTCAATTTATGTGGTCATCAGGCAATAACCAATTTATTGCTTTAGTTACGCTCAAGCATACCTCACATTTCCTTCTAGAGAAGACAAGAGTATCGTATCTTCGGGCATTGAGGTTTGCAAGCATTGCAAGTTGAAGATGGCACCGGACAAGAAAGCCCTCAACACCATGGATGAAAGAGATCTTCACAGGTATGATTTCCTTTACATAATCCATTCGCCACCCACAAGGCTATGCCCCTATCCATCCGCTACCAATTCCTAACAAGCTTTTCCCATCCGTTACCCACGCGTTTGCATTTTTCCAGAACTCGAGTTCTGAATTATTGGAAGGGTTTTGCGAAGTTTTCACCCAAACTTGTTCTTTGGGCTGAGTGCTCTTTAAGTAATGCAAATGGAGCTAATTTGGACTAAGAGTGGCACAGGAAAAGACCTGGTGTAATATCTGCTGAAATATTTATCCGACATTTTGTAAACGTCGCATCCATACTCATACCGATAGCCATACACGAAAGTTTGCCAAAATCTGCACACAATCCAGCCCCTTACTCACTTTGCATGAGTACCCATGGGTTTACTCATCCCGTGGAGTTCCCTACTTGATTTCCTGGATGAAAATGCCTTTTCCCGTTAGGAGATCGGTGAACAACCGCGGCGCACCCTCCAACGACACCCAATCACAAGTCATGTGCTATTCCTGACGAGGCGACGCCAGCGGACCGCACCACATCAACACATCAACCAGCCGGGGGCCAATCTAAACTAACCCCTGGGCAGCGCCCATTCATGTCACTGTCCTCGTACGAACACGCTGATGACAAACAAGACAATAGCGACCTCAACGGGGCGTCGCCTGACGCACCCCCCGCCCCCGCACCGCCCAGCCAGAACAGCACATGCTCAAGCGGTGGGGCTGGCTGTTGGGCCGTACTCACATAGCAAACGCTGTGCCCAGAGTCAACCAGCTGCCGCGGCACGGGAGAAGCCAACATGTCAACCAGCTGCGAAGCACCGACGCGCACACAAGCACGCGCAAGGGTGCCAATTGGCGGTCGCGCAGAAAAATGCGAAGCAAACTGGCGCAGTGGGCAGAGGCGACAATGTTCATCCAATGCCCACACCAATTCAAAGTCCATGCAGCGAGTCCAAATGAAAGAAACGCACACATCTGTGGGACATATTTCAGTGTGAAATGCGGTGAGAACTTAAATCGCAAGCGCACGGGGACTGTGCGTTAATGCTGCATTTAACTTTATCAGACGACACCACTCATATTCCAGCCGTAGGTGCTGCCTTCAGACACATATGTGCCACTTAATGATCATAGGGGTTGCACAAACAAGGCTGCATATCTTGGCGGAGTCCTGTCAACAGACAAATAAGTATTGCCAGTGCTTTAAAAGAAGAGTGCCGCTCTCGGACAGCACAACAAACCTTCCTCAATGAACGCGTAGGACTAATAATCACTGTGAATGACGCTGGTAAGTACATCTGTTTCCATCTGACGCAAACATAGGTAAATTGTTCCGACCTAGTTAAACGTCAAAGTTTGTCAAAGCTTCAAACAGCGCTACCTCATTATAACTATGGCCGCCAGTTTCAATTGGCTTGCTGGTGGAAAATGTTGAGCCTGTGCTGGCGAGCAATTCACAAATTAGCATATTAATATCACAATACTGAGGCTCACGTTTACATATAGCAGGATGATTAAATGTTAATGCAATTTGACCACATCGTCTATCGCAAAAAATTGGCCACGGGGAATACAACCAATGTTGGTGCGTACTTCGTATGCTGACAATGATCGACTTTCAGTATACGCAGGAGGCCCTGGTTGACCGACGATATCCAAAGAAACTGGTCATCTTGTCAAAACTCGACGTTTTCAACTGTGGTCACGGCCACGGGTCGAAGGTCACTCGTGTCCATGAGCACGACTTGACACGCCCCCTGAAACGAGTGATTCAGCGAGTTTTGACAAGGGAACCAGTGCTTGCTTGAAAACGTCGTTTAACCAATTCCTGCTGGTGTGATGAGGGCCGATTGCTGCCACATAGAAACCCCGAAAACAGAAGTGGACAAAAAAGAAGTTCAATGCTTTTTCAGTTATATTAAGGTTAAAGGTAAAGGAAATCTAGTTTGTTAATAACGTTTTTTATAGTGATGAGGACGAAGTTAGATGAAAGCATTCCTTCAACACACATCGCTCTGCAGATAACATCGATAATTTAACTTAACTTTACTTTGCTTTATTTTAATTTTACTTAACTTGCCCAGATACTTAAAGGCAGTATTGAGGAAACATTTCTGGCCCGGGGAGGGCATGCCTAACCTGGATGTCTGCATGTACAGTTAAGCCTCGTCACAAAGTGACACTCCACTCAAGGTGGATCACCAGATGAGTTAATAGGGAACTGCCGCCGAAAGCATGCAGTTTTGTGAGACACTGGCGACTGGAACATATTTACTAAACATTCTTACCGGTTACAAAATTCAACCGTCACTGATAGGTGTATGCCGTTTGGACGAATCCAAGCTGCGTGGCTTTGGCACAAGACGACAGCCCACACGCAAGTGCACGATGTACAGCAAAGCGTAGCACGCCCCACAGCCGAGACACGCACTAAACCAAAACTCCCAGCAGTGTGATGGTTAAATGGGAGTATTCACACAAACCGTCCTGCCCCTCAGGTGAAGCTGACATAAACATGACCATACCGGGGTCACGTTTGCCACGAAAGGTCTGCAAAGCGTTGACGACTCGAACGGCGACCAGGATGGGTCCACGTCACCACGCATGCAAATTTCATCCCACACTTACTGTCACCAAACCGCTAACAGCTAGAGCGTTATCTCGAACGAACCCAGCACCCCCTCCCCTCCCCCCCCTGACCAGCGGCGGACCATTCTCGGGCGGCATGACAGCTAGCCCACGTTCTTGCCGGCGGCCGCCATCACCGCAAGCGATCGCTCTGCTCCGAGGTGGTGACGGCCAGTGAATGGAGCCGATATTTTAGCCGGTGATTTAGTGACGAGGTATGAGCAGCGCGGGCTCGTTTATTTGACAAGGCATTATATATGAGGGGCTTGGCCGTCAGAGCCAAACGCGAGCGTTTAGCCTGTCCGCAGCGGGGCGGCAGCGCCACGACACTCGCGGCGCAGCTGCGACACTCGTGGCGCAACTACGGCGTAATACGCGGACAGACTGAACGGATGAACTGAACGAACGAACTGGACGAACTAGACGGAAGGCTGGACGGGAGGACTGGACGGAAGGACTGGATGGAAGGCTAAGTCGGACGGACTGAACAGAGGGAATGAACGGATAAACTGAACGGAAGGGTCTCGCAGATGGACTGAACAGTCGGACTGAACAGGCGTGCTGAACGACCGACTGAGCAGACGGGTCGAACTGAACAAATGGACTGAACAGATGGGATGAACTCAAAAGCCATCAAGAAAGCTTTCATCGGCTACCGGCATCAGACCAGTCAGCATAAAGCATCCGACCGTTTTCTCCACCACCAAAGCTCCCAGCATGGCACGAGATCCCTCACCTCCTTGACCCTCCTGTTGACGGTCACTTTGTGCCACTGGTCGTCGTGGAAGCGGACACGTCCCGGACGAACCTGCGGCAGACGAAGCGGGTCAGAGGGACTCGTCGGCGAACGTGGCGCACCAGAGGGATTGGGCGGCGGACTGGCGCATCAGAAAGAGAATGCGGCCGACATGGCGCATCAGAGGGATTGGGCGGCAGACGCGGCGCATCAGAGGGATTGGGCGGCGGACGTGGCGCATCGGAGAGATTGGGCGGCGGACTGGCGCATCAGAAAGAGAAAGCGGCGGACGTGGCGCATTAGAGGGATTGGGCGGCAGACGCGGCGCATGAGGGATTGGGCGGCGGACGCGGCGCATCTGAGAGCTTGGGCGGTGGACTGGCGCATCTGAAGGGGTTTGGCGGTGTACACGGTGCATCAGAAAAGCTCGGCAGCGGTCGTGGCGCACCGTGACACGCAACGGGCCGCCAACTTCTCGCCACGTCTGGCCTAATCGAACCGTCCAAATCGAAAACAAGTCGGACCGCATGCGATCGAGCGGTGACATCGGCCCCGTCGCATGTCGTCCAGAAATGCGCCCGGCAGGTCCTGTTTGGCTGTGAAGTGATGGACAAAGGAGTGAGGAATGATCCCTTCCCTGACGGGAGGCAGCTCGGCCTAAAGAAACCGTCAGAAAACATATATGTTTTCTTATGGATGGCTAAACAATCTTCCGGCCAGCAACGCTTCATGGAAACATCAAGCTAAAAGGTCGACGGTGGACTGAAGCAATTCGCACCACTTCAATGCATTTTAATTGAGTACGATGGGCAAGCCTCTGGTACCCAGTCCTGGATGCCAAGCCCAGTCATCCATCACTCCTGTATGGATGGGTAGTGGATAGTGCCCTATCGGTAGCCCCAAAGCTGCCCACTTTCTGACTTGTAACTGGACAAGGTTAAACGCTGCTGCACCAACTCACTACGTTGGTCGGATTCCTGGCATCGGCGGTTATAAGCATGTCAATTTGTACCAAATACAGCGTATTTGCAGAAAGTTTTTCCCATGTTAACCACAAACGTGTCTTCCTCGTTAATTGACCAACGAATCATCCTTGCCAGAAATAGCGTGCTTCCAAGGACTCGATCTGGGTCCCATTTCTTCCTAGCGCAAGACACCGACACCACGTGCCACATTCATTTTCCATATAAAGTTGGATTCTAAAAAATGGGGAGGAAAGACGGAGGCTCTGGGGATTTTTTCCCGCGTTGGATGTAAGACATGCCATGTCACTGTGCCCGGAACCGAGATCAGGTCGAAAGCCGTTTAAGCTCCTTGAAATGTTTGCGGTCCTAATCAGAGTGGTGACAGATCACAATGTCATAAAAATCCGGAATGTTAAGCCTTCTGGAAGATTCCAGTCCAAGCAGACATAGTGAATGGTGACGTTTCGACATCCTGAAACATACAGGCAGCCGCTAGAATCTCGCTATCAAGATATACAGCACGTAACTCATTCTGTTTTTCGGAGTTTCCTGCGCTCCCTTTGATATTGACCTTGGTCAACCTTTCTGTGCACGAGCTCAACATCTCCGAACGGTGACACCTGGTATGTCGCCTTTGCTACGCAAATTGCATCTGAAAGACGGCCACTCAAGCAGGCAGCTACGCCGCGTACTTCAGTCGGCGAGACCAGCCCAAGCGGATCTTCACAGCAGAGGCGCTGTCGAAGCTCAGCGCAACATCACGCGCGCCGCCAGGGGCGCGGGTGCTGCCCTGCCACCACTCATAAAGCATGCGACGCGCCCGTGCGTGTTGACTCTGGCAGGCCGGCAGCACCAGCGGCGAGGAGCCGACAGCGACGGACGGCCGAGCCGGCCTTGAGAGCCGCTCTACGCATCTCGCCACTGACTGTCAACGGGGATGAGCTGCCAGTGGCCGTCACAGCCGGGCTCGGCGCGGCGGATCAGCCCCGTCCGTCGGCAGACGCGTGGCGCGCGCGTCACCGCGCCGGCCGGATCGGGAACCGGTCCTCCAGCGCCGGCGCGGCACGGGCCGCGACGGGCCGCGCGCCGCCTGACGCGGCCGGCCCTGTGGAGCGGCCGGGCAAGACGACCATCGATTTGGCCGAGGAGGAAGGCTCCTGGGACGTGCGGCACGATTTGCTTCTATTTCTGGTCTGATCCAGCCGCGTTCGTGCTATCCATGGGAGACGGCCTTATCAGCAGCGGCGACCGCCGGGAAGGGCTCTTGGGTCCTGTCTTAGCGGTGCACGCAACTGATGACTACCACTGATCTTGTCCGCCCGTTCATCACGCGACAAACTTTAGCTGTGCAGGAGACCCGGACGGTGCTCCATACTGAACGGCGGGGCGTTCAGAGAGACACCAGCAGGACCGGGCCTCCCGCATGACCCGCTACACAGAGCTCGCACCAGTCTCTCGCAGCTCCACCGCCACGAGCCAATGCTGCTGCATCAACGCTCCGCCTTCAGCAGCTGCAGGGATATGTCTTTGCCACCGGTCACACCGAAGCAGAGCTCGGTGGTCTCTGATTCAGCAGAGCTCGGTAGTCTCTGGCTCAGCAGAGCTCGGTAGTCTCTGGCTCAGCAGAGCTCGGTAGTCTCTGGCTCAGCGGAGTTCGGTGGTCTCTGGCTCAGCAGAGCTCGGTGGTCTCTGGCTCAGCAGAGCTCGGTAGTCTCTGGCTCAGCAGAGTTCGGTGGTCTCTGGCTCAGCAGAGCTCGGTAGTCTCTGGCTCAGCAGAGCTCGGTGGTTTCTGGCTCAGCAGAGCTCGGTGGTCTCTGACTCAGCAGAGCTCGGTGGTATCTGGCTCAGCAGAGCTCGGTGGTCTCTGGCTCAGCAGAGCTCGGTAGTCTCTGGCTCAGCAGAGTCGGTGGTCTGGCTCAGCAGAGCTCGGTGGTCTCTGGCTCAGCAGAGCTCGGTGGTCTCTGGCTCAGCAGAGCTCGGTAGTCTCTGGCCCAGCAGAGTTCGGTGGTCTCTGGCTCAGCAGAGCTCGGTAGTCTCTGGCTCAGCAGAGTTCGGTGGTCTCTGGCTCAGCAGAGTTCGGTAGTCTCTGGCTCAGCAGAGCTCGATAGTCTCTGGCTCAGCAGACCACCACGAGTCGCGTTGGAACAGCGTGTGAGCAGTGTCCCAGCAGCAACACGTTATCTCACACTCCCACACACATGCTGGCGGGGCAACGCTTGCATGACCCAACGCAAATCCAGACAGCAGGCCTCACACACCAAGCCTTCGCCACATCTCACAAATGCAGCTCGCGCTGAAGAGCGTCACCGGTCAGGCGAGGGCGCCGGCTGGGTCAGCTCGAGGGTGCCTCACCTACGCCGGCTGGGTCAGCTCGAGGGTGCCTCACCTACGCCGGCTGGGTCAGCTCGAGGGTGCCTCACCTACGCCGGCTGGGTCAGCTCGAGGGCGCCTCACCTACGCCGCTGGGGTCAGCTCGAGGGTGCCTCACCGACGCCGGCTGGGTCAGCTCGGGGTGCCTCACCTACGCGACTGGGTCAGCTCGAGGTGCCTCAGGTGCCTCACCTACGCCGGCTGGGTCAGCTCGAGGGTGCCTCACCTACGCCGGCTGGGTCAGCTCGAGGGTGCCTCACCTACGCCGGCTGGGTCAGCTCGAGGGTGCCTCACCTACGCCGGCTGGGTCAGCTCCAGGGTGCCGCACCTACGCCGGCTGGGTCAGCTCGAAGGTGCCGCACTACCGACGTGGGTCAGCTCGAGGGTGGCCTCACCTACGCCGGCTGGGTCAGCTCGAGGGCACCTACCTACGCCGGCTGGGTCAGCTCGAGGGTGCCTCACCTACGCCGACTTGGGTCAGCTCGAGGGCACTCACTACGCCGCTGGTCAGCTCGAGGGTGCCTCACCTACGCCGGCTGGGTCAGCTCGAGGGTGCCTCACCTACGCCGGCTGGGTCAGCTCGAGGGTGCCTCACCTACGCCGCTGGGTCAGCTCGAGGGCACCTCACTACGCGGCTGGGTCAGCTCGAGGGGTGCACCTACGCCGGCTGGGTCAGCTCGAGGGTGCCTACCTACGCCGGCTGGGTCAGCTCGAGGGCACTCACCTACGCCGGCGGGTCAGCTCGAAGGTGACCTCACCTACGCCGGCGGGTCAGCTCGAGGGTGCCTCACCTACGCCGGCTGGTCAGCTCGAGGGTGCCTCACCTACGCGGCTGGGTCAGCTAGAGGGTGCCTCACCCACGCCGGCTGGGTCAGCTCGAGGGTGCTCACCCACGCCGCTGGGTCAGCTCGAGGGTGCCTCACCCACGCCGGCTGGGTCAGCTTCAGGACGCTTCACCGACGCCGACTGGGTCAGCTCGAGGGTGCCTCACCGACGCCGGCTGGGTCAGCCGAGGGTGCCTCACCTACGGCCGGCTGGGTCAGCTCGAGGGTGCCGCACCTACGCCGACTGGGTCAGCTCGAAGGTGCCTCACGACGCGTGGGTCAGCTCGAGGGTGCCTCACCTACGCCGACTGGGTCAGCTCGAGGGCACCTCACCTACGCCGGCTGGGTCAGCTCGAAGGTGCCTCACCTACGCGCTGGGTCAGCTCGAGGGTGCCTCACCTACGCCGACTGGGTCAGCTCCAGGGTGCCTCACCTACGCGGGGGTCAGCTCGAGAGCGCCTCACCTACGCCGGCTGGGTCAGCTCAGGGTGCCTCACCGACGCCGACTGGGTCTGCTCGAGAGCGCCTCACCTACGCCGAGGGTCAGCTCCAGGGTGCCGCACCTACGCCGGCTGGGTCAGCTCCAGGGTGCCTCACCTACGCCGGCTGGGTCAGCTCAAGGGTGCCGCACCTACGCCGACTGGGTCAGCTCGAAGGTGCCGCACCTACGCCGGCTGGGTCAGCTCGATCGTGCCTCACCTACGCCGGCTGGGTCAGCTCGAAGGTGCCTCACCTACGCCGGCTGGGTCAGCTCGAAGGTGCCTCACCTACGCCGACTGGGTCAGCTCGAGGGTGCCTCACCTACGCCGGCTGGGTCAGCTCGAGGGTGCCTCACCTACGCCGGCTGGGTCAGCTCGAGGGTGCCTCACCTACGCCGGCTGGGTCAGCTCGAGGGTGCCTCACCTACGCCGGCTGGGTCAGCTCGAGGGTGCCTCACCTACGCCGCTGGGTCAGCTCGAAGGTGCCTCACCTACGCCGGCTGGGTCAGCTCGAGGGTGCCACACCTACGCCGCTGGGTCAGCTCGAGGTGCCTCACCTACGCCGGCTGGGTCAGCTCGATCGTGCCTCACCTACGCCGGCTGGGTCTGCTCGAGGGTGCCTCACCTACGCCGGCTAGGTCAGCTCGAAGGTGCCTCACCTACGCCGGCTGGGTCAGCTTCAGGACGCTTCACCTACGCCGGCTGGGTCAGCTTCAGAGTGCTTCACCTACGCCGACTGGGTCAGCTCGAGGGCGTTTCACCTACACCGACTGGGTCAGCTCCAGGGCGCTTCACCTACCTGGGAGCGCAGAGCTCCGCTGCCCAGACTGACTGCCAGGCTGATCCAGCCGTCCTTCAGGCCCAGCGTCATGTAGTCGTCTCCGTCTCCTGAGAACAGCACGGGTGTCGACCATCAGATTGTCATGGCGTGGCGACGGGCTGATAGCACGTGGTGTTCACGCTAAGCGACTGCTCCGATTCGTGGCAGGAGAACACCTGCTCGTAGTATGACAACAAACATTTCACTCCATGTTCAAAACGCATATACCCTGTTCTAAAAAGTTGTTACAGATCATTAAACAAGCCGTTGATTGAGCGCTCTACCAGGGATGTCTCCCTCTGGAAGTGTTTTGTAGCGCGCGGCTGATTCGCTGGGCGGGATCAGGGAACGAGTCAGATGTCGGCAGGTCGAGTTGATCATGCAAGGGGATTCGCTCAACGTGAATTAAACACAATCATATCTTATTTTGGCATGCTGGGCAAACTTTGTAACCCAAGCAACAAGGCTACCGCAGCAAACGGTACCGTTTATGCAAGTCCAAACAGATGAGCATGCAGTACAGTTGTGTCGCTGGTAGGCTAACTTGTGATGCCGTCCTCCAGAATTTCTTCTTGGATTTAGAGATTTTTAGTATTTTGGATATTTTTGCGTGATTCAACCTTCAGCGGACGTTTTTCGCCGCATTGGCGGCCGCCTGATTTGGTTTGGGTTTCGTTTACAACCTTCAGAAATCGGCGACGATCTCAACTGCAGCCATGAGCTGATCTGCTAACCGACACGACTTGGTCAGGCGTACTGAAAAATGCGCTTCACGCATTCTTTGGAGCATTTTTCAAGCGGCCCATGGGACATGGCCTGTGCAAGGAATCAGCCCCTGTCCCGACTGGATGTGCTGCACGCGCTTTAAAACTGAACTGAACACACACAATCTCTACAATCACATGACAACTTCACTCACTTGCTTTACTTCAGGTAAAATCCGTCTCGGAAGTGCGCCCCATGCCCAACCTACACGTACGCACACTACGATTTTCTCCAAACCGCTTGTTTGGAAATTTTTTCCAGGCTGTTTCATGGGGACCGTAAATGTGTTTCGCTCCAAGAGTGTTATGGCGCCCACACTCTGAGAAAGTCTATCAATAACCCTGTGGCGATGCATAAAACGAATCATTTGATTTTTTCGGCAACACCCCCACCTCGCCGACTAAGATGTTACTATACTCATGGAACAGCCTTCCGATGATTATCGCGTGCTGCATCTTGTCTCATGATGATTATCTCCTCTAATAATTTGCGTGGAATGATTTCGCTTTCCTTTATCTACGTTATTAACTTGCTTCTTTTACTGCTGATTAGGTTAGGTATATTCCTTGCCAGCAGTACACCTATTCATCTCTTTGCCCGCACAGCAACTACTCACACACGCCGAGGATGCCTATCCTGGGGGCATTCATCACAGCTTCATCGATGGCATCCGCTGGTAATGCCCACCACCTCCCAGGAAAATGCCGCGGGGCATTGAAGCCCAGCTCGGCCCGCAGCGGCCGCAGGATCCGCCGCTTTCCGAGCGCAGAGTAGCCCGGTGGCCTGAGGGGCCCGCACACGACATTCCCATATCGATCAGAGCGCCCATACAGGCGGTCTGACAGAGCCCACCGCCGTCCGTCCAGCCCCGCGGCACCCGCCAGAGTCCGCCGCGCTGCAGGATTGTGTGCGTGCGGGTGTCAGGCGCGGGTGATGTATGTATGGGTCAGGGGACGGCGCGAGGACGAGCGAGCGCGCCGGCTGCTGCCGCTCCCGTGGTCCCGTGGTCCGGTGGTCCGCTGCAGGCCTGCCGGACCACCTGAGAAGCAGCCTCCCGTCGGCTCACTAGCTGTACAGCCTATCGAGTCGACGCGGCTCATCAGCGTCCATTGCACGTGCTGTAACATCCGAGTGTTTGTTCCAGCATTCGTTTTTCTGCCCGCTCCTGCCCGAGCTCGCTTGCCTCTCTGAAGAAAGGTTCCACTGCCGTCAGGCGCAAATGACCCCTCTCTTCACACTCCTTCACCCTCACGCGTCGGTCGTCGCCTGCTCTAGTCGGCTGTCCCCGGTGGCCCCCACGGGTGCGGGCCCGGCGGCCGGGTCGCCGGCCCGGCTGCCCGATTACGGCCGAATCAATACGTCGGGCGGGCTCCTCCCCGCCGCTGACAGCCGCGGCGCACCATCTCCGCAGCCCGTCCCCCGGGCGGGGGCACGGCCGGGCCCGCGGGGAGGCGGTGACCCACGGGAGGACCGCTGACCCGCGGGGAGGACTATCGGTGCCCGTAGCCGCCGGCGGCGCGCGCCGGGTGCGCAGTGATGTAACGACGCGGCGTGTGGGCGGGGAGGCTGCGATGGTGAGCCACCTAGCGGGATAATCGACATCCTTTCGCCAGCTGTGTCAAGCTCGGTACGGTTGGGAATATCAAGACGTTTTAGTTATCATTGTTTTTGTTTCCTTCATCGTTTATCAATAACAAATACTAGTTAATAATCGATGCAACGTTTAAAAAATCCAGCACCATGTGTGGTGTCACACTTTTACCTCGACATCGTAATTATTCTCGCATTAATTGCGGAATGTCATGAATCTAAACTAGAACGTCTGCATCACCTTAGACCCCATATAGCCCCCCAAAACGGCTTCAGGGACCCGCGGGCTGAGAAATTAATTCCGACCGGTATAGCAGGGCCTACCGTCAGTGTCCTCCTTGATTGAACCCGCGAACGGCCACATACCACCTGAAATACAAACGATTCACCCTTGGCGTAACACACTATGCTACTCTCAAATAAATACAATTTTCCGCGATTTATTCACCGCCGCAGTCCTGAATCTCCAAATCAATGAGTGATGAGTTGAGTTGATGATCTTGACTTAATTTAAGAGAGTGACCTGTGTTACTCTTGTTCGGCGCCGCCAGGGCTTTCGAGCTGCTTTGGGTCGGTTAGACAAGTTGATTGGATCTTGAGACGGAACAACTAGATGTAGGTAATATTGGCCCGAATTAAGAAACCGGATTTCTGTTATTAAAAATTCATGAAATCATATGATACGTAAGCGTTCATAGCATCGAAGCTTCAGGCATTCGGACTCCATAAATTACGTTTGTTCTGTCATGGCGCCGTCACACATAATCCCACTTAGTTAAATATTCATTTTTGTACAAGCATAGGTCATAGCTAATTAATGGATTATCGCTAAATGAAACCACGTGCGTCACCATCTCTATAGGTCAAAGCATGTATCGATTCCCAGTATTCGTGCTCCGTCGTCACCGGAACTGGAGGTGCGCGCGGTAGGCGGTACCCTCCAGCCGTGTGAGGGACGGGGGCGGGGCGCCAGGATTATGGGCCGGATGCCCCCGACCGCCCGAACAGGCGTTCGGCTCATGGGCCTGACAGGGGCGCGTGCCAACAGACCATTGTACAAGCGGGGCGCGGCCAGTTGTGTGGCGGCTTTAGCACCCGTTGTGGGCTATTAGTGCACGCGCTGTGCGCGTTAGTGAGACGTGAAAGTCAGGGCGCGTGATCGTCCGCACTCACTCTTGACCGCAATGCAATTGCATAATAAACGACGCGGGAAAACGCGGCAGGCGCAGCGCGTGCCCGCGCCTTCTCGTGAGGAAGCCGGGGGTTTACTATTCCGTAGACGGCGCGACGGGGCATATCATTATTCCGCGCGGGCAATCGGCTATCTGGCACATCGGGCGCCAGTTCCGATGCAGGGATATCAGCTATGCAGATATCAAAAGTACATTGCATTTAATCACAAACTGATATCAAGAGGCGTCCAACGCATCTCAGGACCCGTGGCCCATACAGACAGCCGCAGACTGCGACGGAAACGTCTACAGCAGACATGTGGCGCCTCGCTGAAGACACACACACACACACACACACACACACACACACACACACACACACACACACACACACACACACACACACACACACACACACACACACACACACACACACACACACACACACACACACACACACATGTATATATATATATATATATATATATATATATATATATATATATATATATATATATACGACTAAATTGCCAAGAAGTGTAAACTCATGCTGGTAACATTCACACATTTGACAACAAAACCTATATGACCACCATAGTGAAAACAAGCCCCGTGCCGTTGACAGGCGCACGGGTCGAAAAGGTCGAAATAGGTCAAGGTCCGGAGGTGCAAGGCCGAAACTGAACAGGACGCCCCCCTCAGCTCCAAAGCCGCCGCACCTGTGTAGAAGAGCAGGCCGTTGGGCTCTCGGGTCTTGAAGAACATGGAGAGGTTGTCACTGGTGCTGGCGATGGCCTCGCCGCCCGTCTTCGTCAGGTCGTACGTCATGTACTCATTGCCGCGGAACGTCGCCTCCGACGGCGGCTTCTCTGTAACCCGGAGATGAGCCGGTCAGAGCCGCGCCGAGCCAGGCCCTGCGATAGTGATCACGCGGGCCTTGGCAGCGAGCGGGCGGTGCCGCCAGTGACTGTCCTGAGTACACGGGCGCGAACACTTGGCGGACGCAGCAGGGAGCTTGAAGGCGCTGTGCTAGAGAAAATGTGCCACGCTTGTGTTGTGTTATACTGAGCTGTAAACTCAGGCCGAAACTATAAGGTAGCGTAGCTCAGCGGCCAGAATACGTTGATAGGTTCGGCACAAAACGGAAAGTGCGGTGAACCAGGTACAGGAAGGAATACAACTTCAAAGTTGAAGCATGCATGAACGAGCTTTTCTTGTGTGCCAAAAGTCCACGAGACAAAACGTCTTTCTAGTGGCATTTAGTCATGCTATAAAGAGAGAAGCATCTTGGATTGCTACAAAACTGGGGCGAGTGTGCACAAATCAAAGGTGAGCCGATCTCATAGACTGTACTGGAGAGAATCAACAAACATCTCCGTGTCTGAACATGTTAAACAGATACATGGCTATCATATATTCGTATTGCATAGACTCTGGACTTATCATGGATGTATGAGCGAGGAACACACAAACATGAGAAGCGATGGATTGTGGTGAGGAATAGGTGTTCAAATGGAAAACTTTGGCGCCGGGTTTGTCTAATAATAGAGGATGTGCCTGGCGCGCGAGGCGCCCTGATGGGACAGCTCTGATGCTCAGCAGATTCAATTGAAAGAAAATGAGCCAACCAGCACGATAAGTGTAGTACACCATTATGGATGCATTAGACAACACGCGAATTTTGTAATCAACCGTTTGCCACCAACTAAGCTCAACATGTACGTTTAACCGTGAGTTATCAGCCCGATGGCGAACCGATGGGAACCGATGGAAGCACAATGGTGGTGAGAGTTGAATTCCTCGCTCTTCGATAATTATGACAAAAACGCAGACAATGATGTTAATTAGAATAAAGGCAAATACGCAATAAGGGATCGAAACAACAACAAGCAAAGCACCCGAGCGCCAATGTTAAACATCTAAGGAGGCGCTGATCGATGCACAGGATATCACACAGCTTTATTCGAAAGGACGCTGGGTCGGAATATTCACGGCGCAATAAAGCGAGGCAGAGTTTTACGCGCTGAGCCGAGACAGATGATGTGCAGTATATTTCTCGGTCTCCGGTGGCTGAAACGCCAAACGGGAATAGCACATCGCTGACACCGTTCGCACCAGCTGTGCCCACTATTCTATTCTCCGGCCCCGGCGGCTTTATCACGCCCAGCTGCTACCCCTGCCGGCCCGGCCTGGGCGTCGCGCCGACCGGCAGTTTGTGTAGTTCCCGCGGATGATGCAGAGCAAAGTTTATTTTTCTCTCGAAGCCCATCAATAGGCAGCCAATCAGCACTCCATTCATTATTTATTCATAGAAGGGACGTCGGCGGCCACAGCTCAATTAGTCTCCTTCGGCTGCTCGCACCAACATGCAGAGTCTTCAACATCTCCTTGGAAGTCGGGCTAAATGAAGTGACCGTGGCACGCTGGCGGCTCGGTATTCCCGCCGGCCTGCGGCCTCCGGCTGGTCGGCCGGCTGAGCCCGCAAACAACGGAGACGGAGACCAGCCCACCGGCGCGCCAGGCGATCGGGCTCGAGCGCGGTCCGAGCGGCGCGAGTCCGGAGGCGCTCGCGGCGGTCGAGCGGCGCGAGTCCGGAGGACCTCGCGAGTCCGGAGGCCCTCGCGTCGAGGCGACAGGGCCCATCCGGAACAAGGGCGTCTGTCTGTGCGCGATGGGCCAGTTGCACGGAGCCATGGTTGGCAGCTACGTGTTACGTTTAAACGATCCTACTAGAAAAGATCAAAGGTTTGCGGCTTGCGCGAAGACCAAAGGATTGCGTGGGACTGTGAAAACTGAAGCGTTGGTCAACAGCCTTACATTGCTCAGGTGTTAAGTGTTTGCTGGCGCTCAACGTCCAAGGTATTTTACCTTGACATACCAATGCATATGAAACTGTCCCATAAATCCAGTTAGGTACACACAATGCACGCATGTGCATTACGAATCTTTTAGACACGTGTTTTGGGAGCCCAAATACGCTGATGACAGGGGCTGCTCTGCTGCAGTCGGCTCCAGGTCGCATTGCCGAGCATGACACAGGGAAGGAGGTCGGCTGGAAAGCCTTCTGAGTAGGCTTTGCGTGCCTGAGTTGAAGCGCTTTCAAGTAATGCAAACTTGTCTCACATAATGGACATAGCATTTAACACTTTCGATGTCAGATATTCATCGATAGAGTCGAGTCCAACTCTCGACTTTATTCTTCATGGCGCAACGTGTCCGGGAATGGATTGAACTTTAGAAAACTCATGGACCCTCCGACACATGCCTCCGAAAAGTGATACATTACTGCAGACTTTGCCGAAGTTTCTACGAGAAAGGTCACTGGACGCCGACACCTGTCCAAGCTGTCTGAGCAAATATTTGCAAGGTTGAAATTTGGATAAAGCTGTCCAGGTCTCAACGCCAGAGCGTTGCGGGCAGATCGATACAGTAAAGCATTTCGCTATGTTAAGGTGTCTGAGCGCAATAAGATTTCGATCAGAGCATGTGACAAAGTGTTCTTGGAAGAATTTCCTTGCAACCCTCGTTGTTGAATTACGACGGTTTTCTTGCGCACACCTCTGCATCAACTTTTTGAATCCACCTTACACTTTTTATACTCTTGCTTCACTTTCTAGTTCATGAGAATAACCGGCTAGTTGAGGGTTTAAAGGTTGAAAGAACTTTCAATCTCTCATAAGTCGTAACGGATGAACAGGCTCTCTACCGGCTTCTTGCACAAGGTTCAGTTCACCATCATCTTCCTTCGAAAAAAGACCAGACAGAAGTCGATGACACACCTGCCGCCGTGCCTCAATGCGGAAAACGAGCCGACGCGCGCGCGCGCCTCGGTGTGGCAACTGAGATTTACCGTTCCTCCGTAGATGATTCACGGGAACAAGTTTCACCTGTTCCAGATTTTTGTAAACCGCAGCAGTATCTCCGGCGGCAGGTGTACGAGACACCGTGTGAGGCGACGTTTGGCGTCAGCGTGGCGCGTTGACACTGGGATCGATGTCCTCTCTGCCCGGCCACTGACCACACGGACGTGGCGTCACTGCTGCACTGACTGCTCGCAGGCCGATCATGATAGGCAATCAGCATCGGGTCGGTCAAATGCCCATATAAATGCGCACGTTTCAATTCAGTCAAACTCAACACTTTGACCCGAGGCGAATGTTGCTATGAAGAAAATCACGAAACGAGAAGTTTTGTCAGTACTTCAGTCCGTTGACCGCAGACCGGCTGGTCGTGCCCCGTGCAGGGTTTCCTTTCAGTGAAGTACCCTGAGAGCCGATAGCAATCTTGAACCTGATTCTGCAAACACTCAATGCCCTGTACAGCGCACTCAGGTATTTGGTCGCGTAGATCAGGCATTCCCAACCGAGGAAGAGGGACGGGGAGTTCTCTTGCGGGCGGAATGCAAGGGTTTAGGGGGGGGGGGGGGATCACGATGAAGCCAGATCGTGTCGAGTCAAGAATGACAGCCGCCTTGGTACCGCCAACGGGTATCCGCTGATTGGAAGGTGGTGTTGCCGCATGCGCTGCCATGCGACGCGTGGAGTGAGGCAAAAATATGTGCTATGGTAGCAAAAAAGAAAGCATTTCCACGGTAGTAGGGTATTCAAGCCCAATCGAGCTATTGATTTTGCAGTTATCTGATGCTTTGTGTTCCCGAAAAAATCCCGAAAAGAACCGTTGCGCAAAACAATTCGCTGGACCTGCTAGACTGATTATTGTCCAATCTGCCTCGTGGGTCCAATGAAATATTATTCACAACGATTGTCTTCGCAGACGAATATATATATATATATATATATATATATATATATATATATATATATATACATATATAACCGTAGCACTATGCAACACATCATCTGTACATTCGATCCTGTTTTTCATTATTTTATTTTTTAAGTATTTAATGCAGTTTTGTTGTATAATAAGGGGACTAACAATTACATGCGTCCCAGGGGGTGGATCCTAAACAGATAGGGAAACACTGGCATAGATGCTTGCCGTGTTTTTAAGACCTGACAAGTTTGTCAGGTTCGAGAATGATTTCGGAGTCGCCGACGACATCGAAAGCGTGTGATACTTTTCCTTCTCTGAGGAGGGTGTCCATGGAACATTTCAACCAATATATGGCAGGCGACGAGCTCAAAATGGCGACGGAATCTTGCCAGCATTGCTATCTAGACTTCCATTCTGGCAGAGCTCGAATGGCTTTGAAACCCAATCAGGTTTGATTCAGCCTGGCCTGCCACTGACAGTGAAGCCAATTGCTGACGACGGGGAACTCGGAGGGCCAAAACAGACATCACAGCTGGTATCGCTATAACGGACTGAGGCCTTATGATGAGCGAGGAAAGCATCAGCGGCTTGTCGACCTTCAAAAGAGCCCTGCTCTTGGCAAGCGTATCGAGCTTGGAGTTTCGCACTCACATACTTTTTCAAGGTTCCGTTTACCAACGGAATGTCGGTGACGCCAACATATAAAGCCAGCTACATGCCAACATATTCTGGGAGAGAACCACCAGGGACGCATTCTTCCACCGTCAGCATTTTCACCATCCTTCTGCTCCCCTCGTTCCTTTCATCCCTCCGCCGCCGGCGCCGCTCCCGCCGGCACCCAGCGCGTGACACCTGGCTGCCGACGGCGGTATGCGACCCCGACCTTTTGCTGCGAGCCCCGTCAGCCCGGGGCCGCGGTCCAGGCCGTCGCTCGGTTTATGAGGCGCGGCGCGAGACCATCAGTCCCCCGCTGCCCGCGCGGCGACGCAAACTGACCCGAACGTCGCGGCCAGTCCCAGCGCGCCTCGGGAGCGCGACGCCAGCGGGGTGATGACCCCTGCTGCCGCTGGCGCGGGTGGACGTCTCGCGACGGCGTGAGCTTCTGACACCTGGGCGGCGGGCAGGCTGTGCGGCCGGGCGACCGCTTGCTTCCAAACACGGGGTGAACGAATGCAGTGGTGTGACGACCCCGCGCTGAGTCATGGCCGCTGTTGGTGAGGCTGACTGGTTGTCGAATGCCGACAGATCATGCACGCCAGAGAGTGACGGCTAGACAGGGCCTTATGAAGATTATACGACCGTCGCGCGTCAGCTGCTGCGGTTTCAGAATGTTAATGTCTCACGCAGCCAGCATATCTCGCTATGGCTGGAGCTTCATAAAGGGATATAGGCTATTCCAGACTTTGAGATAGCTCATATGGTGGGCACACCGGGTCGTAACTTTGCTTTATAAGGCGCACTCCGCGGATATGCACGTCTGCTCCGTCATCATACCAAGACGCACCACAAAAATCCTAATAATCGCGAATTGGCATTTTCAGCATTCAACCTAAGTGCGAAGAAAAACCTACCGCGGAGGTGTTTGCCTAATAAATAAAACGTAGCCAGCAAAGATCACACCCGCGATCAGAAGCCCATGCCCCCGTGCATGGGTCGAACCCCCCCCCCCCCTCCACCTCTAGTTGATTGTGACACCCGCTGCGCATTTCAGGCGACGAGTGACGGGCGAATCCGCTCCATCACTCCTGCCGGCCGTCTGATACACTGGCACGTCCCCCGGGGATGAATGATCTGGCTTGGCAGCGGCGCTGCCCGCACGCCGCCGCGGCGCCCGAGGCGCCAGCGCGAGCCGGGCGCGGTCCGACCGCCGCCTCGGGCACCGCTTCGAGGGCCGCGGGCGCGGAGGTCGTGACCCCGTGCCGCTCCACCCCGCCCCGCCCCATTAGCTCCCTGGATGTCACGTGACGGACCCGTGCGGCCGGCAGCGACACGGACTGTATATTTAGCCGCGGGTAAAGATGGAGTGGCCGGTGGCGCGGTGCCGGCCGCCCAGATGCGGTCCTGCTCCGGCGCTGGCGGGCCGGGAGATCCTGACCCTCACCTGACGCCGCGGCCGCAACCGCAGCCTGAAGCCGGGACCTACCCCGGGACCTCAGCCTGACGCCGAGACCTAACCCGTGGTCTCAGTCTGACTCCGGGACCTCAGCCTGACCCCGGGACCTACCCCGGGACCTCAGCCTGACTCCGGGACCTCAGCCTGACCCCGGGACGTACCCCGGGACCTCAGCCTGACCCCAGAACCTAACCCGGGACCTCAGTCTGACTCCGGGACCTCAGCCTGACGCCGGGACCTAACCCGGGACCTCAGTCTGACTCCGGGACCTCAGCCTGACCCCGTGACCTACCCCGGGACCTCAGTCTGACTCCGGGGCCTCAGCCTGACCCCGGGACCTACCCCGGGACCTCAGCCTGACTCCGGGACCTCAGCCTGACCCCGGGACGTACCCCGGGACCTCAGCCTGACCCCAGAACCTAACCCCGTGACCTAACCCGGGACCTCAGTCCGACTCCGGGACCTCAGCCTGACACCGAGACCTAACCCGGGACCTCAGTCTGACTCCGGGACCTCAGCCTGACCCCGGGACCTAACCCGGGACCTCAGTCTGACTCCGGAGCCTTAGCCTGACCCTAAGACCTCAACTTAATCCCAGTGAAAAGGTTTGTTTTTATATTTGTAAGGGAGTGCCCCAATATTCGTAAGGGATTTTGAACTGAAATAATGACATTGAAAATCATTTGGTGCAAGTTAACAGCCCTACGCTTCTTACGACCTAACTCTTCTAATTTCTGAGCTAACACGCCAGCGAAGATGTGCAAAATATGTCGGAGAGACTATTTCAAGGTCACCCCGTTCCATGACGCCATAATAACGTCATTCAAATCCTGCCACTCTACTGGCCACGCGGCGATAAAGGCCAAGGAAAGTATAATTGCCGGGTCTTTCATGCGTGGCGTTCGTGAACACAATTTCCAAATATAACGGCCGTCAGTTGGCTCCCAATCCATGCTGTGCAAGGTGCAATTACGTAATAAAACAATGACTTATCGAGGAGCATGCTTACTAAACAGGAAAATTGTGTTATCTAAAGCAGCCCATCACACTTAAAAATACACCACTAGTTATAGGTGGGTTTATTCAATCATTTCTGATGCTTGCTTCAATATCTGCAACTGTGGAGCATTTCCTTTGAGCCAATATTGGAGGTGAAGGAGAGAAATGGAAGAAGAGTTTTCAACGTGGTAACATGGGTGTGCTGTGCAGTAACATTATATTTTGAATGCAGGAATTTTCCTCACGTGCGAATTGACCTGATCCAGAAGGAAGTCGGAGGCAAACCCATACGGTCGAGCTATACCTGCTGCTCTTCTAGCTGGATTAATTTTTCGATCATCAGCTTGTCTGTAGATCTCTACATTTTCCACTAAAAACGGGCCCGTCTGCCTTAAAAGAAGTCGATCTGTTCCTTGCACATCACAGGATCCCAGTGAAAGAGGTTGGAACAAATAAGTTGGTTCCAAAGCTCGAAGCCTGGCTCCACGTGCTATCCCAGATCGGTGCCGCAATACGGAGAGGTGTAGAATCCCACTCAATTTATCGTGTGAACACATTGAAGTGTATTTACATGCGTGCTGATCCCAGTGGGAAGGCGAGACATCACATACGCCTCGTCGGCAAGACATTGCCGCGGTCATCTTTTTTGGCAAATGCGATGCACATTAGGGTAATTATCTGCCCATCTGCACTGCGACGCGCCGAGCACTAACTTAAGAGCGCAGCAAGTGAGCGTCTGGAGACGCCGCGTGGGACATCAACATTTGCTCGGCTAACAGCATGCCTAACGAACAAAACAAAACACAGGGCCTTAAAGCTGTCCACATCCTTAAAGGAATTGTCTGGTTTTCCTTTCTGAAATAGAATGGCGTCTTGTGGACTTATTTAAACTGCAAGTCAGCTAAAGCATCATTAGAGCTACGCTGCTCACGGAATCAGCTGATTTGGCAATCATTAGTGTCGAAACGAAAACGAACAGTTTCTTATGCTAGTCGAAGAACATTAGTACTTGTCAAACGTAATGAGAGGAAAATCAAGGCCATTGTGAAGGATTACAATGTAAACCACTTTGGTTTCCCCATTAGTTTGAGAGCAACGTGTGTATTTTACATGCCAAACGGTCTAATGGAACGGAATACATATTTGATGCGATAGTAAAAGCATTCGTATTCGTGTACGTTAGATACTATGGAATGAGCTATATGTACTGACATCTTCGAGCTAGGCAGTTTTGCTTCAGCTGATTCCACAAACGACACAGTGATATCATCCCGGATTTAAAACCATTACTTCGCGCAGATGAGCCTATTTCCAGAAGCGTGCTGCAGCTATTGGACTTCTACTACCTTAATCTACCTGCTTCTAGAACTAACTCAGCACGTTATGTTGAAAACGTACATTCCCCACGCTAGACCATACTGCAAACAGAACGGGTTTGACCGCATCCATCCAGCCAAATATTTTGAAAGCAAATGGGGGCATTCTGCGCGCTGGTGCGTGCAACGGAAGCCAAACGCCGTCCGGCCGAGCTCCCTCCCAGCTCCGCATCGATTTCCTGAAGCTGATGACGAGGCGCTCCTCCGTACTTCCGCTTGGCTCCTCGCGCCAGCCGCGCCCCCTGGCGTGCATTTGCATGGATTCGTCCCTCCGTCCCCTGCCGTGCGTGAAACGATGCCCAGGCCGGGCGCGCGTGCGTGCCGACCGCCCATCCGTCCGAGGCTATTTGCACAGCAAATCTGCTCGCGTTCTCTGGCAGACGGCAAACTTTATCGGGCAATCAGGAGGAAGACCGCGAAAACAAGCCGGCTAGGTGAGCGCCGGATCCCGCAGCCGCCAGTCGAGGCGTGCCAATCGCGCCCGCAGCGCGTCGGCAAAACAGGCAGGCCGCCATCAGAGTCGCGCCAGATTGTGTGGCGGCGCGCGAGCCGACCCAGCCGCGGGCCGAGCCGCCCACGCGCGGCGGCGGCGCTGCGTCAGCTGCGACGGCTGTCGCTGACGAGCTCCAGTGACGTCACGCCGGGTGCGTGACGTCATAAGCCGCGACGGAGCAGCAGGCTCTCTCCGGAAAATGGCGGGGAAGTTTGGTGTTCCAGAGGTGGTTTCAGAGGCAGGAGCCATCCACTTGAAACAGGTCTTCTCAAACGGAGGGGAGGGGAGAATCCCCTAGGGCCTTCCGAAAATCTCAGGGGAATTCCGATGCAGCGAAATCGCATGTAGGTCACGAACGATTACCGTCTAGGCAACTCTAACAGCTAAGTGCGGACTGCAATGCGTTGCTGCCTCATGTCCTGCTAGCAGAGCTATTGCCTTTTGACAGTTTGAAAAGCTGTGCCTCTCACAGCCCAAATTCGAAAGACCACCCCTCCACAAAATGTCCTGAACCATGCACACGTGCAAGTTTCAGTTTCGTTTTCCCGAATCTTCAACCGCATGCATGAACTAATTCATCATACATTAGCACATTTTAATCAACAGTTAAATAGGAATCGCCAGAAAAGCACACTCATCATGTGGCATACACGTGCTTTAATCACACAAAAATGTACACTGCAATTTAAGCCAGCCTCAGACTTGGAAATCAGGCCGCACCTTCATACAGACCATAAATATATGGTTTGATCTAAGCAACCGTATTGCTTACAAACAAAAACTTGCGTATAAGCAAACTGAAACTTTATGTTTAATAAAGTTCCCCATGCATTTTACTTCTTGTGCAACTTGAGGTATCATCGGCTCATACACGAGGCTTCTCTTCCAGGTATGGACAACATCGCTCCTGATAGGCATAGTTGAAACGCTTGGAACCGAAGCTACATTTCAAACTGTGGATCACCATTGTCTCGTGACGCGTCAGATGGAAACCTCCCTAGATTAGCCGCTAATTCAGCTGT
The DNA here is from genome assembly GCF_011947565.3 of Pollicipes pollicipes. Classification (NCBI taxonomy): domain Eukaryota; kingdom Metazoa; phylum Arthropoda; class Thecostraca; order Pollicipedomorpha; family Pollicipedidae; genus Pollicipes; species Pollicipes pollicipes. Next base: position 30,706,283 of record NW_023596136.1, on the reverse strand, counting down.
AGACATTGACTATGAACTGATACTGAGATCATGGCTTGCGCCATGTGACAGCTTGCCGTTCGCCTTGCAGGATCTGGCCTTGATTTCGTAAATGCACCATATGCGCTGAGTGCTTCCATAATGAATGGAAACTATATGCTCAAACTATATGTATTATTCTGCCTATTGCGCAAAATAAAGAACAACAACATTTTAATGCGATTGAGAAAAAACTCTCGCGCCGACGACCAATGAAGATGTCATCAACGACCATCACAACAAAGCATGACGATGAAACGTGAAAGAGACAAGAATGGTGAACAGGAATCTGCAACGGGTGTAAAGGTCTATGGGCACATCATCATTTCTATCGACCAGAAATGACTTCAGTTTTTTCCAGTACGTCTTAAGATAACGTCTTATCAATCTTAAAAAAGACCGAAGCTGATTCGAAGATCCAGCTTACTTTTTTATGTCCACTTCTTAATCATTAATGGGTACCATTGAGGACTGAACAGTGGACTAACTTGCCGATATTGCAAGGATAATTTCGTTTCTAGCAGCTACCTGTGTCTTTGTCTTTGAATTCGTGTGATCTCAGGATCATGATCTCAGTATGTTTGATATTGCATCAGTGAATTTATATATATATATATATATATATATATATACATATATATATAACATATATAGACATGTCCTTGGTATTTGCACTCCTGCCTCCTAAAATTCTGTGCCACTGATCAAGTTTGTATTTTTGAATTGGAAAACATCAATTTCATCGAAAATATATTAGTTAAACCTGTGACAAGGATGACGACTATTATTTGCTATTGAGCTTTCGATAATGCACTGTCCATCATTAGTCAATTATTGCATTTATGTATAACACAATCTCATTTCGTCCATATTCAATAGATTTTGCCTTCCCCGCATGCGGTTTGATCAATAAAGATTTCACGCCTTTTAATATTTCAAAAATACATCAATGGTTTCGGCTTTAGGCAGTTCCTCATCCTGTGGATTAGCACGAGCCAGTGTGCTGCAACAGCGCTGCAGCGGTGATGCCGCACACCACCACGCCACCCCGAGCTGCAATCACCTGCTGCCAACCCCCAGCGCGCTCACGACGACCTGCCGCGCCGCCCACGGGCCGCGCAAACAAACCATCACAGCAGGCCTCCAAACGGCGCAGCGAAACCCGAGCCACCAGCCAAACAGCCGAGCACACGCGGCAGCCGTCGGCGACGACGGCTCCCCTTACCGTGTGACCGTCACGCACCGCCGGCCTACACCCTACTCCCCCCCCCCCCCCTCCCGTGTCAGCCCCGCCCATTCCGAACGACGCTCCAAGTTGCTGTGGCCGGTGACAGCAGCCGCAGCCGCTGCGGCGGCCCCGTCGCCTGACGTCACTGCTTGTTTGCCGGCGGCCGGAGGCGCGCAGGTCTGATGGGCGCCGACGGCCGGCCACGCTCCGTCGCGCCGCGAACGCCGCCGACGGCGAGCACGCCGCAAACGTCGCCGACGCACCGGCCGCCGAGGCGCGGTCGTTCCGGTGCGGCACGTTGAGCCACACGACGTTCCGTCGCGGCGGAGGCGCCCGCGGCGCGATTGCACGCGAAAATTGACCGTTAGCGGTGCTCACGCGCGCTGATTGGCTGAGGGCGGATATGGGACGTTCCATGGCGGGCCATCACCCCACTGCAATCTCCGCCCTGCGGCGATTGCAGTCAGGCGGAGCGCGCGCTGGAGTCAATCGTCTTATTTAATCGCCTGGGCCCCCGCCACGCGGCGTAGCCTTTGGCCAATTTCGGTGATCCGGTCGATCGTTCACCAAATGCGGGCGATCACCCCCCTGAGCCGGCGATGGTGGAGAACGGCAGACCGGCTCTGGCTTTAGGCTCACCCCAGGTGCGCTGGCGGCGGTGCGGGCGGCGTGCAGACCAATCAACGCGGTTGCGAATTTGCTCACGGTTTGCTCAGCAATTACGAGCTACGACCGTCTGGCGACACGGGATGGAGTTGGCGGACACCGGGAGGTAAGACAGTCACGTGCATATTGAAAGAGCGTGGCACGAGTCCGAAGCTCGTGCCGGCCGGGGCTCCTGGCAATAGTGCGGCCGCGGTGGGCTTGCGGGCGCACACCTGCCACTAAGTGTGATATCTTATTGGTAGGAGAGATCTCATTGGTGAGATCTCAGGTGGGAGATCTCATTCGGGCGATAGATGGCCTTCAGGTGGCCTTCAATAGACAGGAGGTACTAACTGGCCGACGTTATTGAGGAATCGTTGGATATATTGACAAAACTGTTCATGCCAAACAAAGCTGTTGATGCTGCAGCCCTTAGCAAAGTAGCGTGTGTCGAGTGCCAGGATGTGAGAGCTCGGATGTTTTATCATTTTTAAATATTTTTTAGTAGCAATGTCTGCACGTACTCGGGCCACTTTCTAAATTCACATGCCCTGATGTTTTATGTCCTTGTTTGCTGTACCTTCTTCACTCGTGGCCTTGGGCACACCCTAATACATCGGGTTTTGTCGACGCATCCAGTCCTTCCTCGATGACGTCGTTCGACCAATGCTTCCTATTAAACAGCATCGGTTATAATCTTAATAAAATCTCTGCCTCAAAATGCAAAAAAACCGAGGGCTTCGGGTCTTCCAGGTCTCCAGGAGTCGCATCACAGGTGAGGATATCCCGGTCAGCGGGCAGAGGCATTTCACGTCGGCAAAACCTCGTTTTGCTCTCAAGGTCACTACAAGTACCGTCTCTTGTGGCGAGTATCTGCGCAGCCGAGCAGTGCGTCGCCAGCGAGTCACCACACGTCACCAGCGCGTCACCAACGCGTCACGTCTCGGCTCCGCTGACGGATCCGCATCATTAGCCGGCGCGATATGATCTCGCTCGCGCGCAGATGCGTCCCGCAAGCGACGTCAGGAAATGGCGCCGTCGACGTCGTCCCGGCCGGCTGGCATTCTCTCCGGTAATGGCGCCGTCTGGGCTGGAGGCCGAGCAGCCGATGAGGGGGTCCCAGGGGTGGGGAGCAGGCTGTCCCGCTGCCGCCTGCACAGCCGGCGCGGTGGCTGGCGGACACGGCGCTCCGACACCCGTCGAGAGACGTCAGTGTCATCTCTGGCGTCCTCCGACGTACGAGGCCGTGTAACATGTGCGCGGTGTCGAATCTGTTGCTGATGTGTAGGAGCCGACATCGCCAGTGGCGTAGTCACATTCTTCATTGACTTGCGAGACAAGCTGCCATGCTCGGGAGAGAAATACGCGAGATATTAAGCCAGCAGCAGGCACATTTGCCCCTCCGGGGTCTCCTACCGAAAATGTGCTCATCCTAATAAGGTTTTAGGATAGGCGGAATCGTTAACTTCTTTCCAGATTTGAGATGGAACAGAACTAACGTTTCGTGGGCAGCAGGCTTGCGGTAATGGAAACGACGGAACATGATAATGCAGCGACTTGAACTGAAAACCTCTGGGCTGGAGTTATCGCTGAACCGTTGCTAACTGACATGCCCTTGCGAGCATTACACAAAAGCCCGTGGTTCACTGCTCTTTGAACCAAATACGTTTGTAGTATGGCATTTAAATGAAGGCTGTCATAATATGTGGGCCCTAACACGTGTAGGCCTGCTAGCGTGTCATGTTCTCGCATGCCTCTGTGCGGTTTGTCAACTCTGAGTTCCACGTTGCTCTATCTTTTATATGGCATGCACATCCCGGGTATGATTTAATCAACGCATCCATTCGCGCTTCATAAGTGGGCGTTCCAGGCAAAAACAACGCGCTATTCCGGTGAATATTGCATATTCTGCACCGGGTACACACGCCTTATGCCTCACGGCAAGGGCGTCATTAGTTTTTATCGCTGTCAGTACAAGCAAGGTCCATTTTTGAAACATTACAATGAAAGTGTTGTTTGAAGTGGAATGCAGTCATGCCTTGGCTGTTCGACAGTCATTTGAACCAAAGGCCGGCACTATGCGTGCATGCTGACGCCAACATGTGACACAGAAGAGGATTGCACCATTTCACACATTTTTAGGTACATAAGCACTGAGTGTCCTCGGCGGAGCTGGAGAAACCATTGATACTGGAGCACAGATTTCCACATACCATCACAGTCAAAACCGCTTCTCATCCGGCTTTGCCCTGCTGCCCTGCATTGTCGCGATAGCCCTGTTTAAAGGCTGCGGTTTGCGAAGCGAAAAATGCAGAAGATGCAGGGTCAGGACAGGCCATCAGAAGTGCAAGCTTGACGGTCAGCTGGGGACACGATGCTTATCCTTTTTTTACAGAAGTGTCATATCTAATGAACTAGTCTTCTCGCCCCGCCACCGGCGCAGGAATTACTGCTAATAGCGCTAAGGAGAACGACTCTGGGCTACGTGAAAGGACCGAGCCAATGCGTCATTCATATTAAAGACATATTTAGATGTTCATTTATCTATAGCAAAGGTCCCGGGCCCTTAACCAAATGAGAGCACGTTACTGGAAAGCACGGCGACCAGGTCCTTCTCGGTAACACTCTGCTTCCATGGCGCCCCGGCCCACGGCGGAGCTGGATCAAAGAGAGCGGAGACGGCGGCGGGGGCGAGGGAAGGCCCTGGGGGATGGACCCCGAAACCGAGGGGGTGGAGATGTTCTGAGTCACTCTCCACCCGCCCGAGCTACCCTACCCCAACACGGCACGCGGGAGAAGACAGACCGGTGTCGCAGGCGGCGCGTGCACTGACCTTTCTCGCAGAACGCGCCGCGGAAGTCGAGGTTGCGACACTCGCACGCGGCGCCCGTGTCCGTGCTGATGCATATACCGCCGTGCTGGCACGGGTCGTGCTGGGCGCACGCGTCCACCCCGTTCCAGCGCACACCCTGTATGGAAAGGTCACGAGTTACTGGGGGGTCAAGACGCAAGCTTGCACACGCTACGGCGCACAACATGTATAAAAAGGTTACGGGTCACAGAGGGGTCATCGGCCACGAGATACGTTTGAATGGTAGGCCAAAGGTCAATGCAGGCCGGAGAGTATCTCGCCCATCCCATGTTGCCAGGGGATACATCAGGACGCTGTTCTACGCAAAGTTCAGAGCGTGATCTACCGTACATCCCCAGCCCAACATACAGCGCATCCGCGGAGGGAACGGCAAGTACGTGCCAGTTCAGCACTCCACTTCTTTGACCTGACAGTAACCTCACAGTGCTTCTCCGAAACGAAATGCTTTGCTCGCGAGCACAACTCGTGCACTTGGTCTCAGCCCACGCAACATTGCGCACTGCAGCTCTCGAGAAGTACAGTATTCGGCAGCGCGAGGACCGCCCGTCCGGTGACAACGTGACGGTCCCGTTCGGCGGCGCGAGGACTGCCCGTCCGGTGACAACGTGACGGTCCCGTTCGGCGGCGCGAGGACTGCCCGTCCGGTGACAACGTGACGGTCCCGTTCGGCGGCGCGAGGACCGCCCGTCCGGTGACAACGTGGCGGTCCCGTTCGGCAGCGCGGGGACCGCCCGTCCGGTGACAACGTGACGGTCCCGTTCGGCAGCGCGGGGACCGCCTGTCCGGTGACTACGTGATGGTTGCATGATGCGGAGGAGACTCGGGCGGCGCTTGATCAAAGCAATGGATAAACGAGACGCCGCACGAGAAACGCCGGTGTCTCGGCTCACCCGACCGCGTGCGAGATATAAGCTCGGAACAGCGCAAGCCGACAACATACGGCATCACGTACGCATTCAACAAAGAGTGGTAAATTGTACCATGCCCTTCAAACGCAACCAAACCCATCCTTGGCCTGCTTTCCGTCATGTCGCCAGATCGGCGCAAAAAGGTGAGGTAAAAAGGGAAATGGCGTACGTGACATGACACGATCGCTTTGATCTATGCGTGCCAGAGCGAAACAGCCCAACGTGACAAGACAGATCATAAGCGAGGGAAGTATTCAAGCGATGAGGGAGGGAGGGGGGGAGGGGGTAATAATTTTGATTAGTTCCTTTTCATAATAGACCCATTGATAAGTTTGGTAGATGTCGGCCGATGCACCGTCCCCATCTTCAGTTCACGCGTTTGTGCGACTGAGTCACCTGCACGTACAATGCGTGCATGCCTGAATAGTTGGGGGATCCACGACATTCGCCGATCACTGATCCAGGATATAAACGTGACCCGTTGTAATTACACAGATGTCGATCGGACGATCAGCAGAGAAAAAGTAAACATTTTTGGGCGTATAAAATGGTGAGTCAGTGTCTCCGTGAGGAAGGAAATCAACGTGTGCTTCGACCAGTTCGTGGTTTTGAGACGCAAACATTTGTGTGCAGACTTTCATTCAAAGCCTCAGTTTGTGAACCGCACCAGGCAAACCGCAGAGGGTTATAACCTTCCAACGCACAGACTGCGGCAGGTTTTGGACAACACAGATGATCGGAAGTCCTGAGGGATGAGGCGCCGCCCATTGGCGATCAGTTGCCCCTCGCGCCGGTCCTCAGGACGCTAATCCGGGACCAGACACGCCAGTCCTCGACAAAAGCAGGAGCTCGAGGTCTTTCCTGCTTAATCAAACATACCACCGGAAATTGGGCGAACCATACGGAGTTTAAAACTTTCATTTCACCAGAAATTTTCAAGGTTTTGCTGTTCACAGCTTCAAACATCTTAAAAATGCAGCTCAGGCTGCTCCAACGAGAGAAATTAAAAGTGCAGAGCGCTATTGATCGTTAGAACAGTGTCTTGGCTGAAACCCAAGAGCGTGCCAATTCCCCAAGCATTACCCAAATGGCGGGAATGTAATTGTGATAAATAGTCCAAATACGTACACGCCTCAGCGCACACATACATCCTCATCAGGCGCAAAAAATGCGACGACCTCTCCCCGTTCGCCGTCTTTGTCTTGTCAAATTGTTTGTTCTGAAGTTTAATCATCATAGCCACGTTCCTATGCAGCGGCGTTTTTAGCGCCCGTCTGACGGGTTCTTCACGCTCTGATTCCACCATCGATTCAACACGGAGGGGTCGGCCGGCCGGCTGCGGTCCCTGGAGCTGTCCCGAGGCCGAGACCATGCGACAGATGCGACGCACCGGCGGCAGATCAAGGCATTACCACCGAGCTCGAGTGAGTCCCTCGCCGGCCGGCACGAGACGGCGCCGCGCCCGCCTGTGAGAGCGGCGATACATCGCTGGGCGTCACGGCGTGCTCGTCATGTGGAGGTGTTCAGAACGGCGCCTGGTGCGAGGTTACGAGACTGTCGTGTAAGACCTGGTGGGCAGCAGGGCGGGCGCTGACGAACATATCAGGGCGTAGGGGTGTTGCGTGTGTCGTCATGTAAGACCTGGTGGGCAGCAGGGCGGGCGCTGACGAACATATCAGGGCGTAGGGGTGTTGCGTGTGTCGTCATGTAAGACCTGGTGGGCAGCAGGGCGGGCGCTGACGAACATATCAGGGCGTAGGGGTGTTGCGTGTGTCGTCATGTAAGACCTGGTGGGCAGCAGGGCGGGCGCTGACGAACATATCAGGGCGTAGGGGTGTTGCGTGTGTCGTCATGCGTTATGCTATCGCGATCAGGCGTCCGGCGCGAGCCTCGAGCGAGCGAGCGAGCGAGCCTCGAGCCACCGTGAGCCCTGTAGCGGCGATCGCAGACAACATTCACCCGACGGTCACGTGACCCATCGCATATCCGGACTGCTGTCGAGCACCTTACACGTCCGGTCCCATCGAAGGCCGACATACGGAACACCTGAACAAATGCACTCCTCACATTTAGCATAGTCAGTAGAGCATTTGTATATTCAGCGTCGACGATTGTCTAATACAGTATATCATATGCTACAGTATGTTTCCACAGTTAAGTTACGACATCATTACCTGTGCCTCCTAAATATGTGATGGACTCCACACAGTTTAAATTGCATGTGTTTGGATGAGTAATTATAGCCGGTGCAAAAGTTTTCACATTTGGCGATCTATGTCAGCCGAATGACTCCACAGATCCCAATATTAAGAGGGCCATATTGCGATTTAATGCTTGGTATCATTTCTTACCTGCACATCTTTGTTTCCAATGAGCATACCGAACACCAGACGGAACAGTTATCGAGAGACGCTGTCCAACCAATTTCCTTAACGATGCGATGAAGCATAAACCCAAACGATTGGCAACGCGTTCAAACGCTTGTCAAACACCTTCAGTCAATGGCTTACCTTCGGACAGTCAATGACTTCCCTCATCGACGGAGGGGATCGAACTGCCGCTTAAAGACATGTACCGTGTTCGACGAAAGCCGACGGAGGTTAACCAGCTGGCTCGCCGCGGCCTGACCCCGCCAGCCTCCAGTCTTCCGACCGGTGCGTTAGGCGTCGCCGCTCTGGACGGCCAAGCTGTCGGGTGGGAGGAGTCTCGTCCGAGCCGGACCCGGCGCCAACCGACCCCGACGGCTCCAACGACCGAGAACCGACCCCGACGGCTCCAACGGCCTGTCGTGGGTCTGCACGACACGATAAAGATCCGGCCGCCTCGCGGCGATGGAAAGTTAGGGCAGTCGGCGGCGACATTTTCCTATTTAATGGTTATGACTCGTCCGTTGGTGGCAGTGGCCCACAAGATTTTGTTGGACGTTGACGTACCACGTATCAGTTGCACGAATCGGTCATGTAATATACGAGTAATTCAGTAATAAAGGAATCATTCATGGAAACACCGTTCTCTATTGTGAATATTCAATTTTGGAGGAATAAATGACAGAGTGAGCTGTAAATAACAGGATATCTGTTCAGAGGGGGTTAACTTCTTTCTAAAGACCTAAGCCGCACTAGTTTCTGATCTATATGGTTGCAAAAATACGCACTTTCTCGGGGAGACTATTTCAAGGTCACGCAGCCATCCATAACGTCATAATATCGTCATTCAAATCTTGTCACTCTATTAGTCATGCGGAGATGAAAGACAAGACAAATGTAATTGTCGAGTAGTTCAAATCTGGCGTTCGTGAGCACGATTTCCAGATATAACGGTTGTCAATTGGCTCTTAATCAATGTTATACCATGTACGATGACCTAAAATAATGAATAGCTATGAGTGAGCTTATTTCCTCACGTCTGATCCTTGCTTCAGTATCTTTAAATTTGAAACATCCTCTTTAAACAACCTTTTAGACAACGCACGATGCCAAGAGAAAATGCCTATCCAGGAGTACTGACCTCTCTTCGACCTTAGAGCTTCAAAAATGCTGCTTATGAAGCTGATGCGCTAAATGTAATATTTACAGCGTCTTATCTATGAAGATAATCGCTGAGAACACCCAGAGCATTTTTCCTAAACTCGCTGCACCAAGAAACCACCAGTTCACGCGCGCTGGTGTTTGGCTTTTCACCACACTACCCCGGCATCAGATGAGACGATCCTCCTCGTGATTTACAGCTCACGCGTTTGACCTTAGCCCCTGGTCCGAGCCGCCGACCGCACGGGGGCGGGTATAAATAGCGGACGGCGTAAACCTGTCTGGACGTGAGGCGGCGCTCCCGCACACGTCGGCGCCGATGCCGCTGTTTTCATTAGCGCAAACGGTGACCTGCAGCTGAAGCTTATGCCGACGGCGACAGGTCGCCCAAACAGACCCCGCCGGTCGGCGGCTCTGGTTAGGGGACCCCGTCCGGCCGGCGGCTCTGACCGGAGGCTCCCGTCCGGCGGGCGGCTCTGACCAGAGGACCCCGTCCGGTCAGCGTTTCGGTCCACAGGACCCCGTTCGGTCGGCGGCTGTGACCAGGGGACCCCGTCCGGTAGGCGGGTCTGACCACCGCAGGCTCCCTGGCCAGGAGACGGCGCCTCAGCGACAACGGTCCGTTGCGCTGCTCGCTGGGCGGCTCTCTGCCCTGCGCGCGCGCCATGTGCCGCGCTTGCATCGGAAAGACGGTCTAGGCGGGGCCCGCAGCTTAGCGCCTAGCGCCCTTTGGTAGGCGCTAAGCAAATTAAATAAGCTAACAAGGTTAGCTTTCGTGACCCCGTGACACCATTTTTCCTATGACGTAGGATGATAACTTCATTTTGAAAATAGTCATGGTCGAAGAGCAGCCCGGCATCGCGATGTCTTGCCAAAACTCACAATGCCTGTTGTCCAAAGGATTTTGTGAGCAGCTTGTCTGTTCTGCTGGCCCCTTACTGGCTTCAACCCCGCCCCACCACCACCGCTGGGCGTGCTCCCGCACTCCCGAGCCACGGTGTACGAGGAGCCGGCGAGAGGTCGGGTCGGGCCGGCCCGGGCCGCCAGAGCACGCCAGTAGACCCTGTGCGGCTCCGAACAGAATTCCTGACGACAGTACAGACTGCCGGACCTCTCAGCTCTTCAGCCCTTTGAAGGCTTCATGCTTTACATTGTGTTCGTGCAATTTAGCAATAAATTACCCGATCGATGTCGTGCGGTGCGGTGACGTATAATGTGGGCGACAGATTCTGCGCGTAATGACACCTCGGGAGTCACTGGCGTAATTTTTTCCAGGAAAGTAACGATCGGTTTAAGCAATAAAACGCATTTGAAACTCCCCAGGCGAATTTCGACAGTCACTGATGGCGTGTTTTCAATCAGCTGTTAATGCGACTAACGTGGTTCAGTAGATAGCTACGCATGCACGCCTACTATGGGTGCTACTGCTCATCTGTGCTGTTCCTGCTGCACGCCTGTTATGTACATTGTGATCGATTTGAAAGCATAAAAATCATGGGTACACCCAAGCTGTGCAACGGTCTATTAAAAAGAGCATTTGTTTAACTTTTTGGCTGATGGTCCATACATATTTACATGCGTGTATAATTTGCGTCTAGTAAATGTGCTTAAGAAACTCTCGCTTACATAAAAGCTGCCACATGAGCCAAGTCAGAGGGACAAAGAAGGGCGAGTACGAGCATGACAAATGTGGAGGCCTGCACCACCGCATTTTTATAAACCGCATGGTCCCGCCCACCTTATGCTGACTGGCAGTACGATTAATTCTGTTGTTACCTTTTGGCATCATTCAAAGTTTATTCATCAAGAAAAATACGGATCCAGGCACGCGTTTCCGGCAGCCACAATCACAACATATAACTTCCGGATGTTCTTTCACTGCTAAAATGAAGTGTGCATAGCATAATTACTGTCATTTGTTCAAGCGTGGGCATCAGAGATGTACCCAGGGCATTACAATAAGGACCTGAGGAGTACTCAGAGTGTTAGAAGCAACTAATTTTGCCTTCACGCAAGGCAGTTAAGCTGTTTTACATCCATTCCTACCTCAACCAAGAACCGCACGACGGACAAAACTATCGCTTACGAATTCCACGTACCCCATACGCATACCTGACTTGCCTTCAAAAAGTGTGGGGGGGGGGGGAGTGGCAAATCTAAGGTCACCTAACCCATTCCTCATCTTAAATTCTTCTCTCGAATTTTGCCCACTTTTACGGCAGGATCTCTTGGATAAGAGCCTGATGAGTCTCCGGTCTTTCTAATCGGGCTTCCACTTTGACTGGCGGGCTCCTGTATTTTTGATGAGACCTCCTACGCATCTGGTGGACCTCCTCTGCGTCGTCTGGAGCCTTCTGCCGACCAACAGGGTCTGGTGTTGGCCATCTAGGACTCCCATGGTAAATCTCCTTCGTGCCTTTGGAGTATTCTCTTCGATTTTGTATCGAAAGTTTTGTCTCTGTAATCTGGAGTCTTCTGTCAGCATATTGGGCCTCCAGAAATTTCAAGGAGTAAAATCGATGTTAACTCCCATTGACGAACCGTACGGAGGAGAGGGGGGGGGGGGATCATTTGCCTCCTCCCTCCCTGCTGGCGCCACCCTTCATTCGGGACCAATGTATGCCTCTCACTTCCATTTGTTATGACTGAGCTCGCCTCCGGCACATTACCTGGTCAACGTGTCGAAATTTGCATAGAAAAAATTGCGTGCAAGTTTTAAGAACCTTGGTGTAGCCTTCATACGCCTGCATTTACTGTCACCATGTGTTCAGAGTTACTATCCTGATTCGTCGATCTTTAATAAACCAAACGGTACATGCTGAACGATGTTGGAGATCAACTATTTCTTATGTTGACATCGCTCGACAATTCAAGCTGTGCTTATCATCACGAATGAAAAAAGATCCGAGCAGCGTTAAGCTAGAAATGCGCTTGAATATCAAGACGCTTAAATCCAGAAAATGTTCCGAGCCTGTGCAAACACTGCCACTAAAATATGCCAAGGATAATAAACCACCGGAGTTCCAACGTCACAACACCCGTTACATGCTTCTACGATGAGGCGAGCACGAAACGCAGGCGTCTGCACCGGAAGTCGCGATTACCCATAACAAGTGTTGGGTAAGATAATGACTTACTGCAATCATCGGGCGCATGGCCATTGCACAAATATTACGAACACCTCGGGAATTCAGGTTCTCACGCCCTAACATCCAATACATGGTACTGCTACGGGCTACCCGAAACACAGAGGACGAAGTCGAAAGCTTTAATCTTGAACGATTATATCAGGATATAAAAAACGCATTCGAAGGCGGATATCGGTGTCTGTATTAAAGAACATAGAGCTATTTCTGAAAGTATATAACCTAAATAATGTTGATCAGGCCAACTCAGCATAAAATCTCTGACCTCGCAATGACGAAAAACCTAAGAGCTGAAGGCCTTTCTTGCCAACGTCAAGTGCATATACTACTGCCCTTCGCATCCTCTCGCATTGTTTGGAAACCCCGTTCCGGCTAACCTGGGATCGTTGCGGGCCGCCAGAATACGTCAGCTGACGCGCAGTGGCCCCGACCAAGGTTCACGGCGACGAATTTCAGCAGGGCTGTCGCTCGAAAACAAGTGCCGTCTTTCCGAAAGTTTGGCTCACGTAAAATGCATATTTAAGCGAAGTCGCAATTTCATGGATCTGTAGCAAATACATTGGAAATGGCGGCCAAAAGCATTCTAAGGACGGAGGAAAAATGCTCTCCTCTTCATGTTAATATCTTCTTCGACATATTTCTTCTTTACGTCTTCTGTGTGCAGTATTTTCTCGGACATATTCCACCACCACCAACAGCTCATATTGCAAAGTCAGTTGCTACCAAACCCTTAGCTAGCATTTCTTACCCAACCCTTCGTCAGGATTTTACGCTAAACGCTAAGCTCTAAGCGCTTAAGCCTCGTCGCCCGACCCTCGCCCCCTTCCCCCTGATCTGCGTTGTCAACGCAGATACAACCGCGTCAAGGCCAAGGTGCTCACACGAACTGAAGTGGGACACGAGGCAGCTCCACCGTGAGCCCTCACCAGCGCGGTGCCTGGCACTGCACCGGTGACAGTCGCTTGGCAGTGCATTATTCGGCTCGCAAAGCGACGACAAAGCAGAGCCCTGCCCAGAAATCCCCTAATTATTTGCCGAAATGTCCCGGGCGTCTAGAGCTTCGCGGAACAAAGCCGCTATTGATGCTGATACTTGGTAAGTCGACATCGTCGGTAATTTATCGACGAGGTGGTTGATGGCAGTCGGGCTCATTTGCACCGCATTGTCGCTGTGCTGAAAGGGGTACGGCTAAATGGTGGCGGCACGGGCTGCCTGTCCGACACGAGGCACGCGACCACGCGGCGGAAGGGGGGCCATTCATGAAGGAAGCCGGCTGTCCCGCCGGCTGGCCATTAACAGCAGGCTTGCATGCATCCTCAGGGCAAACGACGCACGGGCCGTATTCTGGCCGGAGCAGACTGCTTATATGCCTTCCATGCGCCACGTAAGTGCCGTCGGTTGAGGGCTCATTATGCGAGGCGAACACTGCGAAGCCTGGCCGCGCTGCAGCGGCGGACACGCGGGCGGGGTCGCGGCCTCGGCCGACAGAGGGAGTCTGTTACCGGGCGTTGGCCCGCCGTCACTCCCAGACTCCACAGCGCGGCACTCCGCTCTCAGCCGTCTGCGTCAGACAGCTCTCGCGATGCGCTCGTGCGAGCCGGGCCCGGCAATCAGGCTCACAATGCGCGCGGCGTCCGCAAGCGCAGCCAGAGCTAATTCGGGAGGTCCCTTTGGTGCGAGCGGCCTGGGTTCACAGAGCCTCGGTGCCAACTTTGCCGGCGCCCCGGCCGCGCTAACGCGGACGACCGACCGGCCGCTGCCGGCCGGAGAGTTGGGTTGGCTTTTGGAGCCAACTTGTGTGAGCCGAAGTTGGGCTGAACTGTGTCCACCCGGGCCGTGCCACAATGGAATGGTGGGCGAAAGGGCAGAGGTAGCCACAGGGGAGCAGGTGAGTCTGAACTGTACCGGAAGCAAAAGTCAGACGACGTGAACAGAGTACAGCTGGTTTGTTGTTGCATGCCTGTTTTTAGAAGGTAGCACTGAAGGTTTGTACGAAAACACCCTCATTGATAGCGCGTTAAAGTTTAACTATAAATCACGAGCATGGCATCAATCGATCATGCAGAACAGATATGAGGTTCTATCCAATACCCTGCCCTGGGATGCGAGATGTGGAATGGCATACCGAATGCGATCCGAATTCATTTCTCACGGAGTAATGACCTTTCGACCCATAGACGATTCGCCACGGCGATAAATCGCGCAGCCCATAAAATTGGGATTTTAGATAATATCATGCCACCCTGAATGGCAATGATCAACATTCTGGAGGGGTAAGCGTCAAAGACAAGTTTGAACGACGTTGGAAAAATCTTTTCATGAAACGAAACTTTCCCAAAAGTTCTGGGTTGGTGGTGCGGGTCGTCGCGCAATCATCTCGAATAAGAAACATCATTGATAGGGCGGTTGGTCACATCTGTTGTCCTTCGCAGGAGGGTAATTACCGGTTAATCTGTTTTGATAAGGGTGAGTCCGAAGCTTGTTTAATCATTTCCAATCATTCGCAGCCACAGCTCAGTAGGGCTTGGGATGTTGATACAAGATAACCTTTCCATACCGCCAGTGGTCGGTCGCTTGAAGGCGTACGCAGGTACGGCCCTGACGACTCAGGATGGCTTTTGCCGAAAGCCGGGGGAGCCAACCTTCAGCGCAGCTCCGGTGCGGCGCAGCATCTGGCGTGACGCTGCACGCAGAAACACAACCCTACATCCTGCGAGTGTCCTGGACAGGCGTCACGTTGATACGAACCGACGCGTTTTGAGCGCCCCGTCCTCCACCGAGCCCCCTCCCCGCGTCCCCCCCTCCCCTGCCCGCGGGACTTACCTTGAACGCAGTCATGTCCTGCCGGCGCTCCACGCCGTCGACGCTGGTGTAGACGAGGTTGCGCACCTCGCCGGCCAGGCGCGGCTCGAACACGACACCGGGCAGCGCCACCTGGGTGACGCGGAACGAGTGCGGCAGGCCGCCCACGAACACGTGCGAGTTGGTGTCGAGCGTGCCGAACCGGTACTCGCCGCCGGGCCCGGCCACTTTGTCCTCCGAGATGTGGTCGACAGTGAGGGTGGTGCGCGCGTGGCGACGCGTCACCGTCACGCGGTGCCAGCGGCCGTCGTTGAGTCCGCGGCCCAAACCGAGCATCTGGGCGCCGTCGCCGAGATTGTACCGTAGCCGCAGCGAGCCCTCGACCAGCTTGACCTCGAAGAAGTCGTTGCGGCCGCCGTCGTCCGTGAACACGAGTAGGCCGTTCGGCTGCGTCGTCCGGAACTCGAACTGCAGCGAGCCGTTCAGCCCCGGCCGCCACTTGGGGTACTGGGCGAACGAGTGCTTCGAACCGTCCAGCACGATGCCGGCGGTCAGGCCGAGCACGGCCGCCGCCAGCACGCAGCGCCACGCCCGCATCGCTAGCGCGAGCTCAGCCGCGCTGCATCGACTCAACGGCGCCCGGCGCGACGGCCGCAGCCGCGGCGCGCGCCGCGAACCGGCGGCAACGGCATGCAGCGGCCGCGTCCGTCGCGCAGACCCCTCGGCTCGACGGCCTCCCGCCGGCTGCCCGGGTCGCCACGGACACTCCCGGCCGCCTCCAGCCGCCGCCACTCACCTGCCCGTCACCGCCGGTTACCGCCGCTCACCGCCACTCACCGCCGCTCGTGCGTCGTCGCCGACGGCCGGCCGCAGCGGCGCGGATCGTCTCCGAGCGGCCGTTCCGACTCCGGCACCGTCCCGTCGTCCCCGACGCGCGCTCGGCGACTGACGCCGCGTCGACTGCGTCGACGCCCTGCCATCTCAATCGATACCGCCGCAGCGCCGCTCCGCCGACGACGAGGACGGCACCCGCGGAAAGAAACGCAGGCACGCGGCCCAGCCGCCGCGTGATCCGCCATTAGACAATCGATAAAATTAATAACGGAGGCAGCGCGGGCACAGATTTCAGCGAGGCGGCGCAGGGACGACGTCGGTAATTTCGTCGTGGAGAGGGCGGTGTCGGAGGCTATTCTGGCGCGGTGGCGGCGGCGCCTCGCCTCCGCGCCTGCGGGTGACGGCTCGGGCAGTCCGAGGCTAGGGGAGGGGGAGGGGGGCTAAAGAGGACCAGCTGATGACACATCAGAACAGACCCAGCGGCGCCCGTCTCCTGCCCGAGTTTGTCAGTGAGGAGGGGACATCAAAAGGGGAAAAAGGCGGGCGAGGGCCCGTTGGGTTATTTGTAGAAGGAAACCTGCTGATGTGCAGAGGCTCTCGGAAAAGACCAGACAAAACTGCGGGACGTGCATCAAGAAAACACCAAAGAACAGGAGGAGCTAGGCAGGACGGTATTGATCCCGGGCTCTCAGGGATCATCTTACTGATATGCAGTTGCGTCCGGTGTAGTTTCTCACCAAATTTGGCAGCTGGGCAGAGGCTGCTCGGTCCAGTCGGGTGAGACATAATGCGATGCACTCAGCCGATGAGCACTTTGCCCTGCGTCGGCTACATCCATAACGTTAGAAGTAGTTCTTCGAATGATTTATGGCAATGAGAAATGTTGCTTGTCGGCAAATTAATATCTTTTATTACACGGGCTGTCCGAGGAGGTGGCCATTATATGCTTGTACCGATCTTGTGTTCACACACAGATAGCAGCTACTGCTCTTAACAAAAGAGCTCCCACAAACTCCTTTTTCACGTGGTGAATTTGTATTTCAGCTTTCAGCACATGAGGAATCGTTTTGACTTAGGAGATCACACAATTTTCTGTGCAGATGTTACACGCATTAATATCTTAACTGACGCGCTGGGATAGGTGCATATGCCCGAGCGCACGAGTTTTTGAATTTTGCATTTATTGGTTTTGAAACGATAACACTGTCGGACAGAGAGGAAAAAACATTGTAACTAAACGGTTTGTACTGTTGAGTGTTTGAATAATATGATAGATTAACGGTTCGATTCAGACGCTCCTGTGTTTCGATGGACTTAAACCTCTTGCGGATATAGCGATTCCTCGCTAGGAGGTGTATTTATCAATTCATGGAGTCTCAAAGTCTACGTCAATTTTCACAACGGACGGGTAAAACGTTATCCACAGTCAGAAACGATGTCTTTACAACGGTATAGCGCTCTGAAAAGCCACTGCCAAACTGGTATTTTGAGAAAGCGTGTGTAAAAGAAAGATGCAGCCGGTGCTGAGTTTTGCTTTCCGGTCGGATGCCGGATCGATCGGGTATAACCAACAAATCCGACCGCGCGATCCGACTAGATACTGCCCGAGGAATGCCAATCATGAGCAGGCACGCCCGTAGCGAAGGCGCCAGGAAAGGCGCAATGAACGTGCATCACACGTGCAAGCGTGCCGGCATCCTGTGTTATGGCCGTGGTTTTGTGGTCAGTTAAGGGGAGACAAACGGCGCTTGTAACTTCCCGCTCACCACCCTTAACTTTTAGGCCATCTCCCCAATCTTCCGAGATGATCCGAGTCAAATCAGGGAAGAAATTGGACTTCGGAACTGGTGCGGTTTAGTCATGTGTTCCCAAATCAGTCTTTTCAAACCCTTTTGCAGTCTTGCCACCATCTTCTCAGGCTCTACGGCGGTTCATTCGTGTCTGGTTCATCCGCGCCTCTAACAACGCGCCCATACTTTTGAAGATGAGTAGGCACAGGATCGAATCAAACGGGATCTGAAAATGCACGTCCCTCTTGTACTGAGGTCT
This sequence comes from Pollicipes pollicipes, assembly GCF_011947565.3. Lineage (NCBI taxonomy): Eukaryota > Metazoa > Arthropoda > Thecostraca > Pollicipedomorpha > Pollicipedidae > Pollicipes > Pollicipes pollicipes. The sequence goes on along the minus strand of NW_023596136.1, from coordinate 30,688,254 downwards.
CTCAACAGTCAGAATAGGGAAAATGTGAGTTAACTGGAACTGCATGCAATCATGTTTTGTGTACGATTCACATAAGCACTGAACTTTGTCGAACACAGTTGTGGTATAATTCATTGTGAAATGTAAGCATTGTTAACGCATTGCCAAGACATTTTGTACTGGGTTAAGGCACTTTCAGGTCGTTGGGAATGATTTTTTTATCCAAATTTGACAGCGTTATATATGCTTCCCAAAACCAGTAAATTGTATGTTTTAAGAACTTACAAATCACCATGCAGTGAACTCACTTGAAGTCTTCGCATCAAGTGATGAAGAATGAGGCAGGTTGACATTCTGATTAAGCCGGAAAGGCCTTGACACAGAATGGGTGGATAGCCGACTGCTAAGTGGATATGCCAAGCGGGAGCAATCTGATTAAAACCAGACATGCGTCATGCCTATCATGATGCAGTAGATGGAGTGTTTTTTCTTTGTAGTAGATGATCAAGACAGCACGCAATTAAACGCAACTGTTAACATATTTTAAGCCACTATTCTGCGATCTAAAATACAAGGTATGAGTTTCTGTGCACGACATTCGTCACATCTTTAAAAATAACAACACGAACAAGCCGCAAGCCTGAGCTGCCCAGTAAGTCCGGCTGAATAATACGAGTAGTCCGGCCCGATACTTAACGTGCGAATTCCAAATCGAAACGAGGAGCGCGAGAAAAGTGACCTTACGAGGACCGCAGCCTGTTAAAGCGTGTAGATTTTGATGTTCATGGTGTGATACTGAAAGCAGCTACACTATGCACTGTTCTTAAACATATCAATCAGCCAGATGTGTTGGCAAGGATGACAATTGAAAGGCATCACCACTACAACACAAAGGTGTGTTGCAGACTTGCCACTGGATTTGCTGACCACGCCGAACCTTTTCTATTTGATCGCGCCCACCAATGCGCCAGCACACACTACGGCAATGATGGATGGAAATGATGGGTGGAAATGCGGCACACACCCCATGGCCAGCCGCCACTACGCGTGGTCGATAGGAGGGAGCTCATTCTCGCCGCAGCGACCTGGCCTGCCCACTAACCACACCTGGCCGGCTGACCTGGACAAGCCAAGGGCCAGTTGTCGGCCGCTGAGAACGACGTCATTCATCGCGCGAATGGCGCCACACCGAGCGTACTCCCTAGATTGAGTGCCGCGGTCGGATGGCTCGTGGACGTTGTGTGACCTATATCATCAGCCTGCTATGAGCGGTGGCCCATAACTCGCTCAGGCTGATAGCTCTCAGGAAAAAATGGCTAAGGCACGCCTGATAAAATCCATCATTGCCTGCTGATGCGGACGTAAAAAACCGGCAGCGAGGAGGCGACGTCAATATGTCTGGTGCATGATCACTGGGAGCGCCAGGTTTTTGCCTGTGATCTGCGGAGCTGTTGAATTATGGATCAATGTAGGAACGCACGACTGCTGTAAGCGCTGGAAACCATTCAGAGGCTCACCAATGCGGAGTTCGGCAGCTAAAATATGGTCCACAGATTTGCCGAATCGCTCCGGTACATTTCCAGTCTGCCCGTGATTGAACACTACGATGCGGGGCAGCGGAATATGAACTGAAATGCTCCGTGTTCTTCACAAAATTCCCTCAATCTAATTTGCGACCGAGTTGTTTTCAGGCGAATCGGGACGATTCTTGAAGTTAACCAGTGCTTGACCAGAGCACGACACGTTATTACATAACATCGCAGTGCCTAAGCCGCTCTCTCATCGCAGTGGTTTGGGAACAAAAACGGGGGAGCTCCGGTGATCGCTGACATTTGCACGATCCAATTTTTAGCGTGGACGCGGAAAAATAAGCGCACCTTAATCCGGCTGAGACGCCTGCAATCCAGCAACACAGCAGTATCAACAGGGGGTTGGCATCGATGGTGAGTCCTTGTCGAGAGATGGAGATTCCGGCTTTAACGCTAGCAGCACCGTCAACGAACGTCAGCTGGCTCCGCGGACTGCAGCGCAGAGCAGTGCTACCGACTGTTGCCGTCAGGCGGAACGGTGGACTGCAGCGCAGGGCAGTACTACCGACTGCTGCCGTCGGGCGGAACGGTGGACTGCAACGCGGGGCATTGCTACCGACTGTTGCCGTCAGGCGGAACGGCGGACTGCAGCGCAGGGCAGTGCTACCGACTGCTGCCGTCGGGCGGAACGGTGGACTGCAACGCGGGGCATTGCTACCGACTGCTACCGTCGGGCGGAACGGTGGACTGCGGCGAGGAGCAGTGCTACCGACTGCTACCGTCAGGCGGAACGGTGGACTGCAGCACGGGGCAGTGCTACCGACTGCTGCCGTCGGGCGGAGCGGTGGACTGTAGCGAGGAGCAGTGCTACCGACTGCTACCGTCAGGCGGAACGGTGGACTGCAGCACGGGGCAGTGCTACCGACTGCTGCCGTCGGGCGGAACGGCGGACTGCGGCGCGGGGCAGTGCTACCGACTGCTGCCGTCAGGCGGAACGGTGGACTGCAGCGCAGGGCAGTACTACCGACTGCTGCCGTCAGGCGGAACGGTGGACTGCAGCGCAGGGCGGTGCTACCGACTGCAACCGCCAGACGGAACGGTGGACTGTAGCGCAGGGCAGTGCTACCGACTGCTACCGTCGGGCGGCACCGAAGCGGTGCACCCAATCAGACACAACGCCTGGGTGTCACAGCAACGCCGAAGGTAACGAGCGTCTTGTGCACGTTACGGGGCAATGCAATGATCGTATAAAATAGCTATGCAGTGCGCATCGAGTACATCTGCCCACTATGACGTCACTGCCAAACTATGCCATACCGAGCTGTGACTGATCAGCGCCTTTCTGTAGCCTCGGCGTGCACCTGCAGACTACGTTACATAACAAATCAGTGGCGGCATGTTCAAATGGATGGCATACATGGAGCGAAAAATCACAACCGATCGCAATTCCGTGACTTCTAGAGGAAAGAGATAATCTGAATCAAGAACGAAAGATGAAAAAGAGCAAGTGGCCATTCGCTTGCAGCACAGCATACTGAGCTCCGTTGCTCGCGAGTCTCTTTGAACGCCATTGCGATGCCACCTAACCTCCATGCCGTAAGGTGTGCGTACGGGGTACGAACCAGCGATCCAGTCGGCATGAGGTCTCTCTGCAAACGGAAGGTCTCCATCACTAATGCAACGTTCGCTGAAAGCGACGTAGGATGCGACATGGGGGGGGAGGGGAGGGGGGGATGCCCTTGTGGGAATTGCAGCCGCAGACGAAGCTATGAGGATCTTTTCCCAGGATGTCAGAATAGACAACATAACGCTGCTGCTGCTGCAGCAAGAGAGAGAGAGAGAGAGAGAGAGAGAGAGAGAGAGAGAGAGAGAGAGAGAGAGAGAGAGAGAGAGAGAGAGAGAGAGAGAGAGAGAGAGAGAGAGAGAGAGAGAGGGAGAGAGAGAGAGAGAGAGAGTGGGCATGATGTGGACTACCCGTGCATGCTCATCTACACACGTTCCATGAGACTGTTACGTGCTACATATCCCAAGACGGTGTTTACTGCAGCATGCAAATCCCAGCTGACACATAAGCGTTCTGCTGCACGCAAACTCCGGGAGTTTGTACTTACCGCCGCACACGCACCTTATGAGTGTGGACTGTCAACGCACATTTTAGGAGGGTGTGGAAGACGAGCACACAGATTCCAGACAAGTTTTTACTGCTGCATGCATCTGCATGGTTTTCATGGGTATGCGTTTTGTTGAACGTATATCCCAGAAAAGTGTTAACTTCACTAAAAACACGCCTTAGGCGTATATGCTTCGGCATACACACTTCAAGGGAGTGTGCACAGTTGTGTAGAAATTCCAAGAGTGCCCGCTGCTGCACGCACAGCCCAGGTGCGTGCGTTCTGCTGCACGCGGATATGAAGCCTATGCTCCTGCATGTACATCCAGGGAGTGTGTACCCGAAAGATTGTGCAATGCTCTATA
>NW_023596136.1:30679253-30681753 GCF_011947565.3 Pollicipes pollicipes | reverse complement strand
TTACCGCCCAACTGGTAATGTGATCTTGGACTGAACGAAAAATTAATGATAGTGCAGCAAAGGAAAATGCGATTATCAGCATATGTACTTTGGAACGACATGAGCTGCGCTTAAGTTAATTATCCTCAATAAAAAATTTAAAAATTTCGCAATAAAATTAACACGTAAATGCCTCCATAACTCGGGCCCGTAGGTGTCGGACCTTACTACATTTGCGGAAGCTTGAAATATTTTTATGATCCAACCGTGTAAATCGTCGCCAGAAATGAACCCCAGTCGCATTTAGGCCGCGGCTATGTCCATGGGCCATGTGGGCTGTACTCGCGTGAGCTATCCCACATTGAGTTCTGAGTTCTCCGAACATAACAACGAAAGCCGGAGGCAGAGATTCGACTTTCCAAGCAGTGGTCTGCGCTATTACCCAATACAAACTAAGGATGATAGCTACGGCGATTGCACGGCCGACTTCTTTCCAATGCCATCTTGTTTTCTGTGTCGCCAGCTGTCCGACAAAGCCACCTCTTCCTGCGAAAGTCTAACACAAGCTGACTACCACCACAAGTACGGCCTGCACGGTGGGGGAAGTCATAAGCACGGCGCAATGCGTCTTATCTCACCTGCTTCTTGCTGACTGATATGCCTATCAGTAGTTTAGTTTCTGGTGATAGCCGCTGCATGTTAAGCCCAGGTATAACGCTCATATGGTTATCTATACAGTGTGGCTAGAAACTATATTTGAGTTACATTTGGGTTTGTTAAATGCACCACTGCACTGATAAGCTTGCTCCCAGGGCAGTCCATGAAGCTGCTACGAAACTTCTTGTGCTGTTTGCATGACTTTATATTTCTATGTTTATAATACTATTTCACTTTTGTTATGTTTTCATTCTTTTCAGCGAGGCTTAGGAGCGCGTTAACTACCAAGCTCCGGGAGTTTTTTCGTCCCGCCTTTCAAGCTCTTGCAGGAAAAAACGAAGTGAGAACGGCTAAGGGCGCCACTGTCGTTTAAGCCGATCGCCCATTATGCGTGAGTACATGTGCATGCACACGCGTGCGTTTGTTTGTTCCGGCGGTTTTGGCAGTGACAGCTCTGGCGCTAACGGACAGGCAAGGTCTCGCTCTCTTTGGCTTCTCGCTGTGTTTATCTATGCATCAGCCCTGCGTCTGGTTTCCGCAGTGCAGTGGTGTTATTTTGCGAATGTCATGACCCATTTCGGAGTGCGGGAAGATCACTCGCATCGTCAGATATACTGCTGCATACTTCATTGTCATCATTCACCTTTCTGCCGGTCAGCATACCCGCGGTCCGGGCATGATCGATGTGGGAGGCGAGGGGTGGGAGGGCTGTGCCAGGGGGGCACGCCCTTGCGCTGACGTGATTGGGCTTCAGCCCTCGGTCTCTCTGCCGACGGCAGACATCTCATTGTTTCAGCTCTCCGACCCCAAATAATCGGACTCTCTCGCTCCGGAGCAGAATTTGGCCATCCTCAGATGGTCGCTCGTGCTCCCCGACTGTGTCAACTCCTGGCGATGCCCCTCCTCGCTGCTCCTCAATGGTGCGTGGATTTGGATGCAGCACCACTGCCGTGCAACGTGCCCATGCAGCTTTTTCGGACCTTCAGTCGTGATGCGTCCATACCGCGATTGCTTATGTTGCTCTTAATTTTACGTTTCAGATGCTTAGGACAGGCGCAGAAGCTAGGGACCTTCGGGATTTTCCAGCGATCAATCGTTTGAAAAATCAGCACCAAACCTATTGGTGCGTGGGAGGAAACCAATCAGGGATTCACCGGGCCTCCCCACTGATGGACTAATCTCCTTGCTGACACATAATCTGTACGCTTGACATTTATGCCTAACCCAGCAATGTAATCCTTGGACACTAAGCAGCACTTTCTATATGAGCCAAGCGCTCTACGATTCTTGGATAACAACACGTATCATAACCCCTCACAGCAGTGGTGGAACTGAGGACAAACAGCCGAGTGTCGCTGAGAAAAACGCCCTTGTTTTCCTCTGGCGCGATACAACGGGCACACAATCACGGCTTTTGATGGAGCTGACGACGCTGTTTTGCTACAGACAGGGCTGCTTTTGCCGTGCCATTTGGCGTGCACGCTCCGCTTATAGGGACATTCGCCGTTTCTGCTCTAGGTGAAATGAGAGCCACGCTTCGCAGGGGTTTCCACAAAAAGAAGAAAATGGGAGACCATGTTTGTGTGCAGCTTGCTACACAAAATGACAAGCCTAACTGGCTGCTTTCCTGCATATAGCTGCAGCGAGCTGGTATATGGAGCAGCCGCTATCATGTATGCATTGAATGCGAAATGTAGTATACTTGGCATCTTGGTTATCCACTCAGTGGCTGACAGCACTGTGTACGTACAGTGAAATGGGTCGTTGAGACAGGCTTTCCCGGGCTTTGTAATGTAACGTTGACATTAGCTTGTCCTCGCATGCATTTTTACAGACCACGCAAAAATTCATTGCCCTAACAGAT
>NW_023596136.1:30677766-30679153 GCF_011947565.3 Pollicipes pollicipes | reverse complement strand
CGGTGCAAGCCACTTTTGGCATCATAATCCTGTCTTTTCGGGAAAGGTAAAACTGGGAATCTCTTTTAGATGCTTCATCCTCTGAATACATGCATAACGCATGGTGCAGAGACGCTGGGCAGGAAACCTTGTTCATCACTTTCAACTGAGGTTTAATATTATCCCTATGGTGATGTAGGAAACTAATTACCTGGAAAAGGGTTTGTCTCCCATCTTTCTGACTATTGAACTCCATTCGAATTAATGCAAACTCACTCCAGCGTCGCACATTTAAGAGAGGCCGGTCTCCACTGACAAGCATGCACACATACACACCATTCGTTTACGTACCTGCACTCCGCTTTTCGAAAAAGCGGGACAAATGTGCCAGGTTATTCGTGGAGTGTCGCATTGCTCTAATTGTTGCGTTCCATATCCGAATGCTGCGATGCACAGCACCTGGACGATGATTTCGCTGCATTTGCCTGAAGCCCGTTAGCTGGTAGCTGTCCCCACCTGATCAATATACAGGCGAATGCAAACACGTGGTGCACTCCGCCCGACCAGCGCCCCCTTCCGAACGACCTTCTCAAGTTCGGAGAGAGCGCATCCATTTTCCCGGCGCTCACCGCCCGGCGCAGTGATGCCATCGACATCCAGCTAAAACGCGGCGGCCGACATGCCGCGCCTCATTTGGCGACGAGCGGCTCGAAAAATCCGGCTCGTGGACATTCCCCGGCACCGGCCGCCGACTAACAGGCCGGTGGACATGAGTAGGCGGTCGACCTGCCGGTGTTCAATCTGACGGACGACAGCGCGAGCGTCACGGCCGCCGGACGGGTGCCGCGGCTGAGTCGTGACCCGGCCAAGATGGGGCGCTCGTGGCGCGCGCCCGCTGAGATGAACACGGCTGATAGTGACCGTCGCACGCGCCATCAGGGGTGGCGCCGGGGGGTCGGTTTTCCCGCCGCCGAGCCGGGCTCGGCCAGGACGCCCGGAAGACGTCTTTGGAGGCACCGCGCCACACTTAGATAGGGACTTCAGAGGTGCAGCGCCACGCTTGGAGCGCGAGATCAGAGGTGCCGCGCCGCAATGGAAGTGCGAGAACAAAGATGCCGCGCTACACTTGGAGCGCGAGGTCAGAGGTGACGAGCTATACTTGGAGCGCTAGATCAGAGGTATCACGCCACAGTTGGAGCGCGACTTCAGAGGTGCTGCACCACCCTCGTAGCGCGAGATCAGGGGTGACAGGGCACACTAGAAGGGCGGCTTCAGAGGTGTCACGCCACATTGGGAGGGCGGCTTCACAGGTGTCACGCCACGCTGGAAGGGCGGCTTCACAGGTGTCACGCCACGCTGGAAGGGCGGCTTCACAGGTGTCACGCCACGCTGGAAAGGCGGCTTCACA
>NW_023596136.1:30622766-30675266 GCF_011947565.3 Pollicipes pollicipes | reverse complement strand
CAAGCATGTGTAAGGTAGCATAGAACTGAGCTAGCACAAATTAAATCTAAGTGTGTGTGTGCGCGCGTGTGGAGAGAGAGAGGGGGGGGGGGTATCAATACTGCTGCCCCGTCCCTGAAAAGTGGGGAGCACGGACCCTTAGCTTCCTGTTCCCACGCCCGTGATCTTGCCCATGCAGACGGGGACATACACACGTCATTCAAAATACGCATTTCCAGATGCCGCAGCGACGGCATCCTACACTGCGGCGTTGTCGGACCTGGTTAGGCTGGGGTGGCCTCTCCACAAGGAGGGCAAACACGCTGCCTGCTCCTGGGTAAATGCCGCTGTATTGAAATCTTAAACGCACTACATAACCGCCTCTGTGAAACAATTCAAAATTCCAATGTCGCGTCGCAATTGGGATATGAGCAACAAGTTGGTCTGAACACAGCTATCAGTACAGATCACCTCTCAGTAAAAATTCGTGTTGAACAGATTTGATTGTGGAACAACAATGCGACTGATGGTCACAAACAATGCCGATAATTCATAACAGTCGTCTGCAAACCACAACAGTAAAAAAACCTTTCATGGCACGGGGGTCTGTGGTGGGACCCCGGGCATACCTGCAAACTCGAAAACACCAGCCACGCAAGACCCATCCGATGCCATCGATCGTCCTCCAACATAAATCACTCAGGGACTAGGGTGTTCCAAAGCACACTAAAACAAACCGGGCGTCTGCATATCACCTGTGCTGATCCGCTCACACTGTGACGGCCGTCACGACTACCAGGGTCGGCGCCCGCGTGGGGCGGCTGGTAGAACTTACACCGTTAACATCACACGCCTCCCTGCCGGATGTCCGAAGACTGGGTCACTTCCCCATCCCTGCCAGGAACACTCCACCACGCTGGCGGCCCGGTCAAGGTGAGCCACACCCAGCAGCCTACAGCCGACGGCCCGCCACAGCCGGAGGACCGGCTGCAGGGCACGCCCCGACAGTCCGGGAGGGCCGCAGGGTCGCGCGCCGCCCTCCTCACAGCCAGGTGGTCTTGCGGCCGTTGACCCGCATCAGCCGGCTCCTGTCCATCCGGTCAAAAAAGAGCAGGCCGGCCGCCCGCTCGATCACGTCCGGCGGCACCTGGTACAGGTCAGCCAAGGTCACCAGAGGTCACTACCGCCGAGGTCACCCGAGATCACAGGTCAGCAGGGGGTCAGTGTGGGTCAGGTGAGGACACCAGAGCCAAAGGAGGCCGGTCAAAGGAGACAACCTTGGCTGACCTCAGGGTCACCGGAGGTCAGCCGAGGTTGAAGGTCAGTGGAGGTCACACTGCACAGGTGGATGACTGAAGAACGGAGCTCCGGAATCAAATATAAATTAAAATGTCGGAGTGGAGCCCGAGCAAACCAAAGCAAGATACCATGGGATAGAAAGCAGACAGCTCCTGAAAGCACATCAGTCATTTTTTCAGAATGCTCTTCAGTCAAATGTCACTTTTTCTTCACTTGCCAACCACACGGGATTATGAATTTGCAACACAGTGTGCCTTCTGCGATCCACTATTAAAATAATTCCCAAACACTCCGCGAGTGGGGTGATCGCTCACACCTTCCAAAACCGTCCAAAAACGCGGCCAAATAATGTGGCAACTTTCGGCCCGTGCCGACTGTCGAAGCCAGAGTACGAACAGCTACGCACATTGGTCCGGCATGACCGTGCCACGCTCCACCACGTAGCATCAATTCGGCAATTTTTGTGAGCAAATAGTGAATATGAAAAGAGACGGATGAGAGTAGAAAAAGCATTCCGCTGTGTCACTCCCCAAACCGATAACAAATATGGGACAGTGCTCGGTGTCAGCGTTTATCCCCGGGTGCCATCGGAGGTGGTAACAGGCCTAGTGTTCCTGGGTGTTCCTGCGTCCATGGATAGTGTTCCTGGATACTGCGCTCAGGCAAACCTGGGCCTGCATTGCCGCAAATACCAACAAGGATAAGCAAACTGTGACACAAAAGGTCCGCAGGGTCGCCCGGCGCCGTCGCAGAGAGGCGGGCCGGCCGGGACCACGCACCAGGTAGTTGGTGATGGGCGCCTCGTTGGGGATGACCTGGTTGGGCATCACGTACGCCTCCAGCTTCCACGCGCGCCGGCCACCGTCTCGCCCACGACGATCTTGTAGAAGTGGGTCGGCACGGACACCTGGTTCTTGCCGATGACCTCGTAGCTGACCCGGAGCCGGCCGTCGGCCTCGCGCCTGCCGGCGGGACTGGACGTCACCCCAGGCCCCCCGCGGCGCCTCTCGGCTGCAGACGGCCGGCACGCGTGATGCTCCGTTGTGACGTAAAATACAACGAGGTTGGCTCGGTTTTAATTGGTTATTATGTTGAAAAATAACTGAGGGGGGTCGTTCTCAACTCACAATACCCTCCCCCCCCCCCCAAACACGCTACCCAAAACAGGAGCACGAGGCCTTCCTAGCTTATATCGAGCGTCACCGACCTCGCCAGTAAGAATACTGCAAAATCAAACCTACCTACAGTCCCTTTTAAGTTAGCAAATAAATCATTTGATCCCATTCCAGGGGATACCCGACATATCACACCCTTTACCTTCCTATGCTCCGCAATCCGACGCAGCGGCAGCAGTCCCCATCCCCAAACTGGTGCCAGGGCTGCCGCAGTAGGCGACAGTCCCGCTGCCCACACACGCTGGTCAGACCACCACCGACGTACCTGGGCAGGTACAGCGGGCCCGTGCAGACGTACACGTTCGGGTACACCTTGCACAGTTTGCGCACGTGCATCTCCAGGTCATTCCACTTGTCGCGGTTGAAGCCCACGCCGACCTGGGGTCACAGCGCGGGCGCTGAGCTCGGGCTGGCGATGGCGAGCGGTCACGAAGCACTGCCTTGTCTTCACCGCAGTAGCTCCAAACCGCACGAGAAAAAGCAAAAGTGCACGGGCCGCTGGCGTGCCGGGCGGACAGCGGCCACCAGAGGGCAGGCCCGGACGGGTCGAGCGCCGAGCGGCGGGGACGGGCCGCGCGCGGGCACGTGGCCGCACCGGTTCAGGTCAGACCGGTGACGCGCGGGCTGTAACAGCCTCTGCTCGATTGGCGCGCCGCATATCACCGCGCTGTCTGGCGTCTGCAACGCCCGTAGCGCTGCACTAGTACCCCATGCGCTCCTGCACAAGTGCAACCCGGCGTCACCAAGGCAACGCGTGTTCACGCGTGTTCGCGCGTTCGCATAAGAAACCCACGCTGAGCGTGAGACCACTTAACATCATCGCCACAGTCGATATCACGACCACACCCTTTGTTTATTGTCATCCTCATCACCAGCGCAGGTGACGGGCGGCTGCCGCTGCTGACCTGCGGTGCCATGTTGGAGAGCAGGAACGTCTCCTGCTGCTCCTGTTGGCTGCGCCGGTGGTTGGCGGCCGCCGCCATGTGACCTCTGTCGTACCCGCTCCCCTTGTAGTCACTGTTGTCCGCCCTGCGCACACGGGTCACCAGGGTCACCGCATCCATCACACCGTCCATCGCACCGTCGCAGCACCGTGCAGCAGCACGACACCAGATGCACTGAGCCACAAAAAAAGGTTCGGTGCAGACCCCAAGTGTGTAGGTTGTGCCTGCAGTGCATATTAATGTAGGTTGCTGACGGTAAGCCAACTTCCATTGTGTAGTCTTATGACTGATTTCCTCCTTAGCTCAAACATATTAATGATACTAATCGGGAGTTTGCGTCTCACCGCCTGGTGGAGTCATCTCGGGACACCCTCCAGCTTTGTTAGGTCGCAGCAAAACAGTCGGATAAGACCATTGCTCCCCCACTCAGTGACATCGCGTTGCATACATCGCATGCATTTGTATTCGCGTCCCAGACATCACATGCTAATCCGTCTGCAGCTCCGAGCAATCGAGCGAAGGTGGACACGGAGTTCCGTGCAATATTGTTCGGCTCGCGCGCTACGGTACCACCGCTGCCATGTCAAACGAAGGGCTCTAAAAACTGGCATACGGCTCGAGACAACCAGTCATCAGCACACCAATCAAGGAGAAAAGAGACCAGAGAAACGCATCATTCGAATCACCTCTGAACTAGCGTGTCTTGAATGACTGACCTACATGCGTTCTCTAGTTGCATCCCAGTTACAGCCCGCAGTAAGGCCACAGCGCCCTGTGCCTAATAACGCGTAAGAAGTGTGGTCAGCGGGAATTCAAACTTTAACAGGATGAAAGTAGCCAGCGGTACGCCGGTAACTTCCGAAAGCATCGATCGTCGTACTGACAAGAGCTGTCGGCTGGCGCGTTGGCTGTGACATCAGGGACGCAACCGCAAGGACGGATGACGGTTGTCCTCCGAGCTGATGTTCGGGTAGACGGCGCCCTGCGCCCTGGACCCAATCTCCGCAGCCAATCCCGTCACACCAGCATCACTGGTGAGCCAGAGCCGCAGCGCAGATCGACACTTCGTAGTGCACATCACTACGACTACCTACTACATGACTACGTGACTATCGCTACGTGAGGATCTCTGCACAGGCCGAGTCCTGGACCGACCTACCGGCGGCTGTTGCCTCCCTTCCAGCCCGAGGCTCGTGACCCGGTCCCGCGCCGCGACCGGCCGACGCTGCGGCGCTCACCTGAAGTACGGATGGATGGAGGTGTCGGCGACGAACTCGCAGCCGGCGCGGTCCACCTCGTCGTTGCGGCGAACACTCTCGGCCGTGAGGTGCTCGAACACCCACATCGGCACGCGCGCGCGACGGTCGTACGACAGCACGTAGTCGCTCTGGGAGCGGACGTTGTCCAGGCCCGGGAAGCCAAAGCGCATGATCTGCCGGGCAGGCCGCGGGCCGCTCAGAGTCAGCAGTCAGCAGTCAGCAGTCAGCAGTCAGCAGTTAGGGGCCGGCGCCGGACTGAGTTCCCGCCGCAGGGCTTCCAACCAGGCATGCGTGAGTGTTGGTGAGCAGTTGTGTGCACTGGCAAATTAGGGGATTCACACATTTGCGCCACCGCGGCTGACGAGTCGTCTCCCTTGAACTTCCCGTCTTGTCTTGAACTGGTCTGATGAAATTCATGAACTGGTCTGACTGTGTGACAACCAGTGTTCGTCTCACGATCCAGTATCACACATGCCACACAACAGTGGTCATGCTCATCGTGTGCACTTATCTTGTCGTAAGAGAAAGCCAACCGTAAAACTTTTGGGTCAACCGGTTACCCTCCCTCCACGGTCAGGTCAGGTCCAAGGCTCCGCCCTTCTGGTGATGTTGATTGTGCTTATTGTCCGCATGATGAACCACACTGTGCCTTAGTGTTGCATTAGTCGCCGCGTGAAAACCGCATAAATGCCATCGTTTCACCGAGGTCAGCTGACAAAAATGAGCGGTGTCCGTTTATGATCGTTGCCGTGCGAAAAGTGAGGCAAAAGCCGGTTAGCATCTGCTCGACATCCACAAAATGTGCTGAATAGCCCGGTCCCCATAGGTCTCCGCGGAAAAAAATATGGTTCATACATTTACTCGTGACCGGCCCAAAGGAGAACGTACGGTTTTTGTTTGTACCCCGTCATGCAGCAAAAACTGAGCAAACAAGGTCAGCATTTGCTCATCGCCCTTACGCGAAACCCGTTAGTCCCAGTTTTATGTAAGCCTTCACACGTAAATTGCGCACAAACTGATAGCCCTGACGTCCGCGCGCGCGCAAGAAACCGAGGATACCCAATCTCTAGCTTGGCAACCGATGGGTCATCGGGTGACTACTGATCGGCCGGACCGACAGACCGGCGATACCGGGGCGGAGAAAACCGTTTGTCAGGTGCACGCCCACACCCAAACCGACGACCACGTGACTGGTGGCGGAGTTAGATGGCCTCAGGTAGCGCTGCCTGCATAAAGAAACCGTCGAAAACAATGCGAAACCAGCCCAGCCGCTTGTTCGCCACCGAGGTCTTCCATGTGACCTCGACCTTAGACGGTTTATGAACAAGAAATAGGTCTTGCTCACGTGTCTGATACCCATAATTGCGGCTAAACCTCTCCACCTTGCGTTTTGATAGAACAGAAATAAAAACAAATAGACCAATCACAGATAATGACATGATATGACACAAATGACGGACTAAAAGAACGAAATATACACAAAGACCAAGGTTTCAGCTCTCACAGCACGCCACCTTGGCTTTTGGCCCGGTACGCCGCGCGTACCATCGGATACCTTGTTATGTAGTGAAGGATACATTCTTATATCTTATGTTTGATCAGGGCGCAATGATTTCACATCATAAGAGACGTTTCTAACTGTAATGCGTTGTGGGAGCGGTCAGATATCCCAAGGAAACACTTTTGGACTTTGACCTGGACCTACGACCTTAATGCATCCTTCAACTAAAATTTGCTGTGTGGTCTGAGACCGCACACCACGGCGCTTTCGATTGCAATTTAAACTTTTGAATCTGGGCCGCCGTTCTTGATAAGCGAGAGGGAGGCAAATCTGCCCTCTTCGGTCACTGGTGCGCAGCTGAGGAGCCTAGTCCACGCCGGGATATTTTGTATCGCACTATAGCATATTTTGTACCACACGCAAAAAAACATACTACGCAACTACTCCCATCATTATGCTGCCAGATTTCGGCCGGGTGCCAAAACCGACGCAGCTTAACATAACGGCCAGTAAATGGTCACATGACATCAAATATTTCACACTCAAGCACGCTGAAACGACTCAAAAAAAAGCTGGCTTCCTCATTATCACTGAAACGCAATGAAGTGAAAAACTCAAGACAACTTACACTTTTATAATTTTCCCTTACATGTCCACCACAATGTATATGACGTCATTTGATCACGTGCTCTTTGCCCAGCCGCACCCATTCAACCAAAACAAATCCAGTCTGCGCACGGCTCGACATTGATCAGCCCGTGATACGCGCAGAATGTGGCGGGTGGGGCGTCGCCGCAAGTGAGGGCGAATTTTGTCTAAATGCTGGCGAAGTAGGCAATACGTGCGTCTCTTCACATCCCTGGTCTTCCTTCTTATAAATTTGGACGAACCATACCATCAAGATGGCAGAGAAACCCTTCCAAGGCCCCTTCCAACGCTAGTGCGAAGCCCACGCCCATGAGGCTTTTTGCAACTTGGGAAGTGGAGCGGACATCACCTATCTGCATTGCAAGACAATGCACACTGAAACTTGCTCGCCTGAATGTTGTGCGACCATTCAGCTCTGATCTGGGGTCGCTCCTGATTGCTGTCAAGATGCAGAGCGCTAAAAGAACTCTGCGCTCAAACGAGATCCCACTGCAGCCCACAGGACTCCTGGACACTGAGCTGGATCTGACTTTCTCAATGCAGTACCCTCACTATTTGAAAGGAGAGGGTAACAAGCTTCAGATCATGCTCCAAAGACGGAAGCGCTACAAGAACCGTACCATTCTGGGTTTCAAAACTCTGGCTGTGGGTGTGATAAATATGTCACAAATTTTGCAAAGATCTGTTGATAAGGACCTGAGGCTGTATTCTGACCCCAAAGAGCGTCAAAACCTGGCCGCAATTCTGACCATGGAGTCATTGGTCAGCCAGCCTGTGGAGCAGGATGACATGCATATGCCAAAGAACATGGACACACCATATCGGTATGACTCTGAAGAAGAAGAGGAGTACAGCACCAATGATGAGGGCTCTGACTCTGAGCCTGTACTGGATTCCAGAGGAAAGCCCCCATCCATCAAGCACATTGGGTCAAACATGAGACAGAGGAACTTGAAGGAAAAGTTCATGACCATCTGGAAAAGATTCAAGGTCTCAGAAGACCTTCAGGGACTGGATCAGGACCAGGACATTGATCCAAAGTTGGCCAATGAAGTTGGAGAGCTGGATGACTTCCTGAATGAGCTTGAGTATGTGTCTGACTCTGGACCAGAGATGGATACAGTGAGCATCACCTCCATACCAAAGCCATCTCTGCGCCCATTCTTCTCATCATCGCAGAACCTTCTGAATGATAATACTCTTGCCAACAAGGTTCCTCCGCACACTTAGTGTGAGCTTGGGAAAAAAAACATGTAAAGAACTGGCAGTTACAAGTAGGAGTGCTTCCAGAATAAGCTGCATTCACGATGCAGGTCATCCACCTAAGGTGTTGAAGAGTATTTGTTTGCATTTGTAATGGTAGTTGCATGTAAAATGTGAAGTAAAGACAGCAGATGGTGGAAAGGCATTCTACCAAAGTATGTGTAGCTAGGTCACATGGCAGAAATGACTGTAGAATAGCTTGTAACACTGGTAAGTCATGTAGCATGAACAGCAAGCTGTGTTCAATGTACCAGTAGCTTAAAAGTGGAGCTTTATGTGATGTATGGAACAGAAATACTTAATATTGAAATACATGCTAAAAAGATGTATGGGTGTTTACTTTGATTGGGAGCAAAGCTGGTGCATGAGTTCATGATCTCAACAAGCACAACAACCAGGTTTTGCAGCATATTAAAGGGAGACTTCAATTAGGACAATTGACTTCTAAGCTTATGCAGTGCCAATTATCTAAAATGAAACATTTAACAGTCCACCAACACTCCACATAGCATGTTTGAAGCTCCTTTTCAAAAAGTCTTGATCCAAAAAAAGGATGAGTCTGAATTTGTCTAGCCTGAAACAACTTGAAAAATGGACTCCGAGAAAGCCTTACAATCGTGACATGTGTCTTGTTCTTGGTACTATCTTTATGTGTCAAGTCTTGTGGTTACTAAACTTTTTTATAAAGCAAAACACTTTTGAATTACAATGCAGAAAGTGCTCTGATACCATACAAAATAATGACAAGTGATGACAGAAGTGGCATATACTACACTTCTGAATAAGAACTGGTTAATCTTCTTCCACATAAATTGCATTGCACCATATGACAACATCCTGACAGTAATCACAGGCACACTTGCCACCCAGGTCACTCAAAACCACCGAACATCCACACCACAGGACTCATCCTCCAGTTGCGCTATCTGGCCAGCCTGTGACCTTGCTCGGCGGCAGGCGCAGCCGACCCCATCCGAGCTCTACGCCGGCCAACCCACCCACCTGGGCCACGCGGCCGGCGTTCTTGGCCGGCTGCTGGTCGGCGCGCACGTCGGGGGCCTGCGCGTCGCTCGGTATGGGCAGCGCGGCCGACACGGTGCCGAACAGCGGGTGGCCGGGAGGCGCGCGGCGCACCGGCTCGGCCCGGCCCGCCAGCCAGCCGGCCAGCCAGCCGCCCAGCCCAGCAGACACGCCCAGCGTCAGCCGGCCCAGCGACATCATGTCTGCAACGGCGCGCCGTCAGACACCGCATGCAGCGCGCAGGCGCCACTCGACGCCGACGGCTGTCTAGTGGGTCTTGTCGATGGCTGGTGCCACTATTTTAATGAACTAGATGATGTCTAATGATAATTTCATTTTCCAGAAGAAAGGGAGATCATAAGTGGCAGCAGCAAGGCAGTCAGAGAGCAGTGAGCACCATAGATGGAGTGATGTCACCAAGCACACATTTTTTCAGTTGGTGGCAGACTCTAGCCTGTCTTGGGATTATGGACTAGGCAGTACACCAGATGATGTCCAAATATCTTCAATGATCAGCTGGTCATTTGCAGTAAAATATCACTGCTGTAAATGAAGACAGCCATTTAACCTTTGTGTCCCATGGTACCACATGGTGTCAATCAATGTGTCACATTAAGCTTTGAAGTAACTGTAGGGCAACTAATTAATGACCACTTTGGAATGCTAGTATTAAAAAGTGTAATGCACCATGAAATGATGGTGATCATCAACATGATCATTTGCTTCACTTGTGAAACATCCAAACATTGCTTTATTCAGCATTTGGCAACCACTAACAGGATCAGTATATCAGCAAATTTTTTAGAGAAACCCCAGAATATGAATAAAATGCTGCAGCCAGTCATGTAGTTTCATGTGCAAAACACAGATTCATATGTTTTCCAGTGTTTTTAGCAACTGATGTCAGATCTTGATAACCAAAGCAACCAACCAATTTCCAAGTAAATGTAACTTGTGAATCAGCAGGTCACATCATGAAACTTCTGTTCACACCTTTGTACAGTGCCTTCAGAAGACCAGATCAGATCAGAACAGATCAAGCAGTTCTTCTAAAGCTCTATTCATAGCCAGTTGTATTTATACCTAAAGCAGCCTGGCTCCATTATCTTAGGTGTATGTACCTGCATGGTTATGACTGATAAGACTTGAAGAAATCTCAGGCTAAATCATGATATTGTACCTTATCCTGCTTACTCCACACCACTAAAAGCATTACATTTGTGCACTAGAATAACACAAGCAAACTATTTCCTAGCATTTTGGTGAATTTTAATGGCACACATTTTAATGGGTCAATTACAGATATATCTATTTCCAAGTGGTTTTTGGTATTTGGGCTTACTTTTACTCATATTTACCTTTAATCATATTTGCAAGAATATGACTCAAGGTAAATAATAAAGAATCATTAACAAGAAACACCATGTCATCTAAACATCATTATGACCAGACACATTGGTACATGAAGCTGGCATCAGAGAAAATCCATAGCCCATGACACCTCATGCACGGGTAACAACATACTGTATAAATGCATTCACTATAGCACTGCAAAGACCATGAAAAATTGAACAGTGAACCAAATTCTAAAAACATTCACTGGTGAAATGTTCTGAAGCTTTTTCAGATTAATGGTGACAAGATGGTAATGCACAACCAGTGCATGAAACACAACTAAATATTTATTTTGCTGGAAATGGTCCTCAGACATTTTCATAAAGACATGTAAAAATGATGTCCTGTCATTGAAGCTTCAAGAAAACAGTTACGAATGTTCCTCCTTATGCACATCTTCCATTTGCTGCCATCAAGCAGCCTGAAAAAATATGTTCACTGGAACACCTATGGATGTTTCTTAATGTAACCCAACCTTCAGTGTATCATAACAGGGAACCAATAGGTAGCTAAATGTGAAGCCTGGTCACTATAGAATTCATAAATTAGAATGCAACTGTGGGCATGCCCATAAAGCTCGGTGAACACACTATTGGCAACGGCACAATTATGCACTTGGTGAGGCAAAAAGAGGTGGAAGGTATAGAATCTTGCTTAACCACTGGAAATTACTTACAAAATTAATGATGCCCTGTTGCCTTTTGAGATTGGACACCACCTTCCTTGCAGTCCTTCAGCACCCCGCCAGATGATGCTTTGGAATAGGCTTTGGTTCTTGCACAATGCCTGGAGCCCTCTATTGCTATGCACTGCAACACAACACAAACAGCTCTCATATATATTGCATAAACACCTTCTTGCCCACACCGGATCGCATCGTTGCAATGATTGCACCACAATGAACGTTCAGAACAAATATAACCCGTACCGATTTACCTCTACGAGATAAATAAGGCACACTTGTACGTCATTTATGGCGCAAAGGTGACAAAACATGCATGCAACTCAATACGTATAAATGGCCTCGCTTCAACAACATGGGGACCAGCGGGCGTTGCATCGCGTAGATGACATGACCCACATGACAATCCGCAACCAGTCATCCGCACCCCGAGCAACCTTTTGATGCAACGTACGACTTGTAAGAGGTTGAACACAGCACACCACAGACCAACCACAGAAAAGTTGGCGCACAAATTTTCAAAAAAATCACTGCCATATCCAGTAATTATGCCGAAGACTAAATTTGGTAGCAGGGTGTCTCTTGTACGTTATATTTGTCATATGTTTAGGACTTCATTTGTTTTGAAGCAGAAGGGGGAATGAAACACTCCACTCAGCATTGGGCTACATTTTGTGTGAGCAAAGGTAAGTGGGGGGTGAGGCAACTGGATGCATTCAGTGCTGGATAATCGGTTGCAAACATCACTGTAGAATTAGTTGGTTTCGCTGCTCAAGACTTGATGTACGGTGTGCACGTAAAGTCCAGTGGTGCGGTTCTTCCCTCGAACTGTTTAACATATTTTTCGGCTCGCTGCTTTTTTTTTGTTTTCAGTTGAGAAACGTAGGGACATGGTTATAGTATATGGCAAATGAAACCACACAGCCTATTGATCAAGATGTGATAGTTTGAGAGTATCTCATTGGAACATCGGTGAAGCACAACTTCCACTTTGAAAGAGCCCATCAAATTGATGGGGCAGAAATTATTGAATTCGGACTGATTTGGTCATCATAATGTGTTCCACTATGCAGAGCCTAATAAGATCATTGAAAATGACCAAATTTGATATTACATCATGTTTCTGGGGATAAGTAAGATTTACAAAATCTGCCTTAAATGGGGCAACTCATTATCCTCTCTTGCGCAGGATTCTGTCTGCCCCAAACATTTCATTTGCATGTTTGCTATGATTTGTAAACTGGTATGCAGCCAATTCCAGGCAAGAGACATATTGGCTGTCATCTTATAGCTCAGCTTACATTGTGCCAGCAATGGCTTATTGTGACAGGAGTAGTTCCAGAACACAGACTGCCAGTGCCTGTAACTGGGAAATTTATCTTGGCAACACATTTCATCACTTTTCAACAAAAGTTAAGCACTCAAGTGGGTGCATTTAGATGCCCAGGCTTATTGACAGCATTTGTAGGCTTAGGACATATGGCTTTTGGTTATTTTGATTGTGTTCTACCTGCAAAACTTTCAAGCTGCTGAATGATTATGCATGAAACCAAAAGCACTGGATGCCCAGCCTTAAGTTTATAGACCATGGTTACCATATTTTTGTATGGTGTAGCATCATAACTCATTATGTTTATATCATTGTGCCTTATGATGTGGGTCACATTCCTATTTCTGCTATTGTGATATGCATCATAGAGAGCCCTAAGTAATCATTGGCTGCAAGCTGTAAAAAAGAGGCATTAAATACTTGTCATAGCATTAGCAGGATTTATCCATGACAAATCATTTGTGTGAATATGTGTATACACACACACACACAACACACACACACACTTGTATGTATATGCATATATACCTAATTAGTTTATTGGGTGTGATAACTATGAACTAATCTTATAAAACTGTGCATGAAATTGAAATACATGCCTGTCAAAGCTTATCTACATGAGTGCTTGTGAACTTATACATGAGTATTCAAAGAAGAAAACCTTTTCATATAGATTACATGCTGTGCAGTCTTGAGAAATGCAGAGCATGTTGTACTTGCTGGCATGGAGTATGTGTCTACATAGTACCCTGAGTGGCATCATATTTCAGCAAAATACTCTGTATTTCTGGAAGCTGGAAGCCCAAGTACTTGGCAATGGGGCCTCATTACATCGAACTGGATAGGGAATACACAGGTTGTTCTCATGTTCTTCCCACTGCAGCCCCATGGAGCTAATATTGAATTTTGGTACAGCGGGCAGGCAATTGCCCCATACAGTGTCATTGGCTGCCCATGACCCAAGCAAGAACACTGGGGTTTGTGTGCACACTTGCCTGCTGTGGTGGGGTGCATCCTGCTGCCAATACTATGTTTGTTATGCAGAGCACAGCAGTATGAGGGTGTTTTACACCAGTAATAAGACTCAATAGGCTCTGGACATTCTACTAAGGTCTGTACAAGAGCTGTAAAAGGTCTGGGTGCAATTAAACCTTGTTCAGTAAGTGTTCATGACAATATGTCTGGGTGATTCATTGGTGCTGTCATTTGTCCTGGATGTTTTGCATTTACACTAGATTATGTGATAATAAATTCCTGAATACCATGGAGCTGGAGTGTGTTGTGATACTTAGGTAGTGATAATGAATTATGCATATTTTAGTCGAAGGCATTGGCTGAGGACAGATCCCAAGTCACCATATCACAGACATTGATATTGTGTTAGTCCAGAGTGTTGGTTGAAAGCAGCTTATAAAAGTCACAATATTGCATGCATTTGTGATTTGTAGGGGCAAAAACCTTATCTTTATAAGCCCTACCATTCAAAAAAGGTTGCATGTCTTGTGAGTTCACAACATTTCAGTAAGGCACAACTTTTGTTTTAATCATATGCACAATAAGCCCTGGAATAGGCAAATGATATTAAGCCCTCATAGTGCTGACCTGCTTACTGTTGGAGAATGGTAGGCCAGTGCAAAAATCAGAAGCATTGGTGGCATATTGTTTTGGCCTTCACCATGATGAGGTGGATACAAAGTAGAAAAAAGAGGAAAATGTACATTACAGCTACCCTCCTACTACTGCTGGTGCTGGCAGCAGTTGGGATTGAGTCTGCTGAACACTTTTGCTCCAAACCTGTCTTTCACATGTGCTTATATCCTAGCCTACAGGTTTCCAAAAGCAAACAGGTCTGTGCTGTAGGAATTAAGTTCATGTATCTCTTATGAAGCACAATGCCCTACACTGAGTCATAATCTCAGCAGTTTGCACAATTGGCTGTCCTGAAATGCAGTGAGCTTTGAGTTTGTGTGTGTGTGGTATGTTGCCTTGGGTGGCATGGCTAGCACACGAGCTCTGCTTACCTATGTGAAGCTCAGCTGTTATCAGAGAGGCTGCAGCACCTATGCATTTCAGCAAGTGAATGTCATATTATTTTCACAAACTGAGTTAGTGTTGTGTGCATCATGGCAATCAGTGGTGTGAACTTTTTATGCATTCAGTTCCAGGATTTGCTTCAGTGACTATTCAGCAATGGCAAGCCTTTCAGAAATTATCAATCTCAATGTGGGGGGTGTCAGGTAAGTTGTGTGTCATAAGTTTCATGAAACTTCCATGTACATTGTTGCAATGATGCACACTGTTACCTCCATGCTCCTTTTGTTTGTTTAGCATGTTAGGAGTGGACAGTGATACATCAACATTAACTCTCTATGCAAATTAGCATTACCAATTTATGTGTCCTTCTATCCATACCTGGTATGAATTGCTGTGTGTTGGGCTTTTCTGCTGGCCATTTACAAAACTTGTCGCGTAAACTCTCAGCCCGTGTGTCGGTGCTGCAAGGTCAAGAGCATTTTTCTGTGCGTCATTTCTGTAATGGTGCTATTGTGCGCATTGTTTTAAATAAAAGAACGTCCTGCGTGCTCGTCGGCGGCACTGATTCTGACTGGGGGCCGCGGCTGGGCAGGTTCTCTACGTCCAGACAGACGCTGACCTGGATCCAAGACACCTTCTTCACCGCCCTGCTCAGTGGCAGGATCTCCAGCATGCGCGATGAAACCGGCGCCATCTTCATCGATCGTGACCCAAAGCTGTTCCGCGTCATCCTCAATTACCTGCGCACCAGGGACATTGACCTAAGGTGAGCTACCTACACGCACTTAACGTCCGAAACGTATAGATGTGCTGCGTCATTTCGATGAGCACACCATGCATTGTAACTTCCTTTGCGAGAGTTCGGCTTCCTGTTCATCATGCCACTTAACAGGCGATGGCCAAGTCGGGCCCAGGGACGAGCCAGCTCTTTTTTTGTCAATCGATCAGCACCGCGTGTGCACCGTCCGCGCAAAAAAGCCAACCGTTGTCACAGTGGCATGCTTCACGCCATCGTCAAAATCACGCTACAATAATGATGTTCCGATCGATTTAGATTGCAACACGCATGCCGACGTCGTCCTG
This sequence comes from Pollicipes pollicipes, assembly GCF_011947565.3. Lineage (NCBI taxonomy): Eukaryota > Metazoa > Arthropoda > Thecostraca > Pollicipedomorpha > Pollicipedidae > Pollicipes > Pollicipes pollicipes. The sequence goes on along the minus strand of NW_023596136.1, from coordinate 30,659,654 downwards.
CATGGCACGTTCTGGCCGCCCGTGTGGCGGTGCCGCCCACGTGCCGCGCCCTGTGTGGCCCGCTCTCCTGACGCCGCCGTGACCGGCCGGCAGCGCGCTGGAGCTGGACGCGCTGCGGCACGAGGCCGAGTTCTACGGGCTGCAGCCGCTGGTGAGGCGGCTGGCGCTGTGTCAGGACCTGGCGGCGCCCACCTGCGGCAGCGTGCTCTTCCACGGCCTGCTGCCGCCGGCCGGTCAGTGTGCTGCGCCGACCCGCGCTGGCGGGCGCCGCCCCACGTCGGCGGGGCTGATCAGGGTCACTGCTGTGTGATGTCACACCGACCTGCTGAGACTGATCAGGAGTCTGGTGTTCGGCGCGACGTGAGAGGGGGTCTCAGCTAACGGTGACCGCCGCCAGAGTGTAAGGCTGAGTATCGATCGGCTGTAACGAAAGTTGTGATCGTCCCTCCCTCGTCCCTCGTCCCCAATCGTTGTCATTGGACAAAGGCGTGCCTTTGAGGCGGACCGTCAAGTGCCGCTGCTGTGCCTCGCGTACTGCCGTGGCCCTCCCCGGTGTCTCCCGTGTCGGGTGCTCGCCGCGATGGCCGCCGCCCGGCTGACGACGCCGCACCGGTCCCGGCCGGCAGCGCTGCCGCCGTCGCCGCATCAGCAGGAGCAGCAGCTGGAGGCGGCGGCGGCAGTCCGGCCCGGCTCCATCGTCCGCCTGCCGGAGACGCCGCGCTCCCACTCCCGGCAGTCCTCGGCCGACCTGAGGTCAGTCGGCCGCTGTGGGCTTCCCACCGCACTGCAGACCAGTCTGGTCAGACTAGTGACCGGTGTAGATCAGACTGGGGACCACAGGAGTGTTATATGAGCTAAAGACGCCCTGGTTTTGTCGGGTCAGTTGGATTGCCATAGCAGAGGTCATCAGAGGGTAAGTGTAGTGACACCAAGTTGATATAATGACCCCAGGTCAGTTTAATGACCCCATATCAGTGTGGTGACCCCAGGTCAGTGTGATGGCACCAGGTCAGTGTGGAAACCCAATGTCAGTGTGGTGACCCCTCCAGGTCAGTGTGGTAACCCCGTCCAGATCATTGTGATGACCCCCTCCAGATCATCGTGATGACCCCAGGTCAGTGTGATAACCCCAGGTCAGTAGTATGACCCCAGATCAGTATGATGACCCCAGGTCACTATGATGACCTCAGATAAATCCATTAGGAGACAGTCGGCCCCATGACTTGAGGTCGACAGAATTTCATTCACTCGCACGCAGTGACACTGGCGACGGCCGTGTCCACGGTGTGCCTATCACCGAAGGCCGCGTGCAGTTAGCCGCTGAGCTTGGGCCAGTTTTATGACACGTGATCAATGCGGTGGCCATGGACGAGTCACTTGACTCACCACTGTTGACCCAGCTCTCGGTCATTGATGTGCTCACTGGTCCGGATCGTGCACCGCCCAGGTTGGACTAGCGTCGATAGAAGCCGTGTTCGCTGTCGTGGAAGTTGTTTTAACTGACTTCCTGCGATTGACTGTCATTGACTTACGGCACAGACTTGCTCTTGTCGTTTTGTATTGTAACTAGCTGTATTGCACTGTATACCAGATTGTCGTACTGCATCGTCGCATTAGTCACCTGTACGGCTTTCAGCTAGGAGTAAAAGCGATAACCATAATCACGCCTAGTCACACCACATCCACTGTTGGTCCTGATATTATGTGTCTTCCCGCTCTGGCCCACTGCCCTTGCATCTCACTTCTGCAAGTGAGAGGGTTGGCAGTTGTTGCGCTTCACTACTTTCTTCGTCACCACCACTCCTGCCACCTGAGCATCTCTCCCCTGCAGTCAGGCTCCCGACTTGTCCCCTCAACACATCCCTATTTAACTCCCCCATCTGGCAGGCTCTCGAGTCATGACTTAGCCCTGACCGTTGTCTGACCGTCCCTCCGTCCGCTGGAAGGTTCGTGGCCTCCGCAGCTTCCGCGTCCCCCGTTCAACCCCCGCCGTCCCTGGCCTCGTGACCTGCCTCGCCTCGACACCCTCTCACCGCCGCTCCGTCGGTCGTCAGGTTTGCGGCCTCCTCGGCTTCCGCGTCCCTCACCCGACCCCCGCTGTCCTGCCTCGCCTCGACGCCTTCTCACCGCCGCTCCATCGGTCGTCAGGTTCGCGGCCTCCTCAGCTTCCGCGTCGCCCACCCGACCCCCGCTGACCTGCCTCGCCTCGACACTCTCTCACCGTCCCCCCCTCGGTCCGTCGTCAGGTTCGTGGCCGGCCTGGCGCCACGGCCGCCGGCGGCGCTGCCCCGGCCGGGCCACTCTCGCGGCGGCTCGCTCGACCTCCGCCACGCGCACTCGCGGAGCTCGTCTGCCGACCTGAGCCGCCTTCTGCGCGCCGACCTTGGGCCGCTGCTGGCGCCGCCTGGCGGCGGCTGGGCCGAGCCGGCCGGTGTGCGGCTCATCCGGGGACACCACAACTGGCTGGTGGCTGCCTACGCACACCACGTCTCCTGCTATCGGTAGGTCACCACCCCGGTGGCGAGATGTCGCGAGAAAAGCGTCCTCGTGGAGCTTGTACTCAGGGGACAATGGAGGCTCTCGGGTGCGGTGCTCTGTACCAGCACAGCGGCACCGGGGGGTGTTTTTAGGGGAGAGCGAGGTCAACGACGAGCACTGTCCATCCCTGAGGACAGCGACGGACGCTGCCCATTCCTGCGGACAGCGACGGACGCTGCCCCATCCCTGAGGACAGCGACAGACGCTGCCCATCCCGGAGGACAGCGACGAGCACTGGCTCATCCCTGGGACAGCGACAGACGCTGCCCATCCCTGAGGACAGCGACAGACGCTGCCCATCCCTGAGGACAACGCCGGGCGCTACGCATCCCTGAGGACTGCGACGAGGGCTGTCCATCCCTGAGGACAGTGACGGACACTGCCCATGCCTGAGGACCGTGACGGACGCTGTCCATCAGAGGACGGTGACGGACGGGCGCCGAGTATCTCATAAGCTCACGTCGTCTGTGCATGCTGGTTATGGTGTTTCGAGCAGGAGGGCTTTTAAGTGCTGCTGCTATCTGCGGGTGTCCGGGTGTGACCAAGTTCCTGTCGCGGAAAGACGTTGGAATGTGCGGAAGCTCTGAAGGTCTCGTTCCTGTTATATCCTCACTGCCGGTGCTCCCGTTGCCCGACAGCCGCTACTCCGACTGATGTGTGACGGATCCTAGTCGGGCTCTGTGACCCAACCGGCTGGCCGGTCACGTGATGGACCGCCCGGGTTGAATTCGGGCGCCCGTGGCCCGGGGCGGACGGCATCGCATCACCTCTTTCACGCCATTCGGGCAGGACTGTTGACTTTCGTTGTGCAGGGGTCACTTTACGCGATTGCTGTCCCTTTCCCACAGCTCTCCCACTGCCATGGGCTCTGTTTTTTGTCGGGTGGTAGTCGCGGTCATTTGGCTGTTATTCGTTGCAGATGTGCCACATTGTTTGCTGCGGTGAATTTTAAAGTGGCTGTATCCAGCCCATATTGCGTGTGAATCACTGCCAACAGGTGGTCTTAGTCATCTCCCAGACTTGAGGCGTAACCCTTTCTCCCAGACTTGATACACGTGACGGAATCAATGGCGTTCGTGTAAGTGCCTATCTCACGGTGCATTGGATGAATGCTAAGGTGATCGCTTGGACCCGTCCAGGATGAAGGACTCCACGGGCTGGCACCTGTTCTACACATCGCCGCACATCCCGGCCACCATAGACCGTGTGGCGATCAACGCCAAGGTGGTGCCGAACGGTTCTGTGGCCGACACCAGCACCAAGATGCTGGGCATCAGCTGCGGCGGCACTGTCCACCTCTGGGGCATCTCCGAGGACGGCTCCAAGTCGGACGTCGGTGAGTGGCGCGCGCCTCGGCTCCCGGCGGGGGGGGGGGAGCCGGGGGACTGAGGTCCACCGCTGGGGCATCTCCGAGGACGGCTCTAAGTCGGACGTCGGTGAGTGGCGCGTGCCTTGGCTCCAGGCTCCCGGCTCTTGGCGAGGGCGATGGGTTTTGAGGTCCGTCGGAGCGGCTCCTCCATGCACGACGAGCGGTCGGTGGGGCGGCTGGCATCGGTTCAGGCCTCACACTGTAATCTGGAACCATGTCGGCGGTTGATCGGCATAGATGTGTCTTGGAACAACCAAGCCGGCTCTCTGCAAGTTGAAACCACAACTAGATAATGTTCCTTTGTTTCTTTAGTGCGCGGAACGGTTTTACGCGGGTAACGCGTCCAAGTGATCCGGGAGTGAAAAACAGCTACAAGTGATACCTGAGATCCGCTTCACGCTTTTGAGACACGATTCTACGTTACGTCACGGATGGCGGTGATGCCTGCGTCACTTGCATTGCCCTTTCGCGCAGCGAAGCGAGCGCAAACCATTTATATTTTCTGTGTCACGACGATATGAGGTAGGCATTCGCGCTTCGACTCCACTTGTCTCTCGACGCCGTCCTCCCCCCAGACGTCGTACCCCTGGCGCTTCACTGTGCCGCTCGTGACACCACCCCCCTGCCGCGCCCCAGGCCAGTTCAACCTGGGCGTACCAGTGGAGCACCTGTTCTTCATCGGGCCGCAGCTGGTGGGGCTGTCGTCGGTGGGCAGGATCGGCGTCTGGCACGCCATGACGCACCACTGGCAGGCGCAGGAGGTGGGCCACATCTCCAGCTTCGACCGCGCCGGCAGCTTCCTCCTGCTCGGCGGCACCAACGGCTCCATCTACTACATCGGTCAGTGGTGGACCTGGCGCCCTGCCGCCGTCCCGCCTTAGCAGCGTCGCGGTACACGGCAACGGCTCTTCCCAGCCTTTTTTTTGTTGATCCATCTTATTAGGAGATCCCGCCCCCGACGTTTTTGCCAGAGGGAGTTGTTCAGGGCTCTGCGCGCTCTACGGTGGCACGACGCGGCCGTGCTGGGCCGTGTGTAACCACGTTGCCAGCTCCTAGTCGACCTTTCCGCGTCAGCGAGGCCAAACGCCGTTCTCGCCCCTGGATTTTGTTACTTAGTTCCGCGGGATCAGTTGTCCAGCATGTTTCCCTTATGCCACGAGGGTAGCACATTACGTGGCAATTCACTGAACGCGTGCTTTCAAGGATAATGGCTAGATTTAAGGCCAACCGCTTCCCCACTGGGGATGAGTGCTGTGCTGGGTGCTGACTGGAGTGACGTGCTTGGTCACTTACACCGCTCGGCGCCCCTCAGCTCAGTATACGTGGGCAATCTGCCGGAGCCTGTCCTGTCCGTTCCGCAGACATGCAGAAATTCCCGCTGCGTATGAAGGACAACGACCTTCTGGTGACGGAGCTGTACCATGACGCCAGCGACGATCCTATCACTGCCATCAGCGTGTACCTGACTCCCAAAACGAGTAAGTCCGGCTGGGCCGAGTCATGTAGCCCCTGTTGTCCCCGCCCGAGTCGTGAGTGTGCCGAGTCCGGCAGGCGGTGCCGGCCGGCGCTGAAGGCGGCCCGCCGCCGCCGCCAACAAGGAGAGCATTAGCGTTTGGTTCGACGGTTTTGCATAATGGTGAGGGACCTGAAGCGGCTTTCAAGGTCGTGATTTGGCGGGCGGTGATGACTCACTATGCAAATATTCTGACTCGGGCGGAACAGTGAGATCACACTCAATGGCTTCCGATGTTGGACCAGACGGATGTGTTCGTTGGTTTGGCTCCGGTTTTGCGGTCAGTCGTGCAAGGTTTATGTCGTTTATTTGCTTCATTTATTTCCTATTTGATTGTCCATCTCATGGGAACATGCGCAGAGCGGCTACGGGTCTGAGTGAGGCGTATGATCATCAAAGCGACGTTTTGGCATTCCTGGTACGGTGTTCCTGCTCAGAAATGGGGAGGATTCTAACTTGTGTTTGCGCTACCTATACTGGCTCGAAGCCAGTGTGGGCCGCTGGACCAGTGGTTCACAAACGTTACAGGTCACGTGCCATTTAGTCGCAAAGATTAAACCTTGTTGGCTTTGAGGGTACAGCCGTAGATAAGCATGGCGTAATGTGTGGACACTGACGCACGCCAACCACATGGTCGTAATTGAGATAATATTGTTCCGGTCTGTCAGCCAGGTATTGTTCAGGGATATTCAGACCATCGCACCACTGCATGGCATGACACCTGGTGGTGAAGATGGCTCCGTTTGGCGAAGCGTTTGCTTTCGGAGAGTCTCGAACCCACCATTCATTTACACTAACCCACCTCACGTCCTCGAATTCTGCCATTCACCGCCTGTTAAAACTCCTGCATGACCTGAAAATCGGGTATTCATCTCCAGATTTGCATGATCTGACTTACAAGAAACGATATCGTTTAAGTGAACAGATCGTATTGTTGTATGCGCATAGTTCATTAAGAATAGTTTGCCCTACATCGTAATACAGCGCCCATTTGCTCGCTACGATCGAATGCTCACTCGCTCATTTGATTTAGTCATTCACCAATGGGCGAGTTCATTCACTTGTGGACTTGCTCACCTATTTACTTATTGTTACATCGGGGTCCCATCCCCGTGGTACTGTCCAAGCCAAGAGGGCTTTTCATGGACCCTAGTCATGCAAAGATGGAAACATGCGACATGCACAGTGGCATAGAATACACACTCAAAAGGGCATCCCCCTCCGCACCCCACCCCCACCCCGCACACACATTCGCATCTCGCGCAAAGCCAACAAATGAGCAGAGTAAAAGCATGAACACATGTCCCGCAAGTGTAAGACGTCACAGTCAGCGTGAGAAGACAGCTTCATCTCGACCAGCGATGCTTGAGGGCACGTGTAGACTGTGACGTGGTCGGGGCGCCAGATTCAGGCGGTAGCGCGCTGTAAACACACGTCACCCGCCACGTGAGCTGCCCTCCCGGCTGCGGTGCCAAGGCTAGAAGGCAGGCTGAGGACGAACCCAGCCGCGCGCTCCGGACGTGGGCAGAGCGTTATTGATGCAGAGGAACCTAAGAGGGTGTGATGAGTAAACGTGCCATGGGAGTCTGGCCGGCCCAGGCTTCCACGCACGCCAGAGATGTGATCGCATTTTCGTTGTGCAGACGTAAATCGAACCTTTCAACTTGAACGGCAGGATTGTTTTTGGTGAACTGTTTCCATGCACCGAAAAACAAAAGTGTACGTGCGAGGAAAGCTGTGCACTGAGAATGGTGGGCAAGGAACCAGAGGGCTTGTAATCGCGGGGATGAGAGGTGGTATGCACGGGGCCCAGACTCATCTCTGAGACAGCTGGGTGACGTCAAACCCAGGAGAGATGACGTGAACCAAATGCCGAATTTGTGGATTAGGTGGAGGTGGCTATATTTTCGTCGCGAAATTTCACTTTGAGCGAAGGAAGCTTGCGCATATTTTGTGTGTTACCTAGACAGATGGTTCAAAGTTAGCGTCGTTCAGCTCTCGGAAAAGTCCGCACAGTCAGACATTGTGTTATAGAATATGCTGATGCTGTCTGCCGAGTCAATCGAGGTCAGCGGTGAGGACTCTGTACGCAATACTACGCTGTCAACGCGTGACGCAACGCAATGGCTCGAGATGATACCACTCCATCACTCATGTTTCGTCCGCTCCGTAGCACCCAGTCGCTTGTACTGAAAGGCTCTCACACGCATTCATTCACTGGCTTTTTCACTCAGCCATTCACCCATTTACTACGTTTGGATAATGCGCCCTTCGAGCCTGCCTGAAAAGTGGTCATTTATAGCGTTTTTACTTTTGTATTTGTGCTGGGAGTAGGCTTAGTGTTTGGGGGGGGATTTGAGTGAAATGTCCCATTAATCTACAAGATTCACACGTCCTACGTGGCTTCGTTCCGTAACAGCCCCCAGTTCCACTCTCTAGATTCATTGTAAGTCCTCTAGGCGCGTTAGAGTAGCTGGTTGTTCTACTATGACCATACCCATGGCATTGAGAGTGCTTGCTGAAGTGAAATGTATTCATGTACACAGATAGTTCACACCATAAATACAGCGGTGACTTGGTCCCGCTCTCTCACACACACATAAATAGACGTAGCGTGTCTCCAGACATGGCGTCGGTCAATGGCGAAGGCGGTTCCGATGGACAGGCGGCGGCGAGGCCGTGCTCAGTCTCACTGGGAGACGGGCCGGTACTCGTAGACGGGCTCGTACTCGACGGCCGGCTGCTGGGCCCGCACCACCTGCCGCTCCGGCGCCGAGTAGCCCTCCTGCACGGTGCGCACCTCGGGCGCCGCCTCGGTGGACGGCACCTCAGGCGTCGGGTACTCGGTGGGCACGGGCGTGGGCAGCGCGTCGCTCTCCGCCCGGAAGCCCAGCGTGTCGGCCACGTAGCGCACGCTGACGGGCACGCCCTCGGGCGAGATGTAGCTGTAGGAGCCGAACACGGTGCCGTCGGCCGCCTCCTCCTGCCGCTGGATGTCGTCCTCGGAAAGGAAGCGGAAGGCGTAGCCGCCCTGGTCGTTGCTGGTGCTGGTCGACTCGAGGATGCGGACCAGGGGCAGGGGGGCGGCGACGGTACGCACGGCCGGGGCGGCGCCGTAGCTGGTGCGGGGCTGCGAGTCGGCGGCGACGGCGGCCACCAGCGTTAGAAGAACCAACTGTGAATAACAAGGGAACGAAAGTGTCAGACGGGATCGGATGACCTCTCAAATATGACGGCTTAAAGAGAGGTTTCGGAGGTTTTGAGTAACAATTTTTGGACACTGCCCGCGTTTTTATGATTGAACTTAGCAATGCCAGAAAATTAGGCTCGTCAAAGACTGTCTTCCGTGTGCGTTAGGTTTTCGTGCAGGCGAATTCAGTTGCCTTTTGGCGCAGGCCATGGTGTAAGTAGACTCAGTGGCGTCAAAAACGTTCCGTCTTATTTAAACCAGAGAAAGCTTACAAGTCGTTCAGACTTACCATCTTCATAATGAGTATGGCCGTATGGGGACGGGAGCTGTCGCTCGTCGGTAGGTGCAGCTGCTGTGATGCTCTGTCCCGGCTGGTGCTGGGTTATATAGTGGAGCCGGTGGCCCGTCGACCCTGGTCAGGACAAGTTATGAGGTCGCTCCCTCCCCCCGCCCCCTGGATTCTGGCCAGAGCCCGCGGCCCCGGCCACCCGTCAGCCGGGTGGGGCGGACCGTTCGATGGCTCGTCCCTGATCGGGATTGATTTCGCTTCGGACGTTCTGATTTCATTTCTTCTCCACAATCCTTACTAATGCATGCTGCTGGTTATGTGCCTGACCGCATGACGTAACTTGCGGCGTACCAGTCCATTCACGTCTGAAGCTCCGAAATGGTGTCACAAAAAGTGGAACGATTTCTCCCGAGTGACAAGTCATGCTCTTCAACTTTTTTCAGTAGGCATGTTCATGAAGGCCTTTAATGATGCGTGAGAGATGGCCTAAATTTTTGGTTCGATAGGTTTACGATAGAGATTCTTTGCATATTGGGAATAGTAGGCTCCCGGTTTGTATATGGTGTAATTTCTTTATCATCGTCATTAAGTTGTTGCTTCTCAATGAATATCATTCAGCTATTCGTTCATTTAGGTAAATGACAGCTATGCGTATGATCGCTAACCCCCACCAGTATAGGGGATAAACCTGGTCCGGCCCCGTAATTGGTTAGCTATAATCTCATTCATGCAATTGTTCAAAATAGCAAAAGAGTTCTGTTAGAGGTGCTTGCCTATACTGCGCGACCCGACGTGATAAAACTTATTTTGGAGCACCATAACCTTAATTTAAGTAGGCAGCCAATCCAAACGGGTCATTTAAAGATTCTCCACATTTTCATTTTCAAAGGGCACCAAAATCAGGAACTGCCCAACTTTTACGCCTACCACCCTGACGAAATTCTCAGTCGGACATATCGCCAAAGAAATATCCGATGGCTTCATTTCGGGCACCACGTCTTGTATTTTGAAGAGGCGCCCACTTCTACCGAGGCACCACGAAGGCCACCAAGCCCTTTAGTTTCAAGTGGTGTCAAAATCAAGGGGGCACAAAAATGTATCCATGTTTTTATTTACTCAAGGAACCAAGGGTGCCACTATCAGTAGGACAAGGGCATGTTATCTACCCCAGGTCTTAGGTCGCGAGGTGCCGAGTAGCCCTTTGGGCCCCAAGGGAGCGACAGTCAAGGGTGCGATCGAAGGGTCCGAAGGGCAGGCCGGGGATGAAGGGACATCAGCCAGTAGGCAATACGGAACACTGTCCCGCGCCGGTCTTGGCGATGGGGTCTCTTTCCCAAGTCGGGGTAGGGCCGGGCCTGCAAGTGTTGACCCGAAAAAGCGTGCGTTGGCCTGACCCGTGTGCTGGTCAAAGGCTGACGGTGCCCAACAAGGCTCCGTGTTGGCAATAAGCCCAGAGTCGACCGTGGGCGCATTTGCTGAACAGGGACAGGAGCGGGGCCTCGAATGTCAAAAGGCCTTCTGCGTTGTTCAGGGCCCTCCTGCTAATGACATGAGACGTGAAAAATGATGGTGCAGTGATCTGCGCTCACAATGAGACAGCGACTTGTGCCAGTCAGAGGTCGCAAGACTGAACGAGGGACCCTCCGCACCGTTTCAACCAGTAGGCAGGAGTCGATGAGTCGAATTGGTGTCTCGGCGACAACTAGGCATTGGACTCCCCGTGCGGGTAAGAGATCTTTTTGCGTCAGTGACGGGTCGCTGCGTCGGTCGTGTATGAGATGTCCGGTCTTCTTACCTGGGCATCTGACACGGTCTAAATGTAAGAAATTTTCTCGCTCCTTTAAGACCTCAAAACGTGCAGCACATTATCGGACTTTCTTCATGTTAACGACACAAAACATGCCGCTCGTGCTCTAGGGAGTTAGCCATATCTTTCTCTTCAAGAAACTGTTGCATCAAAAATCTACCAATTTTATTTGTTTTGCCGCCTTCCGCTGCGACCACCAACATTTCACTATTCGCGTTTTGACATGTCGCTCGAGTAGCATTACGAAGTAGACAATGTGTACAGGCTATCGCTTTTGCGTTTAGCCATTCACTGTTGGGTTCGATTCCCAGTGATGCCCGCCCTTTCTGCCTGGATGAGAGGCAGGCGTCGCCATATAGTCTCAGAAGCGTCGTTAGGCCCCAATGACGCACATTCACTGTGACGTCAGCGACTGACAAAATGCAACTTGTGCGTTTCGTTTTACGTAAGCTACTGGGTATTGTGTTGCGTAATTGTCCTCTTTAATACCAAATTGTGATTCCCCACAAAATCTTGAATTTTCCTTGCGTTAAAGAACTGAAAAGAACTGGTATCGGGAGTCAAGTTTCGCATGTGAGGGCGAGCAAAGTATAGCGAGGGCTCAGCCAAATACAAAGGGGCCCAGTCCAACATTCGGGGGGGGGGGGGGGCGCTCGACATTTAAGGGCCATGTCTCCCTTAAGATGTAACGAAGTTCCACCCCTGGGCGCCACTAATGTCTTCCACAGCCTCCTTCAAACTCTCCCGAAATACGTGTCATTTCGGATGGCTGTTTGAGCTCAGTATATTCAAGATGGCGATTTGAGCTCAAATTTCATGCAAATGTGGAACACTCCCGTACAGCACGATACCTGGTGACCGGTTGAATATAATACACTTGCGTGCGTGGCGGGTCAGTTTGACCCCTCCCACAGATTTGTCGAAAACCAAGAGAGGTGCAGCCAACAAATTCATGGAGTAGGCAGGGATGTACGTTAACTCACTTGCGTCAAAATGGTTCCTTACGCCGTGACCTTTGGATCAAACAAGGTCGAGCGCAAGATTCATGCTCGAGCGCACCTCGGATCTCTTCACTCAACCGGCTTTACCAGTCGTTCTTCGTAAACAATAGGTCATCCGTATTTATATCAGGTCCGTAACCTTAGCTGATTTTTAGATGGCTAAAATAACCAAAATTCCTCGAGGTTATTTATATATTTCAGATGATAATAGGGGTCAAAATCTCTCCTGGGCGACATGGTCTGCAAAGCAAGAAAACATTTTCGGTCAGTAAATTCCCCGGACGTTTATGAAGTCAAAACCATTCATGTATTGACGTTGTGGTAGAGGAATTTGGAACAGCGCCAAAAACTACCTCATGGCGCTAGTTATCTAGAAAAGCAGTTTGGTTTTTATCTTGGTCTTACCCTAACGCGTGACCTAAGGTCAATGCAATGGTTCAACCTTCAACCTGCCTCTGAAACCCTCTCAAAACGGCATTATTTCGTTTAGCGCGCTGTCGTTGCATCACCTTGAAAGCTCTCCTAAGAAACTGCTGTCGCTGACAGCTATGGCCTGACGCTGACCTGTGCAGATTATCGATGGTATGAGGCATGTGTAGCTTTGAATGCCGAAAAGCTGGCTGTTCAATCGCCTACAGCCAAACAGAGCTTGGCATTGCTGCGCCACGCCGTTCGGAAGCTTTTGTCGGACAAAACTGTGGAAGTGAAATTGACCCATCCGAACGCGTATTAACCCTTCAGCAGTTGGCACTGAATCACTATTGTTAACTTTGTAGGTCCTCGTGAAAACATGCTTCACAACAGCGAAGTCGAACAAAGCTTTTGACTTAGTGGTTGCTGCATTGAATGCTATACTCAAAACAAACGTATGATTACCGCGGGTACGGTATTGAATGTTTTCGTGATGTGTTTTTCTGTGTTGGGTGCAACTTTCCTTTTTCTCCTGGTTTCCTTTCTTCCGCCCAAGAAGGTTTCCTTGCCGTCTTAGATTGTCTCAAGCAGTTTCGGACCTTCACATCCAATGGATTGGCAAGATGAGCCCTTGCCCAGCGGCCGAAGGCCTTTGATGCCCACCGTTTTACAGCGGAACAGGCAGACAACAAGGCCATGTTAAAATTGCTTATGTGAAATTTATTCATGTGCACAGATGAGTCACACTATAAATACAGCGGTGACTTGGTCCCGTTCTCTCACACAGACATAAATAGACGTAGCTTGTCTCCAAACAGGCGTCGATCAGTGGCGAAGGCGGCTCCGATGGACAGGCGGCGGTGAGGCCGTGCTTAGTCTCACTGGGAGACGGGCCGGTACTCGTAGACGGGCCCGTACACGACGGCCGGCTGCTGGGCCCGCACCACCTGCCGCTCCGGCGCCGAGTAGCCCTCCTGCACGGTGCGCACCTCTGGCGCCGTCTCGGTGGAAGGCACCTCGGTCGTCGGGTACTCGGTGGGCACGGGCGTGGGCAGTGCGTCGCTCTCCGCCCGGAAGCCCAGCGTGTCGGCCACGTAACGCACGCTGACGGGCACGCCCTCGTGCGAGATGTAGCTGTAGGAGCCGGCCACGGTGCCGTCGGCCGCTTCCTCCGCGCGCTCGATGTCGTCCTCGGAGAAAAAGCGGAAGGCGTAGCCGCCCTGGTCGTCGCTGGTGCTGGACGACTCGAGGATGCGGACCAGGGGCAGGGGGGCGGCGACGGTACGCACGGCCGGGGCGGCACCGTAGCTGGTGCGGGGCTGCGAGTCGGCGGCGACAGCGGCCACCAGCGTCAGAAGAGCCAGCTGTGAAAAGTAATTGGGACGGAAGCATTACCGATGGTGTGCTGATTGCTCGAACATGATGGCTTAGAAGACACTAGAGAGAAACTTAAAATGACAACTAACGCATAGTTCATCCGCTTTTTGCTTGATGTTTGCAATGTGTGACAAGTCAAATGGTGATAGACCATCGTAGTTTACGGTCTGATTCCTGTGTAAAAGGACCATATTTTTCCTCGGCGCAGCTCAGTATGTCATTAGCTTCAGTACCTCACAATCCAAGGCTCGTGTTTAGACCAGCGAGAGTTTATGACACTTAGACTCACCATCTTCATGATTAGTATGGTGGTATGGGGAGGGGAGCTGTCGCTTGTCGGTAGGTGCAGCTGCTGTGATGGCCTGTCCCGGCCGGTGCTGGGTTATATAGTGGAGACGGTGGCCCGTCGACCCTGGTCAGGACAAGTTATGAGGTCGCTCCCTCCCCCTCCCCCTACCTGGTGTACTCGCGACAGCCGGCTTCGACGGGTCGTCGGATGCGTTACCTCTGATCGGAATTGATTGCGATTCAGGGCCGTTATCATCGTTTCCATCCAACGTCTTCTCCATGATCCTGGATAGGCTGTCGTGGCGGGCACGTACGTGACTATGTAGAGCAGCTTGGAATGCAGTATTCCACGTCCGAAGTTATGAAATGTTGTCAAAAAAGTAAGCGATAAATATCAGGCAACAGGTCATGAAAGCAAACTTTTAACGTAATATTAACACGCACCCGGGTGGCCGGTTGGTTACCCCTCGCTTGGGTGGGGTTCAACTTGACTCCCCCCCCCCCCCCCTGAGATCTCAGGAACGAAGAGGGCTAGAGGCACCAAATTCACAGGCTGTGTTGACCTGTACCTAAATTCACTTAGGTCAAAGTCTGACATTCCTAGATCATGATGTTGGGGTCAAATAAGGTCAAGCGATGTTAAATTCCAGGTTGGTCTCCAAAGAGCTTCTAAAACCTAAATAGCTATTCTGCACAAAAATTCACATGCTCATCTAAGGTCAGTACCTTGTTTGACCTTTTGAAGGTCATAGTGGCCAAATTAAACAAGACTGTTTTGAGTTTTGCGTTTGAATAAGCATCAAAGATTGTCAGGCAGTATGCTCCTAAAAACAAAATGTTGACATGGGTCATTCTGGGTCAGTGACATATCCTGGCCTTGATGAAGTCTATGGAAGGTGTATAATGCGGTTCCTGTTATCAGTAAATTCGAAGTGAGCGCCAAAAACTATGCTATGCAGCAAGCTTTGGAGTAAAAAACGGGTTGGTTTTGACTTTTGTCTGACCTTAAGATCTGACCTCAGCTCAATGCAGTGTTTTATTCGATTGCTGTGTTGCCTAAGGAAGTATTCTAGAGATGTACGGCTTCATCGAACATTCTGTTATTGGATCAGATTGAACGAGTACCTGGAAATTGCCTTCGCTGAAATTAAGACCTGGCTTTGACCTATCATCCGTCAGTGACCGTACCAGGTACATCTAAATTTGTTATGTCAGATGATCCGCTATTCAATTATCTACGATTGTGCAAAACTTGGCGTGGCTGCGCTGCGCCGTTCGAAAACCATTCTGGAAAAACCTTCGGGGGGTCGGTTTTACCCCCACCCGAGCGCGTGTTAATCAAAGTCTTTTTGGAATACGCTAGCGATTAATGACATTTTGTGTTTTGATTTTTTCATGATGTGGTTTAGTGTCATGTTATAGAACATTTGTTTTCAGTTTGTGATAAAAGGAGTTCACTTTGCTCACGTTTTGACGTGAAAAAAGGCTCGCGCTCAAACTAGTCGTATACTTTTAAGTGAAAAAGGCTGATCTAGAAAACGCAATTTCTGTTTAGTAAATATGTTCCTTAGCACGCCACTGATTGATGGCGCCATCACACCTTGCACAGTGTTGAGTGAGAGTCAATTAATGACCATTATCTCTGGGGATTTTGCCCACGAACGCCAAACATGAGCAGCTCGACAGTTACATGTCGCATGGTCTTGATCGCCGCATGGCCTATGGAACGGCAGGATTTGAACGGCCTTAACATTGCGTCGTGGATGGCTGGGGGACTTTGAAGTAGTCTGGACGAAATTATTTGCGCTTTTTTACGGGCGTGTAGCTCAGGGACTAGAATGGTTTAGGTCTTAACAAGGCGGGGCTGTGAACTGCACCAAATGATCCTCACGATGACTACTTCAGCTCAAAACGTCATGCAAATGTGGGTCACTCCCTTAAAGCACACGACCTGATGATAGATTGAATATTATGCACTTGGGCGCGCGGCGGGTCAGTTTAAGCCCTCCCGCGGATATCTCGAGAACGAAGGGAGGTAAAACTGGCAAATTTATGGCGTACTTAGGGATGTACATGAACTCACTTGTATCAAAATGATTGTTTCGTACGCTTTGACCTTCGGGTCAAACAAGGTCAAACGCAAAATTGATGTTTGAACTCCCCTGCGGCCTCTTCACCCAACCGGCTTTGTCATAGTTGTTTTTGTTTTAGCAAGAAGTCACTCGTGTCCATATCAGGCCCGTGACCTTAAGTAAGTTTTAGATGGTTAAAATGACCATAATCCCTCTAGGTTATTTGTACATTTCAACTTACAATAGGTGTCATGATCTATCCCTGGCGACACGTTCCTCAAAGCAAGAATACATTTTCAGTCAGTGAATTCCCTGGACGTTTATGAAGTCAACACCATTTATTTGTTGACGTGACGATAGAGGAATTGGGAATAGCGCGAAAGACTACGGCATGCAGGTAGTCTTCTAGAAAAGCAGTTTGGTTTTTATATCTGTCTTGCCTTTATGTGTAACCCACGGTGAATGGAACATTCAACCTTTTATTGGCACGAAACTCAAAATAGTATTATTTCGTGTAAAGCTCTGCCTTTGCATCATGTTGAAAGCTCTCCTCAGAAACTGCTGGCGCTGACAGCTATGGTGGTTTTGAATTTGACCTACGCCGATCATCGATCTTATGAGGCATACGTAATTTTGAATACCGAAGAATTGCCTGTTCAATTGCATGCAGCTAAACAGAGCTTGGCATTGCTCCTCCACGTCGTTCAGAAGTTAGTCGCGTGAAGAAAAAAGGTGTCAAATTGACACACCCGAACGCGTATTAACCATTGAACAGATCGCACTGGGTCAATAGTGGCATGCTTCCCCAGAACTCTTTAGGTCCACGTGAAGGCATGCTTCCCCAGAACGAAGCCGAACAAGCCTTTTAACTTAGTTTTCGCTGTATTAAATGGTATGCTGAAAACAAACATTTGATTACGGCGGCTGCTTTTCCGTCTATAAAAGTCTCTTTGCCGTCTCAGATTGTCTCAAGCAATTTCGGACCTATCCATCTAATGGATTGACAAGATGAACCATTCCTCAGCGGCCGAAGGCCTTTGATGCCCACCGTTTTACAGCGGAAGTCATTCATCAACAATGTCATGTTAAAATTGCTGATGTGAAATGTATTCATGTACACAGGTGAGTCACACTATAAATACAGCGGTGACTTGGTCCCGTTCTCTCACACACACATAAATAGACGTAGCGGGTCTCCAGACATGGCGTCGGTCAGTGGCGTAGGCGGCTCCGATGGACAGGCGGCGGTGAGGCTGTGCTCAGTCTCATTGGGCGACGGCCCGGTACTCGTAGACGGGCTTGTACTCGACGGCCGGCTGCTGGGCCCGCACCACCTGCCGCTCCGGCGCCGAGTAGCCCTCCTGCACGGTGCGCACCTCGGGCGCCGCCTCGGTGGACGGCACCTCGGGCGTCGGGTACTCGGTGGGCACGGGCGTCGGCAGCGCGTCGCTCTCCGCCCGGAAGCCCAGCGTGTCGGCCACGTAGCGCACGCTGACGGGCACGCCCTCGGGCGAGATGTAGCTGTAGGAGCCGAACACGGTGCCGTCGGCCGCCTCCTCCTGGCGCTGGATGTCGTCCTCGGAGAGGAAGCGGAAGGCGTAGCCGCCCTGGTCGTCGCTGGTGCTGGACGACTCGAGGATGCGGACCAGGGGCAGGGGGGCGGCGGCGGTACGCACGGCCGGGGCGGCGCCGTAGCTGGTGCGGGGCCGCGAGTCGGCGGTGACAGCGGCCACCAGCGCCACTAGAGTCAGCTGTGAGTAAAAAAGGGGACGTGTACGTCATGTGGCTGGCTCGTAGTTCGAAGAGACCGATTTACAGAAAGTTATGAAAGCTTTAAATGATATTTTCTGCCTAAGGTATCCTTTTGTCAATTGATCGTGGCAGTGTTGGACATTTTGGAAATAGTTTGGAAATGGTGGATGTTTATTCATTGTTGGTTTTACTCTAGCGCAGCCAAACTAATGGTCTCCCTCGGCCCAGGTCCGGGTGTAAATGGCGTCATCGCTGTGTCATCTAGAGCTTTTATCGTATTCAGCTTAGAGGAAACCCAACACCCGTAGTCGCACTCACCATCTTCATGTTGAGTATTGTGTGTGGGATGGGAGCTGGTGCCTGTCAGGAGGTGCAGCTGCTGTGATGCCCTGTCTCGGTGTGTGCTGGTTTATATAGTGAAGCCAATGTCCTTCGACCGTGGACAGGACAGGTTATGGGGTCATCCCTCCCCACCCCGATATGCTCACTAGCGCCGACGGCGACTGTGACGTCACTGCCGGCTCTGATTGGTCCTGAGGTGGGTCATCTCTGATCATGGGATGATTGCTTCGGAACACACGACTGATGTTCTCGTCCATTTCCTGTTGCAAGGTGTAAGCATAAATGGTGAGGAGGAATGACGGGTCGAAGCGGGATGTTCAGCTCCTGTCCGAACTTAAATACCGCGGCCATTAATGTAAAGAAATTCGTCTTTGTCACCGTGTGCATCTGTAAGCATCTAGAGGATTTCAGAACCTTCTTTCGAATTTATTGGGAAGGCCATTATCATCGTAGACATGCTCTGGAAGACGTTTTCCGTTTAAGTTGTTTGTTTTTTTGGACGAAGAAACGGGTCTGTTCGTCAAATTACGTTCATGGCGTGCATTGATGGGAGACACAGACTTTTAGTCCAGTCACCAGTGGAGAAGAAGAAAAGGAGTCCGCGCCTGAACGTTTAATGCTCGCCTGAAATCATTGCATTGACGTAAGGCTGTCAACAAAGCGGCACACATGTCTTGTTTTGGAACATCGTTCACGAGGTCATGATGGTTGGAGAGATGCTGGTCTTGAATACCATCGCCATTGGGGGCCGAGATTCCATTGACTCTGCCGAAGGGAATTGAAGTGACTCAACGAAGAGTCGTCAAGATTAACAGCAGAAATGTTGTAGAGAAATGTTAAGATAATTTGTTGTTTTCGGGGCACCCCATCTGGTCGTGGTTCAACTACTTCATACCTAAAATTATTTTCATAATTTGAGGCAGACTAAAGACGTTTTGATGGTATTACAACATGTCTATGCCGATGGCATTTGTGTGTTGTGTTACCTTCTGGTTGCATGGTGCCTTTGGTCCCGCACGCCGCTGGATATGTTCCAGCAAAACTTCGTTATCGGTAGGCACACACAGGGCAGCTGTGCGGCACGCTTTGAGCGGTGAAAACATTATTTGAACTTGTTAAGCTTGTGCCCACAGCAGCCTCCGAGTTTGTAACGTCCTCGTGCCAACAGAGGGCACTGGTTTTCAACAGGCCTCTTGGCATCGTAACTGGGTGTTTGCGGGTTTGCCAACGTTGTGTTGACAGGCTGCCTTCCGGTTTTAGTTTATTCCCCTTTACCCAATTTGTGACGCTAACAGATGTTAAGTCTCCTCTCCGCATGGTAAACCAAAAGACGTGTGAAGGTTTGCCGTGTGTACAAGATTCATTCGAAGAACTGTATGTTCGGCCCGAAGACATGAGGTGCAGATCATTACGTATGCGACGTTCCACTGATGCTTTGTGTATGCGCATATGTGTGTACCAAGCAGGCTTATTTCGACTCGAGCTGAATCATGCATCGGCTCTTGAGTCAATGGTTTTGGGGCGAGTCGTGAGCTGAGTCGGCCCGCTAGGAAAAATGCCGCTTTGTGTCCTAAGCTGAACCACACTCTTTGTACATTTCATGAGCTGAAGCGAAAGCGGATCGTTGCTAACAATGCTGTGGCGGTGATTCGTGTGGCTGAAAAGGGAATGGCGACATGGTAGAACCCAGCATGCCGTAGGCAAATTAACGTCATTTTTCAGTATCTTCAAATGCACAGCATGCAGCATTGGTTATGAATATTTTTGCGCTACGAGCACAATGTTCTTTATTTAAATTTCTAAGCAGCAAGCACAGTATTGCTGATTCTGAACAGAACTTTGCCCAGTCTCAGCCAGGAACCAGACGGGCTGACATGGTACAGACATCCTACAAACGTATATCCTATGCTAAAATCTGCGGGAGTTTTTCTGGCACCTACAAAACCAAGGGCAAGTCATATTTGCCTTTATCAATTGTCACAGCAATGAAATCATTCCTACCTGACCCCTCATGCAATACCTCTTAAACAGCCGTAAGCATGTTATTGCTGGGGCTATATGAATTAAGCAGGAATGGTGGCAAGGTCGTCTCGTCTCATATGTGGAGGATACATCGCAAAGTGTGACGTCCCTGGGATTGTATCAATAATTTTTCCACGCAACTTCCAAATGAGACTTTTACCTACCAATTTAGTTGTCTTGGATTGCGGTTAAAGTGACGCTCAGCACTTTAATCTCTACGCAGCACGAAAACCCGTTTTGACTCCTAATCCATCATAGAGTGACCTGATGAGATGAGTTAAGGCCTCCTGGGGAAAATGGCATTCGGCGCTTTTGTATGCCTATCTCCAGTT
Source organism: Pollicipes pollicipes (assembly GCF_011947565.3). Taxonomy (NCBI): domain Eukaryota; kingdom Metazoa; phylum Arthropoda; class Thecostraca; order Pollicipedomorpha; family Pollicipedidae; genus Pollicipes; species Pollicipes pollicipes. The sequence continues at coordinate 30,639,351 of NW_023596136.1, read as the reverse complement.
CGGTTGCTCAGAGTTCAGTTTAGTTAAGTCCAGTTCCTTGCTGACTGGAGGACTTGAGTCGTGTGAAGTGGATTTTTGCTTTGTTTTTTATGAGAAATACAATCGTAATTCGTAATACTTACTAAGTCCAGGTAAGCAGGTAAGTTCACAACTTGTTTGTAGCCTAGGCTAGCTAACCGCTATTGTAAAACTCCATTCCGATGTTGAATTTTTGACGTTATCGCTGACGGCATGGCTAGTACCGGCTATTGGAAATGTGACTATTTTCCTGAGGATGCACCTGGCTACCACATGGCACGTGCAGACTGTCACCTGTCAGGTTCAGTGCAGTCTAACCCACGTTGCATGCGATATAATTGATACCAGTCCTGAGCCGACCCTAAAAACTTGCGTCGAACACAAGTCTCTTACCAAGATGAGAACACGACCACCTGCGATGCAAAGAATTTGTACTTCCTTATCTTTGTCGCAAAGGCCGTGCTCCCGGCTCCCATCGTCCCAACCAGTCGCCGGCTTTCCAATCTATTGAGTTGACAGGCAGAAGGAAGGAAGGAATCAGAATATCCTGATGTGTACTGCTTTCCAGCGGTACGAAGCTATCCATTATTAGCGTCATCTCTGAATCCCTGAGGCCTTCCTCAGCAAGCCGAATGCTCGCGGTGCTCACTACCTTTGAACACCAGCAACCACTAAACATCATGTTGGCATTGCGGAAATGAAGTGTATTCATGTACACAATTAGATCACACCATAAATACAGTGGTGACTTGGTCCCGTTATCTCACCCAGACATAAATAGACGTAGCTTGTCTAGAGGCACGGCGTCGATCAGTTGCGAAGGCGGCTCCGATGGACAGGCGGCGGCGAGGCCGTGCTCAGTCTCACTGGGAGACGGGCCGGTACTCGTAGACGGGCTCGTACTCGACGGCCGGCTGCTGGGCCCGCACCACCTGCCGCTCCGGCGCCGAGTAGCCCTCCTGCACGGTGCGCACCTCGGGCGCCTCCTCGGTGGACGGCACCTCGGGCGTCGGGTACTCGGTGGGCACGGGCGTGGGCAGCGCGTCGCTCTCCGCCCGGAAGCCCAGCGTGTCGGCCACGTAGCGCACGCTGACGGGCACGCCCTCGGGCGAGATGTAGCTGTAGGAGCCGACCACGGTGCCGTCGGCCGTCTCCTCCTGGCGCTGGATGTCGTCCTCGGAGAGGAAGCGGAAGGCGTAGCCGCCCTGGTCGTCGCTGGTGCTGGTTGACTCGAGGATGCGGACCAGGGGCAGGGGAGCGACGACGGTACGCACGGCCGGGGCGGCGCCGTAGCTGGTGCGAGGCTGCGAGTCGGCGGCGACGGCGGCCACCAACGCCAGTAGAGCCAGCTGTAAATAATTTAGGGGACGGGAGTGTCAGACGGTGACATAATCATTGCCTCTACATGATGGCTGGAAATCCCTGGAGAGAAGGTTAAAATGACATCTAATGCATAGTTCATTCGCTCTTTGTTTGATATTGGCGATGTGTGACAAATCAGAAATGATAATAGACTATCGTTACTTTTCCTCTTGATTTCTGTGTAAAAGTGCTCCATTTTTCCTCGACGCAGGTCATTATGTCATTAACTTCAGTACCTCACCATCCAAGATTCGTGTTAAGACCAGAGAGAGCTTATGACACTTACACTCACCATATTCATGATTAGTATGGTGATGTGGGGAGGGGAGCTGTCGCTTGTTGGTAGGTGCAGCTGCTGTGATGGCCTGTCCCTGCCGGTGCTGGGTTATATAGTGGAGACGGTGGCCTGTCGACCCTGGTCAGGACAAGTTATGAGGTCGCTCCCTCTCCCTCCCCCTACCTGGTGTACTCGCCCCAGGCGGCTTCGACGGGTCGTCAGATGCGTTACCCTTGATCGGAATTGATTGTGATTCAGGGCCGCTATCATCGTTCCCAACCAACGTCTTCCCCATGGTCCTGGGTAGGCTGTCGTGGCGGGCACGTACGTGACTATGTAGAGCAGCTTGGAATGCAGTATTCCACGTCCGAAGTTATAAAATGTCGTCAAAAAAGGAAACGATGAATTTCAGGCAACAGGTCATGAAAGCAAACTTTTAACGTAGTATTAACACGCACCCGGGTGGCCGGTTGATTACCATTCGCTGGGGTGGGGTGTCATTTTGACCCCCCCTCCCTGAGATCTCAGGGACTGAGAGGACTAGAGGCACCAAAGTGACGGTGTGTTGACCTGTACCTGAACTCACTTAGGTCAAAGTCTGACATTCCTAGATCATGATGTTCGGGTCAAATAAGGTCAAGCGATGTTAAATTTCAGGTTGGTCTCCAAAGAGCTTCTAAAACCTAGATAACTGTTCTGAGCAAAAATGTACGTGATCATCGAAGGTCAGTGACCTTGTTTGACCTTTTGAAGGTCATAGTGACCAAAGGCCAACAAGACTGCTTTGGGTTTGCATTTGGATAGGCGACAGGGATTACGCAAGGCAATATGTTCCTAAAAACAAAATGTTGACCTGGTCATTCTAGGTCAGTGACCTATGCTGGTCTTAATGAAGTCTGTGGAAGGTGTATAATGCGGTTCCCGTTATCAGCAAATTCGAAATGGGCACCAAAAGCTATCCCATACAGCATGCTCTAGAGTAAAAAAACGGGTTGGCTTTCACTTTTGTCTGACCTTAAGATCTGACCTTTGGTCAATGCAGTTTTTTTATTGAATTGTTGTGTTGCCTAAGGAAGTATTTCAGAGATGTATGGCCTCACCTAACACTCCGTTATTGGATCAGATTGAACGATTCCCTGGAAGTTGCCTTCGCTGAAACTATGGCTTGACTTTGACCTATCATACGTCAGTGAACGTACCAGGTACATCTAAATTTTTATGTCAGATGATCCGGTATTCAATTATCTACGATCATGCAAAATTTGCCGTGGCTGCGCCGCGCCGTTCGAAAACCATTCCAGAAAAACCTTCGGAGGGTCAGTTTCACCCCCACCCCAACGCGTGTTTAAGTCTTTTTGGAATACGCCAGCGATTAATGGCATTTGGTGTGTTGATTTTTTATGACTTGGCTTAATATAATGCTATAAACATTTGTTTTCAGTTCGCGATGAAAGGAGTTCACTTTTCTCACGTTTTCACGTGAAAAAAACGCTCGCACTCAAACTAGTCGTATGCTTTTAAGTGAAAAAGGCTGACCTAGAAAATACAATTTCTGTTTAGTAATTATGCTCCTCAGCACGCCATTGATTGATGACGCCATCACACCTTGTACAGCGTTGAGTGAGAGTCAATTGATGGCCATTATGTCTGGAAATTTTGCCCACGAACGCCAGATATGAGCAGCTCGACAGTTATGTTTCTCATGCTCTTGATTGCCGCATGGCCAATGGAATGACAGGATTTGAACGGCATTAACATTACGTCGTGGATGCCTGGGGGACTTTGAAGTAGTCTGGACGAGATTATTTGCGGTTTTTACAGGCGTATAGCTCAGACACTAGAACGGTTTAGGTCTTAATATGGGCAGGGCTGTGAATTGCACCAAATGATCTTTAAGATGACTACTTCAGCTCAAAACCTCATACAAATGTGGGTCACTCCCTTAAAGCACACGACCTGGCGACCGGTTGAATCAGGCCCGTGACCTTGCTGAGTTTTAGAGGGTTGAAATGACCATAATTCCTCGAGTTTATTTGTGTATTTCAACTTCCAATAGGTGTTATGATCTATCCCCGGCGGCATGTTCCTCAAAGCAAGAATAAATTTTCTGTCAGTGAATTCTCCGGACGTTTATGAAGTAGTCGAAACCAGTTGTTTGTTGACGTTATGATAGAGGGATTTAGAATAGCGCCAAATACTACAGCATGAAGGTAGTTTTCCAGAAAAGCAGTTTGGTTTTGTTATCGGTCTTTCCTTTATCCATATCCGACGGTGAATGGAACATTCAACCTTTTATTTGTATGAAACTCAAAATGGCATTATTTCGTGTAAAACTCTGTCCTTGCATCGTTTTGAAAGCTCCCTTCAGAAATTCCCGACGCTGACAGCTTTGGTATGGCTTTGACTTTGCCCTGTGCAGGTTATCGATCTTATGAGGCATGTGTAATTTTGAATACCGAAGAATTGCCTGTTCAATTGCCTACGCTAAACAGAGCTTGGCATTGCTCCTCCACGTCGTTCGGAAGTTAGTCTCGTGAAGAAAAAAGGTATCAAATTGACCCACCCGAACGCGTATTAACCATTGAACAGATCGCACAGAGTCAATATTGTTGGCTCTAGGTTCACGTGAAAGCCTGCTTCGCCAGAACGAAGCCGAACAAACCTTTGGACTTATTTTTCGCTGCATTAAATGGTATGCTGAAAACAAACATTTGATTACGGCGACTGCTTTTCCGTCTATAACAGTCTTTGTGCCGCCTCGGATTATCTCAAGTAATTTGGGACCTATCCATGTAATGGATTGACAAGGTGAACCGTTCCTCAAGGACCCAACGCCTTTGATGCCTGCCGTTTTACAGTGGAACAGTCATTCATCAACAATGCCATGTTAAAATAGCTCAAGTGAAATGTATTCATGTACACAGATGAGTCACATTTTAAATACAGCGGTGACTTGGTCCCGTTCTCTCACACACACACATAAATAGACGTAGCGTGTCTCCAGACATGGCGTCGGTCAATGGCGAAGGCGGTTCCGATGGACAGGCGGCGGCGAGGCCGTGCTCAGTCTCACTGGGAGACGGGCCGGTACTCGTAGACGGGCTCGTACTCGACGGCCGGCTGCTGAGCCCGCACCACCTGCCGCTCCGGCGCCGAGTAGCCCTCCTGCACGGTGCGCACCTCGGGCGCCTCCTCGGTGGACGGCACCTCGGGCGTCGGGTATTCGGTGGGTACGGGCGTGGGCAGCGCGTCGCTCTCCGCCCGGAAGCCCAGCGTGTCGGCCACGTAGCGCACGCTGACGGGCACGCCCTCGGGCGAGATGTAGCTGTAGGAGCCGACCACGGTGCCGTCGGCCGCCTCCTCCTGGCGCTGGATGTCGTCCTCGGAGAGGAAGCGGAAGGCGTAGCCGCCCTGGTCGTCGCTGGTGCTGGACGACTCGAGGATGCGGACCAGGGGCAGGGGGGCGGCGACGGTACGCACGGCCGGGGCGGCGCCGTAACTTGTGCGAGGCTGCGAGTCGGCGGCGGCAGCGGCCACCAGCGCCAGAAGAGCCAGCTGTGAGTAAAAAAGGAGACGTGTACGTCTTGTGGTTGGCTCGTAATCGTTCGAAGGGACCGAGTTACAGAAATTTATGAAAGCACTAAGTGACATTTTCTGCCTAAGGTATCCTTTTTTAGTTGATCCTGGCAATGTTTGACATATTGGATGGGGTTTGGAAATGGTGGATGTTTGTTAATGTTGGTTTTACTCTAGTGCAACCAAACTAATGGTCTCCCTCGGCCCAGGTCCGTGTATAAATGGCGACATCGCTGTGCCATCTAAAACCTTCATCGTATTCAGCTTAGAGGAAACCAACACCCGTAGTCGCACTCACCATCCTCATGTTGAGTATTGTGTGTGGGACGGGAGGTGGTGCCAGTCAGGAGGTGCAGCTGCTGTGGTGCCCTGTCTCGGCCGGTGCTGGTTTATATAGTGAAGCCGATGTCCTTCGACCGTGGATAGGACAAGTTATGGGGCCCATCCCTCCCCACCCCAAGATGCTCCCTAGCGCCGACGGCGACTGTGACGTCACAGCCGGCTCTGATTGGTCCTGAGGTGGGTCATCTCTGATCATGGGATGATTGCTTCGGAACACACGACTGATGTTCCCGTCCATTGCCTGTTGCAAGGTGTGAGCATAAGTGGTGAGGAGGAATGACGGGTCGAAGCGGGGTGTCCAGCTCTCGTCCGAACTTGAATACCGCTGCCATTAATGTAAAGAAATTCGTCTATGTCACCGTGTGCATCTGTAAGCTATCTTTGCGAAGTGTAGTTTGTCAGGTCGTGTACGGTTTTGACGCACTGGATATTGCTGAAGATTGAAGCTTGTTTCGAACATCAACGCCGATGAGCAGAGTAAAATACGACTCAGCTTTCAGCCCTAACCACTATATGAACCTTATTAGGCACGTTTTTGAGCTGATATGGGGCGGCCGTGAAGCTATAGACAAACGATCAGCTGAGCCGTCTTTTTGCAGATCAACTAGGGAAGAGGATTTCAGAACATGATTTCAAATTTATTGGGAAGGCCGTTATCATCGTAGCCATGCTCTGCAAGACGTTTTCCGTTTAATTTGTTTTTTTATTTTTGGACAAAGAAACGTGACTTCGTCAAATTACGTTCATGGCGTGCATTGATGGGAGACGCAGACTTTTAGTCCGGTCACCAGTGGAGAAGAACAAAACGTGTCCGCGCCTGAACGTTTAATGCTCGCCTGAAATCATCGTATTGACGTACGGCTGTCAACAAAGCGGCACACATGTCTTGTTTTGGAACATCGTTCACGAGGTCATGGTAGTTGAAGTGATGCTGGTCTTGAACACCATCGCCATTGGGGGCCGAGATTCCATTGACTCTGCCTAAGGGAATTCAAGTGACTCAACGAAGAGACGTCAAGATTAGCAGCAGAAATGTTGCAGAGAAATGTTTAGATAATTTGTTTTTTTCGGTGCACCCCATCTGGTCGTGGTTCAACTACTTCCCACGTAAAACTATTTTCATAATTTGAGGCAGAATAAAGACGTTTTGATGGTGTTACAACATGTCTATACCGATGGCATTTGTGTGTTGTGTTACCTTCTGGTTGCATGGTGCCTTTGGTCCCGCACGCCGCTGGATATGTTCCAGCAAAACTTCGTTATCGGTAGGCACACGCTGGGCAGCTGTGCGGCACGCTTTGAGCGGTGAAAACATTATTTGAACTTGTTAAGCTAATGCCCACAGCAGCCTCCGAGTTTGTAACGTCCTCGTGCCAACAGAGGGCACTGGTTTTCAACATGCCTCTTGGCATCGTAACTGGGTGTTTGCGGGTTTGCTAACGTCGTGTTGACAAGCTGCCTTCCGGTTTTATTTTATTCTCCTTTACCCAATTTGTGACGCCAACAGATGTTAAGTCTTCAGTATTGCTGATTCTGAACAGAACTTTGCCCAATCTCAGCCAAGAACCAGACGGGCTGACATGGTACAGGCATCATGCAAACGTATATCCTATGCTAAAATCTGCGGGAGTTTTTCTGGCACCTACAAAACCAAGGGCAAGTCATATTTGCCTTTTTCAGTTGTTACAGCAATGAAATATGCAATGCCTTTTAAACAGCCGTAAGCATGTTATTCCTGGAGCTATATGAATTAAGCAGGAATGGTGGCAAGGTCATCGCGTCTCATATGTGGAGGATACATCGCAGAGTGTGACGTCCCTGGGATTATATCAATAATTTTTCCACGCAACTTCCAAATGAAACTTTGACCTACCAATTTAGTTGTCTTGGAATGCGGTTAAAAAGACGCTCAGCACTTTAATCTCTACGCAGCGCGAAAACCTGTTTTGACTCCTAATCCGTCATAGAGTGACCTGATGAGATGAGTGAAGGCCTCCTGGGGAAAACGACGTTCGGCGCTTTTGTATGCCTATCTCTAGTTCGGTTTTTCAGAGTTCAGTTCAGTTGAGTCCAGGTCATTACTGACTAGAGGACTTGGGTCGTGTGAAGTGGATGTTTGCTTTGCTTGTTTGTGGGAAATACAATCGTAATTCGTAATACTTACTAAGTTCAGGTAAGCAGGTAAGTTTACAATATGTTTGTAACCTAGCCCAGCTAACCGCCATTGTAAGAACTCCATTCCGATGTTGAATTTTTGACATGTCATCGCTGACGGCATGGCTAGTACTGGCTATTGGAAATGTGACTATTTTCCTGTGGATGCACCTGGCTGCCACATGGCACGTGCAGTCTGCCACCTGTCAGGTTCAGTGCAGTCTAGCCCACGTTGCATGCGATATAGCTGATGCCAGTCCTGAGCCGACCCCAAAAACTTGCGTCGAACACAGGTATCTTACCAAGATGAGAACACGACCATTTGCGATGCAAAGAATTGCATGCGTGGATTTATTGCGTCCTGCGATTAACTGTGATGCCAAGTTGTGTCCGGTCACCTTGCATGCACAGTGAGAAATATGTAATTCCTTATCTTTGTCGCAAAGGCCGTGCTCGCGGCTCGCACCGTCCCAACCAGTCACCGGCTTTCCAATCTATTGAGCTGACAGGCAGAAAAGTCTCGAGCAAGGAATCAAAATATATTGATGTTCACTGCTTTCTAGCGATAGGAACCTATCCATTCTCAGCGTCATGTTTGAATCTCTGGGTCCTTCCTTAGCAAGCCGTATGCTCGCGGTGCTCACTACCTTTGAACACCAACAACCACTAAGCAACACAGTGTTGGCATTGTGGAAATGAAGTGTATTCATGTACACAGATAGGTCACACCATAAATACAGCGGTGACTTGGTCCCGTACTCTCTCACACACACATAAATAGACGTAGCGGGTCTCCAAACATGGCGTCGGTCAGTGGTGAAGGCGGCTCCGATGGACAGGCGGCGGTGAGGCCGTGCTCAGTCTCACTGGGAGACGGGCCGGTACTCGTAGACGGGCTCGTACTCGACGGCCGGCTGCTGGGCCCGCACCACCTGCCGCTCCGGCGCCGAGTAGCCCTCCTGCACGGTGCGCACCTCGGGCGCCTCCTCGGTGGACGGCACCTCGGGCGTCGGGTACTCGGTGGGCACGGGCGTGGGCAGCGCGTCGCTCTCCGCCCGGAAGCCCAGCGTGTCGGCCACGTAGCGCACGCTGACGGGCACGCCCTCGGGCGAGATGTAGCTGTAGGAGCCGAACACGGTGCCGTCGGCCGCCTCCTCCTGGCGCTGGATGTCGTCCTCGGAGAGGAAGCGGAAGGCGTAGCCGCCCTGGTCGTCGCTGGTGCTGGACGACTCGAGGATGCGGACCAGGGGCAGGGGGGCGGCGGCGGTACGCACGGCCGGGGCGGCGCCGTAGCTGGTGCGAGCCCGCGAGTCGGCGGCGACAGCGGCCACCAGCGCCAGTAGAGGCAGCTGTGGATAAAAAAAACGTGACGTATATGTCATGTGGTCGGCTCCTATTCGTTCGAAGAGACTGCTTTGCAATACATTTTTGAAAGCATGTGCGACGTTTTTCGCGCTAGGTATGCGCTTTTTCAATTGGTCTTGGCAATGTCTGACAAATCGGAAATGACAGAAGTTTATGTTTATTATTGGTTTTACTCTAGTGCAGCCAAACGAATGGTCTCCTTTGGCCCAGGTCCAGGTGTAAATGGCGTCATCGCTGTGCCATCTAAAAGCTTCATCGTATTCAGCTTAGAGGAAACCCAACACCCGTAGTCGCACTCACCATCTTCATGTTGAGTATTGTGTGTGGGACGGGGGCTGGTGCCTGTCAGGAGGTGCAGCTGCTGTGGTGCCCTGTCTCGGTGTGTGCTGGTTTATATAGTGAAGCCGATGTCCTTCGACCGTGGACAGGACAAGTTATGGGGTCATCCCTCCCCACCCCGATATGCTCTCTATCGCCGACGGCGACTGTGACGTCACAGCCGGCTCTGGTTGATCCTGAGGTGGGTCATCTCTGATCACGGGATGATTGCTTCGGAGCACACGACTGATCTTCTCGTCCATTGCCTGTTGCAGGGTGTGGGCATAAATGGCGAGGAGAAAGGACGGCCGCAAGCGGGGTGTTCAGCTCTCGTCCGAATTTGAATACCGCGGCCATTAATGTAAAGAAATTCCTCCTTGTCACCGTGTGCATCTGTAAGCTATCTTCGTGAAATGTTATTGGTCAGGTCTTGTACGGTTTTGACGTGCTAGATATCGCTGAAGCTTGAAGCCTGTTTTGAACATCAACGCCGATGAGCGGAGGAAAATACAACTCAGCTTTCAGACGTAACCACTATGTGAACCTCATTAGGCATGTTCTTGGGCTGATGTGGGGCGGCCGTGAAGCCATAGGTAAACGACCAGCGGTCTTTTTGCACATCAGCTGGGTAAGAGGATTTCAGAGCTTGTTTTCGAATTTATGGGGAAGGCCGTTATCATCGTAGACATGCTCTGCAAGACGTTTTCCGTTTAAGTTATTTTTTTATTTTTTGGACGAAGAAACAGGGGTCTCTTCGTCGAATTACGTTCGTGGCATACATTGATGGGAGACGCAGACTTTTAGTCCGTTCACCAGTGGAGAAGAAGAAAAGGTGTCCACGCCTGAACGTTTAATGCTCGCCTGAAATCATTGTATTGACGTAAGGCTGTCAACAAAGCGGCACACATGTCTTGTTTTGGAACATCGTTCACGAGGTCATGGTAGTTGAAGTGATGCTGGTCTTGAATACCATCGCCATTGGGGGCCGAGATTCCATTGACTCTGCCGAAGGGAATTGAAGTGACTCAACGAAGAGTCGTCAAGATTAGCAGCAGAAATGTTGCAGAGAAATGTTAAGATAATTTGTTTTTTTCGGGGCACCCCATCTGGTCGTGGTTCAACTACTTCCCACGTAAAGTTATTTTCATAATTTGAGGCAGAATAAAGACGTTTTGATGGTATTACAACATGTCTATGCCGATGGCATTTGTGTGTTGTGTTACCTTCTGATTGCATGGTGCCTTTGGTCCCGCATGCCGCTGGATATGTTCTAGCAAAACTTCGTTATCGGTAGGCACACACTGGGCACGCTTTGCGGCACGCTTTGAGCGGTGAAAACATTATTTGAACTTGTTAAGCTAATGCCCACAGCAGCCTCCGAGTTTGTAACGTCCTCGTGCCAACAGAGGGCACTGGTTTTTCACAGGCCTCTTGGCATCGTAACGGGGTGTTTGCGGGTTTGCCAACGTTGTGTTGACAAGCTGCCTTCCGGTTTTAGTTTATTCTCCTTTTCCCAATTTGTGACGACGCCAACAGATGTTAAGTCTCACAGTATTGCTGATTCTGAACAGAACTGTGCCCAATCTCAGCCAAGAACCAGACGGGCTGACATGGTACAGACATCATGCGAACGTATATCCTATTCTAAAATCTGCGGGAGTTTTTCTGGCACCTACAAAACCAAGGGCAAGTCATATTTGCCTTGATCAATTGTTACAGCAATGAAATATGCAATGCCTCTTAAACAGCCGTAAGCATGTTATTGCTGGGGCTATATGAATTAAGCAGGAATGGTGGCAAGGTCGTCTCGTCTCATATGTGGAGGATGCATCGCAGAATGTGACGTCCCTGGGATTATATCAATAATTTTTCCACGCAACTTCCAAATGAGACTTTGACCTACCAATTTAGTTGTCTTGGAATGCGGTTAAAGTGACGCTCAGCACTTTAAGCTCTACGCAGCGCGAAAACCTGTTTTGACTCCTAATCCGTCATAGAGTGACCTGATGAGATGAGTTAAGGCCTCCTGGGGAAAACGACGTTCGGCGCTTTTGTATGCCCATCTCTAGTTCGGTTCTTCAGAGTTCAGTTCAGTTGAGTCCAGGTCATTACTGACTAGAGGACTTGGGTCGTGTGAAGTGGATGTTTGCTTTGCTCGTTTGTGGGAAATACAATCGTAATTCGTAATACTTACTAAGTTCAAGTAAGCAGGTAAGTTCACAATATGTTTGTAACCTAGCCCAGCTAACCGCCATTGTAAGAACTCCATTCCGATGTTGAATTTTTGACATGTCATCGCTGACGGCATGGCTAGTGCAGGCTATTGCAAATGTGACTATTTTCCTGTGGATGCACCTGGCTGTCACATGGCACGTGCAGTCTGCCACCTGTCAGGTTCAGTGCAGTCTAGCCCACGTTGCATGCGATATAACTGATGCCAGTCCTGAGCCGACCCCAAAAACTTGCGTCGAACACAGGTACCTTACCAAGATGAGAACACGACCATCTGCGATGCAAAGAATTGCATGCCTGGATTTACTGCGTCCTGCGATCAACTGTGATGCCAAGTTGTGTCCGGTCACCTTGCATGCACAGTGAGAAATATGTAATTCCTTATCTTTGTCGCAAAGGCCGTGCTCCCGGCTCCCACCGTCCCAACCAGTCGCCGACTTTCCAATCTATTGAGGTGACAGGGAGAAAAGTCTTGCGCAAGGAATACAAATATCTTGAAGTTCACTGCTTTCTAGCAATAGGAACCTATCGATTCTCAGCGTCATCTTTGAATCGCTGGGGCCTTCCTCAGCAAGCCGGATGCTCGCGATGCTCACTACCTTTGAACAACAACAACCACCAAACAACATCATGTTGGCATTGCGGAAATGAGGTGTATTCATGTACACAGATGAGTCACACCATAAATACAGCGGTGACTTGGTCCCGTTCTCTCACACACACATAAATAGACGTAGCGGGTCTCCAGACATGGCGTCGGTCAGTGGCGTAGGCGGCTCCGATGGACAGGCGGCGGTGAGGCTGTGCTCAGTCTCATTGGGCGACGGCCCGGTACTCGTAGACGGGCTTGTACTCGACGGCCGGCTGCTGGGCCCGCACTACCTGCCGCTCCGGCGCCGAGTAGCCCTCCTGTACGGTGCGCACCTCTGGCGCCGCCTCGGTGGACGGCACCTCGGGCGTCGGGTACTCGGTGGGCACGGGCGTCGGCAGCGCGTCGCTCTCCGCCCGGAAGCCGAGCGTGTCGGCCACGTAGCGCACGCTGACGGGCACGCCCTCGGGCGAGATGTAGCTGTAGGAGCCGACCACGGTGCCGTCGGCCGTCTCCTCCTGGCGCTGGATGTCGTCCTCGGAGAGGAAGCGGAAGGCGTAGCCGCCCTGGTCGTCGCTGGTGCTGGACGACTCGAGGATGCGGACCAGGGGCAGGGGGGCGACGACGGTGCGCACGGCCGGGGCGGCGCCGTAGCTGGTGCGGGGCTGCGAGTCGGCGGCGGCGGCGGCCACCAGCGCCATAAGAACCAGCTGTGAACAGTAGCGTTTAGAAGCGTCAGGCAGTGATCGTTCAGAGATGGCGTTGTTGAAGTGTTGAAATGTTTGAAATGATGCGCGTAACATTCCACACTCTCTTTAGTTGACCTTGGCAAGGTATGACATTGAAGATTGTGCAAGATTTTGTCCTTGATTGATCTGATTCTGGAGCAGTAAAGGTGAGTTGTATTGATGCACAGAGCATGAAACAGTTGATCACGGTCCCCGCAATCCATCACTGCCGTCAAATTTAACCCACAGAATGTTCATAACCAGTGGTCAGACTCACCATCTTCATGATTGTTATAGTAGTTTCGGGACGGGAGCTGTCGCTTGTCGGTAGGTGCAGCTGCTGTGATGCCCTGTCTCGGCCGGTGCTGGGCTATATAGTGCAGCCGGTGGCCTGTCGACCCTGGTTAGACAGTGGCCAGGACAAGTTCTGAGGTCGCTGCCTCCCCCTCCCCCTGCCCGTCCCTGGTATGCTCGCCACAGTGGGCTTCCACAAGACGTCTGTGGGTCACCTGTGACAGGAATTGATTTCGATTCAGTACTCCTATCAACGTTTCCATCACATGGTCTCTCCATGGTCCAGGCAAGGGTATGCTAGTGGTTGTGCGCGTGCCGTTGTGGAGTAACTTGAATTGTATTACTTCATCCACGTCTGAAGGCATGTAATGATGAGAAAAGAATCCACCAATTACTTCCAGTTCACTACTCATGAAATCTTAAGCTTTTTATCCAGATATGTGTAAGTCAGAGCTCTTTATTGCTACATGAAAGACAGCTACATTTATCGCTTAAGTGTTCTTAGCATAGTGACCGGTGTTTGCGAGAAATCTTTTCTAGCTACTATATAGCCGTTGATCTGGCTTTCACCATCAGACATTATGTCGTGTCAGTAGTAGCGAAATATTCCCTCATCCAGACGTGCGGCCACCTTTGCTATAAATATGTTGCTGGGCCAAAACGGTTTTTGAGAACGGTTGACAATCAGGTATTTGCCAGAGATAACGCAGTGGATGACTCCGCTCGTTCATGGAACTGAAGACTTCCATGGATGATATTAACTTACGCTGATTGCTAGGATTAGTGAATGCCCCGCACACCCACTCCCGCCGTTAACCATATCCATATCAACACACACATACACACACACAAACACACACGCACGCACGCACGCACGCACGCACGCACGCACGCACGCATGCACGCACGCATGCACGCACGCACGCACGCACGCACGCACGCACGCACGCACGCACGCACGCACGCACACACACACACACACACACACACACACACACACACACACACACACACACACACACACACACACACACACAGGGCGTTTGTATGCGCATTAAACGTGAAATTACACAATTTGCTTCCATTATACTTCTGCATTATCGGTGGATATACGCGTGGGATGGTGTCAGATTTCGGGTTTTGGGACATCGAACTCAGGGGTGCTATCGGGGTATTAGTAGAGGAAAGATGACATAAGTAAGTCAGAATTAATCCCGCCAATTTTGACTTTCTGTGAGCAGTCATTCACTGTTCTAATATGAGACCTGAGAGTTTAAGAGGGGAGAAGGATTGCTCCCTCCCCCTTCCGTGCATACCCGTTTGCTTCACCTTTGATCAGATCTCTCCTTGATACAAAAATGCCTTTGGGATTGCGTGCAGCTTGCCAGCCTATCCGTTTTCAATTGCTGCCCCTGCATATGATATTTGTAGGAATATTGCAAAATTGCCATAGTATTTATCACTTCGCCGAGCAGTTCTTACCGACGCATGTAGTTGTGGTATTCAGCCGCAGAAAATGTGTTCTTTCGATATGGCATTGATGTGAAGTGCTGGCACCCAAGCAGCAGCTGTTTGTGTTCGACGTGACTGTTGCCAATGTCAGGGTTGATCATCTTTGACCTTTGTCAATGTCGGTGTTACTTTATCGGGATGGCAGGAGGTGGCAAAAAAATTCATCATAGTGGTAGAAGTTGACATGATGGAATGATGGAATGCTTTGATGTTTGGGTTCCCTTAAAACATCGACCATATAAATTGTTGTGTTTATGCTTTCCAGTACGAGAATGTCGCTAATGGCCTTCCCCTATTTCGTTCCCTCTTTCATTGTGAGGCACATGGGTAAGACGGTAGAAATGAACTTGTTCCTCGTAGAAAACCAGCAGAATGGAAATATAGATGGGTTGATATTTGGGCAACATGCCTTTATCGAAAAGAATAGCAGAGAAAATATTTATTGAATTATAGGTACTTTAAAAAAAAACATAGAAATTGACTTCTATTTGTTTTGACAAGGGCATGTTGCCGAAGTGTCACCGCATCTGCATTTCCATTCTCGTGGTTTTTCTCCGAGGAATAAGGCTATTACTACTGTCTTATCTACGTACATAATGCTCCTGGCAAATGCGCTGAACAACTTATCGTGGTGCACATGCAGGTAGTTGTTCATTGAACATGAAGTATCGACCACCTTTCAGTGGTTTTGGATTTGGGTATCGATATGAAACTTGCTGTCATCGCCGTCTTTCGTGAAGAACAGAGTAGGGACCACGACTAAACGACTTGAATAAAAGTCGCGCTACTTAATCGAGAATGCTTAAACGATTTGGCTGATGCCTTCAAGACTTAAAAATCAAGTGAAGGTATGGGACTTCATGGGCTGATTTTTGTGCCTGAAATAGTTGGCGTTCTGATGGGTAGGTCTTTTCGCGCTACCTCCAGACCTTCACCTTCGCGATGCCCGGCTTGGTTCCGCGAGAAGTCATGTCTGTGTGCTGTCTGTGAGCGGTTTTATTATTCAGGATATTTGTGGCTCGCTGATTTAACACGTGATATTGGTTGGTGGCGGAGATGGTAAAGGGAGAACCAATCATGACTTGACCGCGCCACCCGTGTATGTTGTGGCCTTTTAAGAGCCGCGAAGACATTTCCTCCACGTTAAAATGCGCTACATCAAGCAACGCTAAACGAGCTAATTTAATCCGTCTTTCCTCGCACGAACGATGATGCTTACAGGACAAAGATGAGCATGCCATGATCGGCTTGTTCGATGATCGTGGTGCTCTTCCTTCCACGTGGTAAATTTGATGTCTGGTTGCCGTCCTCCCCTCATTCACTAAGGTCTTGTTGCCGTACGACAGTTAGTTGCTTGTTCATCAGTCGGTAGTCTTAACATACTGAAGCTTTTCTTAGGGTATTGATATTGCCAGGTATTGATAACCCACCATTGGGAACAATAGTTCTTAACGCCATGTTTAAATTCCTGAAGTGAAGTGTATTCATGTACACAGATGATTCACATTTTAAATACAGCGGTGACTTGGTCCCGTTCTCACACACACACACATAAATAGACGTGGCGTGTCTCCAGACATGGCGTCGGTCAATCGCGAAGGCGGTTCCGATGGACAGGCGGCGGCGAGGCCGTGCTCAGTATCACTGGGAGACGGGCCGGTACTCGTAGACGGGCTCGTACTCGACGGCCGGCTGCTGGGCCCGCACCACCTGCCGCTCCGGCGCCGAGTAGCCCTCCTGCACGGTGCGCACCTCGGGCGCCGCCTCGGTGGACGGCACCTCGGGCGTCGGGTACTCGGTGGGCACGGGCGTGGGCAG
>NW_023596136.1:30533560-30621766 GCF_011947565.3 Pollicipes pollicipes | reverse complement strand
ACTGAGCACGGCCTCGCCGCCGCCTGTCCATCGGAGCCGCCTTCGCCACTGACTGATGCCATGTTTGGAAACCCGCTACGTCTATTTATGTGTGTATGAGACAACGGGACCAAGTCACCGTTGTATTTATAGTGTGAACCATCTGTCTCCATGAATACATTTCACTTCAGCAATTTTAACATGGCGTTGATGACTACCTGTTCCGCTGTAAAACGGTGGGTATCGATAGCCGTCGGCCGCTAAGGAAGGGTCCATCTCGTCAATCCATTAGATGCATAGGTTCGGAACTGCTCTGAGACAATCTTGAGACGGGAAGGAAATTTTTGTGGACGGAAGGAAGAAAACAAAGGGAGAAAACAAGTTTGCACCCTACGCGGAAAAGGAAAGCATCACGAAATCATTCAATAAAGCAGCCGCGGTAATCATACGCTTGTTCTGAGCACAGCATTTCACGCAGCAAAAAAACTATGTCAAAAGCTTCCTTCAGCTTCGTTCTTGTAAGGCATGTTTTCACGTGGACCTAAAGGGCCAGCAGTATGGACTCAATACTATCTACTGAAGGGCTACCACGTGTTCGGCTGGGTCAATTTGGCACTCACAGCTTTTCCGAGAGTAACTTCATAACGGCGTGGCGCAGCAATACCAAGCTTTTTTACAGCCAACTTGTTGGTATTGAAAACCACATATGTCTTATAAGATCGATGATCTGCACAGGTCAAGGGCAAACCACGGCTGTCAGCGCCAGCACTCTCTTAGCAGCGATTTCACGACAATGCAACAGCGGAGCGTTACACGAAATAACGCCATCTTAAGAGGGTGTCAGAGAATTAGAAGCTTGAAATATTTCATTGACTTCGGGCCATGCATAACGGTAAGACCAGTAACAAAACCAAACTGCCTTTTCCGAAAAACTAGCTTCATCGGTACTTTTTGGCGTCATTTCAAATACCTCTATCACGACGTCAAGAGATTGCTGGTTTTCACTTCACAAAGGTCCAAGAAATTCACTGACAGAATATGAAGTATTGCTTGGAGGAACATGTCACCCGAGGTAGATCCTGACGCCCATTGTAAATTAAAACCTAAATATGCAAATAACCTCGTCGAATTTTAGTCACCTTAAGCATCTAAAAATGGGCTAAGGTTACGGACCTGACATGAACACAAGTGACATATTCTTTAAAAAAAACTAGGGTAAAGCCGGTTGGGTGAAGAGGTACGAGGGACGTTTGAAGATCACTCTTGCGTTCCACCTTGTTTCACCCGAAGGTCACGACGTAAAAAACTACAATTCTGACACAAGCGAGTCTACGCACATCCCTACCTACTCCATGAATCTGCTGGTTCTAGCTGTCTTAAGTTTTGTCATATCCGAGGGAGGGGTCAAACTGACCCGCCATCTCAACCGAGTACGTTACATTCAACCGGTTACCCATTCGCCCGCTTTAAGGGGGTGCTCAACATTTGTATGAGGATTTGGGCTGAAAGATCCATCTTAAAGATCATTTGGTGCAGCTCACAGCGCTGACCTTCTTAAGGCCTAACCACTCTAGTTTCCGTGAAACACACCAGCAAACATGCGACACAATTTCATGCAGACTATTTCAAGGTCACCCAGGCATCCAAGACGGGATCATAACGTCGTTCAAATCCGCTATTCCATTGGCCATGTCATTCCATCAAGAACAAGAGAAATATAAGCATCGAGTCTTTTATATCTGGCATTTGTGGGCAGGATTTTATTATATATCGGTCATCAATTGCCCAAACAATACTGTGCAAGGTACGTAATGAATCGATGGCGTATTGAGGAAAGTATTTAGTAGCGAAAGTGTGTTTTCTAAATCAGTCTTCTCCACTTTAAAGTATGCCAATGGCTGAGCGTCAGCGTCTTCTTCGCTTGAGCAGGGTGAGCAAAATTAACTCCTTTCCCCATGAAGCAAAAACAAATATTTTATAAGCTAACATTAAATTAGCTTCGTAAACACAAAACTCCTAGTGTCATTAATCGCTGGCGTATTCCAAAACGGCTTTGAAAAGTACACCATCAACAGTTTTCTTTCATGACCTGCTGCCTGGGATTTACCGCTTCCTTTCTTTGCAACATTTCAACACTTCAGACGTGGAATACTACATTACAAGCTATTCTACAGTCACGCACATGCCCACCACAAAAGCCTATCCAGGACCACGGAGAAGACGTTGGATGGGAACGATGATAGCGGCCCCGAATCACAATCCATTCCGATCACAGTTAACGCATCCGACATCCCGTCGAGGCCGCCTGGGGCGAGTACACCAGGTAGGGGGAGGGGAGGGAGCGACCTCATAACTTGTCCTGACCAGGGTCGACGGGCCACCGTCTCCACTATATAACCCAGCACCGGCCGGGACAGGCCATCACAGCAGCTGCACCTACCGACGAGCGACAGCTCCCCTCCCCATACCACCATACTAATCATGAAGATGGTAAGTCTAAGTGTCATAAACTCTCTCCGGTCTCAACACGAATCTTGGATTGCGAGGTACTGAAGCTGATGACATACTGACCTGCGCCGAGGAAAAATAGAGCACTTTTACACAGGAATCAAGAGGAAACATTACGATGGTCTATTATCCTTTCTGATTTGTCACATATTGCCAAGATCAAACAAAAACCGGATGAACTATGTATAAGATGTTGTTTCAAGCTTCTCTCCAGTGATTTCTAAGCCATCATGTTCCAGCAATCATCATATTATCGCCTGACGCTTCCGTTGCCTTCTTTACTCACAGCTGGCTCTACTGGCGCTGGTGGCCGCTGTCGCCGCCGACTCGCAGCCTCGCACAAGCTACGGCGCCGCCCCGGCCGTGCGTACCGTCGCCGCCCCCCTGCCCCTGGTTCGCATCCTCGAGTCGACCAGCACCAGCGACGACCAGGGCGGCTACGCCTTCCGCTTCCTCTCCGAGGACGACATCCAGCGCCAGGAGGAGGCGGCCGACGGCACCGTGTTCGGCTCCTACAGCTACATCTCGCCCGAGGGCGTGCCCGTCAGCGTGCGCTACGTGGCCGACACGCTCGGCTTCCGGGCGGAGAGCGACGCGCTGCCCACGCCCGTGCCCACCGAGTACCCGACGCCCGAGGTGCCGTCCACCGAGGCGGCGCCCGAGGTGCGCACCGTGCAGGAGGGCTACTCGGCGCCGGAGCGGCAGGTGGTGCGGGCCCAGCAGCCGGCCGTCGAGTACGAGCCCGTCTACGAGTACCGGCCCGTCTCCCAGTGATACTGAGCACGGCCTCGCCGCCGCCTGTCCATCGGAACCGCCTTCGCCGATTGACCGACGCCATGTCTGGAGACACGCCACGTCTATTTATGTGTGTGTGTGTGAGAACGGGACCAAGTCACCGCTGTATTTAAAATGTGACTCATCTGTGTACATGAATACACTTCACTTCAGAAATTTAAACATGGCGTTAAGGACTATTGTTCCCAATGGTGGGTTATCAATACCTGGGAATATCAATACCCTAAGGAAAGCTTCAGGATGTTGAGACTACCGATTGATGAACAAGCAACTAACTGTGGTACGGCAACAAGACCTTAGTGGATGAGGGGAGGAAGGCAACCAGACATCAAATTTACCACGTGCAAGGAAGAGCATCACTATCATCGAACAAGTCGATCATAGTATCTTCATCTTTGTTCTGTAAGCATCATCGTTCGTGAGATGAATGACGGATTCAATTAGGTTATTTAGCGTTGCTTGATGCAGCGCGTTTTAACGTGGAGAAAAGGTCTCCGCGGCCCTTAAAAGGCCACAAGATATAGGGATGGCACGGTCAAGTCATGATTGGTTCTTCCTTTACCATCTCCGCCACCATCCAATATCACAGACGTTAAATCAGCGAGCTACAAACATCCTACAACATAAATCCGTTCATAGACACCACACAGACATGACTTCTCGCGGAACCAAGCCGGGTATCGCGAAGGTGTCTGAGCGTAGAAAGACCTACCCATCAGAACGCCAACTATTTTAGTCACAAAACAGCCCAATAAGTCCCATACCTTCACTTGCGTTTTGAGTCTTGAAGGCATCAGCCAAATCATTTTAGCATTCTCGATTAAGTAGCGCGACTTTTAGTTGAGTCGTTTAGTCATGGTCCCTACTCTGTTCTTCACGAAAGACGGCGATGACAGCAAGCTTCATATCGATACCCAAATCCAAAACCACTGAAAGTTGGTCGATATTTCATGTTCAATGAACAATTATCTGCATGTGCACCACGATAAGTAGTTCAGCGCATTTGCGAGGAGCATTATGCGCATAGAGAAGACAGAAACAACAGCCTTATTCCTCAAAGAAAAACCACGAGAATAGAAATATACATGCGTTGACATTTCGGTAGCATGCCCTTGTCGAAACAAATAGAAGTCAATTTCTATGTTTTTAAAAAAAATCTAATTCAATAAATATTTTCTCTGCTTTTCCTTTCGATAAAGGCGTGTTGCCTCAATATCAGCCCATCTATATTTCCATTCTCCTGGTTTTTCTACGAGGAACAAGTCTATTTCTACTGTCTTATCCATTTGCCTCACATTAAAAAAAGGGAACGAAATAGGGGAGTATCATTAGCGACATTCTCGTACTGGGAAGTATAAACACAACCATTTATATGATTGAGGTTTTAAGGAAACCCAAACATCACTGGTCTCGTGCATTCCATAATGCCAACTTTTACTACCATGATTTTTTTTTGCCACCTCCTGCCATCCCGATAAAGTAACACCGACATTGACAAAGGTCAAAGATGATCAACCCTGACATTGGCAACAGTCACGTCGAACACAAACAGCTGCTGCTTGGATGCCAGGACTTGACATCAATGCCATATCGAAACAAGACATTTTCTGCGACTGAATACCACAACTACATGCGTCGGTAAGAGCTGCTCGACGAAGTGATAAACACCATGGTAATTTTGCAAATATTGTATGCAGCGGCAGAAATTGAAAACGGATAGGCTAGCAAGCTGCACGCAATCCCAAAGGCATTTTTGTATCAGGGAGAGATCTGATCAATGGTGAAGTGAACGGGTATGCACGGAAGGGGGAGGGAGCGATCCTTCTCCCCCCTTAAACTCTCAGGTCTCATATTAGAACAGTGAATGACTGCTCACAGAAAGCCAAAATTGGCGTGATTAATTCTGACTTACTTATGTCATCTTTCCTCTACTAATACCCCCAGCACCCCTGAGTTCGATGTCCCAAAACCCGAAATCTGACACCATCCCACGCGTATATCCACCGATAATGCAGGAGTATAATGGAAGCAAATCGTGTAATGTCACGTTTAATGTGCATACAAACGCCCTTTGTGTGTGTGTGTGTGTGTGTGTGTGTGTGTGTGTGTGTGTGTGTGTGTGTGTGTGTGTGTGTGTGTGTGTGTGTGTGTGTGTGTGTGTGTGCGTGCGTGCGTGCGTGCGTGCGTGCGTGCGTGCGTGCGTGCGTGCGTGCGTGCGTGCGTGCGTGCGTGCGTGCGTGCGTGCGTGCGTGCGTGCGTGCGTGCGTGCGTGCGTGCGTGTGTGTGTGTGTGTGTGTGTGTGTGTGTGTGTTGATATGGATATGGTTAACGGCGGGAGTGGGTGTGCGGTGCATTAACTAATCCTACCAATCAGCGTAAGTTAATATCCTCCATGGAAGTCTTCAGTTCCATGAACGAGCGGAGTCATCCACTGCGTTATCTCTGGCAAATACCTGATTGTCAACCGTTCTCAAAAACCGTTTTGGCCCAGTAACATATTCATAGCAAAGGTGGCCGCACGTCTGGATGACGGAATATTTCGCTACTACTGACACGACATAATGTCTGATGGTGAAAGCCAGATCAACGGCTATATAGTAGCTAGAAAAGATTTCTCGCAAACACCGGTCACTGTGCTAAGAACACTTAAGCGATGAATGTAGCTGTCTTTCATGTAGCAATAAAGAGCTCTGACTGACACATATCTGGATAAAAAGCTTAAGATTTCATGAGTAGTGAACTGGAAGTAATTGGTGGATTCTTTTCTCATCATTACATGCCTTCAGACGTGAATGAAGTAATACAATTCAAGTTACTCCACAACGGCACGCGCACAACCACTAGCATACCCTTGCCTGGATCATGGTGAGACCATGTGATGGAAACGTTGATAGGAGTACTGAATCGAAATCAATTCCTGTCACAGGTGACCCACAGACGTCTTGTGGAAGCCCACTGTGGCGAGCATACCAGGGACGGGCAGGGGGAGGGGGAGGCAGCGACCTCAGAACTTGTCCTGGCCACTGTCTAACCAGGGTCGACAGGCCACCGGCTGCACTATATAGCCCAGCACCGGCCGAGACAGGGCATCACAGCAGCTGCACCTACCGACAAGCGACAGCTCCCCTCCCCATACCACCACACTAATCATGAAGATGGTGAGTCTGACCACTGGTTATGAACATTCTGTGGGTTAAATTTGACGGCAGTGATGGATTGCGAGGACCGTGATCAACTGTTTCATGCTCTGTGCATCAATACAACTCAGCTTTACTGCTCCAGAATAAGATCAACCAAGGACAAAATCTTGCACAATCTTCAACGTCATACCTTGCCAAGGTCAACTAAAGAGAGTGTGGAATGCTACGCGCATCATTTCAAACATTTCAACACTTCTTCAACAACGCCATCTCTGAACGATCACTGTCTGACGCTTCTAAACGCCACTGTTCACAGCTGGTTCTTATGGCACTGGTGGCCGCCGCCGCCGCCGACTCGCAGCCCCGCACCAGCTACAGCGCCGCCCCGGCCGTGCGTACCGTCGCCGCCCCCCTGCCCCTGGTCCGCATCCTCGAGTCGACCAGCACCAGCAACGACCAGGGCGGCTACGCCTTCCGCTTCCTTTCCGAGGACGACATCCAGCGGCAGGAGGAGGCGGCCGACGGCACCGTGTTCGGCTCCTACAGCTACATCTCGCCCGAGGGCGTGCCCGTCAGCGTGCGCTACGTGGCCGACACGCTGGGCTTCCGGGCGGAGAGCGACGCGCTGCCCACGCCCGTGCCCACCGAGTACCCGACGCCCGAGGTGCCGTCCACCGAGGCGGCGCCCGAGGTGCGCACCGTGCAGGAGGGCTACTCGGCGCCGGAGCGGCAGGTGGTGCGGGCCCAGCAGCCGGCCGTCGAGTACGAGCCCGTCTACGAGTACCGGCCCGTCTCCTAGTGAGACCGAGCACGGCCTCGCCGCCGCCTGTCCTTTGGAACCGCCTTCGCCACTGACCAACGCCATGTTTGGAGACACGCTACGTCTATTTATGTGTGTGTGAGAGAACGGGACCAAGTCACCGCTGTATTTATAGCGTGACTCATCTGTGTACATGAATACACCTCATTTCCGCAATGCCAACATGATGTTTGGTGGTTGTTGTTCAAAGGTAGTGAGCATCGCGAGCATCCGGCTTGCTGAGGAAGGCCCCAGCGATTCAAAGATGACGCTGAGAATCGATAGGTTCCTATTGCTAGAAAGCAGTGAACTTCAAGATATTTTGATTCCTTGCGCAAGACTTTTCTCCCTGTCACCTCAATAGATTGGAAAGTCGGCGACTGGTTGGGACGGTGGGAGCCGGGAGCACGGCCTTTGCGACAAATATATGAAATTACATATTTCTCACTGTGCATGCAAGGTGACCGGACACAACTTGGCATCACAGTTAATCGCAGGACGCAGTAAATCCAGGCATGCAATTCTTTGCATCGCAAATGGTCGTGTTCTCATCTTGGTAAGATACCTGTGTTCGACGCAAGTTTTTGGGGTCGGCTCAGGACTGGCATCAGTTATATCGCATGCAACGTGGGCTAGACTGCACTGAACCTGACAGGTGGCAGACTGCACGTGCCATGTGGCAGCCAGGTGCATCCACAGGAAAATAGTCACATTTCCAATAGCCAGTACTAGCCATGCCGTCAGCGATGACATGTCAAAAATTCAACATCGGAATGGAGTTCTTACAATGGCGGTTAGCTGGGCTAGGTTACAAACATATTGTGAACTTACCTGCTTACCTGAACTTAGTAAGTATTACGAATTACGATTGTATTTCCCACAAACAAGCAAAGCAAACATCCACTTCACACGACCCAAGACCCAAGTACACGACCCAGGTCAGTAATGACCTGGACTCAACTGAACTGAACTCTGAAGGACCGAACTAGAGATAGGCATACAAAAGCGCCGAACGTCGTTTTCCCCAGGAGGCCTTGACTCATCTCATCAGGTCACTCTATGACGGATTAGGAGTCAAAACAGGTTTTCGCGCTGCGTAGAGATTAAAGTGCTGAGCATCTTTTTAACCGCATTCCAAGACAATTAAATTGGTAGGTCAAAGTCTCATTTGGAAGTTGCGTGGAAAAATTATTGAAATAATCCCAGGGACGTCACACTTTGCGATGTATCCTCCACATATGAGACGAGACGACCTTGCCACCATTCCTGCTTAATTCATATAGCCCCAGCAATAACATGCTTACGGCTGTTTAAGAGGCATTGGATGAGGGGTCAGGTAGGAATGATTTCATTGCTGTGACGATTGATAAAGGCAAACATGGCTTGCCCTCGGCTTTGTAGGTGCCAGAAAAACTCCCGCAGATTTTAGCATAAGATATACGTTTGCATGATGCCTGTACCATGTCAGCCCGTCTGGTTCTTGGCTGAGATTGGGCAAAGTTCTGTTCAGAATCAGCAATACTGAGAGACTTAACATCTGTTGGCGTCACAAATTGGGTAAAGGAGAATAAACTAAAACCGGAAGGCAGCTTGTCAACACGACGTTAGCAAACCCGCAAACACCCAGTTACGATGCCAAGAGGCCTGTTGAAAACCAGTGCCCTCTGTTGGCACGAGGACGTTACAAACTCGGAGGCTGCTGTGGGCATAAGCTTAACAAGTTCAAATAATGTTTTCACCGCTCAAAGCGTGCCGCAGAGCTGCCCTGTGTGTGCCTACCGATAACGAAGTTTTGCTGGAACATATCCAGCGGCGTGCGGGACCAAAGGCATCATGCAATCAGAAGGTAACACAACACACAAATGCCATCGGCATAGACATGTTGTAATACCATCAAAACGTCTTTAGTCTGCCTCAAATTATGAAAATAATTTTAGGTATGAAGTAGTTGAACCACGGCCAGATGGGGTGCCCAGAAAATACCAAATTATCTTAACATTTCTCTACAACATTTCTGCTGTTAATCTTGACGACTCTCCGTTGAGTCACTTCAATTCCCTTCGGCAGAGTCAATGGAATCTGGGCCCCCAATGGCGATGGTATTCAAGACCAGCATCACTCCAACTACCATGACCTCGTGAACGATGTTCCAAAACAAGACATGTGCGCCCCTTTGTTGACAGCCGTACGTCAATACGATGATTTCAGGCGAGCATTAAACGTTCAGGCGCGGACACGTTTTGTTCTTCTCCACTGGTGACCGGACTAAAAGTCTGCGTCTCCCATCAATGCACGCCATGAACGTAATTTGACGAAGTCACGTTTCTTTGTCCAAAAATAAAAAAAAAACAAATTAAACGGAAAACGTCTTGCAGAGCATGGCTACGATGAAAACGGCCTTCCCAATAAATTTGAAATCATGTTCTGAAATCCTCTTCCCTAGTTGATCTGCAAAAAGACGGCTCAGCTGATCGTTTATCTATAGCTTCACGGCCGCCCCATATCAGCTCAAAAACGTGCCTAATAAGGTTCATATAGTGGTTAGGGCTGAAAGCTGAGTCGTATTTTACTCTGCTCATCGGCGTTGATGTTCGAAACAAGCTTCAATCTTCAGCAATATCCAGTGCGTCAAAACCGTACAAGACCTGACAAACTACACTTCGCAAAGATAGCTTACAGATGCACACGGTGACATAGACGAATTTCTTTACATTAATGGCAGCGGTATCCAAGTTCGGACGAGAGCTGGACGCCCCGCTTCGACCCGTCATTCCTCCTCACCATTTATGCTCACACCTTGCAACAGGCAATGGACGGGAACATCAGTCGTGTGTTCCGAAGCAATCATCCCATGATCAGAGATGACCCACCTCAGGACCAATCAGAGCCGGCTGTGACGTCACAGTCGCCGTCGGCGCTAGGGAGCATCTTGGGGTGGGGAGGGATGGCCCCATAACTTGTCCTATCCACGGTCGAAGGACATCGGCTTCACTATATAAACCAGCACCGGCCGAGACAGGGCACCACAGCAGCTGCACCTCCTGACTGGCACCACCTCCCGTCCCACACACAATACTCAACATGAAGATGGTGAGTGTCACTACGGGTGTTGGTTTCCTCTAAGCTGAATACGATGAAGGTTTTAGATGGCACAGCGATGTCGCCATTTATACCCGGACCTGGGCCGAGGGAGACCATTAGTTTGGTTGCACTAGAGTAAAACCAACATTAACAAACATCCACCATTTCCAAACCCTTTCCAACATGTCAAACATTGCCAGGATCAACTAAAAAAGGATACCTTAGGCAGAGAATGTCACTTAGTGCCTTCATAAATTTCTGTAACTCGGTCCCTTCGAACGATTACGAGCCAACCACACGACGTACACGTCTCCTTTTTTACTCACAGCTGGCTCTTCTGGCGCTGGTGGCCGCTGCCGCCGCCGACTCGCAGCCTCGCACAAGTTACGGCGCCGCCCCGGCCGTGCGTACCGTCGCCGCCCCCCTGCCCCTGGTCCGCATCCTCGAGTCGTCCAGCACCAGCGACGACCAGGGCGGCTACGCCTTCCGCTTCCTCTCCGAGGACGACATCCAGCGGCAGGAGGAGGCGGCCGACGGCACCGTGTTCGGCTCCTACAGCTACATCTCGCCCGAGGGCGTGCCCGTCAGCGTGCGCTACGTGGCCGACACGCTGGGCTTCCGGGCGGAGAGCGACGCGCTGCCCACGCCCGTACCCACCGAATACCCGACGCCCGAGGTGCCGTCCACCGAGGAGGCGCCCGAGGTGCGCACCGTGCAGGAGGGCTACTCGGCGCCGGAGCGGCAGGTGGTGCGGGCTCAGCAGCCGGCCGTCGAGTACGAGCCCGTCTACGAGTACGAGCCCGTCTACGAGTACCGGCCCGTCTCCCAGTGAGACTGAGCACGGCCTCGCCGCCGCCTGTCCATCGGAACCGCCTTCGCCATTGACCGACGCCATGTCTGGAGACACGCTACGTCTATTTATGTGTGTGTGTGAGAGAACGGGACCAAGTCACCGCTGTATTTAAAATGTGACTCATCTGTGTATATGAATACATTTCACTTGAGCTATTTTAACATGGTATTGTTGATGAATGACTGTTCCACTGTAAAACGGTACGCATCAAAGGCCTTGGGTCCTTGAGGAACGGTTCACCTTGTCAATCCATTACATGGATAGGTCCCAAATTACTTGAGATAATCCGAGGCGGCACAAAGACTGTTATAGACGGAAAAGCAGTCGCCGTAATCAAATGTTTGTTTTCAGCACACCATTTAATGCAGCGAAAAATAAGTCCAAAGGTTTGTTCGGCTTCGTTCTGGCGAAGCAGGCTTTCACGTGAACCTAGAGCCAACAATATTGACTCTGTGCGATCTGTTCAATGGTTAATACGCGTTCGGGTGGGTCAATTTGATACCTTTTTTCTTCACGAGACTAACTTCCGAACGACGTGGAGGAGCAATGCCAAGCTCTGTTTAGCGTAGGTAATTGAACAGGAAATTCTTCGGTATTCAAAATTACATATGCCTCATAAGACCGATAATCTGCACAGGGCAAAGTCAAAGCCATACCAAAGCTGTCAGCGTCGGGAATTTCTGAAGGGAGCTTTCAAAATGATGCAAGGACAGAGTTTTACACGAAATAATGCCATTTTGAGTTTCATACAAATAAAAGGTTGAATGTTCCATTCACCGTCGGGTATGGATAAAGGAAAGACCGATAACAAAACCAAACTGCTTTTCTGGAAAACTACCTTCATGCTGTAGTATTTGGCGCTATTCTAAATCCCTCTATCATAACGTCAACAAACTGGTTTCGACTACTTCATAAACGTCCGGAGAATTCACTGACAGAAAATTTATTCTTGCTTTGAGGAACATGCCGCCGGGGATAGATCATAACACCTATTGGAAGTTGAAATACACAAATAAACTCGAGGAATTATGGTCATTTCAACCCTCTAAAACTCAGCAAGGTCACGGGCCTGATTCAACCGGTCGCCAGGTCGTGTGCTTTAAGGGAGTGACCCACATTTGTATGAGGTTTTGAGCTGAAGTAGTCATCTTAAAGATCATTTGGTGCAATTCACAGCCCTCCCCATATTAAGACCTAAACCGTTCTAGTGTCTGAGCTATACGCCTGTAAAAACCGCAAATAATCTCGTCCAGACTACTTCAAAGTTACCCAGGCATCCACGACGTAATGTTAATGCCGTTCAAATCCTGTCATTCCATTGGCCATGCGGCAATCAAGAGCATGAGAAACATAACTGTCGAGCTGCTCATATCTGGCGTTCGTGGGCAAAATTTCCAGACATAATGGCCATCAATTGACTCTCACTCAACGCTGTGCAAGGTGTGATGGCGTCATCAATCAATGGTGTGCTAAGGAGCATAATTACTAAACAGAAATTGCATTTTCTAGATCAGCCTTTTTCACTTAAAAGCATACGAGTTTGAGTGCGAGCGTTTTTTTTTCACGTGAAAACGTGAGCAAAGTGAACTCCTTTCATCGCGAACTGAAAACAAATGTTTATAGCATTATATTAAGCCAAGTCATAGAAAATCAACACACCAAATGCCATTAATCGCTGGCGTATTCCAAAAAGACTTTAACACGCGTTGGGGTGGGGGTGAAACTGACCCTCCGAAGGTTTTTCTGGAATGGTTTTCGAACGGCGCGGCGCAGCCACCGCAAATTTTGCATGATCGTAGATAATTGAATACCGGATCATCTGACATAAAAAAGTTAGATGTACCTGGTACGTTCACTGACGTATGATAGGTCAAAGTCAAGCCATAGTTTCAGCGAAGGCAACTTCCAGGGAATCATTCAATCTGATCCAATAACGGAGTGTTAGGTGAGGCCATACATCTCTGAAATACTTTCTTAGGCAACACAACAATTCAATAAAAAAATTGCATTGACCAAAGGTCAGATCTTAAGGTCAGACAAAAGTGAAAGCCAACCCGTTTTTTTACTCTAGAGCATGCTGTATGGGATAGCTTTTAGTGCCCATTTCGAATTTGCTCATAACGGGAACCGCATTATACACCTTCCACAGACTTCATGAAGGCCAGCATAGGTCACTGACCTAGAATGACCAGGTCAACATTTTGTTTTTAGGAGCATACTGCCTAGCGTAATCCTTGTCGCTTATCCAAATGCAAACCCAAAGCAGTCTTGTTGGACTTTCGTCACTATGACCTTCAAAAGGTCAAACAAGGTCACTGACCTTCGATGATCACGTACATTTTTGCTCAGAACAGTTATCTAGGTTTTAGAAGCTCTTTGGAGACCAACCTGAAATTTAACATCGCTTGACCTTATTTGACCCGAACATCATGATCTAGGAATGTCAGACTTTGACCTAAGTGAGTTCAGGTACAGGTCAACACACCGTCACTTTGGTGCCTCTAGTCCTCTCAGTCCCTGAGATCTCAGGGAGGGGGGGGTCAAAGTGACACCCCACCCCAGCGAATGGTAATCAACCGGCCACCCGGGTGCGTGTTAGTACTACGTTAAAAGTTTGCTTTCATGACCTGTTGCCTGAAATTTATCGTTTCCTTTTTTGACAACATTTTATAACTTCGGACGTGGAATACTGCATTCCAAGCTGCTCTACATAGTCACGTACGTGCCCGCCACGACAACCTACCCAGGACCATGGGGAAGACGTTGGATGGGAACGATGATAGCGGCCCTGAATCGCAATCAATTCCGATCAAAGGTAACGCATCTGACGACCCGTCGAAGCCGCCTGGGGCGAGTACACCAGGTAGGGGGAGGGAGAGGGAGCGACCTCATAACTTGTCCTGACCAGGGTCGACAGGCCACCGTCTCCACTATATAACCCAGCACCGGCAGGGACAGGCCATCACAGCAGCTGCACCTACCGACGAGCGACAGCTCCCCTCCCCACATCACCATACTAATCATGAATATGGTGAGTGTAAGTGTCATAAGCTCTCTCTGGCCTTAACACGAATCTTGGATGGTGAGGTACTGAAGTTAATGACATACTGACCTGCGTCGAGGAAAAATGGAGCACTTTTACACAGAAATCAAGAGGAAAAGTAACGATAGTCTATTATCATTTCTGATTTGTCACACATCGCCAATATCAAACAAAGAGCGAATGAACTATGCATTAGATGTCATTTTAACCTTCTCTCCAGAGATTTCCAGCCATCATGTAGAGGCAATGATTATGTCACCGTCTGACACTCCCGTCCCCTAAATTATTTACAGCTGGCTCTACTGGCGCTGGTGGCCGCCGTCGCCGCCGACTCGCAGCCTCGCACCAGCTACGGCCCCGCCCCGGCCGTGCGTACCGTCGCCGCCCCCTGCCTCTGGTCCGCATCCTCGAGTCAACCAGCACCAGCGACGACCAGGGCGGCTACGCCTTCCGCTTCCTCTCAGAGGACGACATCCAGCGGCAGGAGGAGGCGGCCGACGGCACCGTGTTCGGCTCCTACAGCTACATCTCGCCCGAGGGCGTGCCCGTCAGCGTGCGCTACGTGGCCGACACGCTCGGCTTCCGGGCGGAGAGCGACGCGCTGCCGACGCCCGTGCCCACCGAGTACCCGACGCCCGAGGTGCCGTCCACCGAGGAGACGCCCGAGGTGCGCACCGTGCAGGAGGCCTACTCGGCGCCGGAGCGGCAGGTGGTGCGGGCCCAGCAGCCGGCCGTCGAGTACGAGCCCGTCTACGAGTACCGGCCCGTCTCCCAGTGAGACTGAGCACGGCCTCGCCGCCGCCTGTCCATCAGAGCCGCCTTCGCCACTGGCCGACGCTGTGCCTCGAGACAAGCTACGTCTATTCATGTCTGCGTGGGAGAACGGGACCAAGTCACCGCTGTATTTATGGTGTGATCTAATTGTGTACATGAATACACTTCATTTCCGCAATGCCAACACGACGTTGTTTAGTGGTTGCTGGTGTTCAAAGGTAGTGAGCACCGCGAGCATTCGGCTTGCTGAGGAAGGCCTCAGGGATTCAGAGATGACGTTAAGAATGGATACCTTCTTATTGCTGGAAAACAGTGAACATCAAGATATTTTGATTCCTTCCTTCCTTCTGCTTGTCCACTCAATAGATTGGAAAGCCGGCGACTGGTTGGGACGGTGGGAGCCGGGAGCACGGCCTTTGCGACAAAGATAAGGAAGTACAAATTCTTTGCATCGCAGGTGGTCGTGTTCTCATCTTGGTAAGAGACTTGTGTTCGACGCAAGTTTTTGGGGTCGGCTCAGGACTGGTATCAATCATATCGCATGCAACGTGGGCTAGACTGCACTGAACCTGACAGGTGACAGACTGCACGTGCCATGTGGCAGCCAGGTGCATCCACAGGAAAATAGTCACATTTGCAATAGCCTGTACTAGCCATGCTGTCGGCGATGACATGTCAAAAATTCAACATCGGAATGAAGTTTTTACGATAGCGGTTAGCTATCCTAGGCTACAAACAAGTTGTGAACTTACCTGCTTACCTGGACTTAGTAAGTATTACGAATTACGATTGTATTTCTCATAAAAAACAAAGCAAAAATCCACTTCACACGACTCAAGTCCTCCAGTCAGCAAGGAACTGGACTTAACTAAACTGAACTCTCAGCAACCGAACTGGAGATAGGCATACAAAAGCGCCGAATGCCGTTTTCCCCAGGAGGCCTTAACTCATCTCATCAGGTCACTCTATGATGGATTAGGAGTCAAAACAGGTTTTCGCGCTGCGTAGAGCTTAGAGTGCTGAGCGTCACTTTAACCACATTCCAAGACAATTAAATTGGTAGGTCAAAGTCTCATTTGGAAGTTGCGTGGAAAAATTATTGATAAAATCCCAGGGACGTCACACTGCGATGTATCCTCCACATATGAAACGAGACGACCTTGCCACTATTCCTGCTTAATTCATATAGCCCCAGCAATAACATGCTTACGGCTGTTTAAGAGGCATTGGATGAGGGGTCAGGTAGGAATGATTTCATTGCTGTGACGATTGATAAAGGCAAATATGGCTTGCCCTCGGCTTTGTAGGTGCCAGAAAAACTCCCGCAGATTTTAGCATAGGATATACGTTTGTAGGATGTCTGCACCATGTCAGCCCGTCTGGTTCCTGGCTGAGACTGGGCAAAGTTCTGTTCAGAATCAGCAATACTGTGCTTGCTGCTTAGAAATTTAAATAAAGAACATTGTGCTCGTAGCGCAAAAATATTTATAACCAATGCTGCATGCTGTGCATTTGAAGATACTGAAAAATGACGTCAATTTGCCTACGGCATGCTGGGTTCTACCATGTAGCCATTCCCTTTCAGCCACATGAATCACCGCCACAGCATTGTCAGCAAAGATCCGCTTTCGCTTCAGCTCATGAAATGTCCAAAGAGTGTGGTTCAGCTTACGAGTCAAAGCGGCATTTTTCCTAGCGGGCCAACTCAGCTCACGACTCGCCCCCAAAACCTATTGACTCAAGAGCCGATGCATGATTCAGCTCGAGTCGAAATAGGCCTTCTTGGTACACACACATGCGCACACACAAAGCATGAGTGGAACATCGCATACGTAATGATCTGCACCTCATGTCTTCGGACCGAACATACAGCCCTTCGAATGAATATTATACACACGGCAAACCTTCACACGTCTTTTGGTTTACCATGCGGGGAGGAGACTTAACATCTGTTGGCGTCGTCACAGATTGGGAAAAGGAGAGTAAACTAAAACCGGAAGGCAGCCTGTCAACACAACGTTGGCAAACCCGCAAACACCCAGTTACGATGCCAAGAGGCCTATTGAAAACCAGTGCCCTCTGTTGGCACAAGGGCGTTACAAACTCGGAGGCTCCTGCGGGCATTAGCTTAACAAGTTCAAATAATGTTTTCACCGCTCAAAGCGTGCCGCACAGCTGCCCTGTGTGTGCCTACCGATAACGACGTTTTGCTGGAACATATCCAGCGGCATGCGGGACCAAAGGCACCATGCAACCAGAAGGTAACACAACACACAAATGCCATCGGCATAGACATGTAATACCATCAAAACGTCTTCATTCTGCCTCAAATTATGAAAATAATTTTACGTAGGAAGTAGTTGAACCACGACCAGATGGGGTGCCCCGAAAACAACAAATTATCTTAACATTTCTCTACAACATTTCTGCTGCTAATCTTGACGACTCTTCGTTGAGTCACTTCAATTCCCTTCGGTAGAGTCAATGGAATCTCGGCCCCCAATGGCGATGGTATTCAAGACCAGCATCTCTCCAACCACCATGACCTCGTGAACGATGATCCAAAACAAGACATGTGTGCCGCTTTGTTGACAGCCTTACGTCAATGCAATGATTTCAGGCGAGCATTAAACGTTCAGGCGCGGACTCCTTTTGTTCTTCTCCACTGGTGACCGGACTAAAAGTCTGTGTCTCCCATCAATGCACGCCATGAACGTAATTTGACGAAGAACCGGTTTCTTCGTCCAAAAAACAAAACAAAAACAAATTAAACGGAAAACGTCTTCCAGAGCATGTCTACGATGATAACGGCCCTCCCAATAAATTCGAAAGCAGGTTCTGAAATCCTCTAGATGCTTACAGATGCACACGGTGACAAAGACGAATTTCTTTACATTAATGGCCGCGGTATTCAAGTTCGGACAGGAGCTGAACACCCCGCTTCGACCCGTCATTCCTCCTCACCATTTATGCTCACACCTTGCAACAGGAAATGGACGAGAACATCAGTCGTGTGTTCCGAAGCAATCATCCCGTGATCAGAGATGACCCACCTCAGGACCAATCAGAGCCGGCTGTGACGTCACAGTCGCCGTCGGCGCTAGTGAGCATATCGGGGTGGGGAGGGATGACCCCATAACCTGTCCTGTCCACGGTCGAAGGACATCGGCTTCACTATATAAACCAGCACACACCGAGACAGGGCATCACAGCAGCTGCACCTCCTGACAGGCACCAGCTCCCGTCCCACACACAATACTCAACATGAAGATGGTGAGTGCGACTACGGGTGTTGGGTTTCCTCTAAGCTGAATACGATAAAAGTTCTAGATGACACAGCGATGACGCCATTTACACCCGGACCTGGGCCGAGGGAGACCATTAGTTTGACTGCGCTAGAGTAAAACCAACAATTAATAAACATCCACCATTTCCAAACCATTTCCAAGATGTCCAGCATTGCCAGGATCAATTGACAAAAGGATACCTTAGGCAGAAAATATCATTTAATGCTTTCATAAATTTCGGTAAATCGGTTTCTTCGAACAATTACGAGCCAACCACTTGACGTACACGTCCCTTTCTGCTCACAGCTGGCTCTACTGGCGCTGGTGGCCGCTGCCACCGCCGACTCGCGGCCTCGCACCAGCTACGGCGCCGCCCCGGCCGTGCGTACCGTCGCCGCCCCCCTGCCCCTGGTCCGCATCCTCGAGTCGTCCAGCACCAGCGACGACCAGGGCGGCTACGCCTTCCGCTTCCTCTCCGAGGACGACATCCAGCGGCAGGAGGAGGCGGCCGACGGCACCGTGTTCGGCTCCTACAGCTACATCTCGCCCGAGGGCGTGCCCGTCAGCGTGCGCTACGTGGCCGACACGCTCGGCTTCCGGGCGGAGAGCGACGCGCTGCCCACGCCCGTGCCCACCGAGTACCCGACGCCCGAGGTGCCGTCCACCGAGGCGGCGCCCGAGGTGCGCACCGTGCAGGAGGGCTACTCGGCGCCGGAGCGGCAGGTGGTGCGGGCCCAGCAGCCGGCCGTCGAGTACGAGCCCGTCTACGAGTACCGGCCCGTCTCCCAGTGAGACCGAGCACGGCCTCGCCGCCGCCTGTCCTTTGGAACCGCCTTCGCCACTGACCAACGCCATGTTTGGAGACACGCTACGTCTATTTATGTGTGTGTGAGAGAACGGGACCAAGTCACCGCTGTATTTATAGTGTATCTCACCTGTGTACATGAATACATTTCACATCAGCAATTTTAACATGACATTGTTGATGAATGACTTCCGCTGTAAAACAGTGGGCATCAAAGGCTTTCGGCCCCTGAGGGAGGGTTCATCTTGTCAATCCAGTACATAACGAGGTCCGAAATTGCTTGAGATAATCTGAGACGGCAAAGAGACTTTTATACACGGAAAAGCAGCCGCCGTAATCAAATGTTTGTTTTCAGCATACCATTTAATGCAGCGAAAACTAAGTCAAAGGGTTTGTTCGGCTTCGATCTGAGGAAGCATGCTTTCACGTGAACCTAAAGAGCCACAATATTGACCCAGTGCGACATGTTCAAAGGTTAACACGCGCTCGGGTGGGTCAATATGACACCTTTTTTTCTTCACGAGACTAACTTCCGAACGACGTGGAGGAGCAGTGCCAAGCTCTGTTTACCTGTAGGCAATTAAACAGGCAATTCTTCGGTATTCAAAATTACATATGCCTCATAAGATCGATGATCTGCACAGGGCAAAGTCAAAGCCATATCATAGCTGTCAGCGCCAGCAGTTTCTGAGCAGAGCTTTCAAAATGATGCAAATACAGAGCTTTACACGAAATAATGCCATTTTGAGTTTCGTACCAATAAAAGTTTGAATGTTCCATTCACCGTGGGTTACGCATAAAGGTAACCCCAATATTAAAACCAAACTGCTTTCTGGAAAACTAGCTTCATACCGTAGTCTGGCGCTATTCCCAATTCCTCTATCACAACGTCAACAAATAACTGGTTTCCACTTCGTAAACGTCCGGGGAACTCACTGACTGAAAATTAATTTTTGCTTTGAGGAACGTGTCGCGAGGGATAGATCATGACGCTTATTGTAAGTTGAAATATACAAACAACCTCGAGGAATTGTGGTCCTTTTAACCATCTAAAACTCAGCTAAGGTCACGGGCCTCATATGAACACGAGTGACTGCTTGCTAGAACAAAAACAACTATGGTAAAGCTGGTTGGGTGAAGAGGTCACAGGGGAGTTCAAACATCAATTTTGCGTTTGACCTTGTTCGACCGGAAGGTCACAGCGTAAGAAACTTCGCTTCTGACACAAGTGAGTTCACGTACATCCCTACCTACGCTATAAATTTGCCGGTTTTACCTCTCTTGGTTTTCGAGATATCCGCGGGAGGGCTTAAACTGACCCGCCCCGCGCCCAAGTGCATTATATTCAACCCATCACCAGGTCGTGTGCTTTAAGGGAGTGACCGACATTTGCATGACGTTTTGAGCTGAAGTAGTCATCGTGAAGATCATTTGGTGCAGTTCACAGCCCCGCCCTTATTAAGACCTAAACCATTCTAGTTTCTGAGCTACACGCCGTAAAAAAGCGCAAATAATTTCGTCCAGACTACTTCAAAGTCCCCCAGGCATCCACGACGCAATGTTAAGACCGTTCAAATCCTGCCATTCCATTGGCCATGCGGCGATCAAGACCATGCGACATGTAACTGTCGAGCTGCTCATGTCTGGCGTTCGTGGGCAAAATTTCCAGACATAACGACCATTAATTGACTCTCACTCAACACTGTGCAAGGCGTGATGGCGCGATCAATCAATGGCGTGCTACGGAGCATACTTACTAAACAGAACGATTAGTTTGGGCGCGAGCGTTTTTTCAGGTGAGAACGTAAGCAAAGCGAGCTCCTTTCATTATGAACTGAAAACAAATGTTTTACAACATTATACTAAATCATGTCATGAAAACTCAAAACGCCAAATGCCCTTAATCGCTAGCTTATTCCAAAAATATTTTGATTACCACGCGCTCGGGTGGGGGTGAAACTGACCCTCCGAAGGCTTTTTCGAAATGGTTTTCAAACGGCGCGGCGCAGCCACGCCAAGTTTTGCACAATCGTAGATAATTGAATAGCGGATCATCTGACATAACACATTTAGATGTACCTGGTACGGTCACTGACGTATGATAGGTCAAAGCCAGGCCTTAATTTCAGCGAAGGCAATTTCCAGGTACTCGTTCAATCTGATCCAATAACGTGTTCGATGAAGCCGTACATCTCTGAAATACTTCCTTAGGCAACACAGCAATCGAATAAAACACTGCATTGAGCTAAGGTCAGATCTTAATGTCAGACAAAAGTCAAAACCAACCCGTTTTTTACTCCAAAGCTTGCTGCATAGCATAGCTTTTGGTGCTCATTTCGAATTTACTGATAACAGGAACCGCATTATACACCTTCCATGGACTTCATCAAGGCCAGGATATGTCACTGACCCAGAATGACCCAGGTCAACATTTTGTTTTTAGGAACATACTGCCTGGCGTAATCTTTGTCGCTTATTCAAACGCAAAACTCAAAACAGTCTTGTTTCATTTTGGTCACCACGACCTTCCAAAGGTCAAACAAGGTCACTGACCTTCGATGATCACGTAAATTTTTGCTCAGAACAGTTATCTAGGTTTTAGAACCTCTTTGGAGACCAACCTGAAATTTAACATCGCTTGACCTTATTTGACCCCAACATCATGATCTAGGAATGTGAGACTTTGACCTAAGTGAATTCAGGTACAGGTCAACACACCGTCACTTTGGTGCCTCTAGTCCTCTCAGTCCCTGAGATCTCAGGGGGGGGGGGGTCAAAGTGACACCCCACCCCAGCGAATGGTAATCAACCGGCCACCCGGGTGCGTGTTAGTACTACGTTAAAAGTTTGCTTTCATGACCTGTTGCCTGAAATTTATCGTTTCCTTTTTTGACAACATTTTATAACTTCGGACGTGGAACACTGCATTCCAAGCTGCTCTACATAGTCACGTACGTGCCCGCCACGACAGCCTACCCAGGACCATGGGGAAGACGTTGGATGGGAAGGATGATAGCGGCCCTGAATCGCAATCCATTCCGATCAAGGGTAACGCATCTGACGACCCGTCGAAGCCGCCTGGGGCCAGTACACCAGGTAGGGGGAGGGAGAGGGAGCGACCTCATAACTTGTCCTGACCAGGGTCGACAGGCCACCGTCTCCACTATATAACCCAGCACCGGCAGGGACAGGCCATCACAGCAGCTGCACCTACCGACGAGCGACAGCTCCCCTCCCCATACCACCATACTAATCATGAAGATGGTAAGTCTAAGCGCCATAAACTCTCGCTGGTCTAGACACGAGCCTTGGATTGTGAGGTACTGAAGCTAATGACATACTGAGCTGCGCCGAGGTAGAATATGGTCCTTTTACACAGGAATCAGACCGTAAACTAAGATGGTCTATCACCATTTGACATGTTACACATTGCAAACATCAAACAAAACGCGGATGAACTATGCGTTAGATGTCATTTTAAGTTTCTCTCTAGTGTCTTCTAAGCCATCATGTTCGAGCAATCAGCATACCATCGGTAATGCTTCCGTCCCAATTACTTTTCACAGCTGGCTCTACTGGCGCTGGTGGCCGCCGTCGCCGCCGACTCGCATCCCCCCACCAGCTACGGCGCCGCCCCGGCCGTGCGTACCGTCGCCGCCCCCCTGCCCCTGGTCCGCATCCTCGAGTCGTCCAGCACCAGCGACGACCAGGGCGGCTACGCCTTCCGCTTCCTCTCCGAGGACGACATCCAGCGCCAGGAGGAGGCGGCCGACGGCACCGTGTTCGGCTCCTACAGCTACATCTCGCCCGAGGGCGTGCCCGTCAGCGTGCGCTACGTGGCCGACACGCTCGGCTTCCGGGCGGAGAGCGACGCGCTGCCCACGCCCGTGCCCACCGAGTACCCGACGCCCGAGGTGCCGTCCACCGAGGCGGCGCCCGAGGTGCGCACCGTGCAGGAGGGCTACTCGGCGCCGGAGCAGCAGGTGGTGCGGGCCCAGCAGCCGGCCGTCGAGTACGAGCCCGTCTACGAGTACCGGCCCGTCTCCCAGTGAGACTGAGCACGGCCTCACCGCCGCCTGTCCATCGGAGCCGCCTTCGCCACTGACCGACGCCATGTTTGGAGACAAGCTACGTCTATTTATGTCTGTGTGAGAGAACGGGACCAAGTCACCGCTGTATTTATAGTGTGACTCATCTGTGCACATGAATAAATTTCACATCAGCAATTTTAACATGGCCTTGTTGATGTCTGCCTGTTCCGCTGTAAAACGGTGGGCATCAAAGGCCTTCGGCCGCTGGGCAAGGGCTCATCTTGCCAATCCATTGGATGTGAAGGTCCGAAACTGCTTGAGACAATCTAAGACGGCAAGGAAACCTTCTTGGACGGAAGAAAGGAAGAAAAAGGAAAGTTGCACCCAACACAGAAAAACACATCACGAAACCATTCAATACCGTACCTGCGGTAATCATACGTTTGATTTGAGTATAGCATTCAATGCAGCAACCACTAAGTCAAGAGCTTTGTTCGACTTCGCTGTTGTGAAGCATGTTTTCACGAGGACCTACAAAGTTAACAATAGTGATTCAATGCTAACTGCTGAAGGGTTAATACGCGTTCGGATGGGTCAATTTCACTTCCACAGTTTTGTCCGACAATAGCTTCCGAACGGCGTGGCGCAGCAATGCCAAGCTCTGTTTGGCTGTAGGCGACTGAACAGCCAGCTTTTCGGCATTCAAAGCTACACATGCCTCAGACCATCGATAATCTGCACAGGTCAGCGTCAGGTCATAGCTGTCAGCGACAGCAGTTTCTTAGGAGAGCTTTCAAGGTAATGCAACGACAGCGCGCTAAACGAAATAATGCCGTTTTGAGAGGGTTTCAGAGGCAGGTTGAAGGTTGAACCATTGCAATGACCTTAGGTCACGCGTTAGGGTAAGACCAAGATAAAAACCAAACTGCTTTTCTAGATAACTAGCGCCATGAGGTAGTTTTTGGCGCTGTTCCAAATTCCTCTATCACAACGACAATACATGAATGGTTTTGACTTCATAAACGTCCGGGGAATTTACTGACCGAAAATGTTTTCTTGCTTTGCAGACCATGTCGCCCAGGAGAGATTTTGACCCCTATTATCATCTGAAATATATAAATAACCTCGAGGAATTTTGGTTATTTTTGTCATCTAAAAATCAGCTAAGGTCACGGACCTGATATAAATACGGATGGCCTATTGTTTACGAAAAACGACTGGTAAAGCCAGTTGAGTGAAGAGATCCGAGGTGCGCTCGAGCATGAATCTTGCGCTCGACCTTGTTTGATCCAAAGGTCACGGCGTAAGGAACCATTTTGACACAAGTGAGTTAAAGTACATCCCTGCCTACTCCATGAATTTGTTGGCTGCACCTCTCTTGGTTTTCGACAAATCTGTGGGAGGGGTCAAACTGACCCGCCACGCACGCGAGTGTATTATATTCAACCGGTCACCAGGTATCGTGCTGTACGGGAGTGTTCCACATTTGCATGAAACTTTGAGCCCAAATCGCCATCTTGAATATACTGAGCTCAAACAGCCATCCGAAATGACAGGCATTTCGGGAGAGTTTGAAGGAGGCTGTGGAAGACATTAGTGGCGCCCAGGGGTGGAACTTCGTTACATCTTAAGGGAGACATGGCCCTTAAATGTCGAGCGCCCCCCCCCCCCCGAATGTTGGACTGGGCCCCTTTGTATTTGGCTGAGCCCTCGCTATACTTTGCTCGCCCTCACATGCGAAACTTGACTCCCGATACCAGTTCTTTTCAGTTCTTTAAAGCAAGGAAAATTCAAGATTTTGTGGGGAATCACAATTTGGTATTAAAGAGGACAATTACGCAACACAATACCCAGTAGCTTACGTAAAACGAAACGCACAAGTTGCATTTTGTCAGTCGCTGACGTCACAGTGAATGTGCGTCATTGGGGCCTAACGACGCTTCTGAGACTATATGGCGACGCCTGCCTCTCATCCAGGCAGAAAGGGCGGGCATCACTGGGAATCAAACCCAACAGTGAATGGCTAAACGCAAAAGCGATAGCCTGTACACATTGTCTACTTCGTAATGCTACTCGAGCGACATGTCAAAACGCGAATAGTGAAATGTTGGTGGTCGCAGCGGAAGGCGGCAAAACTAATAAAATTGGTAGATTTTTGATGCAACAGTTTCTTGAAGAGAAAGATATGGCTAACTCCCTAGAGC
Source organism: Pollicipes pollicipes (assembly GCF_011947565.3). Taxonomy (NCBI): domain Eukaryota; kingdom Metazoa; phylum Arthropoda; class Thecostraca; order Pollicipedomorpha; family Pollicipedidae; genus Pollicipes; species Pollicipes pollicipes. Next base: position 30,596,467 of record NW_023596136.1, on the reverse strand, counting down.
ACGAGCGGCATGTTTTGTGTCGTTAACATGAAAAAAGTCCGATAATGTGCTGCACGTTTTGAGGTCTTAAAGGAGCGAGAAAATTTCTTACATTCAGACCGTGTCAGATGCCCAGGTAAGAAGACCGGACATCTCATACACGACCGACGCAGCAACCCGTCACTGACGCAAAAAGATCTCTTACCCGCACGGGGAGTCCAATGCCTAGCTGTCGCCGAGACACCAATTCGACTCATCGACTCCTGCCTACTGGTTGAAACGGTGCGGAGGGTCCCTCGTTCGGTCTTACGACCTCTGACTGGCACAAGTCGCTGTCTCATTGTGAGCGCAGATCACTGCACCATCATTTTTCACGTCTCATGTCATTAGCAGGAGGGCCCTGAACAACGCAGAAGGCCTTTTGACATTCGAGGCCCCGCTCCTGTCCCTGTTCAGCAAATGCGCCCACGGTCGACTCTGGGCTTATTGCCAACACGGAGCCTTGTTGGGCACCGTCAGCCTTTGACCAGCACACGGGTCAGGCCAACGCACGCTTTTTCGGGTCAACACTTGCAGGCCCGGCCCTACCCCGACTTGGGAAAGAGACCCCATCGCCAAGACCGGCGCGGGACAGTGTTCCGTATTGCCTACTGGCTGATGTCCCTTCATCCCCGGCCTGCCCTTCGGACCCTTCGATCGCACCCTTGACTGTCGCTCCCTTGGGACCCAAAGGGCTACTCGGCACCTCGCAACCTAAGACCTGGGGTAGATAACATGCCCATGTCCTACTGATAGTGGCACCCTTGGTTCCTTGAGTAAATAAAAACATGGATACATTTTTGTGCCCCCTTGATTTTGACACCACTTGAAACTGAAGGGCTTGGTGGCCTTCGTGGTGCCTCGCTAGAAGTGGGCGCCTCTTCAAAATACAAGACGTGGTGCCCGAAATGAAGCCATCGGATATTTCTTTGGCGATATGTCCGACTGAGAATTTCGTCAGGGTGGTAGGCGTAAAAGTTGGGCAGTTCCTGATTTTGGTGCCCTTTGAAAATGAAAATGTGGAGAATCTTTAAATGACCCGTTTGGATTGGCTGCCTACTTAAATTAAGGTTATGGTGCTCCAATATAAGTTTTATCACGTCGGGTCGCGCAGTATAGGCAAGCACCTCTAACAGAACTCTTTTGCTATTTTGAACAATTGCATGAATGAGATTATAGCTAACCAATTACGGGGCCGGACCAGGTTTATCCCCTATACTGGTGGGGGTTAGCGATCATACGCATAGCTGTCATTTACCTAAATGAACGAATAGCTGAATGATATTCATTGAGAAGCAACAACTTAATGACGATAAAGAAATTACACCATATACAAACCGGGAGCCTACTATTCCCAATATGCAAAGAATCTCTATCGTAAACCTATCGAACCAAAAATTTAGGCCATCTCTCACGCATCATTAAAGGCCTTCATGAACATGCCTACTGAAAAAAGTTGAAGAGCATGACTTGTGTGTCACCCGGGAGAAATCGCTCCACTTTTTGTGACACCATTTCAGAGCTTCAGACGTGAATGGACTGGTACGCCGCAAGTTACGTCATGCGGTCAAGCACATAACCAGCAGCATGCATTAGTAAGGATTGTGGAGAAGTGAAATCAGAACGTCCGAAGCGAAATCAATCCCGATCAGGGACGAACCATCGGACGGTCCGCCCCACCCGGCTGACGGGTGGCCGGGGCCGCGGGCTCTGGCCAGAATCCAGGGGGCGGGGGGAGGGAGCGACCTCATAACTTGTCCTGACCAGGGTCGACAGGCGCCGGCTCCACTATATAACCCAGCACCAGCCGGGACAGAGCATCACAGCAGCTGCACCTACCGACGAGCGACATCTCCCGTCCCCATACGGCCATACTCATTATGAAGATGGTAAGTCTGAACGACTTGTAAGCTTTCTCTGGTTTAAATAAGACGGAACGTTTTTGACGCCACTGAATCTACTTACACCATGGCCTGCGCCAAAAGGCAACTGAATTCGCCTGCACGAAAACCTAACGCACACGGAAGACAGTCTTTGACGAGTCTAATTTTCTGGCATTGCTAAGTTCAATCATAAAAACGCGGGCAGTGTCCAAAAATTGTTACTCAAAACCTCCGAAACCTCTCTTTAAGCCGTCATATTTGAGAGGTCATCCGATCCCGTCTGACACTTCCGTTCCCTTGTTATTCACAGCTGGTTCTTCTGACGCTGGTGGCCGCCGTCGCCGCCGACTCGCAGCCCCGCACCAGCTACGGCGCCGCCCCGGCCGTGCGTACCGTCGCCGCCCCCCTGCCCCTGGTCCGCATCCTCGAGTCGTCAAGCACCAGCGACGACCAGGGCGGCTACGCCTTCCGCTTCCTCTCCGAGGACGACATTCAGCGGCAGGAGGAGGCGGCCGACGGCACCGTGGTCGGCTCCTACAGCTACATCTCGCCCGAGGGCGTGCCCGTCAGCGTGCGCTACGTGGCCGACACGCTCGGCTTCCGGGCGGAGAGCGACGCGCTGCCCACGCCCGTGCCCACCGAGTACCCGACGCCCGAGGTGCCGTCCACCGAGGCGGCGCCCGGGGTGCGCACCGTGCAGGAGGGCTACTCGGCGCCGGAGCAGCAGGTGGTGCGGGCCCAGCAGCCGGCCGTCGAGTACGAGCCCGTCTACGAGTACCGGCCCGTCTCCCAGTGAGACTGAGCACGGCCTCGCCGCCGCCTGTCCATCGGAACCGCCTTCGCCATTGACCGACGCCATGTCTGGAGACACGCTACGTCTATTTATGTGTGTGTGAGAGAGCGGGACCAAATCACCGCTGTATTTATGGTGTGAACTATCTGTGTACATGAATACATTTCACTTCAGCGAGCACTCTCAATGCCATGGGTATGGTCATAGTAGAACAACCAGCTACTCTAACGCGCCTAGAGGACTTACAATGAATCTAGAGAGTGGAACTGGGGGCTGTTACGGAACGAAGTCACGTAGGACGTGTGAATCTTGTAGATTAATGGGACATTTCACTCAAATCCCCCTCAAACACTAAGCCTACTCCCAGCACAAATACAAAAGTAAAAACACTATAAATGACCACTTTTCAGGCAGGCTCGAAGGGCGCATTATCCAAACGTAGTAAATGGGTGAATGGCTGAGTGAAAAAGCCAGTGAATGAACGCGTGTGAGAGTCTTTCAGTACAAGCGACTGGGTGCTACGAAGCGGACGAAACATGAGTGATGGAGTGGCATCATCTCGAGCCATTGCGTTGCGTCACGCGTTGACAGCGTAGTATTGCGTACAGAGTTCTCACCGCTGACCTCGATTGACTCGGCAGACAGCATCAGCATATTCTATAACACAATGTCTGACTGTGCTGACTTTTCCGAGAGCTGAACGACGCTAACTTTGAACCATCTGTCTAGGTAGCACACAAAATATGCGCAAGCTTCCTTCGCTCAAAGTGAAATTTCGCGACGAAAATATAGCCACCTCCACCTAATCCACAAATTCGGCATTTCGTTCACGTCATCTCTCCTGGGTTTGACGTCACCCAGCTGTCTCAGAGATGAGTCTGGGCCTCGGGCATACCACCTCTCACCCCCGCGATTACAAGCCCTCTGGTTCCCTGCCCACCATTCTCAGTGCACAGCTTTCCTTGCACGTACACTTTTGTTTTTCGGTGCATGGAAACAGTTCACCAAAAGCAATCCTGCCGTTCAAGTTGAAAGGTTCGATTTACGTCTGCACAACGAAAATGCGATCACATCTCTGGCGTGCGTGGAAGCCTGGGCCGGCCGGACTCCCATGGCACGTTTACTTATCACACCCTCTTAGGTTCCTCTGCATCAGTAACGCTCTGCCCACGTCCGGAGCGCGCGGCTGGGTTCGTCCTCAGCCTGCCTTCTAGCCTTGGCACCGCAGCCGGGAGGGCAGCTCACGTGGCGGGTGACGTGTGTTTACAGCGCGCTGCCGCCTGAATCTGGCGCCCCGACCACGTCATAGTCTACACGTGCCCTCAAGCATCGCTGGTCGAGATGAAGCTGTCTTGTAACGCTGACTGTGACGTCTTACACTTGCGGGACACGTTTTCATATTGTTGCTCTGCTCACTTGTTGGCTTTGCGCGAGATGCGGATGTGTGTGCGGGGTGGGGGTGGGGTGCGGAGGGGGATGCCCTTTTGAGTGTGTATTCTATGCCACTGCGCATGTCGCATGTTTCCATCTTTGCATGACTAGGGTCCATGAAAAGCCCTCTTGGCTTGGACAGTACCACGGGGATGGGACCCCGATGTAACAATAAGTAAATCAGTGAGCAAGTCAACAAGTGAATGAATTCGCCCATTGGTGAATGACTAAATTAAATGAGCGAGTGAGCATTCGATCGTAGCGAGCAAATGGGCGCTGTATTACGATGTAGGGCAAACTATTCTTAATGAACTATGCGCATACAACAATACCATCTGTTCACTTAAACGATATCGTTTCTTGTAAGTCAGATCATGCAAATCTGGACATGAATACCCGATTTTCAGGTCATGCAAGAGTTTTAACAGGCGGTGAATGGCAGAATTCGAGGACGTGAGGTGGGTTAGTGCAAATAAATGGTGGGTTCGAGACTCTCCGAAAGCAAACGTTTCGCCAAACGGAGCCATCTTCACCATCAGGTGTCATGCCATGCAGTGGTACGAGGGTCTGAATATCCCTGAACAATACCTGGCTGACAGACCGGAACAATATTATCTCAATTACGACCATGTGGTTGGCGTGCGTCAGTGTTCACACATTACGCCATGCTTATCTACGGCTGTACCCTCAAAGCCAACAAGGTTTAATCTTTGCGACTAAATGGCACGTGACCTGTAACGTTTGTGAACCACTGGTCCAGCGGCCCACACTGGCTTCGAGCCAGTGTAGGTAGCGCAAACGCAAGTTAGAATTCTCCCCATTTCTGAGCAGGAACACCGTACCAGTAATGCCAAAACGTCGCTCTGATGATCATACGCCTCACTCAGACCCGTAGCCGCTCTGCGCATGTTCCCATGAGATGGACAATCAAATAGGAAATAAATGAAGCAAGTAAACGACATAAACCTTGCACGACTGACCGCAAAACCGGAGCCAAACCAACGAACACATCCGTCTGGTCCAACATCGGAAGCCATTGAGTGTGATCTCACTGTTCCGCCCGAGTCAGAATATTTGCATAGTGAGTCATCATCGCCCGCCAAATCACGACCTTGAAAGCCGCTTCAGGTCCCTCACCATTATGCAAAACCGTCGAACCAAACGCTAATGCTCTCCTTGTTGGTGGCGGCGGCGGGCCGCCTTCAGCGCCGGCCGGCACCGCCTGCCGGACTCGGCACACTCACGACTCGGGCGGGGACAACAGGGGCTACATGACTCGGCCCAGCCGGACTTACTCGTTTTGGGAGTCAGGTACACGCTGATGGCAGTGATAGGATCGTCGCTGGCGTCATGGTACAGCTCCGTCACCAGAAGGTCGTTGTCCTTCATACGCAGCGGGAATTTTTGCATGTCTGCGGAACGGACAGGACGGACTTCGGCAGATTGCCCACGTATACTGAGCTGAGGGGCGCCGAGCGGTGTAAGTGACCAAGCACGTCACTCCAGTCAGCACCCAGCACAGCACTCATCCCCAGTGGGGAGGCGGTTAGCCTTAAATCTAGCCATTATCCTTGAAAGCACGCGTTCAGTGAATTGCCACATAATGTGCTACCCTCGTGGCATAAGGGAAGCATGCTGGACAACTGATCCCGCGGAACTAAGTAACAAAATCCAGGGGCGAGAACGGCGTTTGGCCTCGCTGACGCGGAAAGGTCGACTAGGAGCTGGCAACGTGGTTACACACGGTCCAGCACGGCCGCGTCGTGCCACCGTAGAGCGCGCAGAGCCCTGAACAACTCCCTCTGGCAAAAACGTCGGGAGCGGGATCTCCTAATAAGATGGATCAACAAAAAAAGGCTGGGAAGAGCCGTTGCCGTGTACCGCGACGCTGCTAAGGCGGGACGGCGGCAGAGCGGCAGGTCCACCACTGACCGATGTAGTAGATGGAGCCGTTGGTGCCGCCGAGCAGGAGGAAGCTGCCGGCGCGGTCGAAGCTGGAGATGTGGCCCACCTCCTGCGCCTGCCAGTGGTGCGTCATGGCGTGCCAGACGCCGATCCTACCCACCGACGACAGCCCCACCAGCTGCGGCCCGATGAAGAACAGGTGCTCCACTGGTACGCCCAGGTTGAACTGGCCTGGGGCGCGGCAGGGGGGTGGTGTCACGAGCGGCACAGTGAAGCGCCAGGGGTACGACGTCTGGGGGGAGGACGGCGTCGAGAGACAAGTGGAGTCGAAGCGCGAATGCCTACCTCATATCGTCGTGACACAGAAAATATCAATGGTTTGCGCTCGCTTCGCTGCGCGAAAGGGCAATGCAAGTGGCGCAGGCATCACCGCCATCCGTGACGTAACGTTGAATCGTGTCTCAAAAGCGTGAAGCGGATCTCAGGTATCACTTGTAGCTGTTTTTCATTCCCGGATCACTTGGACGCGTTACCCGCGTAACACCGTTCCGCGCACTAAAGACAACAAAGGAACATTATCTAGTTGTGGTTTCAACTTGCAGAGAGACGGCTTGGTTGTTCCAAGACACATCTATACCCATCAACCGCCGACATGGTTCCAGGTTACAGTGTGAGGCCTGAACCGATGCCAGCCGCCCCACCGACCGCTCGTCGTGCATGGAGGAGCCGCTCCGACGGACCTCAAAACCCATCGCCCTCGCCAAGAGCCGGGAGGGAGCCTGGAGCCAAGGCACGCGCCACTCACCGACGTCCGACTTAGAGCCATCCTCGGAGATGCCCCAGCGGTGTGGACCTCAGTCCCCCGGCTCCCACCCCCCCCCCCCCCCGCCGGGAGCCGAGGCGCGCGCCACTCACCGACGTCCGACTTGGAGCCGTCCTCGGAGATGCCCCAGAGGTGGACGGTGCCGCCGCAGCTGATGCCCAGCATCTTGGTGCTGGTGTCGGCCACAGAGCCGTTCGGCACCACCTTGGCGTTGATCGCCACACGGTCTATGGTGGCCGGGATGTGCGGCGATGTGTAGAACAGGTGCCAGCCCGTGGAGTCCTTCATCCTGGACGGGTCCAAGCGATCACCTTAGCATTCATCCAATGCACCGTGAGATAGGCACTTACACGAACGCCATTGATTCCGTCACGTGTATCAAGTCTGGGAGAAAGGGTTACGCCTCAAGTCTGGGAGATGACTATGACCACCTGTTGGCAGTGATTCACACGCAATATGGGCTGGATACAGCCTCTTTAAAATTCACCGCAGCAAACAATGTGGCACATCTGCAACACATAACAGCCAAATGTCCGCGACTACCACCCGACAAAAAACAGAGCCCATGGCAGTGGGAGAGCTGTGGGAAAGGGACGGCAATCGCGTCAAGTGACCATGCACAACGATAAGTCAACAGTCCTGCCCGAATGACGTGAAACGGGTAATGCGATGCCGTCTGTCCCGTGCCCCGGGCCACGTGCGCCCGAATTCAACCCGGGCGGTCGATCACGTAACCGGCCGGCCGGTTGGGCCACAGAGCCCGACTAGGATTCGTGACACTTCAGTCGGAGTAGCGGCTGTCGGGCAACGGGAGCACCGGCAGTGAGGATATAACAGGAACGAGACCTTCAGAGCTTCCGCACATTCCGACGTCTTTCCGCGACAGGAACTTGGTCAGACCCGGACACCCGCACATAGCAACAGCACTCAAAAGCCCTCCTGCTCGAGGCGTCATAACCAGCAAGCACAGACACCGTGAGCTTATGAGAAACTTGACGCCCGTCCATCACGGTCCTCAGGCATGGGCAGTGTCCGTCACTGTCCTCGGGGATGGACAGCCCTCCTCGCAGTCCTCATGGATGCGTAGCGTCCGGCGTTGTCCTCAGGGATGGGCAGCGTCTATCGCTGTCCCCAGGGATGGGCAGCGTCTATCGCTGCCCCCAGGGATGGGCAGCGTCTATCGCTGTCCCCAGGCATGGGCAGCGCCCGTCGCTGTCCTCAGGCATGGGCAACATCCGGCGCTGTCCTCAGGGATGGGTAGCGTCCGTCGCTGTCCTCAGGGATAGACAGCGCTCGTCGTTGACCTCCCTCTCCCCTAAAAACGCCCCCCGGTGCCGCTGTGCTGGTACAGAGCACCGCACCCGAGAGCCTCCATTGTCCCCTGAGTACAAGCTCCACGAGGACGCCTTTCTCGCCACATCTCGCCACCGGGGTGGTGACCTACCGATAGCAGGAGACGTGGTGCGCGTAGGCGGCCACCAGCCAGTTGTGGTGTCCCCGGATGAGCCGCACGCCGGCCGGCTCGGCCCAGCCGCCGCCAGGCGGCGCCAGCAGCGGCCCAAGGTCGGCGCGCAGAAGGCGGCTCAGGTCGGCAGACGAGCTCCGCGAGTGCGCGTGGCGGAGGTCGAGCGAGCCGCCGCGAGAGTGGCCCGGCCGGGGCAGCGCCGCCGGCGGCCGTGGCGCCAGGCCGGCCACGAACCTGACGACGGATCGAGGGAGGGACGGTGAGAAAGCGTCGAGGCGAGGCAGGAGAGCGGGGGTCGGGTGGGGGACGCGGAAGCTGAGGAGGCCGCGAACCTGACGACCGATGGAGCGGCGGTGAGAGGGCGTCGAGGCGAGGCAGGACAGCAGGGGGTCGGGTGGGGGACGTGGAAGCCGAGGAGGCCGCAAACCTGACGACCGACGGAGCGGCGGTGAGAGGGTGTCGAGGCGAGGCAGGTCACGAGGCCAGGGACGGCGGGGGTTGAACGGGGGACGCGGAAGCTGCGGAGGCCACGAACCTCCCAGCGGACGGAGGGACGGTCAGACAACGGTCAGGGCTAAGTCATGACTCGAGAGCCTGCCAGATGGGGGAGTTAAATAGGGATGTGTTGAGGGGACAAGTCGAGAGCCTGACTGCAGGGGAGAGATGCTCAGGTGGCAGGAGTGGTGGTGACGAAGAAAGTAGTGAAGCGCAACAACTGCCAACCCTCTCACTTGCAGAAGTGAGATGCAAGGGCAGTGGGCCAGAGCGGGAAGACACATAATATCAGGACCAACAGTGGATGTGGTGTGACTAGGCGTGATTATGGTTATCGCTTTTACTCCTAGCTGAAAGCCGTACAGGTGACTAATGCGACGATGCAGTATGACAATCTGGTATACAGTGCAATACAGCTAGTTACAATACAAAACGACAAGAGCAAGTCTGTCCGTAAGTCAATGACAGTCAATCGCAGGAAGTCAGTTAAAACAACTTCCACGACAGCGAACATGGCTTCTATCGATGCTAGTCCAACCTGGGCGGTGCACGATCCGGACCAGTGAGCTCATCAATGACCGAGAGCTGGGTCAACAGTGGTGAGTCACGTGACTCGTCCATGGCCACCGCATTGATCACGTGTCATAAAACTGGCCCAGGCTCAGCGGCTAACTGCACGCGGCCTTCGGTGATAGGCACACCGTGGACACGACCGTCGCCAGTGTCACTGCGTGCGAGTGAATGAAATTCTGTCGACCTCAAGTCATGGGGCTGACTATCTCCTAATGAATTTATCTGAGGTCATCATAGTGACCTGGGGTCATCATACTGATCTGGGGTCATAGTACTGACCTGGGGTTATCACACTGACCTGGGGTCATCACGATGATCTGGAGGGGGTCATCACAACGATCTGGAGGGGGTTACCACACTGACCTGGAGGGGTCACCACACTGACATTGGGTCTCCATACTGACCTAGTGCCATCACACTGACCTGGGGTCACCACACTGATATGGGGTCATTAAACTGACCTGGGGTCATTACATCAACCTGGTGTCACTACACTTACCCTCTGATGACCTCCGCCATGGCAATCCAACTGACCCGACAAAACCAGGGCGTCTTTAGCTTATATAACACTCCTGTGGTCCCCAGTCTGATCCACACCGGTCACTAGTCTGACCAGACAGTGCGGTGGGAAGCCCGCAGCGGGCCGACTGACCTCAGGTCGGCCGAGGACTGCCGGGAGTGGGAGCGCGGCGTCTCCGGCAGGCGGACGATGGAGCCGGGCCGGACCGCCGCCGCCGCCTCCAGCTGCTGCTCCTGCTGATGCGGCGACGGCGGCAGCGCTGCCGACCGGGACCGGTGCGGCGTCGTCAGCCGGGCGGCGGCCATCGCGGCGAGCACCCGACACGGGAGACACCGGGGAGGGCCACGGCAGTACGCGAGGCACAGCAGCGGCTCTTGACGGTCCGCCTCAAAGGCACGCCTTTGTCCAATGACAACGATTGGGGACGAGGGACGAGGGAGGGACGATCACAACTTTCGTTACAGCCGATCGATACTCAGCCTTACACTCTGGCAGCCGTCACCGTTAGCTAAGACCCCCTCTCACGTCGCGCCGAACACGAGACTCCTGATCAGTCTCAGCAGGTCGGTGTGACATCACACAGCAGTGGCCCTGATCAGCCCCGCCGGCGTGGGGCGGCGCCCGCCGGCGCGGGTCGGCGCAGCACACTGACCGGCCGGCGGCAGCAGGCCGTGGAAGAGCACGCTGCCGCAGGTGGGCGCCGCCAGGTCCTGACACAGCGCCAGCCGCCTCACCAGCGGCTGCAGCCCGTAGAACTCGGCCTCGTGCCGCAGCGCGTCCAGCTCCAGCGCGCTGCCGGCCGGTCACGGCGGCGTCAGGAGAGCGGGCCACACAGGGCGCGGCACGTGGGCGGCACCGCCACACGGGCGGCCAGAACGCGCCATGCAGGACGACGTCGGCATGGGTGTTGCAATCTACATCGATCGGAGCATAATTATTGTAGCGTGATTTTGACGATGGCGTGAAGCATGCCACTGTGACAACGGTTGGCTTTTTTGCGCGGACGGTGCACACGCGGTGCTGATCGATTGACAAAAAAAGAGCTGGCTCGTCCCTGGGCCCGACTTGGCCATCACCTGTTAAGTGGCATGATGAACAGGAAGTCGAACTCTCGCAAAGGAAGTTACAATGCATGGTGCGCTCATCGAAATGACGCAGCACATCTATACATTTCGGACGTTAAGTGCATGTAGGTAGCTCACCTTAGGTCAATGTCCCTGGTGCGCAGGTAATTGAGGATGACGCGGAACAGCTTTGGGTCACGATCGATGAAGATGGCGCCGGTTTCATCGCGCATGCTGGAGATCCTGCCACTGAGCAGGGCGGTGAAGAAGGTGTCTTGGATCCAGGTCAGCGTCTGTCTGGACGTAGAGAACCTGCCCAGCCGCGGCCCCCAGTCAGAATCGGTGCCGCCGACGAGCACGCAGGACGTTCTTTTATTTAAAACAATACACGCAATAGCACCATTACAGAAATGACGCACAGAAAAATGCTCTTGACCTTGCAGCACCGACACACGGGCTGAGAGTTTACGCGACAAGTTTTGTAAATGGCCAGCAGAAAAGCCCAACACACAGCAATTCATACCACATATGGATAGAAGGACACATAAATTGGTAATGCTAATTTACATAGAGAGTTAATGTTGATGTATCACTGTCCACTCCTAACATGCTAAACAAACAAAAGGAGCATGGAGGTAACAGTGTGCATCATTGCAACAATGTACATGGAAGTTTCATGAAACTTATGACACACAACTTACCTGACACCCCCCACATTGAGATTGATAATTTCTGAAAGGCTTGCCATTGCTGAATAGTCACTGAAGCAAATCCTGGAACTGAATGCATGACAAGTTCACACCACTGATTGCCATGATGCACACAACACTAACTCAGTTTGTGAAAATAATATGACATTCACTTGCTGAAATGCATAGGTGCTGCAGCCTCTCTGATAACAGCTGAGCTTCACATAGGTAAGCAGAGCTTGTGTGCTAGCCATGCCACCCAAGGCAACATACCACACACACACACAAACTCAAAGCTCACTGCATTTCAGGACAGCCAATTGTGCAAACTGCTGAGATTATGACTCAGTGTAGGACATTGTGCTTCAGAAGAGATACATGAACTTAATTCCTACAGCACAGACCTGTTTGCTTTTGGAAACCTGTAGGCTAGGATATAAGCACATGTGAAAGACAGGTTTGGAGCAAAAGTGTTCAGCAGACTCAATCCCAACTGCTGCCAGCACCAGCAGTAGTAGGAGGGTAGCTGTAATGTACATTTTCCTCTTTTTTCTACTTTGTATCCACCTCATCATGGTGAAGGCCAAAACAATATGCCACCAATGCTTCTGATTTTTGCACTGGCCTACCATTCTCCAACAGTAAGCAGGTCAGCACTATGAGGGCTTAATATCATTTGCCTATTCCAGGGCTTATTGTGCATATGATTAAAACAAAAGTTGTGCCTTACTGAAATGTTGTGAACTCACAAGACATGCAACCTTTTTTGAATGGTAGGGCTTATAAAGATAAGGTTTTTGCCCCTACAAATCACAAATGCATGCAATATTGTGACTTTTATAAGCTGCTTTCAACCAACACTCTGGACTAACACAATATCAATGTCTGTGATATGGTGACTTGGGATCTGTCCTCAGCCAATGCCTTTGACTAAAATATGCATAATTCATTATCACTACCTAAGTATCACAACACACTCCAGCTCCATGGTATTCAGGAATTTATTATCACATAATCTAGTGTAAATGCAAAACATCCAGGACAAATGACAGCACCAATGAATCACCCAGACATATTGTCATGAACACTTACTGAACAAGGTTTAATTGCACCCAGACCTTTTACAGCTCTTGTACAGACCTTAGTAGAATGTCCAGAGCCTATTGAGTCTTATTACTGATGTAAAACACCCTCATACTGCTGTGCTCTGCATAACAAACATAGTCTTGGCAGCAGGATGCACCCCACCACAGCAGGCAAGTGTGCACATGAACCCCAGTGTTCTTGCTTGGGTCATGGGCAGCCAATGACACTGTACAGGGCAATTGCCTGCCCGCTGTACCAAAATTCAATATTAGCTCCATGGGGCTGCAGTGGGAAGAACATGAGAACAACCTGTGTATTCCCTATCCAGTTCAATGTAATGAGGCCCCATTGCCAAGTACTTGGGCTTCCAGCTTCTAGAAATACAGAATATTTTGCTGAAATATGATGCCACTCAGGGTACTATGTAGACACATACTCCATGCCAGCAAGTACAACATGCTTTGCATTTCTCAAGACTGCACAGCATGTAATCTATATGAAAAGGTTTTCTTCTTTGAATACTCATGTATAAGTTCACAAGCACTCATGTAGATAAGCTTTGACAGGCATGTATTTCAATTTCATGTACAGTTTTATAAGATTAGTTCATAGTTATCACACCCAATAAACTAATTAGGTATATATGCATATACATACAAGTGTGTGTGTGTGTGTGTGTGTGTGTGTGTGTATACACATATTCACACAAATGATTTGCCATGGATAAATCCTGCTAATGCTATGACAAGTATTTAATGCCTCTTTTTTACAGCTTGCAGCCAATGATTACTTAGGGCTCTCTATGATGCATATCACAATAGCAGAAATAGGAATGTGACCCACATCATAAGGCACAATGATATAAACATAATGAGTTATGATGCTTCACCATACAAAAATATGGTAACCATGGTCTATAAATTTAAGGCTGGGCATCCAGTGCTTTTGGTTTCATGCATAATCATTCAGCAGCTTGAAAGTTTTGCAGGTAGAACACAATCAAAATAACCAAAACCCATATGTCCTAAGCCTACACATGCTGTCAATAAGCCTGGGCATCTAAATGCACCCACTTGAGTGCTTAACTTTTGTTGAAAAGTGATGAAATGTGTTGCCAAGATAAATTTCCCAGTTACAGGCACTGGCAGTCTGTGTTCTGGAACTACTCCTGTCACAATAAGCCATTGCTGGCACAATGTAAGCTGAGCTATAAGATGACAGCCAATATGTCTCTTGCCTGGAATTGGCTGCATACCAGTATACATATCATAGCAAACATGCAAATGAAATGTTTGGGGCAGACAGAATCCTGCCCAAGAGAGGATAATGAGTTGCCCCATTTAAGGCAGATTTTGTTAATCTTACTTATCCCCAGAAACATGATGTAATATCAAATTTGGTCATTTTCAATGATCTTATTAGGCTCTGCATAGTGGAACACATTATGATGACCAAATCAGTCCGAATTCAATAATTTCTGCCCCATCAATTTGATGGGCTCTTTCAAAGTGGAAGTTGTGCTTCACCGATGTTCCAATGAGATACTCTCAAACTATCACATCTTGATCAATAGGCTGTGTGGTTTCATTTGCCATATACTATAACCATGTCCCTACGTTTCTCAATTGAAAACAAAAAAATTCAGCGAGCCGAAAAATATGTTAAACAGTTCGAGGGAAGAACCGCACCACTGGACTTTACGTGCACACCGTACATCAAGTCTTGAGCAGCGAAACCAACTAATTCTGCAGTGATGTTTGCAACCGATTATCCAGCACTGAATGCATCCAGTTGCCTCACCCCCCCCCCCCCCCCCCACTTACCTTTGCTCACACAAAATGTAGCCCAATGCTGAGTGGAGTGTTTCATTCCCCCTTCTGCTTCAAAACAAATGAAATCCTAAACATATGACAAATATAACGTACAAGAGACACCCTGCTACCAAATTTAGTCTTCGGCATAATTACTGGATATGGCAGTGATTTTTTTGAAAATTTGTGCGCCAACTTTTCTGTGGTTGGTCCGTGGTGTGCTGTGTTCAACCTCTTACAAGTCGTACGTTGCATCAAAAGGTTGCTCGGGGTGCGGATGACTGGTTGCGGATTGTCACGTGGGTCATGTCATCTACGCGATACAACGCCCGCTGGTCCCCATGTTGTTGAAGCGAGGCCATTTATACGTATTGAGTTGCATGCATGTTTTGTCACCTTTGCGCCATAAATGACGTACAAGTGTGCCTTATTTATCTCGTAGAGGTAAATCGGTACGGGTTATATTTGTTCTGAACGTTCATTGTGGTGCAATCATTGCAACGATGCGGTCCGGTGTGGGCAAGAAGGTGTTTATGCAATATATATGAGAGCTGCTTGTGTTGTGTTGCAGTGCATAGCAATAGAGGGCTCCAGGCATTGTGCAAGAACCAAAGCCTATTCCAAAGCATCATCTGGCGGGGTGCTGAAGGACTGCAAGGAAGGTGGTGTCCAATCTCAAAAGGCAACAGGGCATCATTAATTTTGTAAGTAATTTCCAGTGGTTAAGCAAGATTCTATACCTTTCACCTCTTTTTGCCTCACCAAGTGCATAATTGTGCTATTGCCAATAGTGTGTTCACCGAGCTTTATGGGCATGCCCACAGTTGCATTCTAATTTATGAATTCTGTAGTGACCAGGCTTCACATTTAGCTACCTATTGGTTCCCTGTTGTGATACACTGAAGGTTGGGTTACATTAAGAAACCTCCATAGGTGTTCCAGTGAGCATATTTTTTCAGGCTGCTTGATGGCAGCAAATGGAAGATGTGCATAAGGAGTAACATTCATAACTGTTTTCTTGAAGCTTCAATGACAGGACATCATTTTTACATGTCTTTATGAAAATGTCTGAGGACCACTTCCAGCAAAATACATATTTAGTTGTGTTTCATGCACTGGTTGTGCATTACCATCTTGTCGCCATTAATCTGAAAAAGCTTCAGAACATTTCACCAGTGAATGTTTTTAGAATTTGGTTCACTGTTCAATTTTTCATGGTCTTTGCAGTGCTATAGTGAATGCATTCATACAGTATGTTGTTACCCATGCATGAGGTGTCATGGGCTATGGATTTTCTCTGATGCCAGCTTCATGTACCAATGTGTCTGGTCATAATGATGTTTAGATGACATGGTGTTTCTTGTTAATGATTCTTTATTATTTACCTTGAGTCATATTCTTACAAATATGATTAAAGGTAAATATGAGTAAAAGTAAGCCCAAATACCAAAAACCACTTGGAAATAGATATATCTGTAATTGACCCATTAAAATGTGTGCCATTAAAATTCACCAAAATGCTAGGAAATAGTTAGCTTGTGTTATTCTAGTGCACAAATGTAATGCTTTTAGTGGTGTGGAGTAAGCAGGATAAGGTACATTATCATGATTTAGCCTGAGATTTCTTCAAGTCTTATCAGTCATAACCATGCAGGTATGCACACCTAAGATAATGGAGCCAGGCTGCTTTAGGTATAAATACAACTGGCTATGAATAGAGCTTTAGAAGAACTGCTTGATCTGTTCTGATCTGATCTGGTCTTCTGAAGGCACTGTACAAAGGTGTGAACAGAAGTTTCGTGATGTGACCTGCTGATTCACAAGTTACATTTACTTGGAAATTGGTTGGTTGCTTTGGTTATCAAGATCTGACATCAGTTGCTAAAAACACTGGAAAACATATGAATCTGTGTTTTGCACATGAAACTACATGACTGGCTGCAGCATTTTATTCATATTCTGGGGTTTCTCTAAAAAATTTGCTGATATACTGATCCTGTTAGTGGTTGCCAAATGCTGAATAAAGCAATGTTTGGATGTTTCACAAGTGAAGCAAATGATCATGTTGATGATCACCATCATTTCCTGGTGCATTACACTTTTTAATACTAGCATTCCAAAGTGGTCATTAATTAGTTGCCCTACAGTTACTTCAAAGCTTAATGTGACACATTGATTGACACCATGTGGTACCATGGGACACAAAGGTTGAATGGCTGTCTTCATTTACAGCAGTGATATTTTACTGCAAATGACCAGCTGATCATTGAAGATATTTGGACATCATCTGGTGTACTGCCTAGTCCATAATCCCAAGACAGGCTAGAGTCTGCCACCAACTGAAAAAATGTGTGCTTGGTGACATCACTCCATCTATGGTGCTCACTGCTCTCTGACTGCCTTGCTGCTGCCACTTATGATCTCCCTTTCTTCTGGAAAATGAAATTATCATTAGACATCATCTAGTTCATTAAAATAGTGGCACCAGCCATCGACAAGACCCACTAGACAGCCGTCGGCGTCGAGTGGCGCCTGCGCGCTGCATGCGGTGTCTGACGGCGCGCCGTTGCAGACATGATGTCGCTGGGCCGGCTGACGCTGGGCGTGTCTGCTGGGCTGGGCGGCTGGCTGGCCGGCTGGCTGGCGGGCCGGGCCGAGCCGGTGCGCCGCGCGCCTCCCGGCCACCCGCTGTTCGGCACCGTGTCGGCCGCGCTGCCCATACCGAGCGACGCGCAGGCCCCCGACGTGCGCGCCGACCAGCAGCCGGCCAAGAACGCCGGCCGCGTGGCCCAGGTGGGTGGGTTGGCCGGCGTAGAGCTCGGATGGGGTCGGCTGCGCCTGCCGCCGAGCAAGGTCACAGGCTGGCCAGATAGCACAACTGGAGGATGAGTCCTGTGGTGTGGATGTTCGGTGGTTTTGAGTGACCTGGGTGGCAAGTGTGCCTGTGATTACTGTCAGGATGTTGTCATATGGTGCAATGCAATTTATGTGGAAGAAGATTAACCAGTTCTTATTCAGAAGTGTAGTATATGCCACTTCTGTCATCACTTGTCATTATTTTGTATGGTATCAGAGCACTTTCTGCATTGTAATTCAAAAGTGTTTTGCTTTATAAAAAAGTTTAGTAACCACAAGACTTGACACATAAAGATAGTACCAAGAACAAGACACATGTCACAATTGTAAGGCTTTCTCGGAGTCCGTTTTTCAAGTTGTTTCAGGCTAGACAAATTCAGACTCATCCTTTTTTTTGGATCAAGACTTTTTGAAAAGGAGCTTCAAACATGCTATGTGGAGTGTTGGTGGACTGTTAAATGTTTCATTTTAGATAATTGGCACTGCATAAGCTTAGAAGTCAATTGTCCTAATTGAAGTCTCCCTTTAATATGCTGCAAAACCTGGTTGTTGTGCTTGTTGAGATCATGAACTCATGCACCAGCTTTGCTCCCAATCAAAGTAAACACCCATGCATCTTTTTAGCATGTATTTCAATATTAAGTATTTCTGTTCCATACATCACATAAAGCTCCACTTTTAAGCTACTGGTACATTGAACACAGCTTGCTGTTCATGCTACATGACTTACCAGTGTTACAAGCTATTCTACAGTCATTTCTGCCATGTGACCTAGCTACACATACTTTGGTAGAATGCCTTTCCACCATCTGCTGTCTTTACTTCACATTTTACATGCAACTACCATTACAAATGCAAACAAATACTCTTCAACACCTTAGGTGGATGACCTGCATCATGAATGCAGCTTATTCTGGAAGCACTCCTACTTGTAACTGCCAGTTCTTTACATGTTTTTTTTCCCAAGCTCACACTAAGTGTGCGGAGGAACCTTGTTGGCAAGAGTATTATCATTCAGAAGGTTCTGCGATGATGAGAAGAATGGGCGCAGAGATGGCTTTGGTATGGAGGTGATGCTCACTGTATCCATTTCTGGTCCAGAGTCAGACACATACTCAAGCTCATTCAGGAAGTCATCCAGCTCTCCAACTTCATTGGCCAACTTTGGATCAATGTCCTGGTCCTGATCCAGTCCCTGAAGGTCCTCTGAGACCTTGAATCTTTTCCAGATGGTCATGAACTTTTCCTTCAAGTTCCTCTGTCTCATGTTTGACCCAATGTGCTTGATGGATGGGGGCTTTCCTCTGGAATCCAGTACAGGCTCAGAGTCAGAGCCCTCATCATTGGTGCTGTACTCCTCTTCTTCTTCAGAGTCATACCGATATGGTGTGTCCATGTTCTTTGGCATATGCATGTCATCCTGCTCCACAGGCTGGCTGACCAGTGACTCCATGGTCAGAATTGCGGCCAGGTTTTGACGCTCTTTGGGGTCAGAGTACAGCCTCAGGTCCTTATCAACAGATCTTTGCAAAATTTGTGACATATTTATCACACCCACAGCCAGAGTTTTGAAACCCAGAATGGTACGGTTCTTGTAGCGCTTCCGTCTTTGGAGCATGATCTGAAGCTTGTTACCCTCTCCTTTCAAATAGTGAGGGTACTGCATTGAGAAAGTCAGATCCAGCTCAGTGTCCAGGAGTCCTGTGGGCTGCAGTGGGATCTCATTTGAGCGCAGAGTTCTTTTAGCGCTCTGCATCTTGACAGCAATCAGGAGCGACCCCAGATCAGAGCTGAATGGTCGCACAACATTCAGGCGAGCAAGTTTCAGTGTGCATTGTCTTGCAATGCAGATAGGTGATGTCCGCTCCACTTCCCAAGTTGCAAAAAGCCTCATGGGCGTGGGCTTCGCACTAGCGTTGGAAGGGGCCTTGGAAGGTTTCTCTGCCATCTTGATGGTATGGTTCGTCCAAATTTATAAGAAGGAAGACCAGGGATGTGAAGAGACGCACGTATTGCCTACTTCGCCAGCATTTAGACAAAATTCGCCCTCACTTGCGGCGACGCCCCACCCGCCACATTCTGCGCGTATCACGGGCTGATCAATGTCGAGCCGTGCGCAGACTGGATTTGTTTTGGTTGAATGGGTGCGGCTGGGCAAAGAGCACGTGATCAAATGACGTCATATACATTGTGGTGGACATGTAAGGGAAAATTATAAAAAGTGTAAGTTGTCTTGAGTTTTTCACTTCATTGCGTTTCAGTGATAATGAGGAAGCCAGCTTTTTTTGAGTCGTTTCAGCGTGCTTGAGTGTGAAATATTTGTTGTCATGTGACCATTTACTGGCCGTTATGTTAAGCTGCGTCGGTTTTGGCACCCGGCCGAAATCTGGCAGCATAATGATGGGAGTAGTTGCGTAGTATGTTTTTTTGCGTGTGGTACAAAATATGCTATAGTGCGATACAAAATATCCCGGCGTGGACTAGGCTCCTCAGCTGCGCACCAGTGACCGAAGAGGGCAGATTTGCCTCCCTCTCGCTTATCAAGAACGGCGGCCCAGATTCAAAAGTTTAAATTGCAATCGAAAGCGCCGTGGTGTGCGGTCTCAGACCACACAGCAAATTTTAGTTGAAGGATGCGTTAAGGTCGTAGGTCCAGGTCAAAGTCCAAAAGTGTTTCCTTGGGATATCTGACCGCTCCCACAACGCATTACAGTTAGAAACGTCTCTTATGATGTGAAATCATTGCGCCCTGATCAAACATAAGATATAAGAATGTATCCTTCACTACATAACAAGGTATCCGGTGGTACGCGCGGCGTACCGGGCCAAAAGCCAAGGTGGCGTGCTGTGAGAGCTGAGACCTTGGTCTTTGTGTATATTTCGTTCTTTTAGTCCGTCATTTGTGTCATATCATGTCATTATCTGTGATTGGTCTATTTGTTTTTATTTCTGTTCTATCAAAACGCAAGGTGGAGAGGTTTAGCCGCAATTATGGGTATCAGACACGTGAGCAAGACCTATTTCTTGTTCATAAACCGTCTAAGGTCGAGGTCACATGGAAGACCTCGGTGGCGAATAAGCGGCTGGGCTGGTTTCGCATTGTTTTCGACGGTTTCTTTATGCAGGCAGCGCTACCTGAGGCCATCTAACTCCGCCACCAGTCACGTGGTCGTCGGTTGGGGTGTGGGCGTGCACCTGACAAACGGTTTTCTCCGCCCCGGTATCGCCGGTCTGTCGGTCCGACCGATCAGTAGTCATCCGATAACCCATCGGTTGCCAGGCTAGAGATTGGGTATCCTCGGTTTCTTGCGCGCGCGCGGACGTCAGGGCTATCAGTTTGTGCGCAATTGACGTGTGGAGGCTTACATAAAACTGGGACTAACGGGTTTCGCGTAAGGGCGATGAGCAAATGCTGACCTTGTTTGCTCAGTTTTTGCTGCATGACGGGGTACAAACAAAAACCGTACGTTCTCCTTTGGGCCGGTCACGAGTAAATGTATGAACCATATTTTTTTCCGCGGAGACCTATGGGGACCGGGCTATTCAGCACATTTTGTGGATGTCGAGCAGATGCTAACCGGCTTTTGCCTCACTTTTCGCACGGCAACGATCATAAACGGACACCGCTCATTTTTGTCAGCTGACCTCGGTGAAACGATGGCATTTATGCGGTTTTCACGCGGCGACTAATGCAACACTGAGGCACAGTGTGGTTCATCATGCGGACAATAAGCACAATCAACATCACCAGAAGGGCGGAGCCTTGGAC
Source organism: Pollicipes pollicipes (assembly GCF_011947565.3). Classification (NCBI taxonomy): domain Eukaryota; kingdom Metazoa; phylum Arthropoda; class Thecostraca; order Pollicipedomorpha; family Pollicipedidae; genus Pollicipes; species Pollicipes pollicipes. Next base: position 30,575,286 of record NW_023596136.1, on the reverse strand, counting down.
CAGACCTGACCGTGGAGGGAGGGTAACCGGTTGACCCAAAAGTTTTACGGTTGGCTTTCTCTTACGACAAGATAAGTGCACACGATGAGCATGACCACTGTTGTGTGGCATGTGTGATACTGGATCGTGAGACGAACACTGGTTGTCACACAGTCAGACCAGTTCATGAATTTCATCAGACCAGTTCAAGACAAGACGGGAAGTTCAAGGGAGACGACTCGTCAGCCGCGGCGGCGCAAATGTGTGAATCCCCTAATTTGCCAGTGCACACAACTGCTCACCAACACTCACGCATGCCTGGTTGGAAGCCCTGCGGCGGGAACTCAGTCCGGCGCCGGCCCCTGACTGCTGACTGCTGACTGCTGACTGCTGACTGCTGAATGCTGACTCTGAGCGGCCCGCGGCCTGCCCGGCAGATCATGCGCTTTGGCTTCCCGGGCCTGGACAACGTCCGCTCCCAGAGCGACTACGTGCTGTCGTACGACCGTCGCGCGCGCGTGCCGATGTGGGTGTTCGAGCACCTCACGGCCGAGAGTGTTCGCCGCAACGACGAGGTGGACCGCGCCGGCTGCGAGTTCGTCGCCGACACCTCCGTCCATCCGTACTTCAGGTGAGCGCCGCAGCGTCGGCCGGTCGCGGCGCGGGACCGGGCCACGAGCCTCGGGCTGGAAGGGAGGCAACAGCCGCCGGTAGGTCGGTCCAGGACTCGGCCCGTGCAGAGATCCTCACGTAGCGATAGTCACGTAGTCATGTAGTAGGTAGTCGTAGTGATGTGCACTACGAAGTGTCGATCTGCGCTGCGGCTCTGGCTCACCAGTGATGCTGGTGTGACGGGATTGGCTGCGGAGATTGGGTCCAGGGCGCGGGCGCCGTCTACCCGAACATCAGCTCGGAGGACAACCGTCATCCGTCCTTGCGGTTGCGTCCCTGATGTCACAGCCAACGCGCCAGCCGACAGCTCTTGTCAGTACGACGATCGATGCTTTCGGAAGTTGCCGGCGTACCGCTGGCTACTTTCATCCTGTTAAAGTTTGAATTCCCGCTGACCACACTTCTTACGCGTTATTAGGCACAGGGCGCTGTGGCCTTACTGCGGGCTGTAACTGGGATGCAACTAGAGAACGCATGTAGGTCAGTCATTCAAGACACGCTAGTTCAGAGGTGGTTCGAATGATGCGTTTCTCTGGTCTCTTTTCTTCGTTCGAGCCCTTCGTTTGACATGGCAGCGGTGGTACCGTAGCGCGCGAGCCGAACAATATTGCACGGAACTCCGTGTCCACCTTCGCTCGATTGCTCGGAGCTGCAGACGGATTAGCATGTGATGTCTGGGACGCGAATACAAATGCATGCGATGTATGCAACGCGATGTCACTGAGTGGGGGAGCAATGGTCTTATCCGACTGTTTTGCTGCGACCTGACAAAGCTGGAGGGTGTCCCGAGATGACTCCACCAGGCGGTGAGACGCAAACTCCCGATTAGTATTATTAATATGTTTGAGCTAAGGAGGAAATCAGTCATAAGACTCTACACAATGGAAGTTGGCTTACCGTCAGCAACCTACATTAATATGCACTGCAGGCACAACCTACACACTTGGGGTCTGCACCGAACCTTTTTTTGTGGCTCAGTGCATCTGGTGTCGTGCTGCTGCACGGTGCTGCGACGGTGCGATGGACGGTGTGATGGATGCGGTGACCCTGGTGACCCGTGTGCGCAGGGCGGACAACAGTGACTACAAGGGGAGCGGGTACGACAGAGGTCACATGGCGGCGGCCGCCAACCACCGGCGCAGCCAACAGGAGCAGCAGGAGACGTTCCTGCTCTCCAACATGGCACCGCAGGTCAGCAGCGGCAGCCGCCCGTCACCTGCGCTGGTGATGAGGATGACAATAAACAAAGGGTGTGGTCGTGATATCGACTGTGGCGATGATGTTAAGTGGTCTCACGCTCAGCGTGGGTTTCTTATGCGAACGCGCGAACACGCGTGAACGCGCGTTGCCTTGGTGACGCCGGGTTGCACTTGTGCAGGAGCGCATGGGGTACTAGTGCAGCGCTACGGGCGTTGCAGACGCCAGACAGCGCGGTGACATGCGGCGCGCCAATCGAGCAGAGGCTGTTACAGCCCGCGCGTCACCGGTCTGACCTGAACCGGTGCGGCCACGTGCCCGCGCGCGGCCCGTCCCGCCGCTCGGCGCTCGACCCGTCCGGGCCTGCCCTCTGGTGGCCGCTGTCCGCCCGGCACGCCAGCGGCCCGTGCACTTTTGCTTTTTCTCGTGCGGTTTGGAGCTACTGCGGTGAAGACAAGGCAGTGCTTCGTGACCGCTCGCCATCGCCAGCCCGAGCTCAGCGCCCGCGCTGTGACCCCAGGTCGGCGTGGGCTTCAACCGCGACAAGTGGAATGACCTGGAGATGCACGTGCGCAAACTGTGCAAGGTGTACCCGAACGTGTACGTCTGCACGGGCCCGCTGTACCTGCCCAGGTACGTCGGTGGTGGTCTGACCAGCGTGTGTGGGCAGCGGGACTGTCGCCTACTGCGGCAGCCCTGGCACCAGTTTGGGGATGGGGACTGCTGCCGCTGCGTCGGATTGCGGAGCATAGGAAGGTAAAGGGTGCGATATGTCGGGTATCCCCATGGAATGGGATCAAATGATTTATTTGCTAACTTAAAAGGGACTGTAGGTAGGTTTGATTTTGCAGTATTCTTACTGGCGAGGTCGGTGACGCTCGATATAAGCTAGGAAGGCCTCGTGCTCCTGTTTTGGGTACGTGTTTGGGGGGGGGGAGGGTATTGTTAGTTGAGAACGACCCCCCTCAGTTATTTTTCAACATAATAACCAATTAAAACCGAGCCAACCTCGTTGTATTTTACGTCACAACGGAGCATCACGCGTGCCGGCCGTCTGCAGCCGAGAGGCGCCGCGGGGGCCTGGGGTGACGTCCAGTCCCGCCGGCAGGCGCGAGGCCGACGGCCGGCTCCGGGTCAGCTACGAGGTCATCGGCAAGAACCAGGTGTCCGTGCCGACCCACTTCTACAAGATCGTCGTGGGCGAGACGGTGGCCGGCGCGCTGGAGCTGGAGGCGTACGTGATGCCCAACCAGGTCATCCCCAACGAGGCGCCCATCACCAACTACCTGGTGCGTGGTCCCGGCCGGCCCGCCTCTCCGCGACGGCGCCGGGCGACCCTGCGGACCTTTTGTGTCACAGTTTGCTTATCCTTGTTGGTATTTGCGGCAATGCAGGCCCAGGTTTGCCTGAGCGCAGTATCCAGGAACACTATCCATGGACGCAGGAACACCCAGGAACACTAGGCCTGTTACCACCTCCGATGGCACCCGGGGATAAACGCTGACACCGAGCACTGTCCCATATTTGTTATCGGTTTGGAGAGTGACACAGCGGAATGCGTTTCTACTCTCATATGTGCCTTTTCATATTCACTATTTGCTCACAAAAATTGCCGAATTGATGCTACGTGGTGGAGCGTGGCACGGTCATGCCGGACCAATGTACGTAGCTGTTCGTACTCTGGCTTCGACAGTCGGCGCGGGCCGAAAGTTGCCACATTATTTGGCCGCGTTTTTGGACGGTTTTGGAGGGTGTGAGCGAGCACCCCATTCGCGGAGTGTTTGGGAATTATTTTAATAGTGGATCGCAGAAGGCACACTGTGTTGCAAATTCATAATCCCGTGTGGTTGGCAAGTGAAGAAAAAGTGACATTTGACTGAAGAGCATTCTGGAAAAATGACTGATGTGCTTTCAGGAGCTGTCTGCTTTCTATCCCATGGTATCTTGCTTTGGTTTGCTCGGGCTCCACTCCGACATTTTAATTTATATTTGATTCCGGAGCTCCGTTCTTCAGTCATCCACCTGTGCAGTGTGACCTCCACTGACCTTCAACCTCGGCTGACCTCCGGTGACCCTGAGGTCAGCCAAGGTTGTCTCCTTTGACCGGCCTCCTTTGGCTCTGGTGTCCTCACCTGACCCACACTGACCCCCTGCTGACCTGTGATCTCGGGTGACCTCGGCGGTAGTGACCTCTGGTGACCTTGGCTGACCTGTACCAGGTGCCGCCGGACGTGATCGAGCGGGCGGCCGGCCTGCTCTTTTTTGACCGGATGGACAGGAGCCGGCTGATGCGGGTCAACGGCCGCAAGACCACCTGGCTGTGAGGAGGGCGGCGCGCGACCCTGCGGCCCTCCCGGCTGTCGGGGCGTGCCCTGCGGCCGGTCCTCCGGCTGTGGCGGGCCGTCGGCTGTAGGCTGCTGGGTGTGGCTCACCTTGACCGGCCGCCAGCGTGGTGGAGTGTTCCTGGCAGGGATGGGGAAGTGACCCAGTCTTTCGGACATCCGGCAGGGAGGCGTGTGATGTTAACGGTGTAAGTTCTACCAGCCGCCCACGCGGGCGCCGACCCTGGTAGTCGTGACGGCCGTCACAGTGTTGAGCGGGTCAGCACAGGTGATATGCAGACGCCCGGTTTGTTTTAGTGTGCTTTGGAACACCCTAGTCCCTGAGTGATTTATGTTGGAGGACGATCGATGGCATCGGATGGGTCTTGCGTGGCTGGTGTTTTCGAGTTTGCAGGCATGCCCGGGGTCCCACCACAGACCCCCGTGCCATGAAAGGTTTTTTACTGTTGTGGTTTGCAGACGACTGTTATGAATTACGGCATTGTTGTGACCATCAGTCGCATTGTTGTTCCACAATCAAATCTGTTAAACACGAATTTTTAATGAGAGGTGATCTGTACTGATAGCTGTGTTCAGACCAACTTGTTGCTCATATCCCAATTGCGACGCGACATTGGAATTTTGAATTGTTTCACAGAGGCGGTTATGTAGTGCGTTTCAGATTTCAATACAGCGGCATTTACCCAGGAGCGGCAGCGTGTTTGCCCTCCTTGTGGGAGAGCCACCCCAGCCTAACCAGGTCCGACAACGCCGCAGTGTAGGATGCCGTCGCTGCGGCATCTGGAAATGCGTATTTTGAATGACGTGTGTATGTCCCCCGTCTGCATGGGCAAGATCACGGGCGTGGGAACAGGAAGCTAAGGGTCCGTGCCTCCCCACTTTTCAGGGACGGGGCAGCAGTATTGATCCCCCCCCCCCCCTCTCTCTCCACACGCGCGCACACACACACTTAGATTTAATTTGTGCTAGCTCAGTTCTATGCTACCTTACACATGCTTGCCAATTTACCTAGCACACTAGCTACCTGGCTCAAATCGCACTTGACGCTCTGAGTAAACCGAATATGAATCCAGAATTAACCCAGCATTGGCTTAGCAGATAAAGTGCACCACACTAGCTCCTCAAGCATCAGTCATGTGACACTCAACCGTTTCAAACGTGCGGCAGGGCGCCGGCATTGTCGACGTTGCGACGGTGACCACTGCTGCTGACAGCGCCGATCAGAAACGTTCAGTTTGTGGGAGGCCCTCCCGAACGATTCCCGTTTCAGGCACATGGGTTTATCAGGTGCGCTCGCCGGGCAGGGGCAAGACAGTGCAGCACCATGCACCATGACCGCCACACAGAGCATGGAGTGGGCTTGTCTAGCTGTTATGATTCATCATTCTGTCAGCATCAAGTAGATTGTGACAAACGGCGAAGTTGAGACGACCAGTTTGTCGATGTCATCAGAAAATTTGGGCTGCAACCGTCGGGTACGTTTTGTTACGTGTCATCAAATGAATTGACATTGTCGCGCCGCCGTATCTTTGAGACCCTTTCGACTCCCGCCAACTGGCATCTGCCAGGTTAAGCAATCAGTTGTCTCAGGAGCCCAGCCCCAGGTGCAGTGTGGGAGGGGGGGGGGGGGGGGGGGGTCTAAACAACTAGGACACAGTTGCGAGAACCGGCATGCATATGGCTATGTGAGTCATGTTTACCTGATGATCGACCACCATATCACAAGCCTGGAACGGCTGAAAACCACACGGTCGGCGTCTGAGGAGTTAGTGCAATAAGTTCTGTCCGCAGAGGCGAAAGGTCGCTGAGCAGTATTGTTCATGTGACTGAACGTCAAACGCGAACTCGCAATGCAAAGCGTTGGCACGGTTTGTCAGCACAGTTTGTCAGTTTGTATCTGGGGCGCTTTATGGAACGCCTAAAAATTGTATATATATATATATATATATATATATATATATGTATATATATATATATATATATATATAGTGTGTGTGTGTGTGTGTGTGTGTGTGTGTGTGTGTGTGTGTGTGTGTGTGTGTGTGTGTGTGTGTGTGTGTGTGTGTGTGTGCGTGTGCGTGCGTGCGTGTGCGTGTGCGTGTGCGTGTGCGTGTGCGTGTGTGTGTGTGTATTTGTCAAAGAAATGAGGTAATTGTAATAACAGAAGGTATCCGCAGCCTGACAGGCATTCGAAATAACTACGGAAAGTTCCGTCAGCGTAATAATGTAATTTTGCACGGAGGCTAAACGGAAATTCCTCAAATGCCGGGCTACACTAAATGCCTACGACGGGTGTAAATCCGCAACTTCTATCAGAAAAGTGTGTACTTTCGTCCTACATGCAAAAGCAGCTCAAGTCGGCTACGTTGTAGGAAGGTGCAATGTAAGGGAAGATAATTCGGAAATACGCAGGTGTCCCATATGCTTTACACATCAATCATAAGCATGCAGCGCAAGGCGGTCTCACGGTCAGTCCGCAGGCAGACGTGCGGAGGATAGCCGGTGCTGGGCGGGGGTCGCCGACGGCGGACGGGAGAAGAGATCATGCCAGGAATATCCGACAGAAGGGCCTTCCTTTTGGGAGTTCTTTCTTACAGGTGAAACCCGGGTTTTAAGGCCTTTGTCATGTTGTTTTTGACAGGTAGCATTTGAAGCTTTCAGGTTTGTTTCTACCTGAAATACCCCGCCAAAGCTATCTCTTGAAAAGTAGTCGACGAAATCCCGGCGCCTGAAAGCTCTGGCGCACTATGGGACATGATTTGAATTCGAGGTTCGAACCATCCTGCGCCCAGTTCGCATTTTGACATCTAAACTGTAATGGCAGATGCTTCCCTAACTACGCAAAACGTCTAACCACTCCTGGAATTTCGCCCTCCAGGGAAAAAACACGTTGAAGTGGACGAATCACTTTGAGAAGCTGGTTAGCCATATTTTCGGAATGGTTCAGATGAGTTGAACAGGTCATATTGTGCACCAGTGAAACACTTCTCCTTCCCCCCGCCCTGCCCGGTCGCCGGACCTGCCTCCCCCTAAAAGTTGCCTGGCTCCCACACTTTGAAACGGTCCTACGCCTATGGGCGAGCTCAAGATCTGACATATCTGCGTTTGATCCAGATCTGCCTGTGTCTGCCTACCAAACATAAATTAAACTCCTGCACACCGCGCTGTTCGACTTAAGACAACAAGCTTTGAGAAACGAGCTCTGGCCTGATGATGTCGCTTCTGTGCTAAAATGTGTACACCATCGGCGGCCACGAGATACGAGTGCATGTAAAACTGTGTGCTGTTTCAACTGCAGCAGCTTGTAGCCTCCGAAATCCCTTGATTGTGGCGTGACACCTCCGAAGTCACCCTTCCAGTGTGGCGCGGCACCTCTGAAGTCACCCTTCCGGTGTGGCGTGACACCTGTGAAGTCACTCTTCCAGTGTGGCGTGACACCTGTGAAGCCGCCCTTCCAGTGTGGCGTGACACCTGTGAAGCCGCCTTTCCAACGTGGCGTGATACCTGTGAAGCCGCCTTTCCAGCGTGGCGTGACACCCGTGAAGCCGCCCTTCCAGCGTGGCGTGACACCTGTGAAGCCGCCCTTCCAGCGTGGCGTGACACCTGTGAAGCCGCCCTCCCAATGTGGCGTGACACCTCTGAAGCCGCCCTTCTAGTGTGCCCTGTCACCCCTGATCTCGCGCTACGAGGGTGGTGCAGCACCTCTGAAGTCGCGCTCCAACTGTGGCGTGATACCTCTGATCTAGCGCTCCAAGTATAGCTCGTCACCTCTGACCTCGCGCTCCAAGTGTAGCGCGGCATCTTTGTTCTCGCACTTCCATTGTGGCGCGGCACCTCTGATCTCGCGCTCCAAGTGTGGCGCTGCACCTCTGAAGTCCCTATCTAAGTGTGGCGCGGTGCCTCCAAAGACGTCTTCCGGGCGTCCTGGCCGAGCCCGGCTCGGCGGCGGGAAAACCGACCCCCCGGCGCCACCCCTGATGGCGCGTGCGACGGTCACTATCAGCCGTGTTCATCTCAGCGGGCGCGCGCCACGAGCGCCCCATCTTGGCCGGGTCACGACTCAGCCGCGGCACCCGTCCGGCGGCCGTGACGCTCGCGCTGTCGTCCGTCAGATTGAACACCGGCAGGTCGACCGCCTACTCATGTCCACCGGCCTGTTAGTCGGCGGCCGGTGCCGGGGAATGTCCACGAGCCGGATTTTTCGAGCCGCTCGTCGCCAAATGAGGCGCGGCATGTCGGCTGCCGCGTTTTAGCTGGATGTCGATGGCATCACTGCGCCGGGCGGTGAGCGCCGGGAAAATGGATGCGCTCTCTCCGAACTTGAGAAGGTCGTTTGGAAGGGGGCGCTGGTCGGGCGGAGTGCACCACGTGTTTGCATTCGCCTGTATATTGATCAGGTGGGGACAGCTGCCAGCTAACGGGCTTCAGGCAAATGCAGCGAAATCATCGTCCAGGTGCTGTGCATCGCAGCATTCGGATATGGAACGCAACAATTAGAGCAATGCGACACTCCTCGAATAACCGGACACATTTGTCCCGCTTTTTCGAAAAGCAGAGTGCAGGTACGTAAACGAATGGTGTGTATGTGTGGATGCTTGTCAGTGGAGACCGGCCTCTCTTAAATGTGCGACGCTGGAGTGAGTTTGCATTGATTCGAATGGAGTTCAATAGTCAGAAAGATGGGAGACAAACCCTTTTCCAGGTAATTAGTTTCCTACATCACCATAGGGATAATGTTAAACCTCAGTTGAAAGTGATGAACAAGGTTTCCTGCCCAGCGTCTCTGCACCATGCGTTATGCATGTATTCAGAGGATGAAGCATCTAAAAGAGATTCCCAGTTTTACCTTTCCCGAAAAGACAGGATTATGATGCCAAAAGTGGCTTGCAACCGGAAGAAGCCAGGAGCAATCCATGTGTTGCCACACCTGAGATTTCGGCTCGTCCGCAGTGTGATGGACTAAAACGCTTGTAGCACGAGGTGATAATTTAAAATAACAGTGGCACTTTGGTGATACTCACTTTCAATCGGGTTGACACTTTGTTCCACATTGTAGCGATGTTTTGGCGTGGAGAGAAAAATGATGGCGAAAACCGAAATACTAAATGATTTAGGAAAGTATGCTGGGCTTTTTCCCATGGCCTTACACACATAAAAAATAACAGCGCCCTCTGAGAGCCATGGAGTCGTAAGTCGTAAATTTTCAAATTTGTTTATTGATGGCAGGGGGGCCGATTTGCATAAACAATTGGAGAAGGTGCTCATCCAAGGGTCTGACGACTTACAGCTTCTCCCCTCCCCTCCCCCCCCCCCCCCCAGACACACACACTGGTGTATTTCTCAGGGTATTTAAACGCACTTTGTTTTAAGGAAATAGTCATTTGATTTCCACTTTGTACATTTCACCAGTCGCTGAATTGAGCAGCATGCCTGTCATGAGCATCAAATTATAGCCAGAGACGGCTTTGAGTGATATCTAATGTTTCCTCAAAGTTCGCAATATTCCTACAAAACGAATATTGGGCGTGAAAACCGACAATGTGGCTCAGATAAACAAGGGTGATGTATCACTCGCAAAACAATACGCATTGACATCCCAGGTCGGTGGCGCTTTCATGCAACCGAGCACGCTTGGTTCTTTGGTTGGATTGTACACCAGACGTGCCTTGCGGAGAGCGCCTTCTAGACGTTATCAGGGACGGACTTGCAGGGTTTTAGGCAAGATTATGTATACAAGATATTGCAAGATTATGAATAGCACTGTTATGCTGCAGCGAGTGTGGAGCATGGATACTGTTGCCATGGATACATTGTAAGAGTACTAAACTTCCAGTTCAGCCATCTTTGCTACCCGGTTGATGTGAGGTAGACCTGATAATGAACTGGCATGGCTTCGGAGGGCGCGAGCGCAGAACACTAATAGGCAGCGTGGCCAAGGTGGTGGTACGGGCAGTGTTAAACACGCTCTCGGTTGCGGATCAATTCCCCCCCCCCCTCCTCCCAGTGGGTTTTTCCTAAATAATTTCTGAACGGCGCAGCGTTGCCATGCCAAACTTGTCATGGCTGAAAGGAGTTGAATAACGGATCTCTTGATATAGATGTGTAATCGTACTTTGTAAGTTTACTGACCTATGCCAGGTCAAGGTCAAGCTATTTCTGTCAGCGAGGAACCTAACATCTCTGAAATAGCTTCTCAGGCGGTAAAATAATTGCCTTAAGAATCACATAAAACTCCAAGGACCTAGGATAAGTTGGGGTAGTTATGAAGGTTAGATTGAGGTCTGAACCAACCTGCTTTTTTACTCTAAGGCTTGCTGTATGGGATAGCTTCCGGTGCTAATTTCATATTCATTGATAATATGGAACGCAACAAATCTATTTTATGGGCTTTTGAAGGGCAGACTAGGTCGCTGATTTAAAATGACCCAGGTTAACGTTTTGTATTACAAACATACGCATAGCGCTATTCTTGACGTTTGGTCAAAGGCAAAAACCAAAACAATCTCCTAGGATTTCTGTTAATATGGCCCCCTTAAGGTGAAAAAGTCACTGGCCTTAAAAACGCCAGCGTTCTTTTGCTTAGACCGGGCATCTAGGTTCAGGGCGGATGCAAGAAGAGGTCTGGGGACACTGCACCAATCTGGGGCTTAACTTTGTTTGACCTTATTTCACCCAAAGGCCATAACCTAAGAACCGCAAAGTTTGACACAAGTGAGCCCACATACAGACAAGCTCACCTGTGAATTTGACGTTTCTAGCTCTTTCATTTTTGAGATCTCAGGAAGGGTAGGGGTGCAAAATAAACCTCCCACCCAAGCGAAGGGCGTTCAAGCTGTCCCCCGGCGCATGTTAACGAAGAAATGCCAAAGGCAGCTGTATTTTCGAGTTGGCTTGTCTGCCGCTGCTACATTCGCACTCCCGTATATTCCAGGGCACTGTGCGCAGACACAGCGATCAGTGCTGTGATCAAGCTGCGAGTACAGGGCGGCTCTTGTATATGGAAGAGCCGTAGCAGTAGAAACTAGCTCAGTTTTATCAAAGCGCACCATTTTGTCCCACTGCCCAAACCTTTCGGATCCCTGCTCCTTTCCTGCCTAGAAGTGCCTACTCGCCTACTAATTCGCTCCCAGGTTTTGTTAGATAAAATCTGTCTCGAGCATTTCGCATGCAAAATGCTGCGTTACCATCAATGGCTACGCAGAGTCTGTTGCTTGTCCGGAGCCCATCGCTTGAAACATGCCAGTCTAGTTCACGGGTACTATTGTCTGCGGTCTTCTTGCCTGTCATATTTTTACATGTTGTGCAGTGCCCGCACGGCTCTCCCAGAACAGGCTGACCCTCTGGCCAGTTGCCAGCTGATTCAAATGCGCGTCCACCCCGAGATTAGTACCTCAATGACTCTAGATTAGGAGCCAAGCTCGCCATGCCACGCGAGCCACGGGTAGTGCGCACAACACTGCTCACTGTTCTGCTCTTCTTGCTCCGCTACACCACTGCTCACTGTTCTGCTCCACTTGCTCCTCCACGCCACTGCTCACTGTTCTGCTCTTGTTGCTCCTCTACACCACTGCTCACTGTTCTGCTCTTGTTGCTCCTCTACACCACTGCTCACTGCTCTGCTCTTCTTGCTCCGCTACACCACTGATCACTGTTCTACTCCACTTGCTTCTCTACGCCACTGCTCGCTGTTCTGCTCCACTTGCTCCTCCACGCCACTGCTCACTGTTCTGCTCTTGTTGCTCCTCTACACCACTGCTCACTGCTCTGCTCTTCTTGCTCCGCTACACCACTGATCACTGTTCTACTCCACTTGCTTCTCTACGCCACTGCTCACTGTTCTGCTCTTCTTGCTCCTCTACGCCACTGCTCACTGTTCTGCTCTTCTTGCTCCGCTACACCACTGATCGCTGTTCTGCTCCACTTGCTCCTCTACGCCGCTGCTCACTGTTCTGCTTCACTTGCTGTGCTACGCCACTGCTCGTGTTCCCAAATACGAATTGAAAGCCCGCATAAGAAAGGCAACACCATCCAGATGCAGATCCTTTATGGATGTACCTTGTGCAGAATCCAGTGCGAATAAACGAACATTTAATCTGTTTAAACCATGCAATGCTCGGAGTCCTACGCCAGAGCACAAACCACCGGCAGGGTCCTCACCACTCAACAGGGAAATCTCCATTTGATGGCTCCATCTCTCTCACTTGGTGTTGGAATCTTGCCGCTGAAGGCAAGCTTGATGGCGATTTCAATGTGGAGTCTTTGAACCAGTAGTTGCATTTACGGTGGTTATTGCACTCAAGAGCGACGCCAAGGGGAGGAGGCACCCGCGCCCTTAGACACTCATTTTTTAGAAATATTTCTCACAGCTGGCTTCTGACGGAAAGCAAAAAGCAAGGGTTTTGTGATCACACTGCCTCCCCTTTCTTCTCTAAAAGAATCCTGGTTGCACTCCTGATTACACCAATACCAAATACCATTTCGCAAAGTGGTCGAGAAACCATTAGTAGCGCTTTGAAGTTATGAGAAGCGGGAGACACAGACAGAGCAAGTTGTGCGTGCTTTAATCTCTTGTTTCATTCGTTCAAGCGTTCGAAGTGTTTTGGACTAGGTGTCCGTTTAATGTGGGCCTGATCCAGGATTTTACGATCATCGAGAGAGGGCGTGCGATGCGATGCGATCGAAAAAGATGCGGAAACGTTTCAAGATGGGCGCCCTGCATCACAAATTATGTATGTTGAAACCCCAAAAGACGGCGTTCCCGTCCCACCAGCCCAATGGAGTTTCCCGTCCCATCCGCACCTACGTAATTGAGGAACTTACGGCCGCACAAGCCGTACCTTGCCTACCTATATGCCTGCCTATCGGTAAGTACTGACCTGGACTATGCATTTAGGGCAATTTGAGAGGCTGGCAGACCGCTGAAAAAGATCTCTGTTCAATAACGTTGCTGGTCTGGGGCACCCTTCCAGGTATCGGAACACGTTTAGCGTATGAACGCTGTGTTAAAGACCCCAGAAGAGCCATGCTGGGACCGAGGGATGTGTTTTCAGGACTGGGACTTCTAGCCTGATATACTTATGAATTGGTCCAAAGTGGCCTTTCATGGCGGAAGGACATATTGGCTAGTTTACAGTCTGGGGATGGAGGCGCTATGTCACGTTTGGGGGGGGGGGCTTTCGGCCTGGGGTGAAGATTTCCAGACCTGAGAGGCGGCTTTTCAGGGTTTTTTGGGGGGGGGGGTCGCCACTCCAGTATAGGTCACCTTCTCGTACATAAACAACGCCTCGCATGCCAAGCAACGCCATTTCATGTCCGATGGCCACATTTTAGGTCTGACGCGCCATTTCAGTCCTCCGTGGCGAGTTTAAGTCCAAGGATGCCTTTCGACATCCAGTAGGCGGCGGCATTTTCAGACATCGCGGGCGGCCCTGAAACAGACTGAAGAGCTCCAGATGATGTGGCCTAGCTCCCACCCCGGACTCGCCCGTGAAACTTTTCCTCGGCTTGGACGACGCTGCTCGTGTGGCTCTGCTTGCGAATAATGTCGATTTTACGCATGCACGGCCTGTAACCAGTCTTCTTGAAATAGAGCTTCCTTATATTTTCTGTAACAAGACGCCATCCTATAAATAGGTGCTTATCTTTACTGTTGTTCCACATCTGCCTATTATTCGTCTCTAACAATGTCAGCACCGAACATGCAACAAGACGTTATCCCATCACGCTCGCTTTCAGACCCTTCAACTATCTTTCAGCTAATACTGACACGGCCCCGCTGAACTCACGATATTTCCCGCCGCTCCGAGCAGGTTCAGACCACTCTTCCCCCGCACTGACCTTCAGGCCCAACCGTATCACTAGCCTTGTCGCACGCTGATCTCGGTCCATTCTTGTGCCCGTCGGGATATCCTGCTCGAGTCCCTCGTTCCATCTAGCACGGACTGATTATAAACGTCACTCAACTCCGGCGCGCATCCTGAAAGTTTCTGTGCCATCAAACGGCGCCCGAAAGCTGCTCACGAGAGGCGACCCGGCGACGCAGTTTGACGCCCCCAGCCGGCACGACGCTGCATACCATACATTGCATGCATGCATGGCGCGTCGAGTCGTGAGCGCGGGACGCGCCATCGCGGCCGCATCTCCTCATCGGCTGCCAGATGAGCCGGCGGACGATCGATGCTGCTGTCCGCGGCCGGAGCCGGCCCTCTGGCCAGCCCGGTCCGGCCGGGCGCGCCGCGGGGGAGCCGGACGCAGCGCGCCGGCTCCGGCCGCCGCCGGGCCAGCCCGACGCCCGGCGCCGGCTCCATCCGCCGGGGCAGCCCGACGCTTGGTGTCGGCTCGGCGTACGGCGCTCCCACATTATGCCGCCGTTTAGTCGACGCCGGTAACCCAAGGCGGATGCCGCGCCGGCTCGAGGACAGACCGCCTGCCGCAAACGCCGCTCCAGCTCTAGGGAATTCCGTCCAGAAGGCGTCGCGCCGGCTGAGCGCAGCGGCTTAATTCGCGTTTTCATGGGTTTGTGTCGTGCGTAGAGTCACGTTTTGTTCCGATGAGCGGTGAAGGGCGGAACTGCTGTGGCGCCACGTGACGCAGGCCTATGTACGGAGCACATCCGGTAGCAACGCAGTTCGCCTGAACCCCAGCCGGACATAATGGCTTCGAGTCGCTAAGTTTTGCAGGTAGCTTTTGGATCTTTGGAAATGGAAGGGTGACATTTTGAGAGCTGAGCTTGCAACATCTTGTACATATTCTGTGAATAGTTTAAGACGCCGCCCTTGACTGGTCAATCGTGCGATATGGTGAATTTGTCGTTAGATGCAGGTGTGCAGTTAAGTTCTGTTTTTGTTGATTCGTTCTATCTTATAATGCGTGAAAAGACTATAAAACAAAGGAAAGCCAGCTGACATGTAGTCGTGCTTGAATGCAGGCGTCCAGAGAACAAAAAAAAACAAAACCATTTTCTGTCTTATGTCTTTGAATTATGAATTGACACACTTTTGTCAAATCAGCTGGCATTTGATACAGTTCCACATTTTTATTCTTCTATAGAAGGGCGTTTAATTTGGTGGATGTGAGAAGGTCGCAAATCCCATGAGCTCGATTAGCTCGATTAGTGTTAGCTCGATTTTAACCATTTGTGTGTTGAATTAGTTGCACACTACATGGCCTTAAACCTAGAACAAGTGTTTTGGAAACTGACAAATATGTGTATGATTTTTGTCTGATGTTATTCGACATTCTGAATTCAGCGGACTTGGTGCCGCGGTAAACATGAAAAGAAGTGTATTTGATTCAGACGTCACGTTTTCCCCCTTACCCTGTAGTTATTTGGACCGGCACAATCCTGTGTAACCGAGGGATCTTTTCTTGCTGACTGTTGACCTGTGTGCCGTTTCGAGGGGTCGATGGCTCGCATAGCACGTTCATCGGCAGGTGCCTCGGTCATGAGCGCGTTGCAGTGCCTCACTCAGAAGCAAATAAAGTTGTTCCTTTTTCGGACATATCTGTGTATGAGCAATGTTTATTAAGCATTGCTGAGGCCATTGATGCGTCGAATAGAATGTGGTGAAGAATGTTATGCAGCTGTTGAACGGTAGTTTTAGGTTGTTAAGGACCGCTGTACTGGACTATGATATGGAGCATTGGAACAGAAAGCGACCATCAGGTGCCTTCATTGTATGCACGTTTTCAGAACATTTCTCTTGAAAACCGCATTACCCATAATGTGAAACGGAGAGGGTGCTGTAATACAGCTGTTCTGTTCCTCAGCAGATGAGGGTAGACTTAGCGAACCGTTCCTGAGGTTTGCGAGGTAGATGGTAGAAGTCCGCTGGACCGAGCGCATGATGCCGAAATAAGCAGCAGCAGATTTTCAATGATACACATTCTGTGGCAATTTGAAAATTATGCCTGTCAGCGGGCACGGGCTGGGACTCAGTTACTTGTCGAGATGTCGTCGGCCGCCCGATCTCTGCGCCTAACAATACGCTCATGCCGTAACAAACGCCTTCTAAAGGGGGTTCCCTTCGCATTGACTTGTCTTCGCCTTTCGTAGCGCATGATGCGTTTTTATGAATTTTATTATATCATTTCATTTGAGGTCGATCTAAGCCGAGCGCATCAAATGAAAACATTTAAGTGTGAATCGTTTGCCTAGGTTAGTTATATCAGTGTGCTACGATTCTTGTATAGGTATGTTGTAATCTGTGCCCTTCGGTTCTGGCCAATATTTTGGCATGCCAAGAACTGTGACCGGTCTCAGAAGGCTGTGATTTCACTTTGCTTTCACGTTTCGGCTTGATTGACCACGCTCGACTCGGCCGGCCCACTCTCTAGAGGGTAATATATTTGCAATCAATCATCTCAGTCTCATGCATTTTTTCAGCTGTAGAAAACGCAATTATTTACGTGTTCTGCTACATAAACCGCGAAGCATTTGCAAGCAAGCCGTCTGATCATGCGGGTTTCCTCGCATTACGGCTATATTACCGCAGGTTCACCATCCTTTTGTGTCAGCTTGAACAACAGGAAAGCCACACGCTGCGAAAAGAAAAGAATAAGGATAATGAGTCGAAAGAGGGCACAGATCTCGACAATACTGCGTGACAGTGGCACAAAACTAACAGACCCTGGCACCGTAAAAAAGGTAACCGCGTTCTCACCACCAGGGTGATTATACAGCTCCGAAAATCATGCATTGGTCTGTGGAGCCTGTCACGCGCCGCAAACATCGAGTCCGCCTGGCGTCAATGACGGCAACAACAGCAGAGGAAGGCGCGACTTGACCTGAACGGTGTGAGTGAATGTACCAGCTACAGCTCAGTACCACGCCTCAAGACTGTTCGACCCACAGGCCCGTCAGTATCCGATCGGAAATCGGCCAAGGTCACCTTTTCGAGACCGATATCAAAAGCAAAGCAATGTGATTTGAGCCAACAAAACGCGTCAATGAAAAGTCGCTCGCAGGTAGGCATGTTTACTATGACAGGCTCCAAACCACCAACAACTGCCCTTTTCTCAAACGTTGGTTACAGTGCCGAGTTATATATGACTGCTGGTCAGTTGGTCTCGTCCACTGATATTGCCAAGCGTAATCAAAGTCGTATCTAGCTTATTTTCAGGCAATCTACGCTACAGCTGTAAGTCACGTACACGCATGCTTAACCCTTACCAGCCGGACGTTTTTCCCATCTTGTTCGGCGGAGACGGCCGCAGAGGTCCCCATCTTAGCCGGTCGAGACAGCTGCAGAGGTCCCCATCTTGGCCGGTCAAGAGGGCCGCCGGGGTCCCCACTTGGCCGGTCGAGAGAGCCGTAGGGGTCCCCACTTGGCCGAACGAGAGCGCCGCAGTGATGTCCATGCTGTCTTGAAAGCCGTGCTGGCAGAGCCAAGCGGGCGGCCTATCGAAGTCTCGAGTAACACTAGACCAATCTCAACGAATATGACAGAAAGCCATCTTTGGTGGATGAAATCGGGTTCATGCGCTAAGATAAAGGAATCTAGGTTTCTTTCCTTGCTTTTGATTTAAGCCATGGTGGTAGGATAAACGGCCTTTTGTATCCCTTTTGACACTGAGCCAAACATTAGGGACAGCTAAATAATCAATGGGCCTACCCGTGCATTTCAAGATGGGCCACGAGGATCGAACGCTGTATGGACATAACTCACCCCACGTTATATCGAAGGCCAGTCATGATATGACAAAGCGAATGACACCTGATGGAGATTGTCAAACCGCATCGAGGCGTTCTTCAGAATTGGTGCTTTAAAACAATGTTGGGACTAAGTACCAAGATACTAAGAACTTTGAAACGTCAGCACCAATCATATATTCATAAATTATAGCAACTGCTGTGCATGACGGTGAGTTTGCATTTCCTTGTGATGATGCTTGGTATATATATATATATATATATATATATATATATATGTATATATATATATATATATGTATATATATGCATGCTTATGCATATGCATAAGGTAGTTGCCTACCTTTCATGGCCAAGGTGTAATTTTAAGCATAATGCTTCACCTTTATTTTAGATTTAAAGGATGCTTATGCGACTTGATAAGCACTTTCAGGCGTCGGCTGTTTCGTTGTTGTGCCATGCTTGATCCTTAATGCATCGCGGAGGCGGGGCTGTTCTACGAAGTGTATTCAGGCTAGCACACTGAAGGTAGCACACTGAAGGTCGATGATAAATGCGGGACAAATCATATGTATATATATATATATATATATATATATATATATATATATATATATATATATATATATATATGCATATGTATATATATATATGCATATGTATATATATATATGCATATGTATATATATATATATATGCATATGTATATATATATATATATATATATATATATATATATATATATATATATGCATATGTATATATATATATATGTGCATATGTGTATATATATATATATATATATATATATATATATATATATATATATATATACATATGTATATGTGTATGAATGGACATAGGTTAAAATCCCAGCGGAGTCAGCCCTAATGATCTTTTTTGATATTTGTTTTCAATACATCTGATGAAAGCTTTCGCTTCTTCTTGATGTTTGTTTAAAGTCGCACTAAAGCTCATGATATAAAGAAGATATAGATCGCCATATTAATGTCACTTTATGATGATATTGTCACGGTGATGATGTCATGATATCATTAAACCTCATATGTACGTGCGAAATGTTGATGAAATTTTGGTAGACATCACAGATCTTACCGCTAAGAACACCCCGAGAGTCGAACGTAAGCATGCATCAGGCCTAAATTTTACCATCCACGGGAGCTTTCGGAATAGAATGAGTTTTTTGAACGCATCAACCAACCCTTCAGACGAGACCTTTGCAACCAGCGTCCACTGAAAACCTACTGGCGCCGGCAAATGCCTGAATATATAGAGCATGTGCCCCGACAGGTACAAAGCCAGTATTATACAGGCGTACAACCAACGAGCCCATGAACATTGCTTGCTGTGGCCTCTTGTACATCAGGAGCTTATTCGAGTCAAGAAGATCCCAGCCAACAACGATTGGGACCTGCGCACTATGGAAGACCAGATCAATGGAACCATGTCTCACTGCCTGAAACCAAAACCAGAAACAGAACATCAGGATATGAACCATCCGTTCTTTGAGAACGTGACGTACCCTGGTTAAAAAACGAACGAAAAACCTCTGCAAAGCATTGTCCATCACAATTGTCAAGACGGTTCCCAGAACATCATCAAACTTGACATCTATTACAAGAGTCCAACTCCATCCTCATTGATTATGCAAAATAACCCTTCACATGATTCGGCTCCACTCAAAGAAAACAACGCCTTACATCACTATATATGCAACATGGGAGACTGTGCGCTCATATCTAATAGTGCATAAGTGGCCGAACTACAGCATTTTCCAGACGTCTGAGTATGCACAAACGAAAAGGCGGCCCATGTACGCACGCAAAACCAAACACAAAACCCACCTGACACGCGAGATATTTCGCTATACCATAAAAGCCATCGCAAGCTTCACATAGAGACGAAGATTCGTCACTCTAAGAGCAATACACATCCGCAAATGGGACCCGCTCATTAACACACAAATGCGCGTGGAACCCTCCATGTGTACGAAGGGCCATCATTAGAGCGGAGAGCGCATGGGCATTGAATGCTTTGCGTGTCGCAGGTGAACGTTGTTACCCGTCATTGATGAGTATATGTGATGCGTAAATGCTTACGTCTGTGATGTGGTATGCATGCAGCATGTTTGCGCCGCACCGGTATTACAAAATCTGATGCATGTAGACATGAGATCTACGTTAGAATAATCACAAGAGAAGTTGAATTTTACACATGCGACTTTGTCTGTTATTGTTACTCTAGAAAATCTCCGGTGAAGGATGAAACGCTGAGAATATAGGTTATACCAGGTCATACAGTATGGGAATCGTTATCTTCTTCGTATCATGAGCTTTGGTGCCATTTTAAGCGAACATCGGGAAGAAGCGGAAGCTGTCATCAGGTTTGTTGAGAAAACATGGAAAAATTGTCAATACTGATTCCGCCGTGATTTTCAACAAAATATGCGTTAATGGTAATCTGCTTCCTAAAGTAACACACACACACACACACACACACACACACACACACACACACACACACACACACACACACACACACACACACACACACACACACACACACACACACACACACACACACACACACACACCACACACACACACACACACACACACACACACACACACACACACACACACGCACACACACGCACACACACACGCACACACACACACACACACACACACACACCACACACACACACACACACACACACACACACACACGCATATATATATATATATATATATATATATATATATATATATATATATATATATACATATATCAGTGCACGTTATTTGGTGCATTTAATCTAACTTCATCCTGGATGGGCTAAGCTATATTTTGCTGAACGGTATCATGTAGCATGACAAAATACAGAAAGCGATGTAGGGAAGTCCTCTGGAATGCATATTTTAGGAAGAACACGCATGTCCGGCGCTGAAATTCGAAATATCACCGACAAGATTTCGACAAACGAGTCATAGCCGATTGGCCAATAGCTAGTCAGCATTTGTTAATTAGGTTTGCTGATTAGCTTAGCTAGAGTCATAGTTGAAAGACGGAGCAGACAAATGCTCCGAAGAAAGCTTCTTAACATTATTTGACAGCGCCTAATTTGGTACCAAATCTGAAGTGAACGAAAAACAGAATAAGCATAATCAAAATCCGCGCACAGTGTACCGTGAATTTTCTACTCCAAAATCGTTTTTGTTTGGCATCGTCGTGTACCTATTCGTTGTTTTATGTTTGCTGTACATCATTATTTGAAATCCGCAAACTAAAACGACGAATTGGGACTTGATGACGAATCAAAAACGCTTCCAAAATAAATTTTACTGGCAATATGGATGGGCCCGGCGACGTGACATGGGATTTGTCCCTCGTCGTCCTATTTTCTGTGTATTTCAGGTGGGTTGGGTGCAGGTGCGGGTGCAGATCAGATGGGATGGGTATCAACTTTGCTCCCTGCCTGAGGTCCCTTACCTGACAAAGGCTAATGTGCGTAAAGACATGGTCATTAGAATTTACAGTATCATGCATTCAGCGGTTTAACAATTGCTCCAGAATGCGTAGAGTCTTTTGGGGCTTATCGTCCCCGGGGAGTGCTCACCGCTTCTGAAAAACTGGACTTGAAGCACAGCGCACTTCAAGAACTATACTCTGAACCGTCAGTCGTCATTTGCGAATGTCAATGTTGGCAAATAAGTTGGTGCAGCACTGGTGCGCCAATTCACAAACAACGTGTCAGCCAGACGAGCCGACCGTGATTTCAACTGAAGAACACGTACACATTATTATCTGGCTATACCGACTAATCATGCACCAGCACGGCGTCAATTTAGCGTTGTGGGCAAGGCGGGGGGAGGGGGGGGGGGGGACAGCTGTCTCCATCCCCAATTCCGGACAACATTAAAAAACCCTATGGTGGTGCAAGAAAAGACGCAAGGTAAAAATTTCATCCTGTCTCAACAAAATTTCCGCCTCCACGCGCTCCACCAACTAAGCATTACTTGAGGTTTACTAAAAAAATCCACCGGATGGCGAGCTTTCCGCCGGAAAAATAATGCCATCCCACTGCATCCGCCAGCGGCAGTGAAGCGTACAAATGTGCACGCTCCTCTGGCCGCGGGTGGCGCGCTATCCCGGATGGCGTCTACACGGGGCGGCGCGAGCCCGCCGGCCTCGGTCGCAGCGCGTCGCCTGCTGCGCTATAAAACCCCGGCTCGCGGCCACAGCGTCACACTCTGCATCATGTCCCGCGCCGCTTACTGCCGCCCGTCGACGATCGTGGCGCTGCTGGTGCTCGCGGCGATCGCGGCGCCAGTGCGCTCCAGACCGGGTTCGCCGCTGAGCGAGCGCGTGCCCCCGCCGCCGCCAGGCGGCGCCGTGCCGCTCTCGTTTTGTTTGCTGGGACGACCGGCGCAGGAGGGAGTCCCGGCGCGGCCCGATGCGCCACCCGCCGCAGGTCAGTTGAGTGGTCAGGTCAGGTTAGGTCAGGTCGGATCAGCTCGGTCTCCCGCGCCGTTGTCTCGCCGACGAATTGGCGGCTAGTAGCCCCACTCATCACCTTCGGTCTCCTCAGCACGAAAATTGGTTTCCTCGACTCGCCAGTCCCGGACAACATGCTGTCATGCGGTCCACGGGCTTTGAGTCTCTCATTCTATGTCCAACCAAGACAAACTTTCACGAGTTTTTTATGCCTGAGTCGCCAGTCCGAGACAGGCTCGTACCACGCTCAGTCGCTGACCCTCCTGCGACGAGGTGAGCCTGGGCTAGTCGGCTGTGATCTTGACACTTGCTTGACCTCAGCCTTCCGTTGCTGTTTGTGGTTGGCAACAATGACATCACCTGACGCAAAGCCAGGAGTTATTGATCTGTTACAAGAAATAGTTAGCAGATATGTCTTCACTATATCTGTTGAAGACATTTTTGTGATTGCATGCATCACTGTTCACTCTAAAAGACCTAAACAAGTATGCAAGATATTCGTTTCTTACATTTACATTTATTCGTAACAGCCGTGATTACCGCTGTCCGTAATTGTCTCTTTCGGATAATTTCATTAACATGACAGCTAGTCAGAGACCACATGGCAGTTTTTCCTTAAACCGATGATGATGATAAGTCGAATCAGGTTTCGTACACCTACTCAGGTGAAAATTCATTTTTAGCAGCTATTGGCGGTATGATCTTGGATGGCCAACATACGACGTTAGTTATGTTAGCATAAGTCAAATATGGGTATGCAATGGACTAACATTTTCGAGCAAATCTTGTCCTTGTTCTCCAGCCTTGTAAGTCATACCTCCTCGCCATCACCTGGTTTGATTACATTGAAAAGCGAACCCACCGTTGGAAGCTGTCCCACAGTGTCTGCCAATGTGTCCCGCCTGAAGCAGTCGCGTTGTCTGACTTTCCTCAGCGCCGTCGGGCGCCGACGAAGCCGACTGAGTACGCTCTGCTGAAGTGCGCCACGTTCTCCTGCTGCTGAAAAGGCAGGGCGGAGTCGAGCCCTTCGCGGTTTCCCGCTGCTGAGATGGCAGGGGCCGAGCGAGCCCCTTCGCGGTCTCCCGCTGCTGAGATGGCAGGGGCCGAGTTGAGCCCGGCAGGTCCGCTGCCCGAGTGAGGACGGCCAGACCGGCTGCGCAACACAACACTGGCTGTTGTGTTGCAGGACAGGTGTGTCGTGAAGCAACAGTCAGCGATGATCGTGTCCTCCCGCCCAAAGAAATGAGAATGCAACCGATGCTGTGACCGGAGAGAACGTTTTTGTATCCTACTAAGGGAAAAACACCGGGCGGTGCGATGCAATGGCATGCTGTTTGGGCAATGGTCTCGCTTTTGTATTCACTCAGTGATCCCGCTCAAGCTGGTTTCAATTTGCGCCTCGCTCGACAATTTTATTTGCACGTGTTAGTACTTAATGTTGTTGCTCTGAGTGTTACGGATCAATGCCTGGTGATCTTACGACTTTCTTGTTCCCGTCGTGATGCAAGCATACGTTTGTCAAAGCATTTACCCAGCCCCCGCTGGTCGGCTGTTCGTCCGTTTGTGTGATGCAAATAGATCTCATCACAAATAACTTGCATCGTTTTAATTCCACTCGCTTAGCATCCTGAGCTGAGCTGAGCTGTGGATACTAGTGCTTGGAGCCAGCTTTATAGTCAGCAGTCCCTGCAAACCTTTCGCGTCATGACGCTCAGCGGTATTCCTGTCTTATATGTCCGAGCTCGACAGAATCTGCTTGTCTTAATCTGCGCGTGGACGGAGGCTGACAGTTTATCCTGATGCCCTAGGCCGAGGCATTTGGTGCTACGACGGGTGTAACTCTGAATGTTTTTGACGATTTATGAATTCGAATTTCAACATGAGGCCTGTAGCGATTCATGGAAAGATTATGCTGAAATCAAACTACTGCTTCGCCTACGAATTATTCCTAAAGGTGGCAAATTGCTATTTCTCAAGGGTCAAGTCAGCATTAACCCATATGGAACGGGCCAAAGCTGCACTTCACCGTCGCGGTCTGTGAGACAAGCAAAGCCTCCACTCGTATGGTGACAGGTCGTCACACTAAAAAAACAGCTCACCGCCGGTGCGGTGCCGGAAGCCAACGTGTCAACATTATATCAGCTCAGGGGGGGGGGGGGGGGGCAATGAGATCAGATTGCTTTGTAACGCTTCAAGGGAATGATTTTTAAGCAACGTCTTTGCTGTGGAAGGAAACGCGCTGCATTGAATAACCGGATGTGAGATAGAAATTGTCATAGTTGCCTCAGCTTCAAAGGGTCGACTTTGACTCCCAGTTCAGTTCCAGTTCAAATAAGTATGTCTCTTAGTAAATATGTTAATGTCGGCACACTGCAGGAAGATCTAGTGATAATATAAAATATAAGAAGCAAGAGAGAGAGAGAGAGAGAGAGAGAGAGAGAGAGAGAGAGAGATAGAGAGAGAGAGAGAGAGAGAGAGAGAGAGAGAGAGAGAGAGAGAGAGAGAGAGAGAGAGAGAGAGAGAGAGAGAGAGAGAGAGAGAGAGGAGAGAGAGAGAGAGAGGAGAGAGAGAGAGAGAGAGAGAGAGAGAGAGAGAGAGAGAGAGAGACGAATTTACAAAACTAAAAACGGAAGGTTGGGGTGTGCCCCAAACTGTTAATACAATTGAGAGGGGAGGACGAATACTGAAAATGAATTCACCGCAAACCAGTCACTGACCTCAGGGAATCTTCGTAATAAAAAAGATATGGTTGACATGCCGAACAGACAGCTACAAAGCATTCGTCCGTGACGTATCTTATGAAGCGCTTTGTTCCTGAATAATATCCGTGTTGTGCATAAACCGACAGCATGGCTCAGACATAAAATGTCACCGTTGCTAGACCATTGAAAATCGTCAAGAAACTCACTTGGCACCTCCGACATCAGGCGTCAGTTTAAGACGCCAAATATCGCGGACATGTCCACGGACTCCTCAGATCGGAGCGATGTGGAGCCGAGGTTCACAAGTGTGCGACCAAAGCCATCTGTCCTGCAGACAGTAATGCCGAGTTCCACACTGATAGCTGCCGTGCGACAGTCATGTATGTAAGCGCAGCAGTCACATCAGACGGAATCGGACAGCCACAGAGACATCCTCACGTCTGGTCAGCCATGATCTCTGCTGCCATTCTGCTCTGCGTTGTTGGTAAGTAAAGCTTACTAGCTGCAGCGGTCGCCAAGCTAAGATATTTCATGTCATTGAACTTGCTCGTCTTTAATTCATATTCCACGCGTGATAAAGTCCTCCAGTCAGTGATTGCTGCCAGCGCCATTATTTTAACAACGTAACTTGTGATTTTAGTGTTCTTAGCTTCTCTATCGCTCATTTAAACTTAAGGCATGCATGTAATGCAATGGGGGCGGAGTAGAAGAATTTCTAACGCCATTGTCTGCATCTATTGCATTATACGCATCAGCTTTTTAAATCAGCTGACCTAAAAATAATTATAATCGGCTGAGCGCAGTTGCATGATCTGTTGGTCTAAGTGCAGCGTTTAACCTTTTCATGACACTTGGCGTGATCTATCTGCATTAATGTCTCCACGTAATGCAACTGCACCAAGGATGCCATCAAAGAGACAGAGTCATTAATGGTGACTTAGGGTAAACTATATCGCTTTTTCATTCCAGACGCCAGAGAGTATCACGGACATAAGATAACCATGACAAAGAGTCTATATTAAGGAACATACCGCCTGGCGTAGGCCTAAATGTGATCTGAACTCAAATATTAGAACAATCTCGGAGGTTTTTGATCACCTTGACCTTCTTAAGGGCGACTATGGTCTTTTGGTGCCATGATCACTTAACTGATATAAACACCAGAAACGTTTTCCTAAGAAGAGGTATCAAGGTTGAATTTTGCTGTTTTAGGTCTGAGTGCACATCGGACATCGATCTGGAGTCTGGCTTTGCTTCACCTTATTTGACCTGAAGGTTAACCCACCAACCTGAAAATCTGGCATATATACGATCACATACATACCTACCCGCCTACGCATTTCATGCCTCAAGCCCTCATAGCTTTTGAGATATTAAGGGCTCAAAATGACCACACCATCCGGGCATGTCGCGTTCAACCGACTACGCGGGCGCATGTTAACGCACGTGCACCGGCCACAATGAACGCCTGCTTTGGGTGTTCCGCATCTCGACACGCCGATGACTACCCCAGCGATGATGACGCTCCCGGCAGCGCGAGGCGGCGCCGTGGACGTACACTTCACGGCCCAGCCGTCCGACCTCGTCGTGTCCAGAGACGGCAGCGGGGTGCTCGAATGTCGCCTGAGTGCGGTCGTCACCTGCGCCTGGCGACTGGAGACCGGGCTCAACACCACCGGCTTCCTGAACTCGCTGCCGCCGCCGCTGATCGAGCCGGTGGCGCCGCTGCACCCGAACGAGTGCAGTATCCGGCTGACGCACCCCGACGCGCTGTACGGCGGCCGGTACCGCTGCGCCCCCTACACGCCAGGTGGCGCGCAGATCGACAGCGACTGGGCGAACGTGCAGGTAGGTGGCGCTTCTGGCGGGGAGCAGAAACACTTAGCGGCGGTGGGCGCATCGGAGTGGGATTGAAGGGAAGGGATGAAGGGATCAGACAAAGTGGCACATATCTTGTGTAGTGAGGTGTTTTAAGATGCAGAGATACTCTGACAGCTCGATAACCTCACTTTCAAGGGTTGCATAGTGTAAGATGCGTCGTTACTACCAAATAAGCATTTTTTTCTTTGTAACTGACTATATTATTGATCAGGCCTTTAAAGAAGCAAAAACGCATCGCTAGGATACCTAGGCTTCTGATCGCACCATGGTCGTGGACGGCAAGACAGAACCAGACATTTAAGAGGATGAGAGCGGCGTCCAGGGTGAATAACACCAATTCAGTATGATAGCACCGAAACAGTGTGTTTTCAATTAGGTTTAATTTTCAATTAGGATCCCAAGAGAAGAAGTTGTTGAACACTATCCTGCGGTTTTTGACTTCGGTGCAGCGCTCAGCTGAGCTTTTCGGGAAGGGACGGAAATGCCAGAACCTTGACATGTGTTTTGATTGGGTTCAATTTTCGTACAAAACCAGCCGGCCGAAAAGCCTAAGCTCCATCTCGTCTACGAAATTTCACAACACGATTTTTTCCGATGACGGACACCTGGGTGTTGTTATCGTATGGCATGATGTCAGTGTTGGATACGAAGACGCTGGGATCGTTATAAAAGATTCAATATGGAAGATGACCGTGAACGGAGGCCTGAAAACGCCGATATCAATCGGAAACAGCTACGAATCAAATTTGGTCTTGTTTGTCAGCGAAAACGACCGCTTGACTTTTACCTAACCGAAACGAAGCGGCCCACGAAGTGTTCACATTCAGTGACCTCGCGTCTGCCGTCTCAGCTGCAATGATGAGATCGGCGACGGGTACCAACGCGCTTCTGTCGAGCGCCGAAATGAGAGAAGGTGCTGGGTCGAATGCAGGAAATGGACACTTGACCGGTGACAATAGTGCTGCCGTTGATCGGTGCGCTGTATTCTTTTGGCAAAGACCTGGTAATGGATATGGGTATGAAGTTGCAGAGGTAGAAAGGGTACCCGGATTTGGAAGGGGGATCGACAATTGAGTGTTTGTGAGCATCGGGAACGTGTTAGCCTCTAAAATATGCTAGGCATGAGGCAGGCTCCGTCACAGGTAACTTAACAAGAGCCCATCCACCAAACATCCTTTTATTGTTTCTCAACATGTCTCGCAACCGTCGCCATCAGCGCCGTGGCGTTCCGCAGGTTCTGCCGCCCACCACCACCACCGTTCTTCCGCCCACCACCACGCCCTTCAGCTGCACCGGACCGGACGGGCTGTACCCCGACCTCAGCGACTGCCACTACTACTACATCTGCGTAAGCGGCCAGCCAGTCCGCGAGGAGTGCCCCTTCGGCCTGGTCTTCAACCGATCCACACTCAACTGCGACTATCCAGACCACGTGCCGGAATGTCAGTAGAGGTAGACAGACTCGAGTCCGCGTGCAAGTGAAGGTGGATAGGCTCGTACCCGCGTGCCAGTAGAGGTGGACAGGCTAGCAATACGCGCAAGTGGAGGTAGATGGGCTCGCCGGCCATTGAAGGCTGGCGGGTTCGCATCCGTGACTCAGTAGAGGTGGACAGGCTAGTGCGCTAGTACCAGGGGTGGTGGGCAGGATCGTGCCCGTGTGCCGGTAGAGGTAGACAGGGGCACGAGCCTGATAGCTTCTGCTGATACCCAGGTACGAGTCTGACTACTTCTCCTTCGTGTAAACATCAACCTTCGGCCACGAACATTAACGGCGGCGTGCCAGGATGTTATTCACTCGCAAAATGAGTGCACAGTAGTGTTGGCAACGCGATCCAGTGCGATAAAATATGTGTGCTTCATGGTTGCCTGCAACAGATGCCAATGACTAGTTGCTAAAAAAACTCATTTGCTTTGCTCTGATTGTGGT
The DNA here is from genome assembly GCF_011947565.3 of Pollicipes pollicipes. NCBI lineage: Eukaryota > Metazoa > Arthropoda > Thecostraca > Pollicipedomorpha > Pollicipedidae > Pollicipes > Pollicipes pollicipes. Next base: position 30,546,417 of record NW_023596136.1, on the reverse strand, counting down.
TGACAGAAAACAGTGCAAGGCAAGGTTTACGATGCCGTGGCATTCATGAAACGGATTGCGAATGAACATAGCATCGTGCAGCGTGAAGTGTGGCTTTACGACCGAGGCCTTGAAGTGGTTCCACATCAGGTCGCAGTCGCAGCGTGGGAAGTTTGTCCGGGGGCTCGACCGAGGCAGGTCAAAACAGTGTACCGGATTCGTTCGTGAGGTCACCATGATGGACTTGCACTTAAAATTTAAGTCAAAGGTTTGTATGTCTTTCGCAGCGGAAATCATTATTAAGCGCGTTTTCTGCTTTGATGGTAGTACGATGCCGACTATCTAATAATGATGTAAATAGACGTCACACATCAGCCGTGGCTATTTTCTCGGTGGCGACGGTGGTGCCACCCGGTGGTCGAAGGATGTACGCGGATGATGGTTTGCACAATGCACAAACTATGGCGAGTTTTGCATCTGCAAGGTCAGTCTGCATACGTGCCGTGTGGAATAACTATTTCGGCGCTTTCTACCTATCTTTGACCATGCGTACTGCACTGTCTAACCGGGAAGTTGCTTTCGTCATTTAGCACGTAAACAACACGAGGTGGATAACTTTCCCGTTGCGAAGCACAAACACACCTCGATAACGTAAAAACGCTCCATGCGGCTTAAGTGCCGCGTTCATCCCGAACAGAACAAAGTCACGCAACGTGGAGTCATGCATGCATCGTTGGTGTTTACTTAGTTTTCGGTTCGGAATTCTACGGGTGAATATTGTGTAACTACGTTTGCAATGTAGGCAATTGTAGCGTGATTCCGCGCGGGAAAACTTGCAATAATACATCGCAAAAAAGCATGGTTGAATTCTTTTAATTGCGTTTGAAGCGCTGTGCATCGGACGCTTCATGTTTACGTTAGGAAGATCACTTCTGTTAAATACCCCTTAAACAGGCGCCTGGGTGGCCGGTTGAATACCCTTCGCTCGGTTGGGAGTCCATTTGACCCCCTGAGATCTCCAAAAGAACAAAAGTGGAGCTACCAAATTTCCAGGGGTTATTGATATGTGTGTGAACTCACTTGCGTTAAACTTTGATGTCCATAGGTTATGACCTTTAGGTAAAATAAGGTTAAACAAGGCCGAACTCAAGGCTGGGTCCGAAGTGCCTCAGGCTTCGTATGCAACCGCCTTGAACCTAGATGTCCGTTCTAAGGAAAAGGCCACTGGTGTTCATTTTGGGTAAATAACCTACTTTGAGCCTTGGAAAGTGATGGTGGTTGGTTTTTTATTTAACTCGCGCTCGGGTGGGAGGGGGCGGCGCCAAGTCGACCTCCCCCGAAGGTTTTTTCCAGAGTGGTTTCCGAACTGCATAGCTGTAGACAATTGAATAGCAGATCGTTTGGCATAAAAATTAGGTGTACCTTGTAAGGTCGCTGATCTATGGCAGGTCAAAGTCAGGCCATGGTTTCAGCGAAGGCAATTTCTAGGGAATCGTTTAAACTGATCCAACAGCGGAGTGTTAGAAGAAGCCATACATCTCTGAGATGCTTTCTTAGGCAACACGGCAGTTGATTGAGCGAATTACATCGACCTAAGGTCAGGTATGAAGGTCACACCAAGTTCAAAACCAACCTGTTTTGTTACTCTAGAGCCTGCTGTATGGGATTGTTTCTGGTGCTCATTTTGAGTCTATTGATAGCAGGAACCGCATTACAAATCTTCCATGGACTTCTTAGAGGTCAAAACAGGTCATTGACCTAAAATGACCCAGGTCAATATTTCGTTTTAGGAACATACTGCCTAGCGTAATCTTTGTCGCTTAGCCAGATACAAAACTGGAAGCAATCTTGTATGATTTTGGTCACCTTGACCTTTTAAGTCAAACAAGATCACTGACCTTGAATGATAATGCGACCTTTTGCTTAGAAATGGTTATCTAGGTTCTGGAGGCACTTTGGAGACCATCCTGGAACTTGATCTCGTTTGACCTTATTTGACCCGAAGGTCATAACCTAGGAACCTGAAACGTCGACCTAGGTGAGTTCACGTACAGATAAACACACCCTGTCAATTTGGTGTTTCTGGCTTTCTTAGTTCTTGAGATCTCAGGGGGGCAAATTGACCCCCCACCCGAGCCAGGGTTATCTAGCCGGCCACACGGGCGCGTGTTAAATAAGCGTTAAGGACTACGCTGGGCAGTACGCTCCTAAAGCAAAGGGTTGATCGGGGTCATTTCAGGTCAGTGACCTACTCTGACCTTTAAGGAGTCCATGAAAGAAGTTTGTTACAAGCCTTGTTATCAAAATATTCGTACTGAACATCATAAATGACCTCACAAAGCAAGCTATACAGCAAAAAGCAGGTTGGCTTTGACATCAGTCTGGCCCCCACTTCTGATCCTAGGTCAATGAAATCTGCTGTCATTCTGAACTGAATTGTATTATTGCCTAAGACACTACCTCAAGGATGCACGGCTTCGTCTAACCCTCCGTTGTGGATTGAACGATTGAACGATTCCCTGGAAACTACTTTTGCTGACAACCACGGCCTAACTTTAACCTGCCATAGGTCAGAAACCTTACAATGCACATCTAACTGCTTGTTACCGAAATGTCCGCTATTTATTTGCCTACAGCTCTGCAAATTTTAGGACAAAAATGTGTCGCTGTGTCGTTCAAAAATTATTTTATAAAAATGCAATACGAGGGGGCGGGCAGCTGGACGCACACCCAATCGTGTTTAAATGCCTGAATTTCGAATACCTCAATACCGTTGAATACCCTAACACCGTTAAATATTGTTGATTTACCTCGATTCGTGTTCACATACCTGTAGTAGCTGCAGGCGTTGAACGCCAGAATAAAGAGTAAATTGGAAATGTGATGCCTTCTTCGTGCAAGGAACTTCCATCCACACAGGCAAAGTCCTCTCATCTGCCACCTCCTTTCAAATCAGGCGCGAGTTGTTATATCTGCGCCAAAAGTGTATCATAGTAAATCAAGTTCTTGCAAAAACATCAAGAACTGGAATACCCGCTCAAGCATGGGTAGCACCTGTACTCCTGTGAGCGTATAGTACGTAACGCATCAGACATTTGCCACAGAGTGACATCCCGTATTCCATTGTCGTAAGAATCGGATGTCGTAGAAATAAAGCCACTGCGTTGATCGCGGCCACAGAGGTAAGTGTAGGCAGAAGGCCGAACACGGAAGTGAGCAATTTTTCATCTCAACAATGAATAGCTCTTGTCCAAAAAACGATTGCCACTCAAAGTGCTACAAAAATATCTCATAACAAATATTTTTTATTGAGCCCTTAGGCCAAACATATGGTCTGCAGAATAGCTCTCAAGACCCAAGAGACGTTTGTGCGCATATCTAATGCATGCAACTGACGCTCCACTCTCAAAATTGCACGAGGTGTCCGTGAAATGAGTAAGCATAGTTAACAACATCAAACTGCTCCCATCATTCATCAGGTGCCGAAATGCCCTCGAGATTGTGAAGCGAAATGACATCGGTGAAACCGTTTTCCGAGACCTGCGAAGCGTCATGATAGTCGATACACCATCCTTTGACTGTTCTGATGCTGTGCATACTCTTTGAATTCGCCCACACAGTCCCATGTCCTGCTTCTCTGTCTTCTCTGTCTTCCCATGTCTGCTTCTCTCATGCCCTGCTTCTCATTGCCTTCTTCTCGCTGGTGCAAAAGCCTCGATGGCGCCTCCCCTCAAAAAGTGACTACTTCAACAGAAAGTTAAGGATGATGATCAAAAACAAGTTTGCCTGGAACAGGTTAAGATTTAGATGAGCTCAAGCAGTACAATTGTGCAGTATTTTTCGTGGTATACATCTGAACCCGACATTTTGTAAACGTCTGACATACCCGTGCCCATCCCGCAATTTTCCCAAAATTTACACTCATCCCAACGTGTTACCCACTCCACATCGGTACCGATCGCCTCACACCTTACGCGGAGCCCTCTTCAGCAGACTCCCGCCAGTACTGCAGATTCCTGATGAGTTCAGTGAACCGGCGTACTTACCTGACGAGCTGGCGGCGGAGTGGCTTAGGTCTGCGGGCGTGACTCATGCGGACTACAGTGAATGGCCGGCAGCACATGCTGGTCCGGCCCGACCTCGCGCGCTGTTGAGGGACACGGGCGAATGGTTTTAGGCACGGGGGGAGGGAGGGGAATAACCGGCAGACTGGCAGCCCATGAACTGACTGACCGATTCATACCGGCGAGCGTGTCAGTAAGCAGACGTTCGTAAATTTTCCTGACTCTTTTGGAAAGATACGCTGCGTCAATTTTGTAATGCGGTCTGATGGATGCACATCGGTGCATGCATCTCCTTGTATGGCCTAAGTGTGACCATCTTTGCCATTGAAACAAAAGGTTATCTTTGAATGACGAAAACAGTAATGTTTTTGGAACACACAACGGATTGCTGTTTCGCAATAGCAAAAAGGTATGTAACAATTAGGAATTTCCGCTTCGGAACTCGCTCAAACATGCACGGATTGCTTATTTACCGAATGTGAGTTACGACCCTTAAAACCTGACCAAAGACGTCGCATACCTGGGTTTTATCAGTCGTATTCTATCACGGCCACCCCATTGCTTTAGATGATGAGGACTATTATTTGGGCTTTGGGGTACACCGACTACGTTGGTTATATGGCACCAATAACCTACTTTTGATCTAACAGACGCGTAAAAAAGCGAGGAGATAAGGCTACGTCTGATATATGACATGGAATTGTGTGTCTTCAAGATAACGAAAAATGTGGCAATCACTTACTAAACCCGAGTCGTCTCCCCATCTAGCATAGAGCGTTTGGCGCACGGACCCCGATCCAAAATGGCGCATGCGCTCCGATGCGAGGCGGGCACAATCTATTAGGACATGTCGTACGGTGTAATGATCCCCGCAACGAGGACATCGCGTTTGGTCTTCCCCACATATCAGGTATCGGTGAGTTGCGTATGTGTGTCCTATTATCAGGTGGCATAACGTCACTTCATCCCGCCTCGCCTTACGACAGCTGGACGCCCATGGTCCCAACCGGGGCTTTATCTCTTTCAGTTCATTGACAGCACGCGCATCCCAGTTCGCTTGCCACTGCTTCAACATGAATGCAGATACTCCTGCACGTAGGTCGTTAGCTGGGACTATCACAGTAGGGATTCGAGTTGCGTGTGTGGCACGCGTTGCTGCGGTATCAGCTACTTCATTACCCGATATGCCAACGTGGCTCGGTATCCAGCAAGACATCACCTGCTTCCCGGATCGAGACAGTGTAGTAAGAAGAGTCAAAATGCTCTGAACGATGGGACGTGATGAATTCAAATCCTGCAGTGCCATAAGGCTACTAAGAGAGTCCAACAAAACTAGGTGTTGATCGTCACTGTCAACTTCTATGAAACGGAGCGCCTTAAGAATGGCTATTAACTCGGATGTGAAGACCGATGTGTGACCAGGTAAAGCAAAAGACCGTGTGACAGGACCCTATACAAAAGCACATCGAACACCGGCATCCACTTTCGAACCGTCCGTGTAGGTCTTCTTGTGATCCGGGTACGACGCGATCAACTCCAAAGACCTCAACCGAAACTCATCCGGGGACAGCCGCCTCCTCGCGAAATGGGAAAGTGAGACATCCACCACTGGTGGGTAGAGCTTCCAAGGAGGGGTCTCAGGAATTTCTCAACGGATCACATGCCGTGGGCGGATACCACATTCCTGCAAAAGTGTAGACATCCTCACACAGAAAGGTGCGATCCGATGTACTCTCCCAGTCAGAAACATGCGTATTGTTCTGCGCGAGAAGACCCACTTGCATGTTGGGTGAGGGGAACTGTGCCAACTTACAGGCGTATCTCATGCCCAGTATCTTTCTCCTAGTGGACAAAGGAGCCTCGTGGGCCTCAACAAGGAGGCTCGCTGTCGGAGAGGTCCTGAATGCACCTGTCGTGATCCATAAGGCAGAATGATGTATCGTGTTCAAGGAGCGCTTTACCGACTCACAAGTCCCGTCATGAACAAAATAAGCATAATCGTGTTTGGATCTGATAACAGAGCGATAGAGAAGCAAGAGCGTTTTCCTGTCCGCACCATATGACGTGCGTGCAATGCACTTCAAGACATTCAGGGTTTTAAGGCACTTGGGTCGCAAGGCCTTTAGTGTGTAGCCAGCCTTTGTAAGTTAGGCTGCAATCAAATTGCACACCTAGAAAACGGACCTCGGGCTCAGATGGAATCGCTTTGCCATACAGTCGAATTGCTACATCCTGGCAGTGATCACGACCACAAAAATGCATACCCGCTGTGTTTGATGTGGAGAGCCGAAACCCATTGAGAGTGACCCATCTCTCCAAACGTGTTACACCTAGTTGCAACTGACGGTCCATCGCTGAGGTAAGAGAAGAGCTACACCAGATTGCAAGATCGTCGACAAACAACGAGCAACCAATAGACTGAGGCAATGCATCTCCAACGTCATTGATTATGAGCGCAAAAAGCGCGACACTTAAAACGCCACCTTGGGGCACACCGCTCCGCTGTAAGAAACGGTCAGAGAATTGATGACCAACACGGACGCGAAAAAAACGTTCTGCTGAAAAGTTATGTAAAAAACAGCCCATGCTACCGGGAATACCGTGCTTAAAAGCCATCATGAGAATACCATGTCGCCATGTGGTATCGTACGCGCTCTCTATGCCAAAGAAGACAGCTCCCACATTGCGACGCTGTTTAAAAGCAGCACGTACAGCAGTGTCCAAGGTGAGAAGATGGTCCAGGGTGCTACGGTGTTCCCTAAAACCACACTGGGAATGAGTGAAAATGGCATGTTTTTCTAAAAACCACGAAAGACGACCATTAACGAGCCTCTCCATCAGCTGGAACAGTGAAGATGTAAGAGAGATGGGCCTGTAGTGAAGCGGATCTTTGCCGCTCTTCCCTGCTTTTAAAGGGGGCACCACATCAGCTTCTCGCCAAAGGTTCGGAAATTCGCCTCGTTCCCAAAGACGATTAAAAAATGACCAAAAGAACGTGCAGTAGGCAGATGGGTAAATGTTGAACCATGTCGTTATGTATCTCGTCAGGACCCTCTGATACACTCCAAGGCCTGCTAACAACAGCCCTCAGTTCCATCATTGTAAATGGTTTGTTGTAGGCAAGCTGCACAATGGTAGAGAAGTCCACTGGACTGGCTTCACAACGCGCCTTATGACGCAGGAACTGGGGATCAACGTTACCATCTCCACACCGTTCCGTAAGAGCACGACCGATCTCGTTGGCGACATCAGCAGGGTTTAAAATGTCCCGCCCATCAACCTCAAGAACCGGTAGAGGAACCGCGGAAAACTGGCCAGAGATACGCTTAACTTGTGACCGTACTTGCGACACATGAGGGAAACTATTTAGACGGCCCACGTACTCTTGCCAGGAGACGCGCTTTGCCTCTGGGATGGTGCGCCGGGCCAAAGCTCTAGACTTCCTAAATGCAATTAGATTCTCGGTTGTGGCCTCATGGTCAAAGGCCCGAAAGGCCCGCCTACGTACCCGAATAACAGCTCGGCACTCGTCGGTCCACCACGGCACCGGGGTGCGACGAGGAGCCCCAGATGTTTTAGGAATGCTTGCCTTCGCTGCACGTAAAAACGCGGACGTGAAGTCTTCCATCGAGTAGTTTGTACCATCCACATAATGAACACCAAATTCCATCTCCAGCTGAAACCCAAACTCACTACAATCCGTTTTTTTTTTAAATCCACCGCCATGGTCGAGAGCCGAGGACAGCCCCGTCAAAGTACTCCAACCACACTGGCAAGTGGTCGCTTCCGATGGGGTCGTCGGTTACAGTCCACGTAAAAAGCTGCGCGAGCTGCGAGCTCACCAGGCTTAGGTCCAAAACCGACTGTCTGACCTGACGGTGCATGTGAAATGCGTCCGAGATCCCGTATTCAAAACACGGAGCGACTGCCTCGTGAATAAATTGTTCTAAAGTACGCCCCCGCACGTGTTGCTGTCATCACAACCCCAAACGGTATGGTGTGCGTTAAAGTCTCCCAAGATAACCGAAGGCGGAGGGAAGCTCTGCCATCAACTGTCTGAGCTCCGCCAATGGAAAACTGAGCCCCGGTGGCGAATGCACTGAGCACAGGGTTACAAGGCGATGATTAAAATGTACACGTGCAGCAACAGCTTGGAGCGAGGTTTGTAGCCTCAGCTACTGCGCAGGCACATTGTGATGCACTGATAACAGCACACCACCGCGCGTCACAGTGTTTGCTAGCACATCTTTTCTAAATACTGAGTAACCTTTGATGATGCAGTGAGAATCCGGCGACAGCTTCTTCTCCTGGAGGCAGACAGCAGCCGGACAACGGTGACTTAAGCAGCAGCGTGTAAATCCTGGGCACTGGCTCGTAAGCCTCTACAATTTCATTGTAGAATGACCTGCATAAAACCTGGTTAAAAAAGCTTAATACTACGAGGCTAAGAAAAAAACATGGGCTGCTTGAAAAGGCTGATATAAAACTGTTACAGATTACAAAGGACTAAGCTAACTAGAAGTGTGCCTCTGCACCAGACAAAGGGCCCAACTCCTTGAAGTGTACGCGGAGGTGCACACCTCCACTTCGTCGCAGCCTCCCGTCCGCAGAACTCGAACAACCTTCATTCGAGCCTGACTGAAACTTCAGCCGCGCTCCCGGCACTTCCCTCGTTCGTCAGCGAGCCCCTCCAAGGCACTCCGCGCTTAGCGGAGCAGTCCGGGGCGGTAGGAGGATCCAACCGCCTCGGCGACGATGGCGGGGTCGCCGTAGGCGGCAGGGACTGAACAGGTGCAGCGGAAGGCGGAGGAGGCGGTGGGGGACTAATCCGGGACAGGGCAAGCGGCGGCTTCAACGCGCCTCCCAAACGTGGAAGCGCTCCCTCCCGATGAGGACGGTACCCCGCCAGCCACTCCAGAGGAGGGCGCACCGCCAACCACCGTCGGCACCGACGCCCCGGCAGACCCCAAGGGAGGAGACTTCCCGCTTTCTCCCGCTGGGGCCGATGAATCGGTAGCTCCCGGAGTCCGCCTAGGCCGCCCTCGCCTGCTCGACCAGAAGCGCTCGCCTGGCCTTGCCTCACCTCTTCTCCACCTCACCGCGCCGCAACGCCTCCATCACCGTCCCGCCGGGTGAAGTTCGGCTCGTAGTTGTTGAAGGAGACGCCGTGGTCGGCGCCTCTTTCCCGAAACGTGTCTGGTTTGCTCGTGAGGGGTGTCCTCTCCCGACATTCGACCAACCAGAGTCCACTCCTCGCCCTCCAGCGTCTCTCCAACCGGGGAGGCCGGCGACACAGGGGTCGCCGGCGCCGCAGTTACCGGCGGTGCGGCGGGCGCCGCGGACGCAGACGAAGCATGCGAACCCGCTGTCGGTCTGCAAGTCAACCCAAATGACTAGGAGAAGTGCGAATAAACTGCGCCAGGTCATACGGTCTGAGCTGATCTCACGATGAACCGCGTTTGAGTGGGAACGAGTAACTGCACTTGCGTAAGACACTCTGGGATGTGAGCTATTGTAGATCTCCCGTGCCTCTCGAAAAGAGATGCGCCGGGGGCACTTGATGGAGATGATCTCTTCCTCTCGAGAGTACGCCGGACAGGCACGGTCAAATGTCGTGTGCAGGGTCTGGTTTTTGTACACAATTCACACATTTCGGTCGTACAGGGCTGCAGGTCTCGCTAGTGTGGCCAGCTCAGCACATTTCCCACAGAACAGTTTGTTCCTACAGTAGTCTTTGGCATGGCCAAAGCGAAGGCATCGAAAACAGCGCATAGGGTTGGGAATGTACAAACGAACTTTCACGTTCACGTAACCGACGACTATTTCTGAAGGAAGATCGACTGCGGTTGAAAGTAAGGATAATATTGTTTGTTGGACCAGGTGCTCTCCCTCTCCCGACCCTGATCTGATGAGCTTCCACGACACCGAAGCCAGACAGACGACAGACCATCTACGATATCCTCATCGCCGGCACCCTCCAGGTCAAAACAGCTAATGATCCCGCGAGAACAAATTTTCGTCTTGTGAGCGGTCACTGTGAATGGGTAGAGTGATGTCTCGCCTTCCGTGTTTATCTTTGACAGTGTATGTGAATGAAGTTGCTTTCATTGTCTTTTCCGCTTCCGCTCCATTCAAAAATTCCACCTCGATCGCTCCATTTCTAAATTTGTTACAGCGCGGGTCACTTGCCTAGCCGATCACATCCGCTACGCCGATGAAAGGGTGACAGACTAGACCATTTTTTTCACTGCTGGAAAGCATGAGAATCCGGGGGCAAGGCTAAGCAGCCTGCCCGGCAGTTCCCAGTACTCCCACTCTTCCACCTCTAGTCCGCTCCAACGGGGTGGAGCGGGAATCAGCCTGTCGCAGTGGCATTTCAGCGATGTCAGAGGGACCGCTTCGCCCATCCGCTGAAGTAGAGGGACGGTCGTCCATCGTCGTTAGCCGAGCCGTCTGAGCTGAAGTGTCGTTTCCGCTTGGGGTTGGTTGAATGAGAATCCATGCGAGTTTTGGATGCATTCGGCACCGGGGCTCCCCACCCACCACGGAGCCCAACTGGGGGACGGTCCAACACTTCCCTTGAAAGGTGGTCGCCGCCAGGGCTACCTCCGGTGCTATACGGGGCGAACGACGCCTCCCACACGGCCAGGTGTAACCGGGGATACCCCTCCCCGTCCTGACCGTGGTTCAGCGCCGCCGCCCCTTGACCTCTTAAGCCGCTGCGCACGGCCATGCGCCCAGAGCACCCAACCGCAGCGCGAGCGACAAGCCGCTAGACACGTGTGGGGCCCACGGACCCCCGCGCCCCCGGATATCCTGACCGAAGTGGAGTGTTGGGACGCGCCGCGACTGACCCGCACGACGCCACCCGGAAGGGGCGAGGCAAAAAGAAGGGAAGATAACGGACGGGAGAAGCAAGTCAAGGAAAATAGGGAGGGGGCAGAGAAGCTCAGAACAACAGACGAGAAAGAAAGGAGATCAATAAACAGAAGGCAAACCATGAGGAGAAAAACATATGCGTCATCTGGCAACTTTTTCGGCCCATACAAAATAAAAGGAAAGCTTATCCAAAAACGGTCAGCACCTGAACTCTTTAGAGCCCATGACAACACGCTCGTGTGAGAATGAACCACCTGTTACTTGACAGCATTTGAAAATTCCACGCTGATACTGCTCCCTTTATGTGTATTTGAGCGGAGCGGTCACATCATATCGCATCATTCTGTCACGAGACATCTTCACGCCTAGTCAGCCATGTTCTCCGTCGTCATCATACTTGGCATTATTGGTGAGTGAAGCTTGTTTGGTTCCACAGGTAGATATAGCTGAAAAATTATTTGGTCGATTGTTATCTTTCCCGAGCTTGGTTAGCAACACGTTAAAGATAACGCGCTGAAGCTAGTGTCTGCTGCTAGCAATATCTCAAAGAGTCAAATTGATTCCAACACGAACGCATCGCGTTCAGCCACCCATCCACGCGTGTGTTAAATACCAGGTTAAGCAATGTGTGTGTTTCAAACATTCCTCTCGTTTTCGCACAAGATGGCGGCCACCACAGATGACTATGCGGTGTAGCCCAGCATGCATACCTCAGGCTATGGCACCGTTTCCATTAGCCTAATTAAACGACAGACTACACAGCCTGGGAGCCTGGCCTGGGAGTGATTTTTCGTAAAAATCTCGGAGGTGATCACGTTAATTTAGGTATGTGCTGTCAGTTTGCACTGAAATACTCCATTTGGAATTAAATCCAGTGGGATGAGAGACTACAAAACTGGTTTGTTTAACTAATGACCTCCAAAAATGGTGCTGTCTTCCTATCTATTAGATGCGTTGTTACTGGCACACAAATTAGAACAAAAAACATTTTGAATCTGCTGACAACCGCCTGTTTTACGTACCAGCCTCTACGTACAGGGGAGAAGGGCAAACATTGTTTAATTCTGCTTGTCAGAAAATTGTTCATGGGTTATATTCAAGCTAATGTTTAAGCTCCGCTAATGCGTTAAACACTTGATAAATGATGAGCGTCTCCGAGCCTATATAAGAAACTGTAGAACAGCAGCCGTTTTGTCGACCTCCACGCACCTGGTTCCACGGCCACCACTTCGCCGGGTGTCACTAGCCGGCGGTGCAACCCGTGGCCCCCACCACGCCCCGCTCAGTTAGTGCTGGTGCAGTGTCAGACTAGGCCACCGATTAAACCGGCTGGGCCGTCAAATTAAGGACACGATAAGGCTAGATTTAACCTCCTCCCCGGAGAAGTGGTGGTGGAAAAGTGTTTTCAAACAGAGGCAGGAACACCTGTAAGTTGTAACCTCACAAGCCAAATGAGATGACGACTATCCTGTAAGATATGAGCATCACACAAGATGGCTAAGGCAGTGTGACCTCGGACAGCGCGAGGCACCTCGTCGGATGTGTTCTTCACGGCTCAGCCGTCCGACCTGGTCGTTTCGGCGGACGCCAGCGGGGTGCTCGAATGTCGCCTGAGTGCGGCCGTCACCTGCGCCTGGCGACTGGAGACCGGGCTCAACTCCGCCGGCTTCCTGAACTCGCTGCCGCCGCCGATGATCGAGCCGGTGGCGCCGCAGCACTCGAGCGAGTGCTCCATCCGACTGGTGCACCCCGAGCTGTCGTACGGCGGTCAGTACCGCTGCGCCCCCTACAAGATAGATGGCGCGCAGATGGTCAGCGACTGGGCAAACGTACAGGTAGGTGGCGCCTTTGTCTCAGGCATTAAGCGTCGCAGGGAGGTGAGAATATAGGGGCCCTTCAGTCACACAGAGTGACACGTAGCTTATGTACCGGTGG
>NW_023596136.1:30512035-30532951 GCF_011947565.3 Pollicipes pollicipes | reverse complement strand
AAAGCAATGGGGTGGCCGTGATAGAATACGACTGATAAAACCCAGGTATGCGACGTCTTTGGTCAGGTTTTAAGGGTCGTAACTCACATTCGGTAAATAAGCAATCCGTGCATGTTTGAGCGAGTTCCGAAGCGGAAATTCCTAATTGTTACATACCTTTTTGCTATTGCGAAACAGCAATCCGTTGTGTGTTCCAAAAACATTACTGTTTTCGTCATTCAAAGATAACCTTTTGTTTCAATGGCAAAGATGGTCACACTTAGGCCATACAAGGAGATGCATGCACCGATGTGCATCCATCAGACCGCATTACAAAATTGACGCAGCGTATCTTTCCAAAAGAGTCAGGAAAATTTACGAACGTCTGCTTACTGACACGCTCGCCGGTATGAATCGGTCAGTCAGTTCATGGGCTGCCAGTCTGCCGGTTATTCCCCTCCCTCCCCCCGTGCCTAAAACCATTCGCCCGTGTCCCTCAACAGCGCGCGAGGTCGGGCCGGACCAGCATGTGCTGCCGGCCATTCACTGTAGTCCGCATGAGTCACGCCCGCAGACCTAAGCCACTCCGCCGCCAGCTCGTCAGGTAAGTACGCCGGTTCACTGAACTCATCAGGAATCTGCAGTACTGGCGCGGGAGTCTGCTGAAGAGGGCTCCGCGTAAGGTGTGAGGCGATCGGTACCGATGTGGAGTGGGTAACACGTTGGGATGAGTGTAAATTTTGGGAAAATTGCGGGATGGGCACGGGTATGTCAGACGTTTACAAAATGTCGGGTTCAGATGTATACCACGAAAAATACTGCACAATTGTACTGCTTGAGCTCATCTAAATCTTAACCTGTTCCAGGCAAACTTGTTTTTGATCATCATCCTTAAGTTTTTGTTGAGGTGGTCGGTTTTTGAGGGGAGGCGCCATCGAGGCTTTTGCACCAGCGAGAAGAAGGCAATGAGAGGCAGGGCATGAGAGAAGCAGACATGGGAAGACAGAGAAGACAGAGAAGCAGGACATGGGACTGTGTGGGCGAATTCAAAGAGTATGCACAGCATCAGAACAGTCAAAGGATGGTGTATCGACTATCATGACGCTTCGCAGGTCTCGGAAAACGGTTTCACCGATGTCATTTCGCTTCACAATCTCGAGGGCATTTCGGCACCTGATGAATGATGGGAGCACTTTGGTGTTGTTAACCATGCTTACTCATTTCGCGGACACCACGTGTAATTTTGAAAGCGGAGTGTCAGTTGCATGCACTAGATATGTGCACAAACGTCTCTTAGGTCTTGAGAGCTATTTTGCAGACCATATTTTTGGTCTAGAGGGTCAATAAAAGCCTATTTGTTCTGCAAGACTTTTGTGGCACTTTGAGTGGCGATCTTTTTTTAACAAAAACTATTCATCGTTGAAATAGAAAATTGCTCACTTCCGTGCTCGGCCTCCTGCCTACACTTACCTCTGTGGCCGCGATCAACGCAGTGACTTTATTTCTACGACATCTGATTCTTACGACAATGGAATCCGGGATGTCACTCTGAGGCTAATGTTTGATGCGTTGCGTACTATACGCTCACAGGAGTACAGGTGCTACCCATGCTTGAGCGGGCATTCCAGTTCTTGATGTTTTTTGCAAGAATTTTATTTATTATGATACACCTTTGGCGCAGATATGACAACTCGCGCCTGATTTGAAAGGAACTGGCAGGTAAGAGGAATTTGCCCATGTGAATGGAAGTTCCTTGCACGAAGAAGGCGTCACATTTCCAATTTACTCTTTGTTCTGGTGTTCAACGCCTGCAGCTACTACAGGCATGTGAACACGAATCGAGGTAAATGAACAATATTTAACGGTGTCAAGGTATTCAACGGCATGGAGGTATTCGAAATTCAGGTATTTAAACACGCTCGGGTGTGCGTCCAGCTGCCCGCCCCCTCTTTTTATATTTTTATAAAATAATTTTCGAACGACGCAGCAAGGCTGCGCTAAATTTTGCAGAGCTGTAGGCAATTAAATAGCGGATATTTCGGAAACAAGCGGTTAGATGTACATTGTAAGGTTCCTGACCTATGGAAGGTCAAAGTCAGGTCGTGGCTGTCAGCAAAAGTAGTTTCCAAAGAATCGTTCAATCTGATGCGACAGCGGAGGGTTAGACGAAGCCGTGCGTCCCTGAGGTAAAGTCTTAGGCAATAATACAATTCAGTTCAGAATGACAACAAATTTCATTGACCTTGGATCAAGAGTGAGGGTCAGACTGATGTCAAGGCCAACCTGATTTTTGCTGCATAGCTTGCTTTGTGAGGTGGTTTATGATGTTCATTTCAAATATCTTGATAACAAGACTTGTAACAAACATCTTTCATGGACTCCTTAAAGGTCAGAGTGGGTCACTGACCTAAAATGACCCCGATCAAACCTTTGCTTTAGGAGCGTACTGCCCAGCGTAATCCTTAACGCTTATTTAACACGCGCCCGGGTGGCCGGCTAGATACCCTTTGCTCGGGTGGGGGGTCAGTTTGACCCCCTGAGATCTCGGAAACTAAGAGAGGCACCAAATTTACAGGGTGTGTTGACCTGTACGTGAACTCACTCAGGTCAAAGTTTCAGGTTCCTAGGTATTCGACCTTTGGGTCAAATAAGGTCAAACAAGGTCAAGTTGCAGGTTGGTCTCCAAAGTGTTCTCAGAACTTAGACAACCGTTCCTAAGCAAAAGGTCACATTATCATTCAAGATCAGTGACCTTGTTTGACCTTTTAAAGGTCAAGGCGACCAAAATCATACAAGATTGCTTTGAGTTTTGCATCTGACTAACCGACAAAGATTACGCTAGGCAGTATGTTCCTTAAACAAAATGTTGACCTGGGTCACTTTAGGTCGATGACCTATTATGACCTCCAAGAAGTTCATGGAAGATGTGTAATACGGTTCCTGTTATCAATAGATTCGAAATGAGCGCCAGAAACTATCCCATACAGCAAGCCCTGAAGTAACAAAACAGGTTGGTTTTGACCTTGGTGTGACCTTCATACCTGACCTCATGTCAATGTAATTCGCTCAATCAACTGCTATGTTGCCTAAGAAAGCATCCCAGAGATGTATGGCTTTGTCTAACACTCCGCTGTCGGATCAGGTTGAAGTATTCCCTAGAAATTACCTTCCCTGAAACCATGGCTTGACTTTAACCTGCCATAGATCAGAGACCTTACAAGGTACATCTAATTTGTTATGCAAAACGATCTGCTATTCAATTGTCTACAGTTATGCATTTCGGAAACCATTCTGGAAAAACCTTCGGAGGAGGTCAATTTGACCTCACCCCTCCCACCAGAGCGCGTGTTAAATAAAAAACCAACTACCATCACTTTCTAAGGTTCAAAGTAGGTTATTTACCCAAAATAAACACCAGTGGCCTTTTCCTTAGAACAGCTATCTAGGTGCAAGGCGGTTGCATTGGAAGCCTGAGGCACTTTGGACCCCAGTCTTGAGTTTGGCCTCGTTTAACCGTATTTTACCTAAAGGTCATAACCTATGGACATCAAAGTTTAACGCAAGTGACTTCACACACATATCAATAACCCCTGAAAATTTGGTAGCTCTACTTTCGTTCTTTTGGAGATCTCAGGGGGTCAAATGGACTCCCAACCGAGCGAAGGGTATTCAACCGACCACCCAGGCGCCTGTTTACGGGATATTTAATAGAAGTGATGTTCCCAACCTGAACATAAAGCGTCCGGTGCACAGCGCTTCAAGCGCAGTTAAAAGAATTCAACCATGCTATTTTTGCGATAGATTATTGTAAGTTTTCCCGCGCGGAATCATACTACAATTGCCTATATTGCAAACGCAGTTACACAATATTCACCTGTAGAATTCCGAACCGAAAACTAAGTAAACACCAAGAATGCATGCATGACTCCACGTTGCGTGTTTCTTTTCTGTTCGGGATTAACGCGGCACTTAAGCCGCATGGAGCATTTTTACGTTATCGAGGTGTGTTTGTGCTTCGCAACGGGAAAGTTATCCACCTCGTGTTATTTACGTACTAAATGACGAAACCAACTTGCCGGTTAGACAGTGCAGTACGCATCATCAAAGATAGGTAGAAAGCGCCGAAATAGTTATTCCACACGGCACGTATGCAGACTGACCTTGCAGATGCAAAACTCGCCATAGTTTGTGCATTGTGCAAACCATCATCCGCGTACACCCTTCGACCACCGGGTGGCACCACCGTCGCCACCGAGAAAATAGCCACGGCTGATGTGTGACGTCTATTTACATCATTATTAGATAGTCGGCATCGTACTACCATCAAAGCAGAAAGCGCACTTAATAATGATTTCCGCTGCGAAAGACATACAAACCTTTGACTTAAATTTTAAGTGCAAGTCCATCATGGCGACCTCACGAACGAATCCGGTACACTGTTTTGACCTGCCTCGGTCGAGCCCCCGGACAAACTTCCCACGCTGCGACTGCGACCTGATGTGGAACCACTTCAAGGCCTCGGTCGTAAAGCCACACTTCACGCTGCACGATGCTATGTTCATTCGCAATCCGTTTCATGAATGCCACGGCATCGTAAACCTTGCCTTGCACTGTTTTCTGTCAACCACAATCAGAGCAAAGCAAATGAGTTTTTTTAGCAACTAGTCATTGGCATCTGTTGCAGGCAACCATGAAGCACACATATTTTATCGCACTGGATCGCGTTGCCAGCACTACTGTGCACTCATTTTGCGAGTGAATAACATCCTGGCACGCCGCCGTTAATGTTCGTGGCCGAAGGTTGATGTTTACACGAAGGAGAAGTAGTCAGACTCGTACCTGAGTATCAGCAGAAGCTGTCAGGCTCGTGCCCCTGTCTACCTCTACCGGCACACGGGCACGATCCTGCCCACCACCCCTGGTACTAGCGCACTAGCCTGTCCACCTCTACTGAGTCACGGATGCGAACCCGCCAGCCTTCAATGGCCGGCGAGCCCATCTACCTCCACTTGCGCGTATTGCTAGCCTGTTCACCTCTACTGGCACGCGGGTACGAGCCTATCCACCTTCACTTGCACGCGGACTCGAGTCTGTCTACCTCTACTGACATTCCGGCACGTGGTCTGGATAGTCGCAGTTGAGTGTGGATCGGTTGAAGACCAGGCCGAAGGGGCACTCCTCGCGGACTGGCTGGCCGCTTACGCAGATGTAGTAGTAGTGGCAGTCGCTGAGGTCGGGGTACAGCCCGTCCGGTCCGGTGCAGCTGAAGGGCGTGGTGGTGGGCGGAAGAACGGTGGTGGTGGTGGGCGGCAGAACCTGCGGAACGCCACGGCGCTGATGGCGACGGTTGCGAGACATGTTGAGAAACAATAAAAGGATGTTTGGTGGATGGGCTCTTGTTAAGTTACCTGTGACGGAGCCTGCCTCATGCCTAGCATATTTTAGAGGCTAACACGTTCCCGATGCTCACAAACACTCAATTGTCGATCCCCCTTCCAAATCCGGGTACCCTTTCTACCTCTGCAACTTCATACCCATATCCATTACCAGGTCTTTGCCAAAAGAATACAGCGCACCGATCAACGGCAGCACTATTGTCACCGGTCAAGTGTCCATTTCCTGCATTCGACCCAGCACCTTCTCTCACTTCGACGCTCGACAGAAGCACGTTGGTACCCGTCGCCGATCTCATCATTGCAGCTGAGACGGCAGACGCGAGGCCGCTGAGTGTGAACACTTCGTGGGCTGCTTCGTTTCGGTTAGGTAAAAGTCCAGCGGTCGTTTTCGCTGACAAACAAGACCAAACTTGATTTGTAGCTGTTTCCGATTGATATCGGCGTTTTCAGGCCTCCGTTCACGGTCATCTTCCATATTGAATCTTTTATAACGATCCCAGCGTCTTCGTATCCAACACTGACATCATGCCATACGATAACAACACCCTAGGTGTCCGTCATCGGAAAACAATCGTGTTGCGAAATTTCGTAGACGAGATGGAGCTTAGGCTTTTTCGGCCGGCTGGTTTTGTACGAAAATTGAAACCCAATCAAAACACATGTCAAGGTTCTGGCATTTCCGTCCCTTCCCGAAAAGCTCAGCTGAGCGATGCACCGAAGTCAAAAACCGCAGGAATAGTGTTCAACAACTTTCTTCTCTTAGGATCCTAATTGAAAATTAAACCTAATTGAAAACACCACTGTTTCGGTGCTATCATACTGAATTGGGTGTTATTCACCCTGGACCGCCGCTCTCATCCTCGTAAATGTCTGGTTTTGTCTTGCCATCCACGACCATGGTGCGATCAGAAGCCTAGGTAATCCTAGCGATGCCGTTTCTGCTTCTTTACAGGCCTGATCAATATATAGTCAGTACCAGGAAAAAATGCTTATTTGGTAGTTAACGACGCATCTTACACTAGCAACCTTGAAATGAGGTTATCGAGCTGTCAGAGTATCTCTGCATCTTCAACACCTCACTACACAAGTATATGTGCCACTTTGTCTGATCCCTTCATCCCTTCCCTTCAATCCCACTCCGATGCGCCCACCGCCGCTAAGTGTTTCTGCTCCCGCCAGAAGCCGCCACCTCCCTGCACGTTCGCCCAGTCGCTGTCGATCTGCGCGCCACCTGGCGTTGTAGGGGCGGCAGCGGTACCGGCCGCCGTCCAGCGCGTCGGGGTGCTGTCAGCCGGATACTGCACTCGTTCGGTGGCAGCGGCGCCACCGGCTCGATCAGCGGCGGCGGCAGCGGAGTTCAGAAGCCGGTGGTGTTGAGCCCGGTCTCCAGTCGCCAGGCGCAGGTGACGACCGCACTCAGGGCGACATTCGAGCAGCCCGCTGCCGTCTCTGGACACGACGAGGTCGGACGGCTGGGGCCGTGAAGTGTACGTCCACGGCGCCGCCTCGCGCTGCCGGGAGCGTCATCATCGCTGGGGTATTCATCGGGCGTGTCGAGATGCGGAACACCCAAAGCAGGCGTTCATTGTGGCCGGTGCACGTGCGATAAAATGCGCCCGCGTAGTCGGTTGAACGCGACATGCCCGGATGGTGTGGTCATTTTGAGCCCTTAATATCTCAAAAGCTATGAGGGCTTGAGGCATGAAATGCGTAGGCGGGTAGGTATGTATGTGATCGTATATATGCCAGATTTTCAGGTTGGTGGGTTAACCTTCAGGTCAAATAAGGTGAAGCAAAGCCAGACTCCAGATCGATGTCCGATGTGCACTCAGACCTCCTAAAACAGCAAAATTCAACCTTGATACCTCTTCTTAGGAAAACGTTTCTGGTGTTTATATCAGTTAAGTGATCATGGCACCAAAAGACCATAGTCGCCCTTAAGAAGGTCAAGGTGATCAAAAACCTCCGAGATTGTTCTAATATTTGAGTTCAGATCACATTTAGGCCTACGCCAGGCGGTATGTTCCTTAATATAGACTCTTTGTCATGGTTATCTTATGTCCGTGATACTCTCTGGCGTCTGGAATGAAAAAGCGATATAGTTTACCCTAAGTCACCATTAATGACTTTGTCTCTTTGATGGCATCCTTGGTGCAGTTGCATTACGTGGAGACATTAATGCAGATAGATCACGCCAAGTGTCATGAAAAGGTTAAACGCTGCACTTAGACCAACAGATCATGCAACCGCGCTCAGCCGATTATAATTATTTTTAGGTCAGCTGATTTAAAAAGCTGATGCGTATAATGCAATAGATGCAGACAATGGCGTTAGAAATTCTTCTACTCCGCCCCCATTGCATAGCATGCATTCCTTAAGTTTAAATGAGCGATAGAGAAGCTAAGAACACTAAAATCACAAGTTACGTTGTTAAAATAATGGCGCTGGCAGCAATCACTGACTGGAGGACTTTATCACGCGTGGAATATGAACTAAAGACGAGCAAGTTCAATGACGTGAAATATCTTAGCTTGGCGACCGCTGCAGCTAGTAAGCTTCACTTACCAACAACGCAGAGCAGAATGGCAGCAGAGATCATGGCTGACCAGACGTGAGGATGTCTCTGTGGCTGTCCGATTCCGTCTGATGTGACTGCTGCGCTTACATACATGACTGTCGCACGGCAGCTATCAGTGTGGAACTCGGCATTACTGTCTGCAGGACAGATGGCTTTGGTCGCACACTTGTGAACCTCGGCTCCACATCGCTCCGATCTGCGGAGTCCGTGGACATGTCCGCGATATTTGGCGTCTTAAACTGACGCCTGATGTCGGAGGTGCCAAGTGAGTTTCTTGACAATTTTCAATGGTCTAGCAACGGTGACATTTTATGTCTGAGCAATGCTGTCGGTTTATGCACAACACGGGTATTATTCAGGAACAAAGCGCTTCATAAGATACGTCACGGACGAATGCTTTGTAGCTGTCTGTTCGGCATGTCAACCATATCTTTTTTATTACGAAGATTCCCTGAGGTCAGTGACTGGTTTGCGGTGAATTCATTTTCAGTACTCGTCCTCCCCTCTCAATTGTATTAACAGTCTGGGGCACACCTCAACCTTCTGTTTTTAGTTTTGTAAATTTGTCCCCTTCTCTCTCTCTCTCTCTCTCTCTCTCTCTCTCTCTCTCTCTCTCTCTCTCTCCTCTCTCTCTCTCTCTCTCTCTCTCTCTCTCTCTCTCTCTCTCTCTCTCTCTCTCTCTCTCTCTCTCTCTCTCTCTTCTCTCTCTCTCTCTCTCTCTCTCTCTCTCTCTCTCTCTCTCTCTCTCTCTCTCTCTCTCTCTCTCTCTCTCTCTCTCTCTCTCTCTCGCTCCTCTCTCTCTCTCTCTCTCTCTCTCTCTCTCTCTTCTCTCTCTCTCTCTCTCTCTCTCTCTCTCTCTCTCTCTCTTGCTTCTTATATTTTATATTATCACTATATCTTCCTGCAGTGTGCCGACATTAATATATTTACTAACAGACATACTTATTTGAACTGGAACTGAACTGGGAGTCAAAGTCGACCCTTTGAAGCTGAGGCAACTATGACAATTTCTATCTCACATCCGGTTATTCAATGCAGCGCGTTTCCTTCCACAGCAAAGACGTTGCTTAAAAATCAGTCCCTTGAAGCGCTACAAAGCAATCTGATCTCATTGCCCCCCCCCCCCCTGAGCTGATATAATGTTGACACGCCGGCTTCCGGCACCGCACCGGCGGTGAAGCTGTTTTTTTAGTTGTGACGACCCTGTCACCATACGAGTGGAGGCTTTGCTTGTCTCACAGACCGCGACGGTGAAGTGCAGCTTTGGCCCGTTCCATATGGGTTAATGCTGACTTGACCCCTTGAGAAAATAGCAATTTGCCACCTTTAGGAATAATTCGTAGGCGAAGCAGTAGGTTGATTTCAGCATAATCTTTCCATGAATCGCTACAGGCCTCATGTTGAAATTCGAATTCATAAATCGTCAAAAACATTCAGAGTTACACCCGTCGTAGCACCAAATGCCTCGGCCTAGGGCATCAGGATAAACTGTCAGCCTCCGTCCGCGCGCAGATTAAGACAAGCAGATTCTGTCGAGCTCGGACATATAAGACAGGAATGCCGCTGAGCGTCATGACGCGAAAGGTTTCCAGGGACTGCTGACTATAAAGCTGGTTCCAAGCACTAGTATCCACAGCTCAGCTCAGCTCAGGATGCCAAGCGAGTGGAATTAAAACGATGCAAGTTATTTGTGATGAGATCTATTTGCATCACACAAACGGACGAACAGCCGACCAGCGGGGGCTGGGTAAATGCTTTGACATACGTATGCTTGCATCACGACGGGAACAAGAAAGTCGTAAGATCACCAGGCATTGATCCGTAACACTCAGAGCAACAACATTAAGTACTAACACGTGCAAATAAAATTGTCGAGCGAGGCGCAAATTGAAACCAGCTTGAGCGGGATCACTGAGTGAATACAAAAGCGAGACCATTGCCCAAACAGCATGCCATTGCATCGCACCGCCCGGTGTTTTTCCCTTAGTAGGATACAAAAACGTTCTCTCCGGTCACAGCATCGGTTGCATTCTCATTTCTTTGGGCGGGAGGACACGATCATCGCTGACCGTTGCTTCACGACACACCTGTCCTGCAACACAACAGCCAGTGTTGTGTTGCGCAGCCGGTCTGGCCGTCCTCACTCGGGCAGCGGACCTGCCGGGCTCAACTCGGCCCCTGCCATCTCAGCAGCGGGAGACCGCGAAGGGGCTCGCTCGGCCCCTGCCATCTCAGCAGCGGGAAACCGCGAAGGGCTCGACTCCGCCCTGCCTTTTCAGCAGCAGGAGAACGTGGCGCACTTCAGCAGAGCGTACTCAGTCGGCTTCGTCGGCGCCCGACGGCGCTGAGGAAAGTCAGACAACGCGACTGCTTCAGGCGGGACACATTGGCAGACACTGTGGGACAGCTTCCAACGGTGGGTTCGCTTTTCAATGTAATCAAACCAGGTGATGGCGAGGAGGTATGACTTACAAGGCTGGAGAACAAGGACAAGATTTGCTCGAAAATGTTAGTCCATTGCATACCCATATTTGACTTATGCTAACATAACTAACGTCGTATGTTGGCCATCCAAGATCATACCGCCAATAGCTGCTAAAAATGAATTTTCACCTGAGTAGGTGTACGAAACCTGATTCGACTTATCATCATCATCGGTTTAAGGAAAAACTGCCATGTGGTCTCTGACTAGCTGTCATGTTAATGAAATTATCCGAAAGAGACAATTACGGACAGCGGTAATCACGGCTGTTACGAATAAATGTAAATGTAAGAAACGAATATCTTGCATACTTGTTTAGGTCTTTTAGAGTGAACAGTGATGCATGCAATCACAAAAATGTCTTCAACAGATATAGTGAAGACATATCTGCTAACTATTTCTTGTAACAGATCAATAACTCCTGGCTTGCGTCAGGTGATGTCATTGTTGCCAACCACAAACAGCAACGGAAGGCTGAGGTCAAGCAAGTGTCAAGATCACAGCCGACTAGCCCAGGCTCACCTCGTCGCAGGAGGGTCAGCGACTGAGCGTGGGTACGAGCCTGTCTCGGACTGGCGACTCAGGCATAAAAAACTCGTGAAAGTTTGTCTTGGTTGGACATAGAATGAGAGACTCAAAGCCCGTGGACCGCCATGGCAGCATGTTGTCCGGGACTGGCGAGTCGAGGAGAAACCAATTTTTCGTGCTGAGGAGACCGAAGGTGATGAGTGGGGCTACTAGCCGCCAATTCGTCGGCGAGACAACGGCGCGGGAGACCGAGCTGATCCGACCTGACCTAACCTGACCTGACCACTCAAACTGACCTGCGGCGGGTGGCGCATCGGGCCGCGCCGGGACTCCCTCCTGCGCCGGTCGTCCCAGCAAACAAAACGAGAGCGGCACGGCGCCGCCTGGCGGCGGCGGGGGCACGCGCTCGCTCAGCGGCGAAACCCGGTCTGGAGCGCACTGGCGCCGCGATCGCCGCGTAGCACCAGCAAGCGCCCACGATCGTCGACGGGCTGGCAGTAAGCGGCGCGGGACATGATGCAGAGTGTGACGCTGTGGGCCGCGAGCCGGGGTTTTATAGCGCGGCAGGCGGACGCGCTGCGACCGAGGCCGGCGGGCTCGCGCCGCCCCGCTTGTAGACGCCATCCGGGATAGCGCGCCACCCGCGGCCAGAGGAGCGTGCACCATTGTACGCTTCACTGCCACTGGCGGATGCAGTGGGATGGCATTATTTTTTCCGGCGGGAAAAGCTCCGCCATCCGGTGGATTTTTTTTAGTAAACCTCAAGTAATGCTGTTAGTTGGTGGAGCGCGTGGAGGCGGAAATTTTGTTGAGACAGATGAAATTTTTACCCTTGCGTCTTTTCTTGCACCATAACCATAACCATAACCACCATAGGGTTTTTTAATGTTGTCCGGAATTGGGGATGGAGACAGCTGTCCCCCCCCCCCCCGCCTTGCCCACAACGCTAAATTGACGCCGTGCTGGTGCATGATCAGTCGGTATAGCCAGATAATAATGTGAACGTGTTCTTCAGTTGAAATCACGGTCGGCTCGTCTGGCTGACACGTTGTTTGTGAATTAGCGCACCAGTGCTGCACCAACTTATTTGCCAACATTGACATTCGCAAATGACGACTGACGGTTCAGAGTATAGTTCTTGAAGTGCGCTGTGCTTCAAGTCCAGTTTTTCAGAAGCGGTGAGCACTCCCCGGGGACGATAAGCCCCAAAAGACTCTATGCTTTCTGGAGCAATTGTTAAACCGCTGAATGCATGATACTGTAAATTCTAATGACCATGTTTTTACGCACATTAGCCTTTGTCAGGTAAGGGACCTCAGGCAGGGAGCTAAGTTGATACCCATCCCATCTGATCTGCCCCTGCACCTGCACCCAACCCACCTGAAATACACAGAAAATAGGACGACGAGGGACAAATCCCATGTTACGTTGCCGGGCCCATCCAAATTGCCAGTAAAATTCATTTTGGAAGCGTTTTTGATTCGTCATCAAGTCCCAATTCGTCGTTTTAGTTTGCGGATTTCAAATAATGATGTACAGCAAACATAAACAACGAATAGGTACACGACGATGCCAAACAAAAACGCTTTTGGAGTAGAAAATTCACGGTACACTGTGCGCGGATTTTGATTATGCTTATTCTGTTTTTCGTTCACTTCAGATTTGGTACCAAATTAGGCGCTGTCAAATAATGTTAAGAAGCTTTCTTCGGAGCATTTGTCTGCTCCGTCTTTCAACTATGACTCTAGCTAAGCTAATCAGCAAACCTAATTAACAAATGCTGACTAGCTATTGGCCAATCGGCTATGACTCGTTTGTCGAAATCTTGTCGGTGATATTTCGAATTTCAGCGCCGGACATGCGTGTTCTTCCTAAAATATGCATTCCAAAGGACTTCCCTACATCGCTTTCTGTATTTTGTCATGCTACATGATACCGTTCAGCAAAATATAGCTTAGCCCATCCAGGATGAAGTTAGATTAAATGCACCAAATAACGTGCACTGATATATATATATATATATATATATATATATATATATATATATATATATATATATGCGTGTGTGTGTGTGTGTGTGTGTGTGTGTGTGTGTGTGTGTGTGTGTGTGTGTGTGTGTGTGTGTGTGTGTGTGTGTGTGTGTGTGTGTGTGTGTGTGTGTGTGTGAGTGTGTGTGTGTGTGTGTGTGGTGTGTGTGTGTGTGTGTGTGTGTGTGTGTGTGTGTGTGTGTGTGTGTGTGTGTGTGTGTGTGTGTGTGTGTGTGTGTGTGTGTGTGTGTGTGTGTGTGTGTTACTTTAGGAAGCAGATTACTATTTACGCATATTTTGTTGAAAATCACGGCGGAATCAGTATTGGTAATTTTTCCATGTTTTCTCAACAAACCTGATGACAGCTTCCGCTTCTTCCCGATGTTCGCTTAAAATGGCACCAAAGCTCATGATACGAAGAAGATAACGATTCCCATACTGTATGACCTGGTATAACCTATATTCTCAGCGTTTCATCCTTCACCGGAGATTTTCTAGAGTAACAATAACAGACAAAGTCGCATGTGTAAAATTCAACTTCTCTTGTGATTATTCTAACGTAGATCTCATGTCTACATGCATCAGATTTTGTAATACCGGTGCGGCGCAAACATGCTGCATGCATACCACATCACAGACGTAAGCATTTACGCATCACATATACTCATCAATGACGGGTAACAACGTTCACCTGCAACACGCAAAGCATTCAATGCCCATGCGCTCTCCGCTCTAATGATGGCCCTTCGTACACATGGAGGGTTCCACGCGCATTTGTGTGTTAATGAGCGGGTCCCATTTGCGGATGTGTATTGCTCTTAGAGTGACGAATCTTCGTCTCTATGTGAAGCTTGCGATGGCTTTTATGGTATAGTGAAATATCTCGCGTGTCAGGTGGGTTTTGTGTTTGGTTTTGCGTGCGTGCATGGGCCGCCTTTTCGTTTGTGCATACTCAGACGTCTGGAAAATGTTGTAGTTCGGCCACTTATGCACTATTAGATATGAGCGCACAGTCTCCCATGTTGCATATATAGTGATGTAAGGCGCTGTTTTCTTTGAGTGGAGCCGAATCATGTGAAGGGTTATTTTGCATAATCAATGAGGATGGAGTTGGACTCTTGTAATAGATGTCAAGTTTGATGATGTTCTGGGAACCGTCTTGACAATTGTGATGGACAATGCTTTGCAGAGGTTTTTCGTTCGTTTTTTTAACCAGGGTACGTCACGTTCTCAAAAAACGGATGGTTCATATCCTGATGTTCTGTTTCTGGTTTTGGTTTCAGGCAGTGAGACATGGTTCCATTGATCTGGTCTTCCATAGTGCGCAGGTCCCAATCGTTGTTGGCTGGGATCTTCTTGACTCGAATAAGCTCCTGATGTACAAGAGGCCATAGCAAGCAATGTTCATGGGCTCGTTGGTTGCAAGCCTGTATAATACTGGCTTTGTACCTGTCGGGGCACATGCTCTATCCAGTCAGGTATTTGCCGGCGCCACTGGGTTTTCGGTGGACGCTGGTTGCAAAGGTCTCGTCTGAAGGGTTGATTGATGCGTTCAAAAAACTCATTCTATTCCGAAAGCTCCCGTGGATGATAAAATTTAGGCCTGATGCATGCTTACTTTTGACTTTCAGGGTGTACTGAGCGGTAAGATCTTTGATGGCTATCAAAATTTCATTAACTTATCGCATTACATATGAGGTTTGATGATATCATAACATGATCATCGTGACAATGTCATCATAAAGTGACATTAATATGACATTCTGTACGCTCCTTATATCGTGACCTTTAGTGAGACTTTAAACAAACATCAAGAAGAAGCGAAAGCTGTCATCAGATGTACCGAAAACAAACATCAAAAAAGATCATTAAGGCTGACTCCGCGGGGATTTTAAACTATGTCTATACGTATACATACATATATATATATATACATATGTGTGTGTGTGTGTGTGTGTGTATATATATATATATATATATATATATATATATATATATATATATATATATGCATACATATATATGCATGTATATATGTGTATATATGTATATATGCATATATGTGCTTTATGCCACGCATTTAACATAGAACTAGCTACCTTCAGTGTGCTAGCCTAACTACACTTCGCAGAACAGCCCCACCTTCGCGATGTATTGAGGATCAAGCATGCCACAACAAAGAAACAGCCTACGCCTGAAAGTGGTTATCAAGTCGCAGAAGTATTCTTTAAATCTAAAATAAAAGTGAAGTATCATTCTTAAAATTACACCTTGGCCATGAAAGGTAGGCAGTCCTATCATGGCACTTAGTTCCAACATTGTTTTAAAGCTCTAGCTCTGAAGAATGTTTCGATGCGGTTTGACAATCTCCATTAGGTGTCATTCCCTTTGTTGCCATATCATGCTTAGCCTTCAATATTACGTGGGGTGAGTTATGTACATACAGCGTTCGATCCTTGCGGCCTGTCTTGAAGTGCACGGGTAAACCCCTTGATCATTTAGCTGCCTTTAATGTTATAATAGTGTCAAAAGGGATACAAAATGCCGTTTATCCTACTGCTATGGCTTTAAAAAAGCAAGGAAGGAAACCTAGATGTCCTTATCTTAGCTCATGAACCCGATTTCATCCACCAAAGATGGCCTTCTGTCATTCGTTGAGACTGGTCTAGTGTTGCTCGAGACTTCCGATAGGCCGCTCGCTTGGCTCTGCCAGCACG
The DNA here is from genome assembly GCF_011947565.3 of Pollicipes pollicipes. Lineage (NCBI taxonomy): Eukaryota > Metazoa > Arthropoda > Thecostraca > Pollicipedomorpha > Pollicipedidae > Pollicipes > Pollicipes pollicipes. Next base: position 30,517,244 of record NW_023596136.1, on the reverse strand, counting down.
GCTTTCACACAGTATGGAGATCCCTGCGACCCTCTCGAACGGCCAAGTGGGGACCCCAGCGGCCCTCTCGTCCGGCCGAGTGGGGACCCCTGCGGCCCTCTCGTCCGGACAAGTGGGGACCCTTGCGACCCTCTCAAACGGCCAAGTGGGGACTCCAGCGGCCCTCTCGTCCGGCCGAGTGGAGACCCCTGCGGCATCTCGACCGGCCATGTGGGGACCCCTGCGGCCCTCTCGTCCGGTCAAGCGGAGACCCCTGCGACCCTCTTGACCGGCCAAGTGAGGACCCCTGCGGCCCTCTCGTCCGGCCAAGTGGGGACCCCTGCGGCCGTCTCGACCGGCCAAGTGGGGACCCCCGCGGTTGTCTCGTCCGGCCAAGTGGGGACCCCTGCGGCCCTCTCGACCGGCCAAGTGGGGACCCCCGCGGCCCTCTCGTCCGGCCAAGTGGGGACCCCTGCGGCCCTCTCGACGGGCCAAGATGGGGACTTCTGCGGCACTCTCCGCCGGCCAAGATGGGAAAAACGTCCGGCTGGTAAGGGTTAAGCAAGCGTGTACGTGACTTACAGCTGTAGCGTAGATTGCCTGAAAATAGGCTAGATACGACTTTGATTACGCTTGGCAATATCAGTGGACGAGACCAATTGACTAGCAGTCATATATAACTCGGCACTGTAACCAACGTTTGAGAAAAGGGCAGCTTTCGGTGGTTTGGAGCCTGTCATAATGAACATGCCTACCTGCGAGCGACTTTTCATTGACGCATTCTATGTTGGCTCAAATCACATTGCTTTGCTTTTGACATCCGTTTCGAAAAAGTAACCATGGCCGATTTCCGATCGAATACTGACGGATCTGTGGGTCGGACAGTCTTGAGGCGTGGTACTGAGCTGCAGCTGGTACATTCACTCACACCGTTCAGGTCAAGTCGCGCCTTCCTCTGCTGTTGTCGCCGGCATTGGCGCCAATCCTTAAAACGCCCCTAAACAGGCGGACTCGATGTTTGCGGCGCGTGACAGGCTCCACAGACCAATCCATGATTTTCGGAGCTGCATAACCGCCCTGGTGGTGAGAATGCGATTACCTTTTCACGGCGCCAGGGTCTGTTAGTTTTGTGCCACTGTCACGCATGATTGTCGAGATCTGTGCCCGCTTTCGACTCATTATCATTAGTCTTTTCGCAGCGTGTGGCTCTCCTGTTGTTCGAGCTGACACAAAAGGATGGTGAATCTGCGGTAATATAGCCGTAATGCAGGGAAACCCTCATGATCAGACGGCTTGCTTGCAAATACTTCGCAGTTTATGTAGCGGTACATGTAAATAATTGCGTTTCCTACAGCTGAAAAAAAATACATGACGCTGCGATGATTGCAAATATATTTCTCTCTAGAGAGCGGGCCGGCCGAGTCGAGCGTGGTCAGTCAAGTCGGAGCGTGAAAGCAAAGTGAAATCACAGCCTCCTGAGACCGGTCACAGTTTTTGGCATGCCAAAATATTGGCCAGAAGCGAAGGGCACAGATTACAACATACCTATACAAGAATCGTAACACACTGATATAACTAACTTCGGCGAACGATTCCCTCTAAAATGCTTTCATTTGGTACGCTCGGCTTAGATCGACCTCAAATGAAATGATATAATAAAATTCATAAAAACACATCATGCGCCACGAAAGGCGAAGACAAGTCAATGCGAAGGGAACCCCCTTCAGAAGGCGTTTGTTACGGTATGCGCGTATTGTTACGCGCAGAGATCGGGCGGCCGACGACATCTCGACAAGTAACTGGGTCCCAGCCCGCGCCCGCTGATAGGCATAATTTTCAAGTTGTCACAAAATGTGCATCATTGAAAATCAACTGCTGCTTAGTTCATCATGCGTTCGGTCCAGCGGACTTCTACTCTCTACCTCGAAAACCTCAGGAACGGTCCGCTAAGTCTACCCTCATCTGCTGAGGAACAGAACAGCTGTATTACAGCACCCTCTCCGTTTCACATTATGGGGTAATGCGGTTTTCAAGAAAAGTGCTCCGAAAACGTGCATACCATGTAGGCACCTGATAGTCGCTTTCTGTTCCAACGCTCCATATCATAGTCCCGTACAGCGGTCCTAAACAACCTAAAACTACCGTTCAACACCTGCGTAACATTCTTCACCACATCCCATTCGACGCATCAATGGCCTCAGCAATGCTTAATAAACATTGCTCATACACAGATATGTCCGAAAAAGGAACAACTTTATTTGCTTCTGAGTGAGGCACTGCAACGCGCTCATGACCGAGGCACCTGCCGATGAACGTGCTATGCGAGCCATCGACCCCTCGAAACGGCACACAGGTCAACAGTCAGCAAGAAAAGATCCCTCGGTTACACAGGATTGTGCCGGTCCAAATAACTACAGGGTAAGGGGGAAAACGTGACGTCTGAATCAAATACACTTCTTTTCATGTTTACCGCGGCACCAAGTCCGCTGATTCAGAATGTCGAATAATCAGACAAAAATCATACACATATTTGTCAGTTTCCAAAACACTTGTTCTAGGTTTAAGGCCATGTAGTGTTTGCAACTAATTCAACACACAAATGGTTAAAATCGAGCTAACACTCTCGAGCTAATCGAGCTCATGGGATTTGCGACCTTCTCACATCCACCAAATTAAACGCCCCTTCTATAGAAGAATAAAAATGTGGAACTGTATCAAATGCCAGCTGATTTGACAAAAGTGTGTCATTCATAATTCAAAGACATAAGACAGAAAATGGTTTTTTTTTTTTTGTTCTCTGGACGCCTGCATTCAAGCACGACTACTGTCAGCTGGCTTTCCTTTGTTTTATAGTCTTTTCACGCATTATAAGATAGAACGAACACACAAAGAACTTAACTGCACACCTGCTCTAACGACAATCACTCATATCGCACGATTGACCAGTCAAGGGCGGCGTCTTAAACTATTCACAGAATATGTACAAGATGTTGCAAGCTCAGCTCTCAAATGTCACCCTTCCATTTCCAAGATCCAAAAGCTATCTGCAAACTTAGCGACTCGAAGCCATTATGTCCGGCTGGGGGTTCAGGCGAACTGCGTTGCTACCGGAGGCTCCGTACATAGGCCTGCGTCACGTGGCGCCACACAGCAGTTCCGCCCTTCACCGCTCATCGAACAAAACGTGACTCTACGCACGACACAAACCCATGAAAACGCGAATTAAGCCGCTGCGTCAGCCGGCCTCGAGGACAGACCGCCTGCCGCAAACGCCGCTCCAGCTCTAGGGAATTCCGTCCAGAAGGCGTCGCGCCGGCTGAGCGCAGCGGCTTAATTCGCGTTTTCATGGGTTTGTGTCGTGCGTAGAGTCACGTTTTGTTCCGATGAGCGGTGAAGGGCGGAACTGCTGTGGCGCCACGTGACGCAGGCCTATGTACGGAGCACATCCGGTAGCAACGCAGTTCGCCTGAACCCCAGCCGGACATAATGGCTTCGAGTCGCTAAGTTTTGCAGGTAGCTTTTGGATCTTTGGAAATGGAAGGGTGACATTTTGAGAGCTGAGCTTGCAACATCTTGTACATATTCTGTGAATAGTTTAAGACGCCGCCCTTGACTGGTCAATCGTGCGATATGGTGAATTTGTCGTTAGATGCAGGTGTGCAGTTAAGTTCTGTTTTTGTTGATTCGTTCTATCTTATAATGCGTGAAAAGACTATAAAACAAAGGAAAGCCAGCTGACATGTAGTCGTGCTTGAATGCAGGCGTCCAGAGAACAAAAAAAACAAAACCATTTCTGTCTTATGTCTTTGAATTATGAATTGACACACTTTTGTCAAATCAGCTGGCATTTGATACAGTTCCACATTTTTATTCTTCTATAGAAGGGCGTTTAATTTGGTGGATGTGAGAAGGTCGCAAATCCCATGAGCTCGATTAGCTCGATTAGTGTTAGCTCGATTTTAACCATTTGTGTGTTGAATTAGTTGCACACTACATGGCCTTAAACCTAGAACAAGTGTTTTGGAAACTGACAAATATGTGTATGATTTTTGTCTGATGTTATTCGACATTCTGAATTCAGCGGACTTGGTGCCGCGGTAAACATGAAAAGAAGTGTATTTGATTCAGACGTCACGTTTTCCCCCTTACCCTGTAGTTATTTGGACCGGCACAATCCTGTGTAACCGAGGGATCTTTTCTTGCTGACTGTTGACCTGTGTGCCGTTTCGAGGGGTCGATGGCTCGCATAGCACGTTCATCGGCAGGTGCCTCGGTCATGAGCGCGTTGCAGTGCCTCACTCAGAAGCAAATAAAGTTGTTCCTTTTTCGGACATATCTGTGTATGAGCAATGTTTATTAAGCATTGCTGAGGCCATTGATGCGTCGAATGAATGTGGTGAAGAATGTTAGCTGTTGAACGGTAGTTTTAGGTTGTTAAGGACCGCTGTACTGGACTATGATATGGAGCATTGGAACAGAAAGCGACTATCAGGTGCCTTCATGTATGCACGTTTTCGAGCATTTTCTTGAAAACCGCATTACCCATAATGTGAAACGGAGAGGGTGCTGTAATACAGCTGTTCTGTTCCTCAGCAGATGAGGGTAGACTTAGCGAACCGTTCCTGAGGTTTTCGAGGTAGAGAGTAGAAGTCCGCTGGACCGAGCGCATGATGAAATAAGCAGCAGTTGATTTTCAATGATACACATTTTGTGACAATTTGAAAATTATGCCTATCAGCGGGCGGGCTGGGACCAGTTACTTGTCGAGATGTCGTCGGCCGCCCGATCTCTGCGCCTAACAATACGCATGCCGTAACAAACGCCTTCTGAAGGGGGTTCCCTTCGCATTGACTTGTCTTCGCCTTTCGTGCGCATGATGTGTTTTTATGAATTTTATTATATCATTTCATTTGAGGTCGATCTAAGCCGAGCGTCAAATGAAACATTTAGAGGGAATCGTTTGCCTAAGTTAGTTATATCAGTGTGTACGATTCTTGTATAGGTATGTTGTAATCTGTGCCCTTCGGTTCTGGCCAATATTTTGGCATGCCAAAACTGTGACCGGTCTCAGAAGGCTGTGATTTCACTTTGCTTTCACGCTCGGCTTGATGACCACGCTCGACTCGGCCGGCCCGCTCTCTAGAGAGAATATATTTGCAATCATCGCCTCATGTATTTTTTTCAGCTGTAGGAAACGCAATTATTTACGTGTTCCGCTACATAAACCGCG
>NW_023596136.1:30420380-30511356 GCF_011947565.3 Pollicipes pollicipes | reverse complement strand
GAGCCCGCTGTACAAAGTCCAGTAGCATGAAACATGGTCTGGCAGATAGCCTAGTACATAGTTCGGCCGACTTATACAAAATGTAGCATTATTCACGCTCTGGCGAGCCGTCTGCTGTTCGGTCAGGCCAGTGTGCACAATCTGGCAACACCAGCGTCATTACCAGCCCATCATAGTCATAGGGTGCATGATCACGTGCAGTCTGGCAAACACGACGGTAAACACACCCAACGCGCATCCAGCGGTGCGGTCTGCGATCTCGTGGCCTGCGGCAGGTATCGGCGAGGACGACCCGCGCTGGATCGGCGCCTGGTGGCTCGGCTTCCTGTTCATCAGCCTGCTGCTGGTGGTGTTCGGCTCGCTGCTGGGCCTGCTGCCGCCGACGCTGCACGCGGAGCGCCCAGCGGCGCGACCCAGCGCGCCGGCCCAGCAGCGGCGCCAGCCAGCGGCCGCTGCCGTCCGTCTGGCGGTCATCGGTGAGTCTTCTTGGCTGGTAGGGTGTCGTGGTAAAATCTGGAGGGGGGCAGGGGGAGAGGTGGGGGGGGGGGGGGGGGCTGGAAGGTAGGGGCTTGAACGGCCCTTTACCTAACATTTTTCTCATGTTGCATCATGCAAACTAGCAGGCGTGGATTGTTGGAAAGCAATCCATTTCATTGCAGGACTTATGCTGTTCATCGCGTGCCTGAAAGCAAGTGCATAGGAACTTTATTAATCCATATCAACATGCGATCACTTTTTGTGCCAACCAGATCCATGAACTGGTCTTCGCACATTGCCTGGTTTCCGCAATCGCTTGCGTAAAATGTTGACCTTCCGAGCTTACGACCAGAAAACAGTTCAGTTCATCGAAAAGCTATCATTATTCGATCACCTACGCAGATGTTCTTGTATGGCACCTCCATCCTCGACATCATGCCATCGGGCTGGTCATTATCTTGTCCTAGAAGTGTAGCTTTGTCATTCTGCTTCAGATTTTGGCAGACGCCTGATTTCGCTGCTGAGGAACAAGCTGTATATGGCTTCAGCCGTGGCGGGAGTGGTCAGCATCATGAGCACGTTAGCCTTCGCCACGTTCCAGCCAAAGTACATCGAACATCAATTCCACCAGACAAAATCCTCCGCATCTGTCTACTCGAGTAAGAAGCAGCCCGGCTGGCTGTAAATCAGGGACGGACCTGGGAAGTGCAAGGGAAGGGCTTTTGCACTGCGTTGCGGATGGAACATTTACACACCACTCGTATTATGTTTGCGTCACAGAGAGCCTGAGTGATCAGGCAGGGGAATTTCCCCGCCCCTTGCTGTATCTGACCCTGTCCTAATGCGGTATTCAAAGCCCGTGGTGATGGTCATCTATTATGCAAATGCAAAAGTCAAAAGACAAGGGTGCTGTAAGGCTTCTCTCCCCCCCCCCCTCTGCTGGAGGGGGGGGGGGAGACAGTGCGCAATCAAAATACACATGCACTGTTAACTCGGTTAACGCTCCATAGGTGGGCAAATGTTTTGCTCGGCGTCATGCAGCATCGGATATTCTCGATCTGCTTAGGTGTAGATGCTTGCCCTGAACTTGCGAGTGTTTATACCTATGCATGCTCATGTTAATTCATGCCGTAAGTCTGACGACGTGGCATGTGCCCCCCCTCCCCCCTCCCCCCGGGAGTCACGACATGGACAGCGCCCTGCTTCCACCGCCGGCCCTGCCGGCAGCCGTCAGCAAGGCGGCCATCCTGTTGTCACTGCTGGTGTCGGGCGCCGTGCTGCGCTGGCTGCGGCCCAGCGGACGGCGCGTCTCGGCGGCGCTGGTGCTGTTCCAGCTGCTGGGCGCCGCGTGCCTGCTGCTGCCGGCCGTGCTAGACTGCGGCTTCGAGTCGGACTTGCCCGGCCAGCTGGCGCCGAACGGCAGGTCAGGTGGTGCGGTGGGGCTGCGGGCGCGTGGCTGCGCACAGCACAGACACGTCGCTAGGAGGTCAGAGCTCTTGTGCGGATAGCTGTTGGCTTTGGAGATACCAGGAGATACTGGTTAGGCGACGGTAAATATTGGTTACCTTACCAATGCCCGACGGCTCAAGCTGTGCTTATGATCATGAGTGAATAAGATAGTGAACAGTTTGCTCACTGGTGATGATAGGCACGGTGTGAAGCGCCGAGTATTTAACAATCGACAATATAATAGAAATAAACAATGCTGCTCGGTAAGGTCACTTAACCAGGATTTCGTCCCTCTGGTATGTTGAAGGTCGATGCATAGCAGCACAAAAGGTCTGAGCTCATAGTGCTCGAAATCAAAATCTCTCTTACTGTTCATATCACAGCGTAGCGCGCAGCACAACTTGTCAAGGGTGGGAGCTGAGCGCGTGCGTTCCCTGCGCTTCCCTTGGCTCGTTGCGTTGGCCTGCAGCCAGAGTCTCAGGTTGGAGACAATAGCTGCAGTCTGCTGTCCGCGGCCCCCGCTCGTATTCAGTCGTTCTCTGCGTTGTTTTGACGTTTTGGGATGCGCAGAGAGGAAGTCGTACGCTGCGATCTCCTAGTATTAGTATAGTCACAGGTATAGTCGCAATTATCTCCCAGTATAGTCACAGGTGACGGCCGACTAAGACGCTGCTCTCTCCTCTGTCACCAGGCTGGCCATCACTGCCGCATGCAGCGCCACCTGTGACTGCAGCACCGAGGAATTTATCCCAGTGTGCCATCGGGACGGTAAAGGCGGCTCTAGATCCTACTTCTCCCCGTGCCACGCGGGCTGCACCGCGGTCGGCAACGGAACGAGCGGCGACGTCTACACCGACTGCGCGTCAGTAACTCACCGGCTGCTCGTCCGTCCTCTTATTGATCTGGCCATCTGAGATGTTGGTGTACAGCAGACAAAGCACAAATCCCCAACTAAACGCAGAAAGTGTGATGACACGAGGCATTGCAATGTTCTGCTTGTCCGCTTCCGGCACCTATTGCACTACCCATCCGATGAGCTGTGACGGGTGTATGCTGGGGCTTTGCCTCGGCGGTGACACTTTTCGGTGTTCCTGCAGGTGTTTGGGGAGCTCCGAAGACTACGTGGAGTCCGGCCTTTGTCTGAAAGACTGCTCGGCTTTCAACTGGTTTCTGATTGCGGTGGCCGCTTCTGAGCTATTTTCGTCGCTGGGAATAGTTCCAAGTGTTTTGATCCTTATCAGGTGCGACCCAAACCTCACCAGCTATAGGCTATGCAAGTTTATTTATTACCAAGCGTGATCAGGCTTTAATTGCAGACAATGATTATCTGACATAAACTTCTAATTTTCCAGTATTCTTTCGACCCGGCAACGCACATATCATGCATACAGCCGTGCAGATGTGTGCCGTGCTTCTTCTTGGCGCACTCGCCGAACTCACATTCACTGACAAAAGAGCGCGGCGACTCGATGCAGGACGCGGTCGCTGCCTCTCCACGAGCGTGCTCCTCATGCCCCCTCCCCCCTCACGAAGGCCGACACACCGCCAGGAGCGTGCCGCCGACGGAGCGGGCGCTGGCGCTGGCCGTCACCGGCTGCATGGCCTCGGTGGCCTACGGCGGCTCCCCCGTCATCGTCGGCCACCTGGTGGACAACAGCTGCCTGACCTGGGAGGAGTCTTGCGGCGTGCGGGGTACCTGCTGGGTCCACGATGTCGCCATCCTCAGGTGCGCCCCAGCCCGGCGGCATCCATGGCACAAGGGTCCGGAGACCCATGGCGGCTCTCCATTGAGCACATGACCTACTTTTGCTCACGGAGAGAGACGGCGCAGCAGGGAGTAGGGAGGGGGCGGGGGCAGAGGAAGGAGTTGTCCGCTAATCCGCCGGCAGGTAGGGGTGAACAAGAGTATGCTTCGACTCGCCCCCTCCGAACAAAAATAATTGGGAGGCCCTTTTCCTAACTGAAATTATTGTTGTTGCATTGTAATTACATTCGATAAAGCAAAAAGTTTGCATAGGTGACGGCGCACCAATTTTTGCGATTCTCATCTTGATAGACTTTCAGGGATAATCAATTTACAAGTAAATCAAAGGTGTCATTTAGCTTCTCTTCTTTCCTTTGAAGAATGCTAGCTCCCGTGCACTCTACTGTGCCCCGTTGAGTATCCGGAACGCGCCAGCAGGTTCAGGAGCAAAGTCAACTTAACGCACGCAGCACCCATGCTCCAAGTAGGCTGACTAGTAGGACTTAAGACGACTTGCAAGCTCGTGATACTCATGTGAGTCGCGGTACTGAGCGCAGCACATGTTAGCTATTGCACAAGTAGTGTAACACCTGTATACTACGAATTGTGCAATATACTGTGATGTGTAAACTGAATGCTGCATTCCGCTTTTTCAGACACTCCTTCATTGGTTTCATCATGACTTGTGAACTTCTGGCCACACTTCTCCTGTGCGCCGTCTTCATTTTCGCGAAAAACTTGGACCTCTACAGTGAAGAATTGAAAACTGAGAAAAAGAGTGAAGACATAACAAAGAAGTTGTAGTATCTTTCTTAAGGCGTCAAAACATCGATGAGTTTTCAGCGTGCTTCCAGATACCCGCAACGACTTTTCGTATTGCTTCGTAGCTAGTTTCACGTCCCATAGTCAAGGTTTCGGTTTCTAAACTTTGAAAGTTTGTTTCGTTTCACGATCTCTCGGATCTCTGCGCGGAACGACAGCACACCACACCAGTAGCTAGGCTTGAAGGGTGCGGAAACCGACCATCGGAGGGCATTGCCAATTGGCCTGCGACGCTCTCTTTCGTTTACCATAACAACCATTAACAGCGATGCAAGCCATTAACAGGCATTGAGCCATTAACAACGATGTACTATATTTAGATAACCCTTTGGACCGCAGTTAAACATCGTGGGAATTTGTCAGCATTCAAAATAATGAGCTGGCTCTAACGAGATTCGACATTCAACTAAATGCCAGTACTAGCGATGCCACTATGCCATGCAGAGTCATGTCCATGGCGTAGAAAGTTAATGATATCGAAGAAATTGTGTCATCGTTGGCGGAAGAAATGCTGTCGAGGCGTTCATTGTAAACCAGCGCAAAGTCCTACGAATGCGAGCTTGGCTACGTGCTGTGTTGTGTAACTGGACCGGTGGTTGCCTGGGTCTGAGCTCTAGCTTCTCTTTAAGAAGTCGCTACGTGAGTCGTATGCGGATATGTATATCTGAAATGTAATAAATGAATGCCACCTTCTCCAAAGCAATTTTTATTGGGAGCCCCTACCGCGCGGAAATTGTCCGAAGGTTCCATTGCAACGCAATGCACGTGCCATCTTGTAGCTGATGACATCACTAAAATTGGTTACTTGCTGGAATCCAACAATGTGGCCTTTCTCATTGCATTGAATTAGCAGGCAACTTAGTTAAACGTAACCTTGCATTTAGTGGCTCGTAGTGCAGCATCCACCAACAAGGCACACCTGATTGTTTACAGACATTTCGCTTTGTTTGTATTTTTATGACCATTGTGATTTAATGCGTCCCATTCTTTCAAATACTTCGCTCAAGCGAATGCTTCCCCGAACCAATTTTATCAAAACTAGTACAATGCATTGCTAAGAGCGTCAGAAGATTGCTAACAATTGAAAGGAGCCGCAGAGAACGTCCCATAATCATCGCAAACTCACGAATACATTGTCGCAATGTACACCTTGATTTTGGTGGTAAGTTTATCTGTTGAGTCACTGCATCTGCCGTCATTTTGCTTCTGGTATGTTGAGATGCTGCCGAATGTGGTTTATAGGAGACATACCGTCATTTCGAATCAGCTAGGTGCGCCTTGTACATTTTTTAGGTTGTTGTAGTTAAGTTCAACCATTCTTTGGTATTTGTTTTGGTGTCTTAGTTGAAAGGTATCGTCTCTAGCGCGCGACACATCTGACAGTGCTTCTCCCTCCAATTTGGCAGGAATATCAGGTCCAACAACCGCACTGTCGACATACACAATTACCAAAAATTGCAAAATATGTGGGCTGCATTTGTTCACGTTTGATCTCGCTTGCTTTTACAGCGTTGCCTCTCCTGAACTTCCTCTGCTGTTAAAAAAATGGACATGCCACTGTCTAGCGTGAGCACAGCCTAAATCAAATGCAATCTGTACGGGGTATTTCGTAGCCCATCATGTTTCTTCGTTTAGATTCTTATACGCTCTGCAGTCTCGTCACTATAAAACGTTGAAGAGCCTCTAAATCATGTTCACACCATCGCTCTTTATGTTCATTGCATTTGAGGCTTGTGATGATTGCGGTCAACTGGCCAAGGCCAGTTCCTGTTCCGTGTCGGCGCCGGGCAGTCTGTCCGCTAGGCACGTGCTGTGACAGGTACTGACCACAGGACGAGCTACCCCGGCGAGCGGCTGGGGCGCCTGGCGCATGTCGACAACCGATTCCCAACGCACATGCAAGGCCCGTGGTGAGCTTCAGAGCGCACTTCTTCGCAACTATTCCCTAAACCAGCAGCGAAATAGCCAAACGCGGCTGACGTCTAGCACGCGACCGGGTGGCGCCTTAATACCGGGTTGAACCGGGTTGAACCGCGACCGGGTTGAATACCCTTCGCCCGGGTGGCGCCTTAATTTGAGCCCCTGAGGTTTCAAAAACTAAGCTTGATAAAAACACCAAGTTCACAAGATGGGTTGACCTAACGTGAACGCACTTGTGTCAAATTTTGAGGGTCCTAGGTTATAATAACCTTGGGTCAAATAAGGTCGCACAAGATCAAACTCTAGATTCGTGTCGTAAGTGCCCCCCAAGCCTCTTCATGCAACTGCCGAGAAGTTAGATGCCTGTTCTAAGCAAAATATCAATGTGTCCAATTGAGGTTATTGACCTTGCTTCATCTTTACAAGGTCAAGGTAACCAAACAGCTAAGAGATTGACCCTCAAATGCCATTCGGATGAGCGTTAGGAATTTCGCAAGAAATTATGTTCCTAAAAACAAGGTGTTGACCTGGATAATTTTAGACCAGTGACCTCTTCTGACCTTAGAAAATGGAGGGGCAAAATCGATGGAGCATATCTCCTGGGGTCCCTGTCATGAATATATTTAAAATGCGCATCAAAAACTACCCCTTAAACCAACCTCACGAGTTAAAAAGCAGATTAGTTTAACCTCGGGCTGACCTTCATACCTGGCCTTAGGGCACTGGAATTGGTAGGAATTCTAAATTCAATCGGTTCTTTACTAAGAAACTATTTCAGATACCCATGCTTTTTTCTAACACTGTTGTTGTATCACATTGAACGATTCTCTAGAAATGCCCTGCGTCGACAGCCATGGCCTGACTTTGTCCCGCCATAGGTCAGCGACCTTACACGGCACATCTCATGTTTGACATAAAAAAGATACGCTCTTCTATTTTATACAGCCATGCAAATTTTGGCGCGGCTGCGTTGCGCCGTTCAGAAATCATTCTGGAAACAACTTTCGCAGGGCATTACTTGACCCCACGAGTGCGTGTTAAGGGAAGCATGTGTCTTTCAAATCGTAAGGAGACGCTGCACGTGCATAGTTTGATTAGAAGCGTCCGATGCATGCTGCTCTGCGGCGCAACATCTGCCGGAGGGTCCATCCGTCTCGTCTCTCGTTGGCAGGTGACCGTCTGGTCGCGGCTCAGCTGGCAGTGCAGTGACGGAGCACCAGCTGTCTGTCGTGACGTCACCCTGGACCGCGGCTGCCGCCAGCTGCAACTGGTGTATCAGCTGGACAGCGGCCGGCGCGTGACGGCGGTGGGGCTGCGACGCCTGCCCACCCGGCTGCCCCCGATCTGGACGACTCTGCAAGTCACGGCGAGTACTTGCATTGGATGACTCACACGCCGCGTACAAGACTCAAGACAGGAGTCAAGGGGAGATCTTGAACTTTGTTGTGTGGTTCGGTCTTAGACTGAGCACTGAGTCGGTGTTTTTCGTCAAAGGGGTAGTGAACGGATGGCTGGATTATCAACCTTTGTTTTCTAGGTGGTACCAAGCATGCCAACAGACAACGCAGCGTTTCCTTCATACAAGATACGAGTGTCCTATAGGGAAACTGTCCTCAACGGCTCCGAGCATTCTGATGGTACAGGTAAGCCACTGTCAAAGTAATACGAGCGCGGTGTTCATAAGCTGCGAAGCTTTCACGGCGTCGCATAGTGGTTTTTCATACATTGCACTAAGCTTCTAATGACAATGAATAAATCTACGATGCGTAAGATGTTAATCGAGGTTTATGTAAATTAAACTGATGAATTCAAAGCGAGACCAACTGCCCTCGAATGCCTTGTCGTTCGAAATCCGGTGTTAGGATAACGACCAAGTCCCGGCTCTGCCTTTGGAGCTTTGCGACTCTCTAGCTTTGATGCTGGCCGATCATTCGTGAAACGAGAAAATTCCAGAACGTTTTGCGCTATAATGTATGCATGGTCATGCCCTTAATCCTACATTCAGATTGTTTGGTCTTACAATAATAATATACCAACAAACACCTCGCTGCGTGAGGTTTCATCGTGAACAAACCCACGTTTCCAACTGACATGTTACAGTTGAAGTCGAGCAGCAGTTGAAGTCAACGGCCCGGACACTGCCGTGCTCATGTCCATCCCTGATACAACATTGCACCTTCATGCACGTCGGCGGTAAGTGCCAACACAATTACGGTCGACGGCACGGCAGTACACGCATCGCCAACCTTGCCGCCCGATGTGAACGGAACCCGGCACTGCCGCGGGCGTTCGTAACCGGTAATGGCTGACGATAACACACGCACTGATCAAAACGGACCTATCATGACCTATGACATTGCACGTGAAATAGGCATGTAAATTTCATGTCGTATTATCATACATGGCATGCCATATCTATGGCATGTGAATATGACTATGCTTACACCCTGCACCTACAATGTGCTGTTTTTCCCTTTTCTATGCATCGCAATGCATTACACCCCATAATTATGATCATCCACGATCCATAAACCCGCGCGTTTCGCAGTCATTGATCACAACTTAGTATCCTAACACAAAAAGTGTATATATTTCAGCGCAGTATAGCGAAGCGCGCATGCGCGTATGTGTACGTGTTTGTGTGCATGTGTGTGTATGCGCGCGCGCGTGTGTGTGTGTGTGTGTGTGTGTGTGTGTGTGTGTGTGTGTGTGTGTGTGTGTGTGTGTGTGTGTGTGTGTGTGTGTGTGTGTGTGTGTGTGTGTGTGTGTGTGTGTGTGTGTGTGTGTGTGTGTGTGTGTGTGTGTGTGTGTGTGTGTGTGTGTGTGTGTGTGTGTGTGTGTGTGTGTGTGTGTGTGTGTGTGTGTGTGTGTGTGTGTGTGTGTGTGTGTGTGTGTGTGTGTGTGTGTGCTTGTGTGTGTTACAATTGGGTGTGCCGGAGTCCCCACCTGCCGAGCCGCGCGACAGGGACATGCCCTGGCCAGAACGCGTAGCGGCAGCCGGCGACGCCGACCGACGGCGGGAGCGGCACAATCAAGAACGTTCCGATGCCGCTACAATCTCGGGTGTTAGCATAACACGCGGCCCGAGACGAGAGTGGAGCGCACTGACATCAGTTCAGATCTTGTGAACGCGACTGACCCACATAACACACGTTAGGTCATATGCCCCTGAGAGGGGCTCAGGATCATGGGCAGTGGCCAAAATATCGCGATACTGCATCAGTTCCGCCAAGGCCGAGCAGCCAGATAACATCCAATCTTGTGCGCGAATCCTGGTTCGTTGTTGCTCAGCCTCTGTTGCCGGTGATCTTCAGGCGCGGCGTGCCCGCTCACCACGCCGGAGGTCCATCTCCTGGTGGTCTCCCCCACCCCCCTCCGGCGCTGCGGACGGCGGCGGTACCAGGTGGTCGATCACCGCCCCGCCTCCGCCTGGCTGGTGTCTCTACGCCTGTCGCCTGGCCCAGCCGGTAACGCCTGCGGCCGGCCGCCAGCACATGATGCTAAACCAGCTCGCTGGTCGGTGCTCGGGACGTATAAAAGCTGCCTGCAGGCCATATCAGCCCAGGCCTCCTCACTGGGGCATGGGACCGAGTACCAACAGCGGAACACATGCAATGGAACGCAGCGTGTTGACATATTTGTTCAGTGCACTCCATGCTCGGTTTCAATGTCATTCAGCCGCTGCAACGCCTTGATATAAAACGATGCCCCTCTTGCTAGCATGGGGGCCTGATTCGCTCATATATGTCCCGCGATGATGTCGTTGTGAAGCTGAGTTTTGTATACCCAAGCATACACGATGCTCATAAGCACAACAGCAGCTGAACACAACGTCAGAAACTACCAAGTGTGTCAAAAACAATGAGTACACAAGTTCGCTCGAATTCGTAAGCTATCAGAAATACATGACCTCACTTATTTGCATCTCGCCGTGTTTCAGGAAGTTTTCACAATCAAAGCGTTATGGAAAGGACGCTGCCGTCAGCAGTGTCTTTCAGTGCCGGGTCACCAGTCAACATTACCCACCTCGGGGCGCCGAACCATTCAAGTGGAGGTAGCGAGTCGCTTCGGCCCGGAGACGACTGGATAGATTCCCCTGTAGTCAACCACAGACGTTTTAGAAGAGCCCCTGATTGGCTCAAAACCTTCTCGTCTGGATGTAACATCGACGGCACCTACAAAGTCATTATGGAGAACATTGACGTCACCAAACCTCCGGATGTGGCGGAGTTCGTGCTGCAGAGAAACGAGCGAGGTGCACTTAAACTGGGCCAGATGGCCAAAGGCAGGTTCTTCTTCCAGTGCACGGTGCTGATGGACGGCTCAGATGCGGAGCTGGTGCCAGAGATGTGCGACGTCGACTTCGACGCCTGCCGCCTGAAGATCTCCCTGACGCATCAGAACCGCGACGGCTCTTGGGCTTTACTCGTCGAGGGCGACACATTGCTGGCGCCATTCTGCACGTGCCAGGGGATAGTGCCCACAGGTGAAACTTTACGGGGGGTCGTCGTCCACGCGTCGAGCCGCATGAAGCTGCAGTACTACAGCCACCGGCTGAGCCGCCAGATGGAGTTCGGCCTGCTGACGACGCGCAAGGAAATGCGACATACGACGCCCGGTGCCGGCAGCCTCATGCACTACCCGTCCGCCGCCGGCGGCAAGTTCACCGTCGGCACCAGCAGCTGCCCGGCCACCAGCCGCGTGGAGCAGCCGCAGCTGCTGCACCAGCGCTACCAGCACGTCTCGTTCTCCACGCGGCTGGTCGGCAACGTGACGCTCTGCCCGGCGCTCGGCGCCAAGCTCATGGCGCTGCGAATCCGGCGGCCGGAGGGGTGCTCGGTGCGCAGCGGCGGTGCCGCGCTCGCCTGTCCGCAGCTGGGCTACGCGTACTTGGTGTTTCCGTTCCCGTGGAACAGTGTGCTGGTGCGCGCCCTGGGCTGGTACCAAGCGAGAGAGATGCTGGGCGCGGCGTTCCGGCTGGCGCTGCCGGTGCACGTCACGCAGCACATGGTGCCCGGCGTCGAGTACACCGTCTCGCAGGTGGCGCTGCCGGTCGGCGCGGCGCTGGACGGCGGGGGTGCGGCCACGGAGACGGAGACGGCCAGTCAGCGGCTGAAGCTCGAGTACCCAGACCTGGCCAAGCGCTGCGTGTTCCAGCTCGAGTTTATTCCGCACAACGCGCCCAACCCGGGCTTCGGGGCGTCCTGCCCGCCGCCGCTGGTGTTCGACGCGAAGACGGGGCCGTTCGAGGAGAACACGGTGGAGTTCGCCGTGAAGGGCGTCGTGTTCGCCTTCATGGCCTACTTCGCCGACCCGGCGGCGCCCGGCCCCGAGAAGACGTGGGGTTTCTCGTACGACGGCCAGGTGATCATCTCCCAGGAGAGCAAGACCAGCTCCACCCACCGCGTAACGATCATCAAGCCAGACCAGTTCTCCTTCTTCGTGTACCGGGTGACAGTGGAGCCATCCGGTGGCGTCGGTAAGCGCAACGTCACCCTCTACCAGTCGGGACTGCCGCTCTTCACGGCCCAGCTGACGCTCTCGGCTGGCGACGAGCTCTCGGCCGTCCAGTTCGGCATGCCCAGCTTCTGCGCCCGCGCGCCGCACGTCACTTCCGGCGTGGGCGATCTGAAGGCCAGCGGCTTCATCACCAAGGTGCAGGTGTTCCTGGCTCGCTGCGAGCCGGGCCGCTGCGTGCGCCAACGCATCACCGGTCCATACCGGCGCGATGCCGGCGACCCGGGGACCGGAGGCAGTCCCCCCTGGCTGGTGAACATACGACCGCAGTGGAGCTGGCGCCAGGCCATCGCGCTGTATTCCACCAACGCGAAGATCTTCTTCCAGGAGGAGGCCGACGAACACAGCCAGCGGAGCCGCGTGCGGGTGAGCACCACTGGCGGAAGACTACAGCTGGCGATAGAGGGCGTCGCTGCACCGCTGCCGAAACTGCCGAAGCCTCTGACTGAGCTGCTCACCAGCTCCAGCCGCGTGGTCCAGCTCAACTACTCGGACTTCGGCGCCGCCGGGACGCCGGACAAGTCACTGATCGCCACTTTCTTGTACGTGGCGTACGACCTACTCACCGTGGAGCTGTACCTAGCGGACATGGGCTCGCCGTTCTGGCGGTCGAACCGCGGCCGCCAGCGACCTCTCTTCAGCGGCGGCGTCGCGCTGGACGCGCTCAACGCCTGGAGCAGCATGCCGCTGACCTCGCTCGGCGTGGGTGCCATGCCGCGGCCGTTGCTGCTTCGCTTCGTCGTGCAGCAGCCCTGCGTCTTTGAAGACGTCATGCCACAGATGCCGGCGCCCTGGGCCGACCGGTACGACGGCTCGCCGCCCGCCTGCATGTTTATGAACGGCGTGCTCTCCAACGAGGCGACGGCAAGGTGCGTGTCGCCTCTGGAGCGGTGCGACCGCGACAGGCTGTACAAGCACCCCGGCACGCATCGACCCACGTGGCCTGAGTGCCTCTACAACGAGCGCTGCTCAATGGCGGCCGCGCTCGAACCGGGGGTAAGCGGCGGCCAGTGGCGGGGCCAGTCGGGATACTTAGAAAATGCACGTTCCTTTCACAGGGTTTTGCTACAATATTTCGGTTGCTACAATATTTCGCCTATCTTAGCACCAGTTTTTTCTCAAGCTAGAGCGCTAAAATTGTGTGATTTTCCCGCGTATTAGTTTTGCATGCCCTCCCAACATATTTTGGCGCCTTTTGTTGCGCAGCGGCGGTTTTGAACTTGATTTGTGGGATTAGCGTCTGACACACTGCGATCTCTTCCGACAAGTGCATTGACCGACTGTCTCCTTGTTGGCGAACGCCTTCGACTGAAGCACACTTTCATCATAAATCTATCAGATATTATTATTCGACCCTGTTTCCATGCAAGGGTGTAATTCCTCCCCACCATCTTGCCTCGTCTCATCACGAAGCTATACGCATGGAGCGCTAAAAGTTTGACATATTGTACCCTTTACCAATTTGAAACATCGTGACAGAATTGACAAAAATAGGCATTCTGCATTGTCCAGAGGCTGTTTTATGTTTGATATTCTTAAGGTTAAGTCCGCACCTTTTGAATGCATGGATTTCTGGGATCGGAGCTTACGCTAGGCAGCATTTGTTACAGGAGTCCTGACCCTTGCCATCGGATGGTAAAATTCCAGGTCAACGGCAGAAGTTGGTCGTGAACGTTTAGCGTGCCACAACGTTTGTCACGATCCATTCCGCTCTCTGACGTCACCCGGCCTTTAGCGCGGCCGTTACCACCGGCCGCAGACCAGAGCTGTTAAAGGCACAAAGCCAGCGCCTAAAGCGACTCGAACCCATCCCGCTACGGGTGGAGGATAAGGCAGGCTCTAAAACCGAGCGAGCTATCGTGACGGACATTCAAATGAAGTTTAAATCCAAATAGAATATGATGAAAATATTCAAATTCAAAGTTAAATAGATCTGTGAATGGTGTGTCAGTAAACAAGTAATCTTTTAGAAGCATGCAGTGGGAGATTCCTTGCCTCTACTGAAAATGTAGGTGGTGTAAATAAGACTTCATATAACAAATATCTCACAAATAATTATGCGCCTTGCCTGGAGGTATAATTTTCTTATAAGTGGAGGGGGCTTCAGCCTGCGGGTATGGGTTCTAGCATTCGCCCAGCTTTTAGAAGAAAGTGCTCAAATCCGGGGAGAAACCAGATTGAGGGAATATTTTAGGGATGGGTTGGCGATGTTTTGCTGTTCAACCCTCAACTCACCTGGCAAAATAAGCTTTGACCAGATTGTCATAGGTGGATCTGCAGAATCCGCAAAAACTGCAAAAGCGTGATTAATGTAATTGACTTGGATACTTGAATCAGAGTATCATTGTTTACGTGATAGCTGTTGACGTGTTTACAGCGATGTATTCAACATGAAATGTGCAGTTGTTGCGAAGGAGGATACAGGGTGTATCAGCGACTGCATTTGCCACAGTTTACCAAAAGCATGCGGGCTTATACATATGGTTCCATCGCAGTAAAAATAACAATACAAAAAATCAGGAAATTTTGGTGCTTACTGAGACGAAAAATGTTCATATTTAGATATGTCACGTTTCGCACTGCGAAGTGCGCCTAAGACGGGAAAACTGCTTTAGCCTCAAACTCGTTTGAGGCCTAGCCCGTCCGAATCAGCCAAATAGATTCTAAGAGCTCAGGAAGGCGAGTCGACCTCACCTGATATATCGCAAGCGAAACTCCCTTGTTCGCATATTCGCAAATAATGCTTATAAGGTTGAATATAGACACGGCGTTGGGCTGATGTGTTCTTGCAAAATGCTGGCAATCGTGTGGTGGCGACACGGCTAGACAGTTTCTGTTCCAGATGGTGGGCTGGAGTGTCAGCCCGTTCGTGAACGCAGCGGGGCGACCGGGCAGGGAATGCAAAGTGCAAGCCCCGGTTGATAAGGCCAATATTCACACTGGGGCTCCAAATTCAATAATCGCATTGGTGCGCTCTACAAGCCGTGGACACTTAACAGCATAAGCATTATGCGTTGACCGTAAATCGATTTCTTGAAACAAATATGATGCAAATTGGAAAGGTCAATATGAAACATGACATTCTTTTTATTGTGTTATCCCATTTTGCCTTCTGAAATTCCAGACCCTTGCGGCCTACTGGCGCTTTGTGGTCAGAATATGCCTAACAATGATGGAGGCTGCCGGACTTTTCCTCATTTGTTATTTGGTTTAGGAGACATTGATTATTCCAGCTGTCGTTTTCCGGCCACAATAGTTTGTGTTCGGCCGCTGGTCATGTCCCCCCCCCCTGTCCGGTTCCTTTCGACTCCGTCCGGTGACGGCCGTTGTTGTCTGATCGCGCCCCGTCACATGTGAAACCGTCTGGTACCGTCCTGTTTGGTCCGATTCCATTCCATCTAGCAGTATCTGGTCTCGCCCGGTTCCATCAGAATCGGTCCCGTCTCATCTGGTCTCGCCCGGTCCCCTCTGGTGTGATCTGGTCTGGTGAGGTCCCGCCCGCCTCAGTCCCAGTCTATACAGTCTCATCTATATATCGCCGTGGTCACAGCTCTATCCACCTCTTATGCCAGGCGTCAAATTCTGATGACTTTTCTGTCTGGGGTTATTTTGGATGCTAGTATTCATACGCATCTGAATTGACATTTATCCTTGTCGATGTTCTGTCTTTCGACCTATTATGTTTCTACTTCTCTCCCTAACAACTTTTCGTCTTGACATTTTTTCTTTTCAACTTTCATCCCTGTCGACTTTTATCTGTTCGGTCTTTTACGATTCGACTCTTATCCCTATCGACTTTTAGCCTCTTCAAACTTCTGTCATTTGAATGTTCTCTATTTTACTTTTTGTCTGGGAACCGAAGAACTGACGGACGTGTCGCGGTCCTAGCAAATTGACCTTCTACAACCCACCAGGTCAAACATCATTTAATAGCTGATAGAGGATGGAAGATACGACGCCGCAGTGATATGGGTTATGTCGAAAAGCCCAGAAGTTTCGAACTCTAAAAGGCTGTGAAGCCTCAGCCAATAGAGGACAAAGGACAGAGAATAGTGTTTTCACCAAAAGTAATGTGCAATCGTTATGCAAAACGTGGCGAGCTATGCATCATTAAAATAGCTAAAGTTACGCAACAGCCAGGTGTTTTTCGGGCTGTTATGACATAATTTGTTGTCCATTGATAGCCCTGCACAGCTTTATATGATGCGACTTTACTTTTCTGACTTTCAGGCTGACATGAAGCAGCTACTGAGTGGGAAAGTAGACTTCGCCGTTCAGGTTCCGTCGAGTGTGGGTCTGGTCTTCCATGACATCCTCGGAACTTTTGAGTCTAATGAACTCATCCAGCTTCTGTTGGTGGTCTTCCGAAAAGACAAGATCCTTGTCTCCAAGGTCACTGCCAAGTATAGGCATTTTTTTAACTACGTGACAATACCAATGCCTGAAGAATACCTTTCCGTCGACTCTTACCACGGCTTTCGCATCATCACGGAGCTCACCGGGGACCACTCCACGACTGTCCGCCTGATAGACCTGCACAACGTCCGACCCGACTCGCAGAGCAGCGACCTGTGGTCGCACTCGTACGAGCACCGCCTGGTGCTCTCTCGCGTCTACTTCGATGCACACACGACGGACGACAAGAAGTTCGAGCGGAACTCGGACGTACTGCTGGACTGCGTGCCCAGCTTCGACAAGTGTGCGGGGGAGAACCCCTGCTACAATGGCGGGACATGCCAGCGCAACGTCTGCAAGTGCAAGCCAGCCTACAGCGGAGAGTTCTGCAAGAAAACCAGGTGTAAAGAGAACATCTGTCAGCACGGTAAGACAGCCCGAGTCGATTGCTGCACAGCGCTTCTATCTTCTCGTGTGGATGTAATGTCGCAGTCGGATTGTTCTCACTTTCGAGGTGCCTCAGTTTCAAGTTCATGTTTCGTGTTGAGCGCGGCCCTCTGAAACAAAACGTAACAAGATGCATATCGTTGAAAACGGCTCTGCTATTTGCTTTTAAAAACTCTTGTCATGAAGCCACGCTCCCGCCTACTGTTTGGCCTATCGTTCCAGTTCATTCCAGCCTATCGCGTTGACCAACCGCGATAGGAAGTGAAGCGGAGGCAAACCAGGCATGTGCTGCTATGCAAGGAACAGACTATGCATGTGCCATTGCGATAAAATGTGACATACATGGCTTTGCCTGCTTAAAACAACACTTGCGGCACCCTTCGCTCCCAATCGACGTTCTTGCCTCCCAAACGCTTTCAGTTCGGTCAGGTGTCAACTATCAACTTGATACAAGTGGTGTAAGGTGAACACAGGCGTTTTTCAGACGGTCATGGAGTGTTCGGTTACATTGGAGTGAGATTAAGTGCGGCATAATGACCCGCCCATCTGGGTAATAGTGCCAAAACACACAATTGTGATACTACCGCGGCGCGTTTACTTCTGATGTCAGTTGCAAGCCGTAGTCACAACTGAAGCCGCGCGCTAAGCGTGTCTTGCCCGAGGAGTGAAAACAAAATGTGAGTGGCCCGGCGGTCACCCTCTTCAATGGTCAACATCTTGGCGTCTTTTAATTGTAGCTTTTAGAAGATTCTAGCAGCAAGTAGTGCTGCTTTCACATGCAATTGGGTGGAGGGCTCCCAAATTTTATTTTTCAGAGTAGAACAGAAGTCAAAATGATTTCGTATTACGGCTAACGATTTTGACCTTGGATCAAGTAAGAAGGTGAGAGCAAGGTAAACAACAACCCGTTTTACTGCTAGGAATACTTGTCGCATGAGTTATTTTTTGACCTACAGTTCTAATTCCTGGATAGCAACGACGCATTTTTTTAACACTTCGTTAATATCAGGGTAGATCACTAACCTAAATGACCCGGGTGAGCCTTTCACTTTGAAAAGCATCTCGTCTAGGGAAGTATTTGGCGCCTACTGAAAATTAAAATAGCATTTCTACCTTTTAAAGGCGAAATAAGATCACTTACCTCATACGCACATCAGTGACATTAGTGACAGTTAGTGACATTTTGCTTACAAGAGGTTAAAACTGGTGACGTGAGGAAGTTGGCGCTGAAGCTGGTGGCGTGAGGAGGTCTGAAGGCACTTGAGCAGCGATCTGGAGTTTGACATTATTTGAGATTTTTAACTTGGAGGTACGACCCAGGGACATCACCAGTTGACACAAATGAGTCCACATAGGTCTAAACCTACCCTGTGGATTTTTTGCCTCTAGCTCTCGTAGCTTTTTAGATCTCAGGGAAATCAAATGCACCCGCTCCCCCGAACGCGGTGCACTCAACTCACCACCCGGGCTCGTGTTAAGTACTGTGCTGTAAGTTTCTTTGTGCGTTTGCCGACAAGCCATTCCACTGGACATCATTTTCCTGCAACATTTTCATTTGAACAAGGATCCGAGTTGTAGAAATCGCTAGTTATCTAAAAACTGCACAACACTGGTCGAAATTCGAGCAAGATGTCAATAACCTGGCCGTCGCAGCAACACGCCCAGACGGATCGACGGGGGAGAAAAGCGCTAATCAAATATGAAAAGCATGATGCGATGTGTGTAGGCGGCCACGTGCTCGCGAACGTCACACGCGGATCCGCCGGTGTGCAAGCATTCTTAAGGATTGGGGTCAAATCGCGGCAGCCTGCTCAGATGAGGACGCCACATCAACTCTGCGGTATTTGACGCAGCGCGCATGCAAACATATCATCTGAACTGTTCCAGGCGATCTAAAAGCGCCCGATCCTGAGGCGCGCCACAACTAGGACGTGAATCGGTCAGAGTCGCTTGTTTTGAAACGACTCTTAGATACAACGCGCCGCGACCGAGACCGGGAGCGTGTTGGACCATAGAGGCTACACGCGCGTGTAGCCGCCTGCTAAGCGCGTTGGGCAGCCATCTGCAGGCTTTCAAATGCGTTATCCAACCGCATTTGTTAAAGCTCCCAAAGTTATATGGCTCCATTAGCCTGTCTTGCACCTTACAGTGATAACTCTGGTGTTCCTCATACTGATAGCTGCTTGAACTACTGTCGCCTATTTCATCCCACGTTAAATATGATCAACTTTAATCTACAGCCTTGATTATTGTTTTCTAGACGGCAAGCGTCTTCTCGTTTGGGCCAGGACGATGAAGTTGGAGAGGTTCAGTGATCTGAATTGCTTCCTGGAGCGTGGTGGCCATTCAACCTGTCCTATCATGACAGCTCCGGAAGCATATCCGTATTTGCTTTGCGTGTGTGCTGAAGCTTGCTTTTGTAATTCATTGTCTTAACACAGATAACTTGTTTTTCACGCTTGGGGCGTATCGTCCTTCCACATGAGCTGAGAGACTAATTTTTATGGGTCCGGATGGTGTCGTGGATTCAGCCTTGCTCCTCCCACTATTCAACGAACAAATGACGTCGGCAGAATATATCCTTTTCCGGCGAGCGCACCTGGGGCGGGTAACAGATCTACCACGACGATACTAAACAGCCCGGTGATTGAAGCGTTCGTCTCGTACTTTGTCGCGGCAATTTTTTACAAGTATGGCGGCGGATGTTCTCAAGCATGGGAAAATCCCATCATAGGTGACTAATAACCACACTCGACGTCACTTTAGCGGTTGTGGTTTGGCGACGTCACTTTAGCGGCTGTGGTTTCAGGTGGCACCTGCGTTCCAGACGACACCCCTCCCTACTACGCCTGCCACTGCGACGACAAGCTGTGGACGGGCAAGCTGTGCGAGACCATGTTCGACTACTGCTTCTCCAAACCGTGTCAGCACGGCGGCACCTGCAGCCCGCACGCGGGCGGCTTTACGTGCACGTGTCCCAAGGCCTACGGCGGCAAGCTTTGTGATAGGCGGAAGGACGCCTGCTCGGTGCTGAAACCCTGCAAGAATGGCGCCACGTGTACGCCTGAAAACCACGGGGGGAGTCGGCCGTACCACTGCACCTGCTCCGACCGCTTTATAGGGCCGACATGCGCCGTCTCGCGGGCCATGTGGGTCGCGCTGTTCCAGCTGAAGAAGGGCATGGCTCTCGAAGCGTACCCTATGAAGCTGGCGATGCAAACTCGGGGGACGCTGCCGATGAGCTGCTTCATCGACCTGCGCGACACTCACTACGTCGAGGTCTTGTCGGACGACTTGGTCGCGTCGACTATGAATCGCAAACGTTTGTGGCAAAGACAGAAATTCGACGTCTCCTTTTACAAGTATCGCAGCGGCTTCTACTTCCGCGAGTTCTCGCACATCTACGTGCGGCCTGGCACGTACAACATCAGCATCAAGTGCACAAATCAGGGCTTCGACACACCCGTAAAGGTGCGGCCAGCCATCATCGAGCGCAACAAGAACCCGAACATGTGCGTACCGTCGGTGGTCATCCGGAACTCGGGCCTCACGCGAGAAACGGCCCCCACCTACTACCTACGCGACACACAGCGCATGTACGCCATCACCAAGTCCGACTGCCCGAACGTAAACATCGACCAGGTACTCTGGTCGGTGCACCGCATCACCAAAAAGCAGCCGTATCCGACCGACAGCAACCGCTTCAAGCTTCCCGGTGTGGTGTTTGATCGCCACGATCTCCGAGTGCCTTTCTTCTCCCTCAGCTACGGCCTCTGGGTGGTGAAGATGCGTGCCGACGCCTACCTGCCGAGCCTCGGCACGGTCTCGGCTTTCGAGCTCGGCTGGTTTCACATCAAGCCGCACCCGCTGCGCTGCCGCCTGGCGGGGGGCGACGTGCTCTCGATGCCGCAGGACAGCTTCGAGCTGGACGGCTCCGCGTCACGCGACGACGACAATGAAGACGGCCAGCTTCGCGGAGTCACCGTCGAGTGGCGCTGCTGGCTATCGCCATCCCGCCAGGCAGATGCGTTCTGCCGAGGCGCGCAGCGCTCGCTCGACTCGACCTCAATCCGCCTGAGAGTGCCTTCCGGCAAGGTTAGCACGAAACACAGGTATGTGTTCGAGCTGCATCTCAAACACGCCGCCACGGGACGGCGGTGCAGCACACGCCAGACGGTGGACGTGACCCCGGCAGGGAGCAGCCGAGCAGCCATCATCTGCCAGTACAACTGCCTGGACGAGGCCAACTGGCAGGAAAAGATATCATTCCGCGCCGAGTGCCCCAACTGTCGCGGCGCATTCAACGTGCGCTGGCAGATCACAACACTGGGAGGCTCGAAAAACATCGTCAACTGGCGCGAGGACACGTCGTTCGGATCGAACGACCCGCACCTGATCATCAACGGGGGCGCGCTGAACCCGGCAGACGCGTACCAAATCTCCGTGAAGGTGGTGGCGGCTGGCAAGGGCGTGGCGGACGCCGGCGCCGCCCAGGTGACTACGCTGCGGCTAAACCAAGCCCCGATCGGCGGGCACTGTGAGGTGTCGCCGACCGAGGGTGTGTCGGTGAAGACGCCGTTCTCGATGCGCTGCTCCAACTGGACGGACGAACAGCCGCCGCTGCTGTACCAGTTTCGGCAGGTGCAGGTTGGCGGCGGGTTCGTTGTGCTGTACGAGGACATCAACCCAACGGCCGACAACATTACGCTCGCGATCGGCGACCCAGCTAAAGGGTTCGTCAGCGAAATCAGCATGCGCATCTCGGACCAGGCCGGCCTGACCACCACATTCAGTGTCAACGTCACCGTCCAGCCGCCGGTGGCTGTGGAGGACGAGAACGTCATCGATTTCACCAAGGATGTGTTCAAGGTGCTACCGAGCGGCCTGGACAAGATCGCCGAGGAAATCGAACAGGGAGACTTCCCGGCGGCGCTACAGGTGGTGTCGGCGTCCTCCGCGCTACTGAACCAGATCACTGACCCGACCGCCGATGAGATCACCGACACGGACGACAAACGCGACCTGCGTCGCAAGCTGCTCGACGCCATCGACGAGGTGCCGACGTCGACGCTGGGCACGCTGCAGCAGACGGCCGACGCCATCTCCGTCATCGCCGGCGGCCATCGAGACGAGTACTACCCGGCCACGGTGGAGAAGATGATCAACCGGACCGACTACCTGGCCTCCACGCTGCTCAGCGATTACGCCAGTGATCCGTCCGTGCCGCCCACGCTGGTGACGAAGGTGTGCCAGAGCGTGCTGAACGCCGTGTCTAGCACCCTGCAGGTCGCCTCAGAGGACGTGGAGGCGCCCAGCCTCAAGCCGGTCGACCTTTTCTACCCGAACAACCAGCGCGATTACGAGGTGTTCGACGAGAAGCGCATCGCGCACATCGAAGACAAGCGCCATCGCCTGGCGCGCGTGTCGCACAAGTTTGCATCGTCGACCAATAGCGTGTACGAGACGCTCGGCAAGCACATGGAGCCGGGCGAGACGGCCAAGACGCTGAAGTCGGACGAGGTGACCATGTGGGTGCAGCACTTCGATAACCGCACGGCCACCAACTTCTCCGTGGTCGGCCTGCCACCCAACAAGAATCCCATAGAGACGGACAGCAACTATGCTGTGCTGCCGAACGTGGCCGACATCATTCAGAGCGACCCTGATCTTCAGGACGTGGAGGTGACGGTAACCGCAATGAAGAAAAATCCGTTCTGGTGGGACGAGGAGTCTTCGAAGAACGTCACCACGGACGTTGTGAATATCAACATCCGCGCTGTGCCCGGCTACACGGACGTGAAGGTTGGCGGCATGCGCAAAAAGATGGATATCTTCCTGCGCCGCAGCTCGACAGATGTGGAGCACGTGCAAGGGAATGCGATCCTCCTCGACTGGTACCACACGCTGAACGGCCGACGTAACTTTCCGAAGGACACAGACGTGGCGAACCACAAGATCATTGTGCCCCCCGGCGGCTTCTCGCAGGTGATTCAGCTGATTCCGATCCCTCAGATCGCGCTTGTCACCGATCGCAAGAATCCCAACATCACTTACCAGGTTCCTGTCAAGCTGTTCATCAACTACCTGAAGTCGGAGAAGGCGAGCATCCACCACATGACGCACAGCTTCGACCGCCGCTCGCGCCGGCGCGACTGGACGCTGCCGAAGGACCGAGGTCAGCTGAACGGCCGCGAGGTGGACGTCTTCACCATCATCAACCGGCCCGACGCCATGAGTGGCACCATCGAGGAGTGGTACCTGGGCGTCATGCTACACCCGGAAACAGGCAAGCGGCTGCTGAACAGCACTGTCCTGGTGCCCATCAGCGGGCACGCTCACCGGGCGGAGGCAGAGCCCACCGGCGCGGTGCCGGTCGAGGACGACCCGGAGGCACTGCTCGCCCTGCGGTGAGTCCGCGGCGATCCTCGCTCCTGACCGCCGTGATGTGGCAGTATAGGTCTCACGGTGAGAAACCTGTGCGCAGACGGCTGATGACATGCGAACGCCGGTCTTGGAGCAGTGGAAGTCGCCTGGTGAAAATCGGTTGAACCTTGCCCCCAGGCACAAATTCGCAACAATCAGCATGATTGGTTTTGAATTAAAATCGAACTTTAAGCACCTACTGCTGCTTGCGTACTGAAACGGCGTTGAGATAGTGTGTTGGGAATATGAGGGTTATCTGCCATTTCTGGTTCATCTTTTCATGTCATGTACGGGAGCCAGTTTATATGTCGATGCATTAATTAGGGGATCATATGTAATCAAAGCCGTGAAAACGGTGTCAAAACCAGGCATACTAATCGAAGTGATCTCTCCTCAGGTATTCCATGGGAAGATCTGTGATGCGAGCTCGCAAGATCCACAGCCGTTTTGTGGAGGATCCACAAGACTTATTTGAAGGTAGATCAGGTCAGTTTCCTGCAATCTCTGTCTACATCATAGGATGAAATGGGGGTAAAGCGCAAATTATGCCAACATTTAATGGTTAATTTCAATATCACGATTGGTTGGCGCCACACAGCGGCGACACCAGCCCCCTGAGTCAGCTTGGGCACTGAAACTGGGCCTTGCCACCCGGGCCGGTGAGTGTCTATGCATACTTTTGTTGCCACGTGCTCCTAAACTAGTTGGACTCTCAATTGACGTTAAGCACTATTAATTACGTACCCTGCTCACTGGTATCGACGCCACAAACATTGGAATGCGTCTTTTTGACGTGCAGATGGTGATGCCAAATGACTAGGCTTTGCGTGGTCTATCTCTAGGCGAGATGTTGGCGCAACCTTGACCCTAGTCAAGACTTTTAGCTAAAAACCTTGGCTTAGGCTGCGTGAGGCATGCCTTGACTTTCAGTTTTTTGGTGCGTAGCTAGGTTTCTTAAGGTGAAAATCGAAGTAAAACGCTACAAAAATAGTGTTACCAGACATGTATGTTATCATACCAAAGTTTAGAGCAAATTTAAAAAGTTGTATTTAGTGTTTGTGACCTAGGTAAGTTGAAGCTATGAAATGCGTTGAAATGGTTGCAACAGCTTAAGTTTTATGACGAGCACTGAGATGGCTCTTAAATTTAGTTAGTCAGTGCCCCCAGTAATTCGACATGCGCCCCGGGGCCAATCTGACTCCCCAAAGGTTTTTTTTCCAGAATAACTTCCAAACGGTAGAGCGAAGCCACGTCGATCCTTGACTACCTGTCAGTAACCAAATAGCCGCCATTTTAGTATAAACAAACTAGATGAATCGCATGATGTCGCTGACCCGTGGAAAGCTAAGGTCAGGTAAGGGTGTCATTGAAAGCGATGGCGAGTCTTAGAGAATCTTTCAGTCTGATGCAACGACTGAGTGGGGGACGAATGCATCCATCACTGAGGAAGTTTTTTAAACAATAAGACAATTAAATTTAGGATAACAACTGATTTCATAGACCTGCAGTCGGGCATAAACGTCAGACTGAGATCAAAACCAAACGCTTTTTTGTAAGAGAACTTGCTTTAGGGAGTAGTCTTTCACGTAAACGTCGAAGCTATTAACTACAGGGACATCAACAAGCATCCTATTTGGACTTGAAGGTCAGAGCGGGTCACTAAAATACATCATCCAGATAAACCTCATGTTTGCGGGAACATGTCGTGTGTCGTAATCATTGACGCTGATCTAAATGATAAAAAACAATCTCAATGGCTTTTTGTCATCGTGACCTTCTGAAGATCAATAAGAGCAATGACCTACAATGAGCACCAGCGACCTTCTGCTTAGTAAAGGTATCTGGAAAAAATGGTTGGATGAGGAGATCTGGGGCACTTTGGACAGCAATCTGAAGACGTACCTTATCTGACCTTATTTGTCCCGATGGTCATGAACTCGCGACTTCAACATTAAAAAGGACTAAGTTTACATACAATTCTACCCACCCTGAGAGTTAAGTGTCCCAAACTCTCTTGGTTTTTGTGATCTCAGAAGGGACAAATGTCTTTGCCCATTCGAGCGCGTCGTATTTAGCTGGCTACCCGAGCGCTTATCCATGTAAACGCCGTCACTGTCACAACAGTTGCACCGAAGAAACCACAAAAACTGTCGTGCAGTGTGTACTTAAGTGCGTTAACACCTTTGCAGTGGAGGGTATCACCGTGACTAGGGGCTGGCTGCAGTCTCGCTCCGCCGTGGATGGCATCAAGGCGGCCAACACCCCTTCCAGCATTTCCTCCATCTACCGCGAAGACCTCCTGAATACCCTGGACCGCGCCGTTATCTGCAAGAACACCATGACCTTCCATAGCTGCGAGCGCAAAAAGAGCGTAAGGTCAGTGCTAGAAATCCGTCCTATTATTTCATGTGGCGATTTGGAGCTAGAAAGCGTTCCAGTCTGAGCATCCCGAGCTGATATTGCACATCTTACCGTGATACCAATTTTTCATGGATAGGTCCGCGAATGCATGACTTAGCGAGGTCAGCCTTAACATGTTGCATTGAAGAGATCTGCTGATTTGACGCTGCACTATCAGCGCAGCACCGACTGCACTGAAAACAGGAAGAGGCCCGGAAAGCACGCTCCGTATTGGTCATGAGTCGTGGATCTTGTTCTGAGTGTCCTACGCGGCATTTTGCAGTCACCGTGTCCATGTGTTATCAGCCACTCCCTCTGGCCTCCAGATACAACCTGACCATGTTTGCCGGCCGCTGCATGTACTGGAGTGACGAGCTGGCCACCTTCACTGACGAGGGCTGCGAGGTCGGCCCACTGAGCACGGTCGACGTCCTGCACTGCCAGTGCGACCACCTGACCTCGTTCGCCGGCTCGTTCCTGGTGCTGCCCAACAAGGTCGATGTCACGATGGTGATCAACCTGAACCTGATGCTGGCGCAGAACCCGACGGCGCTGTACCTAATGGTCGCCCTGCTAGCTATTTACGGCCTGCTGGTGGCATACGCCAGGAAGCAGGACCTGCGCGACATCAAGCGACGCCACATCATCTACGTGGAGGATAACGACCCGCGACTCCGCTACGCCTACCTCGTCACGCTGTACACGGGCGTGCAGTACAAGTCGGGCACGACGGCGCACGTGGCCATGGTGCTGAAGGGCGACCTGGCCTCCTCGGAAACCCACCTGCTGACGGGCGAGAAGAAGCGGAAGCGCACGCTGGAGCGCGGCTCCGACTCGTGGTTCCTGGTGACCACAGCCGGCTCGCTGGGCGACCTCAAAGAGCTGCGCATCTGGCACGACAACAGCGGCAAGAACCCCGAGTGGCTCCTGGACCGCGTAATGGTGCGCGACTGCCAGACGGACCACGTGTGGGTGTTCCTGGTCGGCCGGTGGGTACATCCGGTCACGGGGCTGCTGGTGACGGTGCCGCCGGCCGCGCTGCACGAGATCACCGCCTGGAACACGTCGGTGGAACGCCGTGCAACGGAGAGTCTGCGCGACGGCCATCTCTGGTTCAGCGTGTTCTCGCGGCCACTGAACAGCCCGTTCACGCGCTGCCAGCGACTCGCCTGCGCCATGACGCTCTTGCTGGCAAACATGTTGGCCAGCCTCATGTTTTACGGCGTGCCGACCGGCAGCCCGTCCGACCAAATCTCGCGGAGCCAGAACTTCGGGCTCGATTGGCAGGACGTGGTGATTAGTGCTGAGAGTGCAGTTATCGTCGGCCTACTCGTGACCCCCGTCATCGTTCTCTTCCGTAGATCTCGCCCACTGGAAGACGTCCACAAGCGCACGGTTGTCATGGAGACTGAGAACACTGATGACTCGCCAACCGATGAGAACAAGAATGCGGAGAGGGTGGCGACTGAGCTGGTGGCAGGCGATCTGGACGACAAAACCAAAACAGAAAATGGTGAAACGGTGGTCTTAAACTCTGAAGGAGCAGAGGCTGTCGATAACCCCGATGACAAAACGGCAGCAGTGACGCCATCTAACACACCTGCTCAAAACTTATCGGGCGCATTGCCCGGTGATCAAATACCTGCAGCTCCTGGACCAGAGGAGCTGGTGCCGACAAAATCAGTAGGGGCTGACGACGCAGTCAAAAAACCCAGCTTGGAAGAAATGCAGGCGAGAGTGGACGGTGACGAGCCGCACCTGCGGGACCAGAAGCAGGGCTGCATGCTCCCTTGGTGGTTTATCTACATCGCCTGGGGTATCTCGATGCTCACCATGCTCTTTTGCTCGGTCCTGTGCCTGGCCTACAGTGCCCAGTTCGGCGAGATGAAGTGCTACATCTGGTTGGCGTCGTCTGGTGTCTCACTGCTGCAAAGCATTGTGGTGATCCAACCGCTGGTGATCGTGTGCGTCTCCTGGCTACTGGCTCGGTGCTGCTGTACCACACCCGATGTTGAGAACAGGACCAGCGAGCGTCCGCAACAGCTGGCTGTCGATGACAAAATTGCTGAGGCCTACGCACAGACCATCAGCGCCAAGCGAACCCTCCCCATGTACCGACAGGTGCCCAAGAAGAAGCTACGCAAGCTGCGTGCGAAGAAAATGAAGGATCTGCTCACACACGAGGCCATTAAGGACATTGCTACCTTTTTGGTGTACATCGCCTGCCTGCTGCTCATTATCCACGGCAACAAGGATCCGAGGGCGTACTACTCGACGCAGACGGCTCGCAACATGTTCGTGGAGGGCCATCTCGTCGCTGGAGACGAAGACGCTGTGATGCTGGCGGACGTTACGGACCTGGGCGGGATCATCACCTACCTCAACACCACCTTTATCAGGACGCTGCACAAGCAGGAGGAGTACAACGGCGTGGAGGCGGAGCTGGATGGGATGACGCGCCAGGACAGCTTGTTCGTCATCGGCGTGGTGCGACTGCGTCAAGTGCGCATCGTCAAGGACGCCTGCCGTCTGCCTGATAAGCTTTTCTGGATGAACTTCACCGCGTGCAAGAGAGCTTTCACCTGGGACTACGAGGACACGGTCGACTACGGCCAGAACTGGTCGCCGGATCCGACCTTCCACACCGATCCGTGGACCAACGAAGCCACCGAGGCCTGGCTGTTTAAGGACGCGCGCTACTTGCGGACGCTGCCGTACCCTGGCGAGCACGCCACGTACCCCGGCTCTGGCTACACTCTGCATCTGGGCCGGCGAACCAAGGCGTCGCAGGTCGTGCTCAACTACCTTAGTGAAACTAGCTGGCTGGACGTGTACACGAGAGCGCTCTTCGTCGAGTTTACGCTTTACAATGCGGACAGCAATCTCTTCAACTTGGTCGTCCTGCTCTTCGAACAAACCAGAATCGGCTCTGTAACACCGTCATGGTCGATCAAGACCAGCCAGCTGTACGTCAACACTGATGTGAACCGGCTGACCGTGTTCATGACGGCCTTTTATGTCTTCTTCATCATCTTCAACACGGTGGTGGAATTCAGAAAAATTTACAGATGTGGACTAAGAGATTACTTTTCACAACTATGGAATGTGCTAGATCTACTTCTGGTTTTGATGGGTTATGTTTGCGTCTCCTTGTACATCAACAGGTATGTTGTTGTAAAGAAGGCTTTTGAAAACCTCAGAGGCACAGATGAAAACAAGTTTGCCAACTTCTACATCCCGGTATTTTGGGACTTCATCCTGACGTATGCACAGGCGTTTGCACTAATCCTAACAATGGCAAAGTTTTGGAAAATTCTGACGTTCAACAAAAGGATGGTAGCATTCAGTCTAACACTTCAGTACTCGCGCCGAGATTTACGCGCATTCTTCCTGATTTTCACCATAGCGGTCATTGGTTACGCCTTTTGGACAAACGTCATGTTCGGTTCACATTTGGAGGATTTTAGAAACATGTGGCCTGCTTTGATGTCCCTGATTCTTTTCGCCATTGGCACATTTGACTTTGAAAGCTATGTCTCCGTCGATCGCACCTTTGGTGTGCTGTTCTTTGCCTCCTACGTGTTCTTCGTCATGATCTACCTCATCAACGTCATGTTGTCCATCATCATGGCTGGTTACGAGATGGCCATGGACGACATGGAACATTTAGTTACCAAGTACGACGTAGTGGACGTGTTCATCTGGGAGGTGCGCAACTTCTTCGAGGACTCGAGCAGCAGCAGCGACGAAGAGAGCGCGGCGGCGGCGGCCCGCACGCGGCGGCGGCGACGCACGCGCCGCCTGCTGCGCACGCTCTTCCCCTGCTGCGTGGTGGACGTGCGCGAGCGCGACCTGCGTCGCGAGGTGGACCAGGAGCCGCTGCGCCAGCTGCAACGCTTCATGTCGCGTACGGCGGCGGGAGGCGCGCCGCGTGCCGGCCCGCAGGAGGAGGGCAGCATCGGCAGCGAGGAAGATGCCGTGAACATCGAGGCTGACGGCCGCCGCCGCCGGCCGGCCATGATGGAACGAGAGGAGGACGACGAGTATGGCGACCCGCCGGTCGTGAGCGGCGCGCCCGGCCAGCGCTTCCTGCTGGACGAGGCCGACGTGACCACCGGCGGCCCGCAGCCGGGCCCGCGCGGCGTCGCCGGCAGGGGGCGCCGTCGCCGTCGCCATCGCAGTCACCGCCACAACGCGCCGCACGAGCGGAAGCGGCACATGCCACCCGTACCCCAGCGGCTGTCCGTGCAGCACGACAGCCGGTTCCTGGAGTCGCTGACGAGCAAGCCGGAGGCGCGGCGGCCCAGCCAGCAGCGCCGCCGGTCGTCGCAGCGCCGCCGGTCGTCGCAGCGCCGTCGCTCGTCGCAGCGGCGGCGGAGCTCCCGGCTGGCGTCCGGCCGCAGCGGGCAGTACCGGCTGGGCTCAGCGACAGGGGGCGGCAGCAGCGGCGCCCAGCGCAGCTCGCCCGGCCCGGCCCAGAACGAGGCATGGCAGCCGTCCACTAGCGGTCTGACACGGGCTGACCTGGCGCGACTGCAAGGCCCGTCAGGAACCGGCCAGTCAAACGGTGACGTCACGACCCGAGCGGAAGTTTATCCTCAGAGATGATGTCTGTTTTCGCCCATCAACTACGCCCGTTATGCGCTTGCATTGTGGTGTGTTTACGTGTTGATGTGTTTGCATGTTTCTGCGTAACAAGTGTTGATTTGTAGTGAATTATCTGTCTCAGTTAGACGTTTTGTTGCTTTCATTTATCGCGTCGCTGGCCAAACAGCGGACCATTGGACGTAATACATAATGCAGTCAAGAGATGCATACGTGGTCACGTGCATCTGGTGTGAAAGCAATACACACATAGGTGTCACTTCATGTACTTTCAAGGAGCTTAAACCCCCTATCCAGTGCCGACTTGAACCCCTCCAATGTGCCTCTGAGCCCCCCAAAACATATGCAAAAGAAAATACTGGGCCCAAGAAATGTAGAAAATTTATCTGAACTATTGGTACACGAGGTGCCTAACACCCCACTGTTCACAATTAAGATCATCTTAGTTTTGCTCAAAGTGGTACCTTGTAGGTAGCGAATATTTTTTGTTCATCCAACTTCTTTATATGTTAGGCCGGTCTGCAGCCGTGGCAGGACACTGTGTAACACAGGTGGACCGGGAGAGAAAAATACTGCAACATACGCCAGCTTTTAAAGCACTGGTTGTCCTAGGCAACAGCTAACCAACATTTCCCTCATCCAACAGGGGCCAACGTGTTTCTCGCACAATCGTGACTACGGTGGCATTCGACTGCCAATTCAATGGTAAAATGCGCATAGCGACAGTGGTAGTCATGAGACGTGGCTACAAAAGCTAGCCCAGATTGTCTGGTGGGCAGGATACCCAACTGCTTAACCTGTTGCAGGTGGTCGATATTCTAGTCGATCGTGTCGACGGAGAAGAGTCCCACCTCAAATCTAAAGTCGACGTCGAGCTCTTGAAGGCTGGCTGGCTTGTCCACGCGGAAGTGGTTCTTGAGCTTAACCCACAGCGTGAAGTTGGGGGTGACAGGTCGGGAGGGTGAAGAGTCACAGCACGACAGTACCAAGCTGATGTGTATTCCAAGGGGATGCTCCTCCAACTAATCCAGAAGCACGATCGGGCGACACACGTGCCCCGTTCGGTGTCGACAGTCCTGCTGGAGCCACTCCTCGTCCCGACCGATCCCGCGACGTCGCCCAGGGCCGAGCAGAGCGGTAGTGATACAGCGTTCTGAGTGGTGTTGACAAGATACCCTTTCTTGCCCTCAAGGAAGCACCCTCTACAGTCGCGATTGACGCATGTGAGATCACGGATGACGGCCACTGTTTTTGTTGTCCTTTGTCATTCAATGGCCATTTCAATGTCTTTACAGTCTTGCTTGTACGAGAAATACACTTGTCACCGTTGAGCAAAACTTGGGGTAACTTTGTCTGGCGGGTTCAAAATACATACCGCATGGGCGGCAGTTTTACACAAGCTCCGTTCAAGCGGGCATGATTGTACAGTGACATTATTTGGTGCCAAGTCTGAAATGTATTAAAATGAGATCTTGAAGCGAAACCGATAGCTTGCCGCCAGGGCTATCAAAATTGATGTAATTTTTTCACTGAATTAAGCGTTGAATTAAAGGTTATATATAAATTTATGTTACACTCATATGTATATATATATATATATATATATATATATACATATATACATATATATATATATATATATATATATATATATATATATATATACATATATGCATGTACATTTATACATTGAATTGCTACCCTTTCTGTTTAATCATCATGTACATACTCGTCACTTCACTTGTCTTTTTATTATTTGTCATTGCCATTTCATTCGTCATTTTCCTTTACCGTGCTTTATTATCTCGTTCCATGGAAACCAAATACGCAAACATAAAAGCGACCAATTGCTACATGATTACAGAACAAATTCTTACAGGGTAAATTTGACTGACTATTTTCATGAGCCTGGCAACGAACGATGGGCTTTTTCCCCGGTTGATTCTATTTGGCGTGCATTTCAAATTTGGGTGCCTGTGGAATGCTGCGTGACCAAATAAGGTACCATTCCAATACACGCCAGCATGGAAAGAGCCACAGACACAGTCTGCGCTTAGGACCCTCTTCACCCCTCTAGGACTTTATTTTTAATCTCTCTAAGATTTCTCTGCGAATCTGATATTGTTGTATTGTGAAACCGAAAAGTCACGGGTAGGGTCTAAAAAACCGGCAAATGAAGCAGACGTTATCCGAAACGGCTTATTCGATCGCCTTGAAACCTTTACGTATCGATTCTGTGCGATGAGGTGATTCATGGATAAACCATATGAAAACCCGGCCTGAAGTCAAACACCTCGAAAACGCGGATGATAATTTATCATGCAAATGTAGACAACTCAGAGATCAGAGCCTACTGCACTGATCACTGCGAAATCTTCCTCATTGGAAGCGCCATACCTGGGCACACCTGATTACCGCTTGCAGTTGAAGATTTGGTTACTTTGGCTCAGTTCAAAAGTCGTCAGACTTCACAAAGTCCAAAATTCTGGCTAGATAACCCATAGCTCAGAATCTGCCACGTTAATAGCTGTGAAACCTTTATACTGCGCATCCAGTAAGCCTGTATTCTAATTCTCCGTTGAAGCTGCAAGTATGGTGCCAATTACAATTGTCTTTTCCTTTTATGTCTAATCCCAAGAAGACGTGTGGCCTGGTTAGGCTGGCCTTGAGATGAAATTTCTCCTTAGCGGAGGTGTTGTACTGAAAATCACGCGCTCAGTTGTGTTGACGTGAATCACGGCAATGGCGTCACCGCGATTAACAGAACCGTGGACGTGGGGCACGTGGTGGTGCATGGCTGATCAGTGTGTGTGTTTGGCGTGCGAATGCTGTTTTGTCATGATTGTTTACATGCCTTCTCAACAGTCTTTTGTTGCTTGCTGGCCTTAAGCGTTCAGAAGTCCGCCGAACCGAAGTGAGCGTAAGCCGGAACAGACCGGTTCGTCCAGTCACCTGCTGTGACAGATCAGTGACCTCAGAATGCTTCTTGGGGACATAGTCTCTGCATTCTGCGTAGAGCTTGTCACGGAGGGACAAGTCGCAGAAGCAAACAGGGGCAAGACTGACGAGAAAGATGTTGCTTTGGTCAATGGGAACCTTGAGCTTCATAGTGCGCGTCGTGCACCGTCGCGTCCGCGCTTAATTGGACGATTACGGCCGTTTCAAATGTGCCCAATTAAATATCTCTTGTACAGTGTACTTTGTGTGCTTTGTATGCTATCTCACCAAAAAAGAAGACAACGCCTTTGCATTTGCGCACAAGACATGTGGAGATGTTATTGCTGTCGTGTGCACGACTGCAACAAATAAGTGCCCGGGCGCTTTAGTAATAAAAAAAAAAAAAAACGTTAGGCTCAATGGCACATTGTAGCTGCTAGGTATGTCCCATCGAGTGGTGAGGGTTTGGAGATTATCGAAGTAATAGGCTCTGAAAGGGTTGTCTGCAGGTAATGATTTGGGATCCAGTGAACTTTCACAACTTTTGACCTGACCTAGGGTCACCGAATTTTCAGCTGCAGGCGAGAATTAGATATGGCGCATCAAATGGTGAAGGCTCAAGCGATTGGTGGAGTAGGTTCTACGCTCTGAGTTGCGTGCATTTCCATGATGATTTTTCCTTTCGCGTTTTCGAGGTGTTTGACCTCAGGCCAGGTCTCGATATGCTTCCCTGTGATTCACCTAAGTGCAGGGAATCGATTGGTAAAGGGTTAAAGGCGATCGCACGAGCCGTTTCGGAGAACGTGCGTGTCCGCTTCATACGCCGCTTTTTTACCCTGCTGAACTGACGGCATAATCCTCTAGGGGTCAGAAAATACACACACCGCCCTCAATGTTTGGGACAGAAAAACTGTTTCCGTCGTTGTAATGGTGTGTGTCACATTGAAATGCGCTATTGTGGGGCGGCCATGTGTGGTTTTTTTCTTTCTTGGTACGAGCCTTTTGACTGGATGCATTTCTAGGTTAAGCGCCAACGCTAAGCAGTGCTTGCTGCGTGAGCTTTGATCCCACCATCCAATTGTAAATTCTGGGTGAACGACACAATTTTGCGGCGTAAGTTTAACGCGCCGCGATGCTCAACACGGTCTACCCAGCTCTCTGACGCCACTTGACCGCTAGCGCAACCATTACTGCCGGCTGCAGGCTATCTCAGTCGGGGGCAGATAGCGAACGTCCAAAGCGGCTCGGACCGACTCCGCCACTGATAACTGACGTGTATTTAGGCGATAACGAATCGGCTCCGACATGTTGCGACTCACCGTCAGCAGATAACTCGAGGGCTCATCGGTCATGACGGCAAAGATAGCCACCAAAAGACAAAAAAAACAACAACAAAAAACACGCAACTGCGGGTGTGGGTGAATGGTTGGTATATTGGAGGGCAGGCGCCCTTACCCTACTGAGATATTGGGACGAGCTATAGAAGCTTTCGGGACAGGACGGTTGACCCACTGGCCGGCGGTACCCCTGGATGATTCCACTAAAAGTTTGTCGAGGAGCGGAATCAACACGTTTTGTGCGACGTGCTCCGTAGTGAAAAAATATTGGAGTAGCGTTTATCGATTTCATTTGGCGTAAAAATCTGACCACGACTGCAGCTTCCAAACGCTCGGTTTTCTGAATCTAGCCAATGCTTTATTGCTAATGTCGTTAAATTACTTCCTCATCGTAAACTGAATATCGGTTACTTTCGAAATCAGAGGTCGAGGCTTTTCTCGCTTATTTTAACCTGTTAACGTGCATTAAACTGTCGGACGCCCTCCTTTCTAACACAGCCACTCTGGTGACCCGTCGCGATGACAGTCATTACCTCTCTATCCTTCCAGTCATCAAAGTGTCTGTTGAGAGGGACGTGCAAGTACACTTTTACTTTTAATTACGTGTATCCTAACATTGTCCATGAACAAATGTTCCACAGCCTTTTGACTGCATGTGTCAGACTTAGCCATTCTGCACAATGCCCTCCTTCTCACGCCCGCAGGTCCCCTCTGATGAACGAAAAACGCCACCTTTTTCGTTGATGACAACCGATCGGATTGTTCCGCTGTGTTTTGCTGTGAATTACACCCCACTCTATGCCCACTAAAAATACAGCTCCACCTTGGCTTAGAATAAAAAGTCATTCTCAGCATGAAAACAGTTTTTGCATTAACCTATTTTTTGACATCGGAGACGCAATAAGTGGCCGAAATCCCGGGGGGGGGGGAATCAGGTTTTTTGAGCTAGTTAGGCTTGCTTTACCTAATCAGCCTCCTCTCCCCTCTAATCGATTTCATGAAGTGACGCACTGGAATGGACGCAAACATTATTCTCGGTTTTAGCTTTTTTTCTCTCACGCGGAAAAAACTGGCATAAATCGTAGCGTGAATGCACCACAGAACAGTTAAGCGTTAAAGCCGTGCATCTAGTAATTATGTGGATGCTTGCTGATCCACAAACTATGCAGGATGCATGCACTTACCAAGCAGCAATTATCGTTGATTTAATGATCACCTTTGAAACTGATCTTAAAGAGGTGTAAATAATTTTGAATTATGTTAAGTATACGCTAACGATTTGGGTTGCAACGGTTTCCTATGTGAGATAAACGTCAGGATCGTTGAGTTGTTGACATTTTCCATACAGTCCTCAGCCGAAGCCATGGGCATCGGTTTGAACGCACACATCCGTCAGTGACAATCTATGATATAATACACACACCTTGGGACAGTTCCTTCTGTTTATTTTGATACCAACCAGCCAGCGGTGGGTTCTCCGAACCTCACAGTTGC
This sequence comes from Pollicipes pollicipes, assembly GCF_011947565.3. Lineage (NCBI taxonomy): Eukaryota > Metazoa > Arthropoda > Thecostraca > Pollicipedomorpha > Pollicipedidae > Pollicipes > Pollicipes pollicipes. Next base: position 30,475,389 of record NW_023596136.1, on the reverse strand, counting down.
GACACATGGTACATTCGGCCAAACCTCATAGTTACGTCACGTGGTACATTCCGCCGAACTTCACAGCTGCCACACGTGGTACATTCTGCCGAACCTCACAGCTACAAGACGTCATACATTCCGCGAACCTCATAGTTACGACACTTGTCGCAGCTAGGCTGCCAAATAATCTCTATCTTTACATCCTACAATCCCCCACTAAGGCAGGCCTCGCATCACATGCAGGTAACACCGAACTATCAGCTGCCGATCTGTGGCAGTCCGATTCGCGGCCACAGTGTGGGCAGCTCATTCAGATTGCGTTCACCTGGCACTCACGGCTGCTGCGACCTGCGACACGACACTGGTGCGTCTGACGCCTCGCTTTACCACGCTCTACAGGTCACACGCGCGCTGTCGAGACGCTGGTTTCGTCGCATCAGTCAGGATGTCTCGGCGCGCCGGACGTCACACCGACCGAACGGCTTCCTCAAGTGGCCCGGCCTCCGCCGCGCCCCCGCGTGCGGACCGCCTGAGCGGAGAGCCCCTGAGAGCCTCGCGGGTGACACGCTGCCACTGCGTCCAGGAGACCCCGGTGCAGGGGAGGGCGTGGGGTGGGGGGGGGGGGGGGGGGGTGCGGCGCGGGCCGGGTGCGAGCTAAGCTCTGCGTGGGCCGCGTGGTCGGCCCTCCATTGTTCCGCGTGGTGGGAGCGCGTCAGCCCGTGGCTGCCGGCGGCAGCAGCACGGGCCCGCCTCCAGGCCAGGTCAGTGGGTCTCGCCTGCGGCGCTCTTCGGAGGGACGGAACGGGGACGACGGGCGCCGGCCCAGCTGATGTCAGGTGATAACGAGACGCTGACGCAGCATACCAGCGTGAGGGGTCACTTCTCCAGGGAAACGCTGAAAAAAATGTCATACCAGCAGTACTTCTGACCAGTGCTGTGCACGCTGAGAGGAAGCTGCATGCTGTGCGCAACTTCGGTCAGGGCTTATGTACCATACGCAACGGCTTTTCATCGAAATGACGAGAGGCTTTGATTATAATTTGTGCCGATTAAGCCACACAAGCTCGTACAGCAGGGCCACCTTTCTCCTCACGCCCTGGACGGTTTCAGTTCTGCCATATACACGGTTGGGACTGGAATGAGCAAGCCGGAATCCCAGCGCGTGAATCTGCCGAAACGCGTTGTGGTACCTCGCTAGGCTTGCCTCGTTCATGTGTATCTCCATACCCAACTGCCGCACGCTTTTCAAGGAGTTAACGTCGTCATCAAGCCAGTCCCACTCGCTGCCCTCGATATCCACCTTCAGATAGTCTATCACCCTTTGCGTATGGCTTAAGTTGGCTCTTATCTGTGTCAGTGACATCATTCGCCACTTTATCGGGGTGTTTTTCGTCTTCGTTCCGAGGCCAGTCCTGTAGAAGTGGACGCCGAACGCCGTTTTACCCTCAGGGTAGGTCTCCATGGACGGGTCAAACGCGTGCACCTGACAGCCGTAGCCAGTCACGTCCTTGTCGAAGCTCCACTCGTGCGCGATGCCGAACGAGTAGACGAGGCACGCCCCCGCCGTCGGCGCATACTCAGCATCCAGGCAGACGAACTTGTCGCCATCGACTTTGCCGCTTCCTGTGCAGACGCCTCCGAACATGCTCAGTCTCCGGCACCAGACGGTGGGCGTTTCGATGTAGTTAAACAGCTGCAGCGAGAGGGGCATGCCATCCTGGGCGTCGAACGGAAGGTGGTCGGGGTGCTGGGTGGAGGGTGCTTCCACCTGCTTTTGACTGACCGGTCCCACCATGTTGACGCTGGTCCACCACCTGCGGACCACAGAACCGACCGAGTGGTATACGGATCTAGAGGCGTGGCTTCCGACATACGCGAGCTGGTTACGCTACACAGTAGAAGAACTGTAGAAGCTGGCCTGAGCTCTTCAGTGGATGCGGACAAGTGACAACTCAAAGTTGAAGGGAACAGGTCTGTAAAATGAATATATGATACGTGTCTAGAAGTGCAGAATTATGGGGACAAATGCACAGGCTCCATGCACTCTTCCAGGCAAGTGGCAAAAACGATATCTGCAGAGACCTTCCTACAGGTGAGAGAGACTAAGCCAGTGAGATCTTGAGATAATTGACATAATTGGTGTGCGACCCGCTGTGATAGGCTTACTATTCGGAGCTTAATGTGACCCAAGAACGCACAGCCGTCACCCATACAGTTTAAGCCGCGGTTGACAAGCTGCGCTCCATTCACACTGCGGTTGTGCTGGTACAAGGCGAAGCCCAAAAAGACAGCAGATTGAATTTCGAGTACTTCAGATGGACCTCATATTGCTTGCGTCATAAACATTTTCACACAAGCGAACCAGCACGCTTGCTAGCCTTTTTATATCACTAGGTGAGTGTTAACACGCGCTCGGATGTTGTCAAATTGACCGCCTAAAGGTTTTTCAGAATGGTGTCCGAATGGCGCGGTAAGGCGTGTCAAATTTTGCATATCTGCAGGCAATTGAATAGCCGATCGTTTGGCTTCAAAAGTTTACATTGATGTACCTTGTAAGGTCGCTGACCTACGGCAGGTCAAAGTCAGGCCTTGGATTCAGCGAAGCTAATTTCTAAAGAATCGTTCAACCCGATGCAACAACGGAGTGTTAACAAGCTCCCGGGTGACTGGCTAGATACCCTTCGCTCAGGTGGGGGGTCAATTTGACCCCCCCCCCCTGAGATCTCGGGAACTAAGAGAGCTAAAGACACCAAATTCACAGGGTGTGTTGACCTCTACGTGGTCTTACTTGGGTAAAGTTTGAGGTTCCTAGTTCGTGATCTTCGGGCCAAATAAGGTCAAGCAATGGCAAGTTCCAGGTTGGTCTCCAACAGGCTCCCACAACCTAGATAATTGTCTCCAAGCAAAAAGTCGCATGCTCATTTAAGGTCAGTGACCTTGTTTGACCTTTTTAAGGTCATGGTGACCAAAATCATACAATGACTGCTCTGAGTTTTGCATTTGAATAAGCAGCAAAAATTATGCTAGGCAGTATGCTCCTAAAAACAAAATGTTGACCTGCGTCATTTTAGGTCAATGACCTATTTTAACCTCTAAGAAATCCATGGAAGATGTAGAATGTGGTTCCTGCTATTAATAAACTTGAAATGGACACCAAAAACTATCCCATACAGCAAGCCCTAGAGTAATAAGACATGATGGTTTTGACCTTGGTCTGACCTCCATACGTGACGTTAAGTCAATGTAATTTGTTCATTCCATTGCTGTATTGCCTAAGAGAGTATCTCAGAGATGTACGGCTTTGTCTAATACTTCGTTCCTGCATCAGATTGAACGATTCCCTAGAAATTGTCTTCGCTGAAACCATGAATTGACTTAAACCCCCCATAGATCAGAGAACTTACAGCGTACATCTAAATTTTTGGCACCAAACGATCCGCTAGTCAATTGTCTACAGCTCTGCAAAATTTGGCGCGGCTACGCCACGCCGTTCGAAAACCATTTTGGAAAAAACCTTCCTGGGTGCGGGATCAATTGCCCCCCCCCCCCCTCACCCGAGCGCGTGTTAAATGAGTCCATACAGCTCAACACTTTCTTAGGCAACACGCCAATTGCATGAACAAATTCCATTGATGTAGGTTCAATTATAAAGGTCAGACCACGGTCAAAACCAGTCTGTTTTATTGCTCTAGGGATTGCTTTATGGGATATTTTCTTGTGCTCATTTCAAATTTATTTATAGCAGGAACCGCATTACAAGCATTCCGTGGCCTTCCTAAAGGTCAGAATAGGTCACTGACCTTAAATGTCCCAGGTTAACATTTTTATTTTTAAAAACAGACTGTCTAGCGTATTCTTGTTGCTTATTCAAATAGAAAACTCAAAGCAGTATTGCATGGTTTTGGTCAGCATGATCTTCAAGAGGTCAAAAAAGATCACTGACCTGAAATGAGCACTTGACTTTTTGCTTGGAACAGGTATCTAGGTTCTAGGGCACTTTGGAGACCAGCCTGGAGCTCGACCTTGTTTGAACCTACTTGAACCAAAGGCTATTTGATCATAGGAATCTCAAACGTTGACTTAAGTGAGTACACGCACAGGCCAACACACCCTGTGAATTTGGTGTCTCTAGCTCTTTTAGCTCCTGAGATCCCAGAGGGGTCAAATTGATCCCCATCCGAGCGAAGGATATTCAACCAGCTACACGGGGGCGTGCAAATCAACAGTGCAACTAATGCAGTACTGCCCAACTGTCACTAATCAGATTGATAATGCTGTGTCCAGCATTCGCGGAGCGCAACCACAGCCAGCAGCCAGCACTTTGCCGCCGTCCATGGCACGGAAGGAGAGGTAGGCCGTTTATATAACCCTCTTGCTGAATCGACGCCCAGCGTACTTAGAGACGGGACAGACCGTAGTTTGCTACATTTGGGTACAACATCCCCTAATCGGTCAAGGTTGTCCGCAACTGCTGTCATGGCCATGCATTATTCAGATATCACATTCCTTCTATAACCATGCCGAAACTACCTGCTCCAATTTGCATAGAAAATTGGGTAGATTGGAAGTTTGGTAGGAAAAATACATGCACTCGGAACCCAAAATCATGCGTATACTATGTGTGGGAAAATGGTCCAATGACTGTTGGCCTAGCTTTCCTGTCAACCAGGAATTAGATCTCAAATGTTCAACTGTTTTTTTTCCGAATCCGGTGTCGTTTAGTAATGCAGTGTCGTTATGCACGTGCCGTGCAGGAACAACTACGCAGCGGAACGTCGATACACACCGCTGCACTTACCAGTAGTGTGATCCCAGCGCCACGACGACGACTAGCGCCAGCGCCGCCGCGAACGCGCCGTTTCGCCGATTGGCGCCGGGGAACATCTCGGCGTGATGGTTCAGAACTCGCGGGTGAACAGCCAGCAGTTCCCATACGGATCCGCGCCCCAGACGGACTGCTGGCTGCGCACGAGCGGCCGGTCAGGGCAGTCACCAGTCGCGATCGACGGACAGATCGTCGACGCTGCCTGCCGTCGTCTGGCGATCGGCGCCGACATGTCACACCACACCAAATGAGGCAAACGGAAGAGATGCACATTGGCGGCGATAGGCCTGATACCTTATCGATGACGAGGCACGAAGCGAGACATATGGCTGATGAGGCTGCCCTCGTCCCGACTGCGGTCAGGCATCAGCTCCACGGCATTCTGAAGGGACGAGGCTGCAAAACGGCTAGTGCCAGGCCTGCAGAATCTTAAGAACCTTCAGCCAAAGTCGTATGAAATGCGCAAGGGCTTTTCTAATCCATGTTTTACGTGAAAAACACCGCGGTGGTTGCTCATAACGCTATGCTGGTGGGGGGGTGGGGGGGGGGGGGGGGCGATGCGAACCATCCTCTGTCATTTCAAAGGCAAAAACGCTAGAGCCTTGTAAAAAAGCAACAATGGCTTGACTCCAACGTCTTCTAGCGATTGATAATACATTTCATGTCATTAGGTCAATCATTGACTTCGCTATGCCATGCCACTGGCCATGTTTTAGAAGATTACACTTTTCGGCTTTCTATGCCCATATTTACGAAAGCATACACGGAATCATACAGAACGAAGTGAAACTTACACAGCCGTGCTCCTCGATTAGTTGTGAGCACATTGAATGCATTTTTGTCTGTTTGGAGCAGACTTTTCAACTGTAGGGCTCCGTTAACATGACAGTTTCGCTCCGTCGCGAGCGATCAGCGGACTCGGTTGCCGCCTGCCACTTTTGCCGGTCTGGGATCACCGTGCAGTTGTTGAAAACAACTGCCATTGCACGGGAACCAGAAAAGCTAGAAACGCGTATTTTTTAGTCAAAAGACGCGCAATGGATGGGCTACTGAAAAGTTAAGCGCAAAAATACGGCATGCAAGATATCGTAAAAATACCTCAGGGGTGCCATATTGAGCCCCTCCCTATCAGGGCAGGGGATATCGAGCATAGACCGGACTCCCCAGCGGCACACCGTTAGCCAGGGGAGGTCAGATAACACATTTTCAAAAGATAATGGACAGCGGAAAACCCCACACTGCAGCGTGGGGTCTCAGACCACACAACAAGCTTAAGCGGCTTACGCCAGCCTGTCGCAACACCGCCGCGCAGACCTTTGCCTCGCCGCACCCCAACCGGCCCGACTGTGACCATTCCGCGCCCCGACGCGGATGTGCACCCACCGATAACACGCAACAACGCGCTGCCAAACATTTCAAGCCATAGCTCACTCGTTGGTAGAGGTGAATGGAAACTTGATACAGACATTCTGCATGGTCCTAAATGAGATGTTTTGTTCAGGTTTTCCGCTCGAGCGGGGTGGGTAGGGGAGGGGGAGGGGTCGTGCGGGCGCTTTCGCACCCGGCCACTGGCAGCTCGGCACCGCGTCCGGGCGCAGATCGGTAGACGTAGACGGCAGACGTGCATTCGGACTATTCACAGCACACTCGTAGCTATCCAAGTCCGTTGTCACGGCATTAAAACAGGATGCCAATGATTACCCCGTCCCTCCCCCCCTCGCCCACACACACACTTCTCACGAACGTGCACATGTACGCGGTTGCACATGCGAACATGACGCGAAACGCTCCAGGGTCAGGATGTCCGTGAAGTTAGCGATTTATTCAGCGATTCATTCAGCGACAAGTTCTGATTTCTCTGAAAAATCTCAAGTCCAATTGTCGCATGAAAACACAAAAAATGACCCTTCTTTTGCATTAGCATGTTATTTTTAAGGTCAAAAGCTGGGTCAAAAGACAGGACTTGATATCACCCAAAAAATACCGGCCGATTTTCAGTTTACAAATGTCAGAATATTTGACACAGAAAGAACAGGCATCAGTCGGAAAGTTGTAGCTTCTTAAGGTCACCATTCAGGGGAAAACGCTGGCTCAAAAGAAGGAGAACTTAATATCACCCAAAAATTACATGCCGATTTGAAAACTACAAGCATCAAAGTATTCACCAGCGCAAGACCTAGCGTCCGTCAGAACGTACTGACATTTCAAGGTCACCCTGCAAGGTTAAGCGCGGGTTCAAAGGATGGAGAACTCGATATCATCCAGTACATACCTGTCTATTTACGACTTGCGAATCTCAGAATATTCACCACAGAAAGAACCTAGCGTCTGCCAGAAGCACCTGGCCCTTTAAGGTCATCCTTCAAAATCAAACACGGGCTCAAGGACGGGAACTCGATATCACCAAAAATTACGGGCCGATTTTCACCATACAACTATCAGAATATTCACCGCAGAAAAAAACTAGCGTCCGTCATCAAAATCTCATGACCTTTCAAGGTCATTCTTCAATGTCAAACGTGGACTCAAAGGACGGGAGACTCGATATCACCCAGAAATTACCGGCCGATTTGAAAACTGCAAGCATCAAAATATTTACAAGCGCAAGAGATAGTGCCCGTCAAATATCCTAACATCTCAAGGTCATTCTTCAAGGCCAAACGTGGCCTCGAAAGACGGATAACTCGGTATCGCTAAAAAATTACCGGTTAATTTTAACTTACAAACAGCAGAATTCTCACCACAGAAAAAAGCAATGCGCGCCAAAAAGTCCAGACATCTCAAGGTCATCCTTCAAGGTCAAATGTGGGCTCAAAGGACGGATAATTTGATATCATCCCAAAATTACCGGCCGATTTTGAACTAACAAATGTCAGAATATTTACCACAGAAAGAACGCGTTCGCAAAAAGGCCTGATATATCAAGGTCATCCTTTAAGGTCATACGAGGGCTCAAAGGACGGGGAATTCGATGTCACTCAAAAATTTCCAGCCGATTTTCAACTTACAAACATCAAAGTATTCACCACAGAAAGAACTAGCGGCCGTCAAAAAGTCCTGCCCTCTAAAGGTAACCCTTCAAGGTCAGACAAGATCTCAAAGGACGGAGAACTTGATATCATCCAAAAATTACCGGCTGATTTTCAACTTACAAACATCAGAATATTTACCACAGAAGAAACTAGCGCCCGTCAAAAGGTCCTGACCTCTCAAAGCCATCCCTCAATGTCAAACGCGGACTCAAAGAGCAGGGAACTTCATATCCCGCAAAAAGTACTGGCCGATTTTCAACTTACAAACAACAGAATATTAACCACAGAAAAAAATAGCGTCAGTCAAAAAGTTCTGACCTTTTTTGATCACCCTTCAAAGTCAAACGCGGACTCAAATGACGGGAACTCGACATCACCCAAGAATTACCGTCGATTCGAAAACAATACGAATCACAATATTCACAAGCGCAGGAGGTAGCGTCCGTCAAAAAGCTATGACTTCTCAATGCCAGCCCTCAAGGTCTGACACGGGGTCGAAGGACGAGGAACTCGATATCATTCAGAATTTACCGGTCGATTTTCAGTTTCCAAATGACAGAATGTTCACCACAGAAAGAACTAGCGTCCGTCAGAAAGTCATCACATCTCATGGTCATCCTTCAAGTTCAAATGCTGTGTCAAAGACGGGGAACTCTGCACCACCCAAAACTTACCGGTCGATTTTCAACTTACAAACAACAGAATATTCACCACAGGAAAAACTAGAGTCCGTCAAGAAGTCGCGACCTCTCAAGGCCACATTTCAGAGTCAAACGTGGAGCCAGATGACGGGGAACTCGAGATCACCCGAAATTTACCGGCCGATTTGAGAACTATAAACGTCAAAATATTTACAAGCGCAAGAGCTAGCGTCCGTCAAAAAGTCCTGACGTCTCAACGGCAGCCTTGAAGGCCAAACGCTAACTCAAAGGAGAAGGAATTTCGTATCACTCAGAAATTACCGGACGATTTTCACCTTCCAAATGTCCGAGCATTTACCACAGAAAAAACTAGCGTCGGTCAGAAAGTTTTGATCCCTCATCGTCACCTTTCAAGGTCAAAGTCGGCTCAAAGGACGGGGAACTCGATATCACCGAAAAATTACCAGCTGAATTTTTACTTGCAAACATCAGAACATTTACCACAGAAAGAACCATTGTTCGTCAAAAAGTCCTGACATCTCGAGGTCACCCTCAAGGTCAATATTCTCATATTTCTTCAAGGTCAGTATTTAAGGTGAACATCCTGATATTTGCAAGTTTAAATCGACCGTTAAAAGTTTGGGTGATATGGAGTTCCCCGTCCTTTATGCTCGCGTATGATCTTGAAGAATGACTTTGAGAAAATGACCGTAAGAGGTCAGGGCTTTTCATGAACGCTTTTTCTTTCGGCAGTGAATATTCCGACCGTGCAGGTTTAAAATTGACTGATATGGAGTTCCCCGTCCTTTGCGCCCGCATCTGACCCTGAGGAGTGACCTTGAGAGGTCGGAACCTTTTGACCGACGCTAGTTCTTTCTATGGCAAATATGCTGGCAGTTGCAAGTTAAAAATCGGCTCGTATTTTTGGGTGATGTGAAGTGCCCCGTCCTTTGAGTCCGCGTTTGACCTTGAAGAACGAGCTTGAGAGGTGAGGACGTTTTCACTGACACTAATTCTTCTATTCTGGGATTTGAAAGTTTAAAATCAGTCAGTACTTTTGGGTGATATGTGGTTCCCCATTCGTTGAATCCGGGATTGGTCTTGAAGGATGGCCAAGGATGGTCAAGACTTTCTGACGGACGCTAGCTTTTTTCTGCGGTGAATATTCTGATGTTTGTAAGCTGAAAATCGGGCAGTAGTTTTTGGGTGATGTGAAGTTCCCGTCATTTAAGTCCACGTTTGACCTTGAAGAACGACCCTGAGAGGTCAGCACTTTTTGACGGACGCTGGCTTTTCTGTGGTGGATACTATGATGTTTGTAAGTTGAAAATCGGCCGGTAGTTGTTGTGTTCCTCACCCTTTCAGTCCGCGTTTTACATCGAAGGATGATCTTGAGAAGTCAGGACTTTCTGACGGACGCTAGTTTTTTCTGTGATTAATATCCGGACGGTTGGAAATTGAAAATCGGCCGGTGGTTTTTGGGTGATCTGAAATTCTTCGTCCTTTGTGTCCGCGTTTGGCTTTGAAGGATGACCTTGTGAGGTCAGGAGGTTTTGACGGACGCTGGTTTCTTCCGCGATGAATATTCTGATATTTGTAAGTTGAAAATCGTCCGGTAATTTTTGGGTGATATGGAGTCCCCCGTCCTTTTAGTCGGCCTTTGTCCTTGAAGGATGGCCTTGAGAGGTCAGGACTTTTTGACGGACGCCAGTTCTTTGTGTGGTGAATATTCTGATGTTTGTAAGTTGAAAATCGGCCGGTAGTTTTTGGGAGATATGGAATTCCTCGCCTTTTGAGCCCGTGTTTGACCTTGAAGGGTGACATTGGAAGGTCATGACTTTCTGGCGGACGCCAATTCTTTGTGTGTTGATTATTGTGACATTTGCAAGTTGAAAATCGGCCGGTAATTTTTGGATGATATCGAGTTCCCCGTGCTTTGAACTTGTGTTTGAACTTGAAGGGTGGACTTGAGAGGCCGGGACTTTTTGACGGACGCTACCTCTCTTGCTTGCGGATGTTCCAATGTTTAATGAACATGTTTGTTTTGCCTTTGGATGTCAGAAATGTACCCTTCAGTGCGGCATGTTTTGGTTACGTCATCTTACCTCTGAGTTTTCGGTCGTTGCGCAAAAACGTATACTCGCTCCGATGGACGTTCCCAGTATCACCGCGCTGGAAATCTTAAATTATTCCAGGCTGTTCGGAATCAACAAACGTTTTGTCCACACAGATGCTGGTCCTGTGCTTCTGTTCCTGCTCCCAGGTTAGAACCGCACGCAGAGACGAGACACGTGGAAGCAGTCCAGAGCTCCAGAGTTCTTAACGCATCAAAGCAATGTTCTATGTATCGACTAAGTAATACTTTTAAGTGGGGGAGTGCAATGCGTAATGAGGAGTTAACGCCGTTAATCCTTTGCTATCGGACTAAAGCACAGTGACTGATGCAGATCATTAAGCCTTATGTTAAGTATAGGTCGGCTATGCAGTACACTCTACTCGATTAAAGCCTGCCAGGCTCATTTCTAATCAAATGGTGAGGATTTTAAGAACATTGGATAATTCCTTCAAAGCATGGAACCGTTGACAGGCCTGTAAAAACAACGTTTAGATCATTTGCGACATGTGACCCATGTGAAGGTTGCCAGATCGAAAGCCCAAGTAAATAGACCATGCTAAATGAATGGTGAAGCTCGTGTGCAAATCGGCTTTGTAGTTACAGAGCATGGGACCGTCAACATGCTTCAAAACAACGTTTGAATCATTTGGTGACTCGTAACCTATGTTAAGCCCACCAGATTCATGAAAGGTGTGTGGATCGACTATGTCATTTCCAATGGGAAAGGTTAATTGAAAACTGATCATACAGTTTCGAAGTATGGGACCGTCAGCAGGCCTGAAAACAGTTTGCCATTTCGTGGCCCGTTACCCATGTCAAGGCTAACTGATTAAAGCAACGACTAGATTGAAATAAAAAAAAATACCGGAAATATACAACCTCTCACATTCTTAGACAAGTGATAAATATTTTGTAAAACTCAAATGCCGAAAATTGGAGCTGTGGGAGTGTCGGCAAATCAATATGTCTTCTGCATCGTTTCATTTTAAGACCTGTCCACTCCCCATGGTCGTGCTATGAAAAAGATGAAGCAAATTATGCATGCTAAGTTGAATAGTAAGGTTTTAGTGAATTCTGCTTATGGCTTTTTTGCGTGGGATTACTAGAAAGTTCCATTTTTTTCATCTAGCCACCTAAAATGCTTCATTAGCGAATTCATTGATCTCGAAGTATATTATTGTGATAGAAGATTGAACAAGGAATCATACCTGACAGTTTCTGATTAATTGGTGTATATTCGATGGCAAATAGTTTTGCGGCAGCGAAGCATTGCGCTGCCAGCATTTATGGTCAGCAAAGGAGATTATCCCACCGTTTACAGGCCTTGCCCGCAGCGGTGACATATTTCCCGCGGTTGTGGAATAGGGGAAACTTTAGTCAGTATCGAAAGTTTCCATCTGTTATACAGGGGAGTCGAAAGCGGTGCACCGTTGCGCAAGAAATGCATTATGTAAATGGACCTAGTATGCACGGAACACACTCCTGTGGTTATACGTCAGGGGCGTATGCTCGAAGTGGACACCAGTCACACGTGCCACATAACTTTCAAATGTATTACAGACATTAATGTGTCGTGAATACCCGTTTCCGATAAAGAAAGTGAGGCATGCTAGCAAAAGCAACAAATCAACAACATGATATGTTCTTTTACATTACGCAGGCGTGTTGAGCGCCTGCGGCACACCAACCCGGGATTTCGGTGAAAATTGCTGGGTTTTCCCCGCTCTATTGCCAATGCCTGTGCACGTCCGTATTGCCAGGAATGAAAATTGCCTTTCTCTCACCGACGAAATTTGGAATTAAAATCGTCGTAATGTCACTCATAATACGACAAACCACAAAAAAGACAAATGAAACGAAATTCGACATAACCATCAAGCGTTTTTGTTTTGGGAATTTCATTCGCACCAAATTATTATATGCTGGCCATCAAACACTGGATGATGGGTGAGAATAACCTGATGAATTTATCGGATAAAGGCGTTCTAAACCAACATAACATAACCAGCCCACAGGTATGCAGCTTCCCATTCATTTGAGAGGTTGTACCTCCTAACCAGAAATGCAGCTTTTCATTTCTATTCGTTATATACATTCATAATTTTTCATCTATCGTCATGTTTAGGATCTAACCCCCACAACTGATTTTGAGAAACTACGCCGCTGCTCCCTGCTCTGAAAAGAAAGGGCATCAAATCTGGGGGAAAAGTGTTTTAGATGCATTTTGCAGGCAGGTCCGGCCATTTTTTCTTCCCGCGCTTCCCCTACCTCCCCATAGCCCTACATTTACCGACGATGTAATTCTGCAAGCATCTGAAAACGACATCACTTTTGGTTTTGTGACGTCATCGTACAATCAGCTGAAAGCGTCGGCGATGCTATCTATCGCCTTTACTTTCGTCGCTTAATCATTACCCGTGCAGAACTCGCACTTCCTAACGTGATCCAATCAGTTGGTGAGAAACTCATACAGCACGGGTATCAGCAGATGCAAATGACATTTTTGAACATCTCTAGCACCTTCATTTAGCTCTACATGCAATAAAATGACAATTAAAGGCGTTTTATCTCACGCCTGTCCGCCGGTCAATACCCAAGTCTGTGGTGAGAGGGCAGTGCGAGAGGCCCACACCAGCGATGCTCGGCATATTACCTCAAAACCGCTGCTTTCTTAGTATCAGAAAGCCCCGGATGAATCCTTGACATGCGTTGCTCCAACGTCCTGCGTTTACTTCTGAAGCTGCACTTCGTGTATCCACAAACAACAGACATCTTAGATCGGCAGGATTTTTTAATGCCATTACCAGAGATGCCCTCCGTTGTAGATGCCTCGAAAAGTCGCACAGCGCCTAAAAAAACAACTGACGCTTGCCGACATTCTTCAAGCCAGCCAGCTTTTCATGACACGAACACAACCAATGGCAGCTCACAGCCTCGCACTGAACCGCTTGGCGAGCATTCGAGCCCACCTCAAATCTCAAATGTCGAATCTCAAAGCCCATCTCATCGAGCTCTCTCAAATGAGAGTCTCAAATGGCACGACGCTTCAACACTTGGGATCGTTTTCTGTATCATTCCGTTGTCAGATAAGTCCTCTCCTTAATCATACGCTCTGGGCGGTTCGACACCCGGCCGGTTTTCCGGTTAAAGCGTTGGTGCACGACTGATTATGTATTTGCCTATGAACAAGACTTCCAAAAAAGGAATGGTGGCGTGCTAGCAAGCAAGGGCAATATGTATCACTCACAACGCTCAAGAATAAAACCCAACACCTGAAAAGTGGCACTCACACCGACATCCAGCACTCAAAACAATCACTGGCTCCGCTCAGCAATTCCATTTAATACCAGCTAGTCCGAGATAATGAATAAGTTCTCACGTGTTTAAGGCGGTCGTGTCCTTAGGAGCACGGTTAAGTTCTCGCTAGCCCCGGCGAAAGACGAACTGCCAAAATGTTAAAAACTAAGCTTTCAACCCGCCGAAAAATGGCCGGCAATGGCTGGGTAAGGCCAGCCGGCACGACGCTGATGCCGCACGACGCTAGGCTCCTGTCCTTCCTCCGACACGACGTGATGGCGGGTAATTGTTCTCCAGGCGTGCGTGACGCCGTTGCCACGCCGGACTGCCGGTTCCGCGCCGACTGCCGACTCTTGTGCCTGCGGCCGGGTGGCGCGCGCCTGTCCCGTTCCCACGGACGGGGCGGCGGCCAGCCGCAGACCTTGAGCGTCAGCCCTCGGGGCGGGCCGGCGGCTAGTCGTAGATCTTGAGCGTCAGCCCTCGGGGCGGGCCGGCGGCTAGTCGTAGATCTTGAGCGTCAGCCCTCGGCGCGGGCCGGCGGCTAGTCGCAGATCTTGAGCGTCGGCCCTCGGGACGGGCCGGCGGCTAGTCGTAGATCTTGAGCGTCAGCCCTCGGGGCGGGCCGGCGGCTAGTCGTAGATCTTGAGCGTCAGCCCTCGGGGCGGGCCGGCGGCTAGTCGTAGATCTTGAGCGTCAGCCCTCGGGGCGGGCCGGCGGCTAGTCGTAGATCTTGAGCGTCGGCCGACGTCCGCCGGGTCTGGCGGCTCGGCGAAGGTGTGCTGGTCGCTGAGCCTTGGTACATCGATTGGGCTTCAATCTCTTATGATCCACAAGACGCCGCGTAGCAAACTGATCACGTTTGTCACAAGGTGCTGTGGTGTGGCTAGCCACGATTCTTACGACTGGTAATAAGCCTAGTTAGTTGGTATTTTGTACTGCTTAGGGTGTGAAGAGAATCTTGGCTGATAAAATCTGTGAAAAACACTGATCTGAGAGTCATTGGAAAGGCACTGAGTCACCACCGACATGTAACGTCAGCACAGCTTGTAGCATATTTCTGTCACCTGCAAAAGTATCCTGATTAAAGGTATGTTTGGCAACATCTGGTCGGCCAATTTGCTCATACAGCGAAACGTCAGCATTTTTACATGTACCCTATGCAAGCTCACAATGCAAGCCTTAGCGAGTACAGATCAAAACTAAGCTTTGATTTTCGTCTAACTGGGATGGTCTGGAGTAATATGGTCTGGTTTGTTATGAGTTGTCTCCATTTTCGCAATTTTGTCACCAGTTGGCTCGCAAAAATCTCCATTGTTGTCTCCGTTCGTATTCGCTAAATCAGAACCTTTTCTCGTTCCCGCGTGTCGTATATAATGTCCCGCAGTATGCGCCGTCGAATGGAAAACACAGTAACTCCGAGTGCGGTATGAGCGACCAGGGTCCACTGCGCCCAATGCCCGCTGTGGGACGCTGCCACCGGTTGTTGTCGCGCCGCCGGCCAGTGCTGACCACTGCATGAAATTAATGGGCTTGTACGGGCTTCATTCGTAAAAAGAAGCGTGCCATCTTGTTTCTACCTTTCACTTGTTGTTAGATCAGACATGCCCGGTTTGATCGGTAACACCAGTTTTCTCGAAATCCTGAATAGTTCAAAATTTCGATTTGAAGTAACCACTCCTGCCGGAGAAATCTCACTGGCCTCTCTACTCAACACTATGAGGGTACTACACTTCATTCAACTTGCTTTTTCCAGCAGATGTGTTCCGCAATACTTGCAAACATTAGTCTGTCAACATGCTTGTGTACTAAATGCTACGAAAGCTTGAAACACCCTGTTGAGGAAAAGCTTTCTGCCAACATGAAGCTATTATCTCGCGAATTTAACGAAACGTTATGTCATCGCTTTGATTTCTCCCCTATGGTGATCACCACGGTAGCTCTTTTCGAGATGCACTTTGGCTTTGGGAATGCGAGAATCATGTGATCCATAGCGACGTACTGCGTCGTTCGGTTCGCAAACTTCAACCAATGTGGTCCTCGGTAGCTGACCCTTGCCCCGACAGTGTCAATCACAAACGTTCATTTGTACTGACTTCATGCACACCAGTGAAGGTACCATTTTTAAGTCCGAACGCCCGCAATATGTGGATTGAAGCAACTACAAAGTGATACCTCTCTCCCGCAACAGCTGACAATAGTTCACAGCAGATGCTACCGTCGTCATGACGACGGCGGTCGCGACAGCTGCAGCTGTCGAGGAAGAAGTTTAGTGCTGTTGCAAAGCGTCGCCGGTGTACTTTGGACTCCAAAATGAAATACAAATTATATCCTTACCACATATTGACGGTGCTTCAGTGGCGCTGCCCTGTGTTATCATTAGACGTAAATGGTCCTGACTGGAGTTTCTACTAGAGTATGTTTTTGAAACATGCCCCGAAGGAGTGGCACTCCTTTTAGATGGAGTTCGGCAGTATGCATCTATTTGTTATCAAAACGAGTAAAGGAGCAGAATTGGATCTACCCTTCAACTCATGGAGCCCGCCGTTTTGGTAAATGTTGGCATAAAAAGGTAGGCACCAGGCAGTTCTGGAACTCTCTACTCGCGGTGTAATCCTTCACGTCACGAGGGTTTTGCGTGGAGCTCTTCGGAGCTCTTGGAGCTCCGAGCTCTTTGGAGCTCTTCTGCTCTTCAATTCCCCAGACAAGACGGAACCAGTCTACACCGAGTTATCAAAGTATTACCCCGAAAAGCCGCTTTAACCGAATGTCCCTGTCATGGACCGATTAATGCAGCGCGTCTCAGGTTTTCCAGGACGTTATGGAAAGTCACGTTTTGGAAAGGGTCCACAAAATCTTTCGGGGTGCATACCGCAATTTCAGTCAATGTCGTGCAGTGATGTCCACTGCGCTGACTGTATTTCTACAGTGCTGCACTGCCGTCCAGTGATTATTATAGACTGATCACCGACGGTATGTGTGTGTGTGTGTGTGTGTGTGTGTGTGTGTGTGTGTGTGTGTGTGTGTGTGTGTGTGTGTGTGTGTGTGTGTGTGTGTGTGTGCGTGTGTGTGTGTGTGTGTGCGTGCGTGCGTGCGTGTGTGTGTGTGTGTGTGCGTGCGTGTGCGTGCGTTGTGTGTGTGTGTGTGTGTGTGTGGTGTGTGTGTGTGTGTGTGTGTGTGTGTGTGTGTGTGTGTGTGTGTGTGTGTGTGTGTGTGTGTGTGTGTGTGTGTGTGTGTGTGTGTGTGTGTGTGTGTGTGTGTGTGTGTGTGTGTGGTGTGTGTGTGTGTGTGTGTGTGTGTGTGTGTGTGTGTGTGTGTGTGTGTGTGTGTGTGTGTGTGTGTGTGTGTGTGTGTGTGTGTGTGTGTGTGTGTGTGTGTGTGTGTGTGTGTGTGTGTGTGTGTGTGTGTGTGTGTGTGTGTGTGTGCAGTACAGTCTCGCCTGCACATTGAGCTCATCGCTCACTGCAACGATGCAGTTGAGACCGCTGAGTTTATTAACATATTCCGGAGCTGGCCGGCTGTAAACTTCCAACACTTCGTTCATAACGTTGCTTTGATAAGATGTTACTGATCTCTAAGGTAAATGCCCCCAAATGAATTGGCGCGCACCAATGCTATCCAGGAGTGTCAAGTCAAAAACTTATGATGCCCATGCATGCCTCATTTTGAATTTTGGCTAAGTACAACCACAATACGCATACTTGGTGTGAAAAATCAGGGAAAACGCTGCGCCCTCTGCATTTAAATCGGGTGGGAATCGAAGCGGTGGTGTGTGGTCGGATTTGATTGAAAAGACGTAAGATTAGCTCGGACCCGATTCTGTTCATTAAATACGTGCAAACCTTCCTATAAGCCGGCTGTTGGAGGTGATGTCTGACGGCACATACAAGTATTTCACTTTTCGAAGCACGTATTACACCATTAATCATATCGAGGTGCTTCTTCCTCGTGCCCTTGCCCTGATCTGACCATGGCACATAACACTTAACAGGATCGTGGTGTAGTGCTGGAACGTGATGACGCGCCATTTCATTCGGGGCCCGTTACAAAGTTATTTCATTTGCATTATGGCGTTCAGACGATGTTGAACTCTCGAAAGCATCTCGGGGATTTTTGACGCGACCTGTGACGTGTGATCTGTGACGACCTGTGACGACCTGTGAAGACCTGTGACGACCATTCTGTGACGAATGTTAGCTGAACTGCTGCCTGCTGAGATCGATCACAGCTGCCGATCGTCCATGAATTTCCAGGGAGGGAGCACTCGAGAGCTCCAGACAGTCGGCACTAAAGCATTGCCCCAGGTGGTGCTGCGTCAAGGATGTTCTGCGTCGTACGTTCAGGTTCGGATTCAGGCAAGCAGTCGCGTTCGGCGTTTCGGAAAGTTGCCAAGACGACATGGGTTCGGGAGCTCCAAATGACGTTCATTTCCGTTGACGGGGTATCGAACCTGGCGACTTGGCTCCAGCCGTCCTCGGTGTATCACACGATACATAAGAAAGCCAGTCAATCGAGTACTGCGCTCGACAACACATGACCATTCGCACAGGGGAACACGTTTGTATGACAGTGTCATTGATTTAACGCTCTCGTCACAGCCAAAGTATTTTGTTCTGCGGCTACGTGTCACTGCTGCCGGATGTCCAGTCCGCACTGGAATATTTGCCGAGCGAGGCGAACATTCAAGCGCGGAAGAAATCGCCATCTTACAGCTGCTGCTGACATCAGCATCGATACAATATGCGAAGTTGCGGCGGGTCATCTTTTAGACCATTTTGACCAACGGACTGCAAAACAGTAAATATGTCGCGCGGCTGTGGGTCACTGTAACTTCATGACTGCACTATTTCAATGTCTTCGCCACGATTGGTTTAGACACCAGGGTGTTACATTCAAGACCGGTTAACATGTACCCGGTCGGGGGTCTGAGACAACCGTGTTCTGCCGGGGGAAGTTGACTTCCCCCGGGATTCAGCTTTAACACGCGCACGGGTGGCCAGTTGAATGCCTTTCGCTTGGGTGAGCGTCACTTTGACACCTCTGAAATATCAAAAACTAAGATGGCTTGAAGCACCATATTCGCAGAGAAAATTTATCTGTACGTGAACTTACTTGCGTCAAAATGTCAGGTTCCTCTGTCATGACCTTGGGCTCGAATAAGGTCAAATAAGGTCAAACTCCAGATTGGGGTCTGGAATGCCCCCAGACCTCCTCACGCTGCCGCCGTGAAGGTATATTACCTGTCAGTAGCAAATAAGGTAAGTGGTCTTTTTCGACCTTTATAAGATCAAGACAACCAAATACCTACGAGGCTGCTCCTATCTTGCCTTCCTAATAAGCGCCAGGGATTACGCTAGGTGGTATGTTCTTAGAAACAAAATGTTGTCTTGGGTTATTTTAGGTCAGTGACCTCCTCGTACCTTGGATAAGTTCATAGAACATGTCTGCTGCGCTCACTACCATTAGTAAATTCGAAACGAGCACCAGAACCTACCCCTTAGAGCAAAGCTCACGAGTTAAAAAGCAGGTTAGTTTTGACCTCACTCTAAACTACCTATGTGGTTCTAGGTCAACGGAATTGGTTGCACGGCAATTCAATTGGTTTACAGCCTAAGAGTCTATCTCAGGTAGTTATGGCTTTGCCTAACACTCCGCTGTTGCATGACATTGAACGATTTCCTATAAATGCTCTTCACTGACGACCATTCGCTAAATTTGACTTGCTTTAGTTAGCAAACTTACGACGTTTATCTCATTTTGTACATACAAAAATCCGCTATTTTATTTGTCTACAGATATCCAAAGATTGGCGCGGTTACACCTCACCGTTCGTAAATCTTTCTGGAAACGCCTTTGGCGGTTAATTTGACCATCACCCGAACGCGTGTCAAGCATGTATTTTTGTTCACTGGGCGCAAATTCATGCCAGAACTAGAATGCAGAAAACTGATGTACGGGAGTCTGCGGGAGCATCTATGCAAGTCTCCCATCACAATCCAAAAAGGTGTAAAGAACCGATTTGGCGTCCTTGCCAGCCTTAGTAAAATATATTTTGCACACACCTTTTGTATTCATATTGCTTGAAAACGCATGTTTACTACACGATTATTACTGGCGATATTATTATGTATCACTGGTCGATATAACATAGGTTGCGATGTGCCCAACGCGATATTGTAAGTAACACAAGGCAGGTGTGCGGAGGGCAAGGGTGGAGGCCGGATCAGCGCCGTGCCCCTATTCAACATGTGCTCTGCGGGGGGCGAGGGTGGAGGCCGGGTTAGCGCCGCGCTCCTATTCAACATATGCCCGATAACTTTGTAACTTTCAATAAATTCCTTGGTGCAGAACATGCAGCTGGTAAGCAAGCTGGAGCAGCCGGCCACCTCAGCTCAGTATTGTTTAGAAAATGTATTTAATGAAGTACGCTAGTCCTAGTAATAACTGCTATCGCGCATGTACGCTTGGACGATGTGCTTTAGTACATAGTCGCACTAGACCAGAGTGAAAGACACGTCAAAGATAACAATTTATCATGGCCCCGGCTTGGCAAATTGTTATAGCAGCACTGCCCGGACTGGGCTGTGCCAGAGCCCAGTCTCTTGTTTAAAACAGACTAAGCTGCGGCACTGGCCAGGTTTAACTCAACCAGGGCCCAGCTGGGCCTGACGCGCACTGTTTCCCACCACTGCCGTTGTAACATGTGAATGGGATGCGGCTGGGCTCGGTCGGTTGTCCAGTGATATTCAAATACTGGGGCATCGTATGCCAGCAGCCGCCTTACAGTTACATTTGCACGGACAGTGTGGTGACCATTGTGGGATTGGTCGTGCGCGGCCTTTTTATTGTGTTAGATGGGAACTAAATCAACTGGTACAAACTGATCGGTACAGGCATCCAAGTAGGCTGGCTGCATGTTTGTGAGAACACCCGCTGTCAACGTGCGGCAAGACCAGGTCAGTTCAAAAGTCATGTTTTTAAAGAGTACATCCAACAGCATTGAATTTAAGTCGTCGGTTCTATTAACCAATGGTCAACAGTAATTTAGAAAATTTCCTACATGACCCAATGGTGATCAGGAATCAAACGACCACTTGGCCTTTCGATTCCAGTCTTCACGCGACCCCGTTCAGGTATCCGAACAATTTCGTTTTATGGATGTGATCGGTGTGAGATTGTGTACATTCTGCTAGTCCAGCGTCAGTCGAGCCTAGCCTTAAACCAGTCAGTTGCTGATGACGATACCATTGCTAGTGGAAGAAAGCTTCAATAATTTGCGCCCCGGCAGATGAGTGAGCCGATGAACGGAGGTGCTGGCTTTGGGGTTTCTCAGGTTTTATTGGTATTATTTTATCCCTTCCGAGCCGCGTCTTGGCAAGAACTCGCCCACCTTGTCGGGCCCATTATGCACCCCGCTCTGCTGCGCAGGTTCCTTGCGGGACCCATCCCTGGCACGAACTTGTGCCCAGCTGGTATACAGCGTTTCTAGCACATGGGGCCAGGCAGGGCTCAAGCTGAAGCCCTGTTCAGGACACGGCAATATCCTAATGTTTTCCCAGCATCTCCGCGGCTGGTGTCCAGCTAGGCCGCGGCAGGCAGCCCGGCTGCGGCTCGGCCGCGGTCCATAAAAAACAAAGATGTTGCAATGGTCACCTGGGGTCGGCTGGGCATTCTGTCACGGCCCACTCAGTCTGCTCGATTGGGACCCGGCCGCGGCCGCGATAAAATGCTGGCTAGGGCAGTCCGTGTATTTGTTGGGGCGAGGGGGAGGGGGTTAGGTTGGCTCGCAGGCCGACACAGCATGTCAGTTCATTGGTAATAAATCCGATTGATAATAGATCCAGTTGATAAATCGGATTGATAATAAATCTAATTGGTAATAAATCCAACTCATAATAACTTCAACAAACCTAAAAAACACAAACATAAACCACACCAAACCTGACAAAAATTCGTCTAAATCACCTGACCAAACCCGATTTCTATATCTATTCTGTTACTTCCCCGGCTAACAACATTACGGCTACGCCTACACCCAATCCTTCCGCTACCTCTACCCCTTCTCCTGTCCTTACACCCACCACTGCAATCATCCCCATTCCTATCTTAATTCCTCCACCTACTGATATCCCTGCAACCACTCTTACCCCTGCTCCTACTCGCAATCCTTCTCCCATTCTCGTGGCTGCTTGTGCCTCAAATCACTCTCCCACTGGCGAAATAACTGTTGCATACATCTGGCTTACATCGCGTACCTGGCTTACTGAGCCACTCAGCTGCTTGCTGAACCACTCATCCGGCCGCACATCACGGCTTCCTGGACGTGACTCGGCCAGCACGCGCCGCCGTCCGGAACAGCCGAAAGTTACGCTGTGGGCGCGCATGTACACGTAGGCTTCCTGTGTACTGATCGGCAGGCGCGTTCAGCTGAGGGAAAATTGCTCAACGAATAGCTTCCTCTCCGGTAGGCATCCATGCACGCTGTCGGTCTACGTGGGTAGGTCTGGTTCTCAGGTGTGTCTCAAATTAAATATCGCATGTGCCATGCATGGCCAGCAGTCTAGCTAGCCTGTGCGATATCATGACGTTTAGCTCTTTTGTCTACGATAATTGCCGTGCCGAAGTGCCATGACGAATGTCATTTCTGAAAATTTCCTAATCTCTCGGATAATTATCTAATATTACTGCCCGTTGAACGCGCTCATAGCCATCACTGGAAATGACCGTTTTTTCGTTGCAGGTGTCATGTCGTTCCATAATCACTTTTTGCCTTCTATTGCTCCAGTTGTGCAATGTGCTCCATGTTGTCTGCACCCAGTGCAACCATGGATGCCACGGCTCTATGAATAGAACGATTCTGACACGCATGCGCGCATGCATACACGCGCGCATACACACATGCACGTACGCACGCACACACAGATACTACATCAACCATCTCCAAAGAGCTAGGTGCATGCTATTGATCCCTATAAACATGCCTCTAGAAGGCCAGCGGATTCCGTGTCTACCTTTAGCCGCGTCGAGCCATCGGATTGGATGAGTCCACGCCTACTGGCAGGTCTTCTGGTCTTCGCCGAGCTCCATACCGTCCGGACAGACACACAACGGCACCCGCTCCCAGTCAACCAGCGCCCGCACACAGAGATGGGAGCAGCCGTTGCGCTGCTCGTCGCAGAGCTGCTTGGGCGGCGGCGGCTGTCTCCAGGGATGCAGCACGCGCACAGCCCGCCCACCGGTGCCGTTCACCAGCGGGCGCGCGCCGTCGCCGGTCTCGCTGTGGGCCGTCCACAGCCGGCCGGAGGTGCGGTCCGTCCAGAACACCCGCGGCTCGAGCACATCCAGGCCTCCGGCGGTCGCCAGACTGGGGTGGGTCAGCAGCTGTGAAAGGCTGTGCGTTACAAAGAAGTTTTGGTGGAGGCACTCGATCGACTTCGCTTCGGCGTTGACCCAGTAGGCATGGGGCAAATTTACGGAGCTTGTGAAGATGACGTCGACAGCAACGTTCGCTGGCTGTGTTGTTAGCAGCTTGCTGCTCGAGTAGCCGAGACCCCCGTACCAGCTCTCACCCGTCATGTCCTTCGCGTGGAACCGGAGTTCATCGCCCCAACGGTTCTCGGTGAAGAAGAATGATAGACCAGGTGCAATAACAGTTAAGGCCTGCGGGTTGTGCGAGATGGCTCGCATTATCGTCTTGGTGAATGATCCGTTCAGGAGAGACATTTTCACACTTAATGGGTCATCAAACCGGGAACGGGTGGGATCCTTTTCCAGCCAGAGCAGATTGCGTTGACTCCAGTCTACAGCCACTTCCAGAACGCGAACGTCCTCTTCAGCCTTCACAACCATCTCAACATTCTTGACCTGCTCGCCAGGAGACCACTGGCCTCGGAAGAGGCTGCCGTCGTCCACCCAGAACAGAAGAAACTCCTGATCACCTACCCAGAAGAAATCTATCTTGGTTGCGTTCGTGAGGTTAGAGAGGATGGTTGTGATCTCTTCTGTCTGCAAGTCCACGGCCTGCAGGGCATCTGATCCCACAACCACGGCGTAGGCGGGATATGTTTTCTGACACGAGAGCCTGAAAGGTTGAGAGCCTTCAGGGCAGAAGCAGGTGGCATCCGCCGTCCCGTTAACCACGATCGGTGTGCACACGTCCTGACAACCTCCGTTGTCCTCACTGCAGGCATTTTCGACGTCTGGTTGTGTCGCCATAGAGAAGGCCCTAATGACGAGAAGCTTTTTGGTCGCATTAGCCAGAGCTGGAACAAACGCATTTTCCACGGCGCCCGCCACCAGGTCGGTCTTCTCCTTGGTGTCCTTGGAAACGCTGCTGACGTACTGCTGGTCGTTCCACATCAAATAAACTTTGTCGCCTACGACGTCAAGAGATCGACGCCAGCTGGTGCCGAAGCCGTCCCTCATGGCAAGCACCAGCTCTTTGCCGTTGCCGTTGTAATTATCCCGAAACAATCCAGTGTTCCGGCCGTCAACGGTATCCAGCCAGTACACGTGCTTGCCAGAGGAGTCTAACGCCATTCCGGAGGGGTAATCAAGTTGGGTCGACAGCACAACGAGACCAGAGCCGTCTAGCCGTACTTTCTCCAGACGGTATTCATTCTTCTCGTTGTCAGTGGAGATGCGGAACTGCAAGCGGTTGGGAATGTCGTACGAGGCGAAGTATCGCACGTTGCCCCGGGATACACCTAACTGAAGACACGTCTCGAACATGTAGCTGCAAACGAAGTTGGCGCGGGAAACGGTCAGGTACCAGTTTTCTGCAATCCAGTCAAAGGCGATGGCGTCCATCTGATTAAGCCGCATGTTCTTCGGTTGCGGCAGATCCCAGGTCTGATTCAGGCTGCTCAGCAGGGCGCAGCGCAGCACAGCGTCCTTCTCCTGGTCCTCCTCCGCACTGACCCAGCAGACTGTGCCGTTCCGCGGATTGGTGGCCACGTGCCAGGCCTGCCACCACTGGAACTGCTGGGGCCGCCAGGCCAGCAGTCGACCGGCCGCGTCCAGGTGCATTAGCCCACTCTCGGAGGCCACCAGCAGGCTGGGCTCGGCGCCGGTCTGGGCCGCGGCGGCGCCCAGCACAGCACAGCTCAGAATGACGAGCAGCAGCATCGCACCGCCGGGCAGGACCGGGCTCCGCGACAGACTGGCGGCGCCTGCTGCAGGAGCTCACCCGTTGGCCGCCAGCAGGCAGCCAGGCATAAACAGAACGTTGCTCCAGGCGGATGTCCGCGAGGCGTCAAGGCTGCGAGAACATTGAGCCAGAACAGGCACCCGACAACAGAGGAGCGGACGTGCGGTGTCAGCGTTATGGCCGTAACACCATGCAGGCTATCGGGAAAGGACAAGTTCGAATGCTCCTTGTTGGGGATGTGAGCTCGGACGACGCACTATTTTTGGTTCGTGGTTGTTGCATTTCTGCTATGCACGAGATCACAGATCATTGATCGATAATAGATCACTAACAGGGATTCTGTGTCGGCAAGGGTTACCGAGTTGGCCAGGAACAGCGTAAGAAAGGGCCCAAAAAGGGAACGAAGGCCCCTGGCACGGGCAAATAAAGGTCCAATTGGAAGGCTGAGGGGTCTGAAGGACCCAAAGAGCTGGCTGTAGGTCACGTTAAGGATCCTGGCCCGCGGAGCCGTGACCTTAAATGCCACTCAGAAGGCCGCTTGCAGCAACTGAGACCCCCCTACGACAATACGCACTTCTGTTTAGGCAAAACCGAAACACCCAACTGATGTTATATTGCGTATATATATACATATATATATATATATATATATATATATATATATATATATATATATGTATATGTATATATATACGTTGTGGCATATCACATTTGCATCTCCTTGCCGCATTCCTGTTCAAGTTGCTTATCGAAAATCAAACTTCGCTCAGACAAAACATCACTGCTGTTTGATTCGGCGTATTTGTCCTATATATGCATTTCATTTCATTATAAATTTCATAGTTTTTTAAGTCTTCTGTCAAAAGGAGCATTTTCCTGTGTTAGTGCCACAACCTGTACTCAGCGCGAGGCCACCGTAAAAAGTACCGTTGCTGCTTAGAAATCTTAAGTTTTGGAACGGAAGGCATGCAGTGCTGGTTAGAACCGCAAGCAACATAGTGTGTATGTTGTTCCTTGATCTTCGTAGTAAGTTCGGCATCCCTTACCGTTATCAAATGGAAAAATATTGACAATAGTTTATTGAACTGACACATGAATGGGACGTTTTTCAGTCTAAAGACACGAAATCAACACATCCAAATCGAATGCATTCGAAGCTCAAAGCCAGTTATCATCGAAATATCAACTTTAAAAATCTAGAAACATCGAATGTCCAGGTCTACATTTTGGTGGCAGCGAACATAAGCCTTTTAACTACATAAGGCCTGGCAATTTTGCTTATCTTTTTGTGACTGGCGCCTGTGTAGCCTTCTGTTTTGCTTTTTGTTGTTATCCCGTCAGCCTGATGATAATATAATTGACGGTGATGCCTACCACCTACCGCCAGTTTTCCCATGTTGCCCTATTTCCACGTGGTTTTCCCTGTATTCTCTTCCTCACTCTGGATACGTGTAATCGGTGTCTGAACTGACATGCTAAGTCATGCTGATATTTGGATAATACTGGCGAAAGGATCACATGTGTGAGTCTTAGCTGTAATTATGTGAACAACTCTCCCTTCATGTGTGTCTGCGTAGTACTCACAATCTCAGATTCAAGCCAATGAGCAGTTCCTCGCAGGCTGTGGGTGATGACGTCTATTCCTAAGCAGGGTTTGAATCCACTGGACATGCGGCTCCCATTAAGAGTTGAGTCCCATTAAGATACTAGGCATGCTGCCTCAGATAATGCCTAAACATTTCAGATCACAATCAACTCAGATTTGTCCTTCCTCTCTAGCTCCACAGTGCTGTCGCAGGTGTTTATTATCACTGAAACGAATAGGGCGCACGGACTTCCCGACGTACACTATGCACCTCCCATGTTCTTCGCAGTTTACACAGCACCGTTCGTACAACACAGTTAATTTCGCAAACCGCGTTTCTTTGCGTGTAAACCGACCGAAACCATGTCCGTAAAGCTAACGATTTATTCAGCGATTTATTCAGCGACGAGTTCCGATTACTCTGAAACAGATTTTAAGGTCAATTGCGGCATGCCAACACCAAACATGACCGTTATTTTACAATACCATGTGACCTTCAAGGTCACAAGCTGAGTCAAAGAACGGGAAAGCGCAATATCACCCAAAAATTGCCGGCCGATTTTCACTTGCAAATGTCAGAACATTCATCACAAAAAGAACTAGCGTCCGTCAGAAAGTCCTGGCTTTTCAAGGCCACCCTTCCAGGTCAAACGAGGGCTCAAAGGATGGGGAACTCGATATCACCCAAAAACTACCGGCCGATTTGAAAACTATACACATCAAAATATTCACAAGCGCAGGAGTGAGTGTCCGTCAAGAAGTCCAGGCACATCAAGGTGACCCTTCAAAGTCAAACACGCGCTCAGAAGTCAGGGAACTCGTTATCACCCAAAAATTACAAGCTGATTGGAAACTATCGGCATCAAAATAGTCACAAACGAAAAGCTAGCGTCCGTCAGAAAGTTCTGACCTCACGAGGTCGCCTTTCAAGGTCAAACACGGAGTCAATACGACGGGGATCTCGATATCACTAAAAAAATACCAGCCCATTTTTCAGCTTGCAAATGTCAGAATATTTACTTTCTTTGCGAAAGAACTAGCGTCCGTGAAAAAGTCCTGACCTCTCAGGGTCAACATTTAAGGTCAATATTACAATAAGCATTCAAGGTCAATATCTGAGGTGAATATTCTGATGTTTGCAAGTTTAAATCGGCCGGTAGTTTTTGGGTGATCTGGAGTTCCCATCTTTTTTGCACGCGTTTGACCCTAAAGAATGGCCTTGAGGAGGTGAGGACTTTTTCACGGGCGCGAGTTCTTTCTGTGGGGAATATTCTGACAGTAGCAGGTTTAACATGGGCTTGTAATTTCTGAGTGATATGGAGCTTCCATTCCTTGAGCCCACGTCTGACGTTGAAGAATGACCTTGAAAGTTCAGGACTTTGTGGTGTACGCTAGCTCTATCTGCGCTGAATATTCTGACATTTGCAAGCTGGAAATCGGCCGGCAATTTTTGGATGATATGGAGTTCCCCGTTCTTTGAGACCGCGTTTACCGTGGAAAAATGACCTTGCGAGGTCAGAACTTCTTCACAGACGTTAGTCACTTCCTATGGCGACTATTCTGACATTTGGAAGCTGAAAATCGGCTGGTAATTTTTGGTGATATAAAGTTCCCCGTCCCATGAGCCCACGTTTGACCTTGAATAATGATCTTGAAAGAGGAGGACTTTTTACGAACGCTTATTGTTTTTGTGGGGAGTATTCTGACATTTGCAAGTTAAAAATCAGGCGTTAACTTTTGTGTAGGATGGAGTTCCCCGTCCTTTGAGTCCGCGTTTGGTCCTGAAGGGTGGCCTTGAGCGGTCAGGACTTTTTGAAGTACTGCTAGTTTTTTGTGGTGGATATTCTGATGTTTGTAAGTTGAAAATCGGGCTGCAAGTTTTGAGTGATTTGGAGCTCCTCGTCCCTTGAGTCAGCGTTTGACCTTGAAGAATAACCGTGAAAGGTAAGGACTTTTTGACGCACGCTAGTTCTTTTTGTCGTGAATGCTCTGATGTTTGTAAGTTGAATAACCAGCAGGAACTTTTCGGGTGATATCGACTTCCCCGTCCTTTAAGCCCGCGTTTGACTTTTAAGGATGACTTCGAAGATGCCAGGACTTTCTGACGGACGCCAGCTCTTGCGCTTGTGAGCGCTTTGACACTTATAGTTTTCAAATGGCCCGGTATATTTTTGGTGATATCTAATTCCCCGTCCTTTTGAATTCACGCTTGAACTTGAGGGGTGACATTGAGAAGCCAGAACTTCCTGACGTACTCTAGTTCTTTCTGTGGTGAATATTCTGACATTTGCAAGTTGAAAATCGGCCGGTGATTTTTGGGTGAAATAAAGTTACCCGTTCTTTGAGCTCGCGTTTTTCCTTTAAGGGTGGCTTTAAGAGTTCAGGGCTTTCTGACAGACGCCAGTTCTTTCCGTGGTGAATATTCTGACATTTGCAAGTTGAAAATCGGCCGGTAGCTTTTGGATGATATCGTATTCCCCGTTCTTTGACCCTGCTTTTGACCTTGAAAGTCATGATATTGCAAAATAATGGTGATTTTTGGTATTCTCATACCATAATGGACCTTAAGACCCTTGTTCAGAGAAATCGGAACTCGTCGCTGAATAAATCGCTGAATTAATCGCTAGCTTCACGGACATAGGGCCAGGGCGGTCTTCGACGTAGTATGTAGGGCTTAGCACACGAGTATACCTCCCAATAGGGAGTTGTGTCAGGTCACAGGGAAGGCAATTATACTGCGTGGCACCTCGGCAGCACAGTCGTTTCCATCCGGGCATGTGATATAGTGACGATCAGATACGGTCTTGGCTTTTGATTGGTTGGATGTTCTCTGTTCTTCCTCGTGCGGCCTGACGGTCCAGCCGGCGCCGGCTAAGGTGCACGGTTCGTATCGGCGGGCCGATGGAGGCTCGCCCGGCCCCGGAGCTGTCACCTGAACGCGGGACGCCGGGTACCCGGCGCCGGCACCCGGCGCGGGCCGCCGGCGGTCACGGGCGCTATCCGTGACACGGGCCGGGCGAAGGACGCTTCGCGCCGGGCACGCCAGGGCGCCGGCAGCTCCGCCGGCCACCTCCCCGACTGGCTCGGCAAGATCTCAGCTACTGTCTCTGTATGTGATATGTTTGGACAATCAAGGCCTCCGACCAGTACGCCCGCGGACAGGGCGATCCTGGCGTGTGTGACGGTCCCTGATTTGGGAAAGCACCCAGAACCCACTGGCCAGTGCTCCTGGCTCACCAGAACGTAGTGTCTTGTGGAGAAGCGTCAACGTGTGGAATTCGATAGATATGGTCTTTCGCCGAGAGCCAATTGGATTTCTTCAACAGATCTGACGCATAATCAGCCTCATTCCACCGAAAGGTTACTTGTGCTGCAAATTTGATGGCTTTAGGATCCTAAGAATATATTTTTGAGTGTCATTACAATACAATGAAAAGTATTGTGTCAGATCTGCAAGAGGAATGCAATTGACGTACTCTGGAATTTTGATTGGTTATCACATGAAAACATTTTCTGAAATCATGTAAAAAGAACATTGACATATCTCCGTGGTCGTTGGTAGCTAGGATGTAGTCGGATATCCAAGCCAGCGTGCTTTCAGTGGATTGGCTTGGCCTGAAGCCTCAATGGTTTGGAGGAAGGAGGTGAGCATTGGAGACGAGGCCATAGAGGTGATGTTGAACTGCACGCCCCATGGCGTTTTCCATTACCGGGACGATAGAGATGCATCGGAAGTTAAGACCCGCAGGACCACCGGATTTGAAGATGGGGAAGACGGTGGAATGCTTCCAGGACTCGGGCACTTTGGATAAGGATAAGCTGGAATTGACCATACAGACCAACACGCAACTCATCGTTTCAAAACAGGGACGGATCACACGTATTCAGATACCATCGTCCCCGCAGGGTGATGAAACGTTGATTTCAAAAATGAGCGCACGCAGTTCCGCCGATGTGCGTGGTGACAGTTTGATGCTCAGGACCCAACGCGGGGTATGTAGCAGGGTAGGACTGGCGGCTCACCCCGTGTCCTCACTTCGCCGGCCACGCGCGCTCGCACACCCACAAAACATGTGCCCGGCTGGTCTGGGATAACATCTGGTAACCCATCAGGTTAAGTTTTCCGTTCCCAACCACTGAACTAATGCTCCTTCACGGGTTTGATGACCGCCCTCTGCAATACGCCTCCGGATGCCCCCACAGGCATCGCGCCGACTGGTAGAGCGCACTGGCCTATCAAGCCTTCGCAGCATTGACTTAGGATACGGAGGCACGTGCAAAGTATGAGTTAAGAGCACGTGCATTTTAAGCTCAGCTTTGATACGGTGACAGCAGCGCGAGGCCATAAGTCAATTTTTTGCAAGAAAGAATGTTGGTCGGGTGTTCCGGCGTCCTTGCTTTGATGCTCTGCACGTAGCTAGCTCACTAATGTAATTTGCAAAGTACAGTGCAGTAGAAAAAGGAAGTCAGTTATATCTTCCTGCGTTTACACCCTGACCACATATTTCTACCAACGATTCAAACATTCAACGCGCTATTCAATACCGCTAAGAATTTGGATAAATATGTCATCCTGAGTCGCTGTGAACATTAGGAAGTGCCGGTCTTGTAGTTTTACGGTGGGACGAGGCATTAGCATTACAGATTGAACACCTCTGTGGACTGTCGACCTCGTATGGTGCGCTGATAGGTACACAACGTTTCGGCCAGTTGCTTCCGTGGCGGTCGTCAGATGTCACTGAACCCTGAGCCCGGAAGATGCTCAACTTGCCAGACACATTGTTTTGTCTGACACCTTTCGAAACTGTCCTGAGACTATCCTCTCCTGCCTCCAAACCCCACGATGGCGAAGTTCCCACATCGACCGGAACCCAGCAGTGGATCGGACGGCGCTCAGCCACGATGTTCGTAAAAGACTGGAGGCACGCCGCGCTCGGGGAAACGATGCCGTTCACGGCCTAAACGAACTCACGGGACGACTCCATCGTGCCAGACAGGAACATGTCTCTTATCGATTCGCTGGTGGCGCCCCGCCTCCAGATAAGACTGCCGATTATCGGCGCCAGAGGTTTCGCCATGACCGGCCGAGATTTCAAACGCCGAACGGAAACAGGCAGGCACATAGTGTTTGTACTGCGCTTATTGTCAGCATGGCGCTTGGCGTGGTACAGCTGGCACGGAATCCGACTAAGTGCACGCATGCCATCTGATTTTGGCTAACCATGGTTCGCGGTTTGTGCGGAAAGGGGAGGGGGGCACAACGGAAGACGTCTGACTTCGATGTCGAATTCGTCGGACGCCGTCGAAGACGTCGGAATTCGTGCACCGCCAGCCACCAGTTGAAAACTAGTGTGCCGCGACAAAAAAGGTGTATGTTGGGTTTCTGGTCGATTCACGGCGATGCCTCCTCATGCGTCGGGCTTCCGGGCTGCAAGGCTCATGTTGGGACAACGTGTCACACTGCTCAAGCTCAAGCCAGCTCATCTTCCCCGCGCGCGCAACCAGACAGAGCGATGCTCGGCCGTCTACGACGTTCACAGACACAATGTTCTCCTCTCGCAAGCATGGTCGAGCTTTAGACGCTTCGACTGGCTGTTTCCCCGCTCTCACCACGCGTGCTGTCCCCGAGGGGAACGTCAGGACGTCAGGACCACTTTTGACGCTTCGACTGGCTGTTTCCCCGCTCCCACCATGCGTGCTGTCCCCGAGGGGAACGTCAGGACGTCAGGACCACTTTTGGCGCTTCGACTGGCTGTTTCCCCGCTCCCACCATGCGTGCTGTCCTGAGGGGAAAGTCAGGACCTTCCACGGGACGGCCCCGGTGCGGTGCTTCAGCAGCACGCACTTTGTGACGTCACTAGTTCCCAACCCGGCCGATAATCGCACCAGCGCCGCGCCCCACCACAGCATACCTCCGCCGATAAACCGCAGCAGATTTCACACCGACGTGAGATAGTGAAAAGCTTGCGGAAAGCACGTAGTCTGTTCAAATCGTTTCCGTTGGTGACGTGTTTTTATTTCCACGTTTGCGTCACCTTTCAGTTCCCCGCATGCAGGTACAACCATGACCTGCATAGTCTATTATCAGCCACAAACATATGCCAAATAAACACCATAAGCGTTAATTTAATGTCCGATTTATTCAGTCAGATCAGCTGCGTGAGACATCGCTGGCATTGTCGTAGCTGCAGCAGCAGCTCTGCCACCTGACACGGCCTCCTCCCACCACTGCAGTGTCTGCAGGCGGGATGCGCGCGCGGAGCCGAACCTGGCGGGCCCGGGTGGCGGCAGCGGCCGGCAGCTGACCTCCGCCGGCCGGCTCCCGAGCGCCCGGGTCTGGCCGGCCGGCATCACACGGCTGCTGGCCACCGCCACCGTCCCGGGGCCCGCCACTCTCTCCGCTCTCCGCTGGCCAGCCGGGGGACCCAACAGTCTAGTCCCGGCAGGGTTCCCTTATCATATGGGTGTGCCTCCCATGCATGTTAGCATGTTACTACATTCAAGGCCATTGCTGCTTTTTTTGCAGGTTCCTAGCTGCGTGCGCACCCCAAGCGTGTGCGACATATGCCGTACTGAAGGCCGGCACTGGCCCTTCTGATCCTAGAGGCTGCTACGTTCATATGCAGATCCGGCAGGCGACTGTGCTGAATACAATGGCTGCGCCCTTCCTAGTCCCCAACAGACGCTGCGCTGAAGGCCGGCACCGCAAGACTACCGCCACTGGTCGGCCTACTGATCCCCAGCGGCGTGTTTCCCAAGCGTGTCGAGAAGCCGCTGCACTGAGGGCCGGTCAGGAGGACTGGCACTGCAGTGGACCAGCGTCAGCCGGTCGCGACCGTCCACAATAAAGTCGCCGCCCAGCTGATGCGGGTCGTCCTCGGGCCCAGCGTAGACGGCCGACGGGGCACCGCCGCCGGCCAGCCTCTGTTCGGCGTGTCGCTGCAGAGGAGCGTGCTGCCACACCTGGCGGCGAGCAGACGAAACTCATGCCGGGGTAGAACACATCCGACAGCTGCGACGCCTGGCGGCTGACGGGGGAAACACGGCAGTACGACACAGTAAAGCGGATATCAGGTAGTCGCATGTGGTGGTCACCTAAGGGAATAATGCAGATATGTCATAGGTGAAGGTAACAAGGTAGATGCCATCTCTGGTGTCCCACGGAGAGAACGCAGCGGCACGACGGAGTGTGATAAACACAACACACGGATACATCTGATACCGAACGGCTAAACAGTGCAGGCGGTTGCAGTGACGGCAGAAACACTGAGTACTTACAGTTACAGCACGGTATGAATATCACACGTCGCCCACCTCTGCTCATGCCTTACTTCTCGGCGCATCAGCACCTTCCCTCGTCCCACTGGTCCGACTACCTCGACGGCCACGGCGGGATCACTCCACCGTTCACAAACAGCAACGCGCTCGGCGAAAGCTTTCCTAACTGCCACGCGGCCACGATGTCCGGCGCGAGCAGAGCACCGTTCCGCCTTACAGTTGGGGGGCGTCCTACCTCCTCCAGGGCGGTGTTGAGGCCGAGGGCGGTGTACAGCCGGCGCTGCGGGTCCAGCAGCAGTGGGAACGGACAGCCGGTGTCGGCCAGCCAGCGGCGACCGCCCTCGACCGAGCCGAACGACACCACGAGCACAGAGCAGCTGAGACGCGCCAACTCGGCCTGCGGCAGGGCACGGCACCGATCAGCTTAACTGGCACGGCCCGAGGTGAGGCACAGCGCCGATCAGCGGGCGTAGCGCGGAGGAGAGCTCAACTGACACGGCCGGGGCTGGAGCACGACACCAATCAGCGGACACAGCGCGGAGGAGAGCACAGCTCAACTGACACGGCCCACGGTGTGGCCCAGCGCCGTCGACACAGCCGGGGCGCAGCAGACGGCACGTAATGCTATCACGCTGCTGAGGAAAAAAGATGGTGAAGGCTTGACATCATCGCTGGAAACTCCATGCTTATGATGCCTTGGCAAGGGCGCCGCGACCCTCGCTCTCGTTTCCTCCGGCCCGGCCCCTGTGAAGACCCACGGCGACGCAGAGCAGGCTGTGCGCACCTGTCGCTGCTGCAGCTGCGCCACGTGGTCACGTCACGGCAGTCAGGCGAGGTGGCGCAGCAGCACCAGCAGCCGAGTTCCGGGCGTGTCCGCCAGGCGACAGGCGCGTCCGCTCGCCGCGTCCGTCAGCACCAGTCCCGTCGGCGCCGTGCTGAGCAGCGGCGGCGACTGCAGCGCCGCCGGGCCCAGACGGCCTGACAGTGACGTCACGAACGCGTCCCACTCGTCCTGCCGGTGACACGTGACCGAGCAGGCGGTGACAGGGGTCACGTCACAGGGGTCACGTCACAGGGGATCACGTCACACGGGGTCACGTCGCAGGGGTCAAGGCACAGGGGCAAGTCATGGGCAAGTCATGCGGTCAGTGAGGAGTGGGCAGCCCAATGGCATCGTTGGCTTAAGAACGCGCTAAGATAACGGGAACGACTACCACCTTGTGGTAAATTTTTTTCGTTTGCTTGCGGTGGTCAATGGCGCTGAACGGAAAGTAACCGTATCAGACAAACGTCTAACTCTCAGGTCGCTGAGGCAGCACCCAGGCACACGCACGTGAGCAAAACGGCCGATTCCGCTGTTGTATTACGCGAGCTAATACGGTCCACTCGCTCATCTTACCTCGGCTCGCGCGAGAGACTCCATGGTTGAAACTGATTCTTTGCTGCCATCGCTAGAAGTCCATTCGTCTAAATGCCTCCTGGATGTAACACCACACCTGAGAAGCAGCACATTACGTCTGGTTTCTTACAATTCAACATTGTCGCTCACGCAATGCATACGCGATGGCTTCAACACCTTACGATGTACTAGCATCGGCCATTTTCGCCGGCTCGGAACACGACAGAGACTTGAGGCATACTTTAGTGGTTTCCAAAAACTCACGAAAAACACCGATAGCGCTATAAGCTAGGGCACCGGATGCCATCACCGGTCTCGCGTGGGCTACTGCGATATTACCCGCAGCTCACCTACTGAATGGGCTGGATTTGAATGGGTTTTCACAATCTACAGTTCAATCCGGTACCGGGCACCGCCCCAACATTCGTCCGAAACCAAAACCAACCGAACATAGTTCAACCAACCGAAAACGTACACGCGGAAAAAACATTTGAGGCTTTTTTGACATATCACATGGTCTTGTCACCTCAAAACCTTAAATGGACCGTCATCTGCGTTCTGTACTTTTCCCCAGCACACCACAGCACTGTTGCTTCTTGGAAGACTGCCCGCTCACCTTAGAAACAGCTCTTCATACAATTCAGCGAGCTTTCCCAGCATGCTGATCTTGTTGGATGCAAAGTCGGCGACGGAAACTAAAACCATGAACCAGTCTGGGGTTACGCAAGGGCGAATCAGCACGGATCTGTACGTCTAAATGCCACAGCTCGCCTCTCCACAGATCATGTTTTAAGCGCGAAGCAAATAAACTGTTCCGTGGTACGATGCGGTTGCATCCCTGAAAAACATGGCGGCCATAGCGAAGCAGCCTTTCGGGGCAAAACACATATCACCCAACAAAGCACAACCGGTGCTGCAAACTGTAAGCACGCGGCAAATCGCTACGAATGAGGCCTGGGTCATCCGTGAGACTGCCAGCCGGCCGGCTCGAGCCTGAGCGCTGACCTCGAGCCAGCTCGGCGTCGGCCGCCCGTGCCAGGGCTCTGGCGCCCTCCGCGAACGTCTGCACGGCCGCCGCCACGGTCGGAGCCGGCGAGCCAGGCGAGTCCATGTCCAGGGCCGTTCCGCGCGGGTGGACTCGTCCAGCGGTGCCGCGGCGCCGTCCGCTGGGCCAGACGGCCGCGAGCTGACCGCAACCGCGCGACCTGATGTCACGACATTGGCACGTGGCTGTTTCTAACGATTTACAGAGCAAGTTAAACGTTGCGTGAGGATGAGCGAGTCAGTTCGGGGTTCTGTCAACAAGACAGGGGTTGGGACATTCGGAGTCAGAGGGCGGCGGGCGATTTTTGGCGCGCGAGGGGAGCTCCTCTGTTGCGCATTTCGTACAACGCGGGCCTACGGAATTCCTGGAGACCATGGTACCACGACTTCTCAATCGGTGCGGAAGCACTTCAACAAATAAGCTGTTCGAGCATCAAACCAGATATGTTTCTGCATTTACAGTGCGTTGATCTGGGACAATAGTTACTGGAACGTATAAAACAATGCAAGGCATCGGCTTCCAACACAATCTTCTGGAAACAACGCGCATCAATATCCGTAATTCTAAACGCCACGGTACATATGGCCGTGCGTTGAAAGTTTTGTCGGAAGGCTTGCTCTTACCGAGATGATCGGGTGATTGCAAACCAACTGCCAAAAACACAGTGATCTCCGTATCCCTCTTACAACACACGGCCCCGAACCAGTCTTGCTATCAACCTGTCCACGGACCAACCCCAAATGGAACGCAACACGTCCGCAGGGCCATGCCGAGTTCTGTCCTCTATCCCGTTAACACTCGATGCTGAACTAAGTCGACTCGGGCATATGGCAGACGGCAAAAACACTGGGATCGGGCAAACAGTGCAGCATCTATGCTACATCAAGACTCATGCCCACGTTTGATCCTCATACCTGCAAAATATGCTGTGCGGCACGTTCCGAGCTGCCCGAGCGTGCCTCCGCCGTTGGAGTTCACTCTCGCACTGACTCGAGGTGCCCTCCGGGCACGTATCACCGCAGGCAGCCGTGTTTACACTCGATCCCCCCTGACCCCGAACGGGACGAGGGGGTGGGTACGGAGGGAAGCTGCAAGCGGACGTATCGCAACGCTCACTGGCGTCAGCCGGCGGTCGGCGGTGCACCTTTGCTGCTAGCGCGTGAGCTTGGTGTCGAATGGCCTCAAATCAGACGGCAGGCCGTCAGAAAAGGGACTCAAGTTTCTGTCGAGCGATATATTGCAAGAAGACCGCCGAGCTATGGCATGCCACGGGTCAGGTCATGCGCCTGATAAACACAAGCCGACGTTGAGAAATCGCTTTCCACTGTTCCGTGCACAGCACGCAGGGGCCTGTCGGACATGACTAAGCCGTGCACAGGCGATACATCATGTGCGAGCTATTCCAATGGGCAAACACAACATATATGACGCACTACTCCTTCTTTCCCATGCTCCGTAACCGCTTCAATTCTTTGTATGGCGCGTCCATCTGAACTGGAAAAGGGGCCACATTATTAGAGCTGCGGTACGCGACCGTGTTCACTGCCGAATGCACAAGGCTTAAAAGAGTGCAGACAGCAGTCCCACACATACGCACAGATGAAGTCGATAATAAAGACAATTGGAGAATATTTGCAAAGATGCCCAAGTGCAATAATGGAACTACTTCGACAAAACAGATGGCATTGCTGATGTTCTGGTCAGCAAAGTGAGACCCTGCAGGTAAGGAGATAAAACATGCACACCATGTTGCCCAGAGAACATATATGGATGCCATGGTAACTACAGATGATAGGTGCATACAATGTTTAGTGATACATGATATGCCGCAAAATGTGCTTAGAAAACAAAACAGTGAACAGGCTGGCGAGAAATCACTTACTGAAGGGGTCAAAGTCGACCTTTTCTACCTTGTCATCGAGTCTGGCTCTAATAGCAACCCTTTTGTGCCCTGTTATCATGCTCTGGATCACAACCATCACGTTCCTGAAAAACAGAATCAGCATATGTAACACAACTTGTTATACAAGTACATAAACAGTGAGTCACTACAATCCAGAACAACATTTACAGGCAAACCTGCAGTATTAAAGGGAATGTTTCACAGTTCAAGATATTGAACCTTGAAGCAGCCATCACATATCATGACAAGCTCACTTATAGCTATTTGTGTGGAAAATACTTTTGAGTGGAAAAGACTGCCCTAGACACCATAATTTTTCGGTTTCGTAGATATGCTGCTCAATGCGGCATTGTTTGATAACGCCACTGTACCTCGCACGTCACTGATTGAGAGTCAACTGCCTGCCGCTCTAACCACAAATTGTGCTCACGAACACCAGATATAAGGGATTCAGCAATGATGGTTTTCTCGGCCTTGATCGCCACGCGCTCATGAAATGGAAGGATTTGAATAGCGTTATTACGACGTCATGAATGTCAGTGACTTCCAAATACTCTCCCCAAAATGCCCCCCCCCCCTTTCTTTCTCTCTCCCTGTCTTTGCTCAGAAACTAGAGGTGTTAAAGTCTTAAGAAGAGCAGGGCTGTTGACTGCACCAAAAGGTCTTCAAGATGTTAACTTCAGTTAAAAACCCCATAGAACAGTGGGCCACTCCCTTTAAGCAATAAAAGAAGGCGTGGACATCATATTTTGAGAAAAGCTCTTG
Organism: Pollicipes pollicipes; assembly: GCF_011947565.3. NCBI lineage: Eukaryota > Metazoa > Arthropoda > Thecostraca > Pollicipedomorpha > Pollicipedidae > Pollicipes > Pollicipes pollicipes. Next base: position 30,436,375 of record NW_023596136.1, on the reverse strand, counting down.
ATCAAACATATGTGCTGGGGACTACTGGAGGCAAGATGTCAGGAAGTGTTTACAAACAGTAACATCAACATGCCATCCTGGAAGATGAGAAAACCCGAAGAAAAATAAGAATTTGTAGCAAAGCTGACTTTCCTCAATTCCCTCTGAGTCAGGGGCCAGTTTACCACAGTTTCCAAGCAACCAAGCAAGACAAGTTTTAAATCTAGTTTAACATGTGTTCTGGTGGCCAGCAAGGGTGAGATAAGATGAGCTTAGGTGAGGGTTGAGTTGGAGTAGGGCACAGAGGGAGGGGGAGGGGGGGGGGGAAGAAGATGCAAGGAGACAAAAAGGATAAAGACAAACTTGCAGGTTAGGCTGGACTCTATGTGAACTCACTTGTGGAACAGGTTATGGCCAGTTGGTTGTGACCTTCAGATTAAACAAGGTTGAACATGGCCCACACACATAGGTGTCTGAAATGTCTTTTGACATCTTCAAGCAGTTAGTGTTGACCAAGACACATTTTACCATAACAGGTTGTTTTGATTTATATCAGGTAGTTGACCACTTACATCAACAGCCACCCGAGACAGCATGCTCCTTAAAGAAAAAGGTTGATTCACATAATTTTATATTAGTGACCCCCTGGTACCTTCATTAATTCAAAACAGAAAATGTGTTGGTAACCTTGCCACAAAGTACTTTGAGACATACTCATCTTGTATCAAAACCACCTAATAAGTTAATTTTTTAGTGAAAAACATTGTGTGGTCTTGACATTGATCTTACTTTTATACCATGCCCAAGTTTAATGGAATAAGTTGCAAACCTGATGTTGCTTCTCTTATAGTCCAAGAAACCATCTCAGAGTTATATGACTTAGCCTAACACCCACAACACTGACACTAATTTTCTATAAGCAAAAACACAATTTATAATAAGAATGAGCAGCAGTGAATGACTTTTATTCTGGGTGTGGGCACAAGCTGCATACATGATTTACCACAATTCAGGGCCTGATAAAAATGATGCTTTGTCACTCACTTTGATTTGGGCTTTCTCAGAAGAGTTCTTGTGAGAAGCATCACTGTTGCTGTGATGATTGAATCTGTGAAAAAAGCAATGTCACCTGTTCAGGTCATCTAGAAAGCATGACAAACATGCTGATGAGATGCTTGGGGCAGGCAGAATCTGCCCTAAAGAGGACAGTAACCCTTGCCATTTGTTGATAGTGTGTGAATGGTACACACAAACTAATTGGGTTACTTCAGGGATAGCTCAACCCAGATGCATATTGCCTGAGAGACATAAAATCAGGTACTTCATTTGCTGGTGCTTTCAGATCAATATTTAATGTTCACTGGTCACCTATCTGGGACAGTGTTGATATGAAGCATTTCCACCATTGACACATGGGAATATGCATGTATATCATTATTATCATGTGTAGCTTAGTGGTCAGATCCTTGGTCAGACCTGGTCGTGCTGGACAGTAATAACCAACATAAAACTCCTCTCAAAGGTCCTTTGAATACATACATCTCAATTATGACAGACAGCAATTGGCTTTTTATGCTTTATGCTAACATGGTGATGCTGATCGCATACGACTCTCTACGTGGCAAGTTAAGATATAATAATAATGCCAGTGAAGGCCGGCCCACAACCCACCTTGGCAGGTTGGTTACGACGGCCGTTTCGGGCTAAGCTTACGAGTATGAGACTGGAGGTCCTTGAAGAGCCACGCTGCCAACCGATATCAAGCCTGGGATGTGCGCTTTACCTGGGAGCCCCCTATTACTATCCAAAGTAATCAAGAGTTAACGCAAACGCACTGCTACGCCTGTCCTACGTGCGATAACCCGAAGGCTTGTGCTGATACGCGTGCCGCCGTGGTTAAGCGCTGAAAATACCGTGGCGCCGCTTATGTCATATAATCGTCGAGAACTGCCGCAAGCGAGGCGACAAGTGAGGACTACTAAATCAGAAGTATCACTTCGGAGTTCGGACCTTAAAGAAACTCCGTTTGCAAGCCTGAGTGATGAATCACCCAAAGTAAGCTAACGTACAAAACTACCCGATGGTTTATTTTTCAAGTTTCTTAACGCTTTCGGGTGCGAACGATGACGCCACCGAGCGTCCAAAGTTTGGAGCTAAGGTCTAGCCCCAGTCTACTCTCACTGAGCAAGCCTTGTGGAAAGAAGGGTAGCTGCAGTCCAAAAGTATGCTATATTGAGTACAGAATTATAACCAAATAGGCAATTGCGGGAATTATGCTTCGGGTGACTCATTTTATCATTTCTGTAGATCAAACAAAAGGGCCAGCTCTCCCTCGGTCGAGGCAATGGCTTCATCGCGGCAATGCGTTGCATTTCATCTTTGACAGCCGCCCACCAGGTGTCAGGCCGCTACCGATCAACGAGATTGAAGTAGTTCTCCGCTATGCGGTCCTCCACCTTGGCGGCCGACTCATCTGGAGGTGGCTCGCTCTCCTCCAGGGGGCTCCGGCGACAGAGGCTTAAGTCTACGCGCACCGAGCTCATCTGCTCCGGGAACAGCCACGGCTTCTGCACGGTGTCGTGCTTGCGCTTCCAGGCGGGGTAGGCGAGCGCGGCGCAATGGAGCCGGCGGAGCAGGCGCGGCGCCAGGTTCTGCGTCACACGGTTCGTCAGCCAGGCGGGCAGCCGACCGCCCGGCTCCGTGTGCGTTATGTAGTGCAGCTCACAGCCGCGCGGGCTGAGGGGGCGCACTACGAAGCCGGTGAGGTGGGTGAACGCGCGCACAAGGTTGGGACGCGGCGGGTACTGCGCGTGGAACACCGAGTGACTCATAACGTAGTAGGCGCGTTCGGTGGCCAGCCAGGAGCGCAGTAGTACCAGGTCACGGTTGCGTATAGGCGCCGGACAGCGTGCCGCGTAGTAGTTGAGCTCGTTGTTAGCGTTGAGGCAGCCGATGGAGCTGGAGGCTAGCATGAAACGGTCCCAGGTGCGCCGATAGTCGTTGTCGTGCAGAACGTCGTAAACACAGGCTGCATCCACGTCGCTGAACATTGTCTTCACCTTGATCATGTGGAAGTCTGTGTTGTCGGAGTGCTTGACCCATACCTTACTGGGTGCGTGAAAGTACTCGAGCTTCCAGCCATCCAGATTATCAACCGCGTAAGACAGCTCCTCGAAATCGTGGTCGTCGGCTACGCGAACTTCACCTAATCGCATGATGGTAGGAACGGCAAAACACAGCTGAAAGTTATGGCAGAGACAAGAGATGTAGGTATCCTTTTCTTGGGATTTCTGCGGGGTGGGCTACAAGTGCTTGTTGATTTGAGAAGCCCAAGTAGGCCGTGTTTTGTGCTAGTGCCCCAACAATATTCTTCAAAACTGAATTATAAGATGTCACATTTTATTTTCGTAAAGGGACTGTAGTGATAAAAGGAACAAAGTTTGACGACATGGAAACGACTTCGGCACTAAAAGCCATGCATTCTCGTGGATGGATGCCCAAGGAGCCTTCACGGAGAGTATATGAGGTAATTCATCGCAATGGTAATCGAGATATCACCATAAAATGACGTCCTATTTGAGTCTCTGGGGCTGGGCGGGGCCCATCCCTTCTCCAAAGTGAGACGTGACCATAACTCGACGAAGTTCCCTCTCATCCGTGACATCCATTCATTGTCATTTGCAGCGACGGCCCTGACGCCATGCCATCACAGTCTTCGCAAAGCACGAAGGTCGTGATCCACACTGATAAATGTCGTCTGAACATCCTGTTACCTTCGTCTGTGGCATACGCCTCAGCATGAACTTAGAAAGTTCGTAAAACTGATGGCAAGGGTAAGTTGAGGCTGGCGACAATGCAGAGTTGCGCGTCTACAATGACATTTTATGCCTGGTTTCTAATCTGGTTAAGTAAATGCACACACTAGCTTATGGTAGCTACTTACACGTGAAGCATTGAGTCACACAATAAACAACCTTCGATTTTCTATGGTGGCATTAGGTAGTGCAAAAAGCAGCATTGTGCCTGAAGCCTTGCAGGGCTTGGGTATATATGGCGAGGGTGGTGAATGAGAAAAAATGCTGTACCTCCACCCATCGCGCGGCATCCGTTCGCGGAAGTGCATCATATTGCATGACTTGCAACGGTGCACAACAGCGACGTCACGCGTGGTCGGATCCTGTCTTCGTGTTAGCGGGCGGCAATGTGAACTGATCCGTTTGAAACTGCAATTTTTCCGAATGATAAGCCGGTTTTTGAGTGTTTGCTATCCCTTATAGAAGTCCGTGAAATCTCTGGGTGCCCGTTTAGCATCCTGACAACCGTTATGTAATTTCGCAAGATCAGGCAGCTATTGTTCACAATTGATGCTAGATATCAACGCAAAATTATTTTGATTTCTAAACGCAGCTCGAAGAAGCTGAACAAGTCGTGCATCGTGTCCAACTGAACATTTCAGTGGTCTTTCTTCACTTTCCCCGCCGAGTCTGCCATTAGTCTTAACGTCATGTGTGATTTGGAACAAATATATACCTACTGAAGCCTTCGAAGCTCGCTGCCTTAAAGAGCAGAGCACTGGGAAATAAGATGTTGTGTATTACGTGTCCGCAAACGAATACGAAATCCCAAACCGCTCAAATTGGGGATACAAGCCTGGAGCCGACAGAGAGGTCCACTCAGTACCGCGCCTCGGCCAGCTTTGCGTGTCTGCGTCCGGTGGTGCTGTCTGGCTGGCAGCCTGGGCGTCTTCATCGATCGCCCTATGTGTCGGCGGCCGGCGCTAGGAGCACGCGGATGCCACGCCGCCCTCCTCCCTTTCGGTCGGCCCTGAACCTCAGCCTTGACTCCCACCTCCGTCTGGCGGAGGCTGTGAAGCCCAAGTGCGGACGGCAAAACAGGGATAGGCACACGATGAAATGCGATATTATTTGTAAGTTGTCGAGTGAAAAACAACCATAACACGCTATCATGCTGGCCATTTTTTTCATACCATGGCGTTTATACCGATGAGCACATGATGTACGTAAACGCATGTGCGCTTGTAAAAAAAGCTAGCACTGATCTCTCCGGCTGTCATGTCATGAATATATGCAGAAAACTTCTGATACACACAACGTTTACATGCTACGTTAAAACAATCATCGTTGTCTTTTTACTTATTTCGTGTTTCGGCTGCATCTGCATTGCATAACAAATGACGCACACAACTGTTCGCTTAACTGGAACCGTCTACACAAGCACGAACGCACACATGGGTAAAATGTTATTTAGGATAATGTTAATGTACCTGGGTTGCAAGTTGGTTAGGTGCTTCAACTCGAAAAGCGAAAGACATAAAGCCGTCTTACATCGCGCGGGAGCAGCGTTGCCATCCAGACCACCGGCCGAGCCAGTGTTATTTAAACATCAAAACAATTTCAGCTTGGGCGGCCCGGCACGAAAAAAAAACTTTCTAAGGGCTATAAAGCAATGCCCACGGCTTCATGCATTTTTCACCAGCAAGAAGTGCATTTCCTCAGAAGTTTCATTGTATGCATATTGTGACATTCCGCTCAGGCTATTTGTTTAGACGCGACCTTGTTTTATATTTCCTTCAGAACCGACTGAGACTTCTTGTTTTGATTTACATGGAAATCGTAGCAATTGCCATGCACGGAAAAGCCGCACAACACGTGTCACCACAAGCGCCAGGTAGCCCACGCCGGTAGCCCACGCCGCAATGGCACGTGACCAGTATGATTTGACGGCGGAGAGACCGCGCTGTCGAAGCGGCGGAAGTGTGTGTGGGTATTTGCAGCTGGTCCCGAGCGCTTGAGAGCAGACCCTCCATCCACCCATGTTGGGGCGTTTTAAGCAATGGTGTCAGATCGCAGCAGCTGGTGCAGATGAGCATGTGAGGCAAACCGCGCCATGTGGCCGACTTAGCTGTCCACAACACACCGGGCCGTTCTGACGCTGTCCAACCCGAATATGCGCCAGTGATCCAACGGGCAGCTGTCAATGCCACCTTTTTGGAAACCGATTTTAAATGTCACAGACTGTCATCTGAATACGCACGCTTTTGTAAATATGACCATTCCCCAAAATGGTAAAATCAGCATCAATTTTTCAATTTTGTTAGCCCACTTGCATGGGGCTCCCAGCGCTGATTATAACTTTGGTTCCGTTTCATCTACATCACGACAATGGATATCCCTGTCATTGCCCCGTATGTCAAACACATCTAACATCTAACAGGATCAGGGCATCTAACAGGACATCTAAAAGGAGCTGAAAATAAACCGGTGTCATGACCAGCTACATGAATGCAGTGCACTACGAGAATATGCTCTTTAGATGAGACCCGTGAAAAAAAGAGGGGAGGAGGGGGTGCAGGGGCAGATGATGTCGGACGTCCCAGCTGCAGCAAACCATCAACTTGGGAGCAGATTTTAACGACGAAGTTAACACTGTAGCTTGTGTAGTAAAAACGGCATTAAGAGGCATTTTGACTCCAGTTCCCTCAGTTTTCCACGCTCCCGCAAGCGCAAATGCTATCGCTGATAAAAATGTTCATCAGTGGCAATTTGATTACCCACCACCAAACGACCGCACACAAGCACGTTGGATAATTTTGCTCCGCACTTTGCAAGAAATAAATAAAGCGCACACTTTGCATGCTTCAGTTTGAGCTTCAAATAACGCACTTTGCGGTCCGTATTACCTTAAGCTTGCGCGTCCGGTATTACCGCCACGCGTTAGACGCCACACCTCGGCCATTACGCCAAGCCGTCACCGCCAATCAAGAGGCCATAACACCATCGGCCGGCTAGTTTACGACCAACGTTAACGAGTGGCCGTTACATGGCTATGACGTCAGAAGGGAGCAGAGGCGGGGGGCGTCAATGCTCGGCGGGTACAGCCGCCGCCTGCCTGTCTGTACGCTCTCCGCTACCGGCTTCGCAACGGTACCGTCTGCAAATGCAGGCCAGTCACGTCACTTCGTGGTGCGGAATCGACAATGTAGACAGGCGCGGAACAACGACAGCGGGCTGGATATTCTAAATTGGAGATAAATGTGTATATATCTGTTGGCTGTAACTGAAGATAATGATGGAATCGTATCTAGCGACAAACATCACGGAACTATATTGATAGTTTCCTTTCTCCTTGGAGAAATTTCCAAGCCATCGGAAATCCCAAGCCACAACACCGACTCCCAGGTCACACGATCTTTTGACCCGCGGCCTTGTCTTCATCCTGCACGAATTGTTAAGTTCACCACGGCAGGCCAGGGTCGCACGGAACAGACAGTCTGGCCTCATCCAGGAAAATTTCGGTCACTTAGACGCAGCGACAAACAGCGACAGCGACAAAAAAGTCTTCGACAGCCTAATTGCCACTCTCAACGCATGACCAGGTGCGGCGTCTCCTTTGGACGCCTCTCCACACATTGGCCCATCCTGTAACGGCGTGCGTGTTGACATTTCCTTCAAGCTGAAGAACAGCTGCAAACAGTAACGAAATGCACTCCATCCCACCTCGTGCTTGTCCGCGTGACGTCAAACGAGAGGAGCGGACAGAAGGCCGCTGTCACCAGCCGGCGGTCCAGGAAGCCGGCGCTGCGTCAGGCGGGACTCGTGCAGGTCACGGTCGGGGCAGACGGACGTCCGCGCACGGCTCGTGACCGGCCGAATGTGTCGCCGTGGGAGGCCGGGACTGGAAGGGCAGGTGTCGGCGGCGACCGCTAGATATGGGCATGGGAGTGCCAGACGCGAGGGCGCAGCTGGTGATGCGTGAGACTTGTGGTCTGTCTCCGAACAGAGCAAATTATGGCCCTGAATACAGCTATGTGAATAGCTCGGGCGCTCTTCAGAGAGCGAGGTCACTGAGGACGAGGAAATCAAGGGCTTTGTTAGGCGCATTAAATCCACAGGTTAACCGGAACTAATTACGGGGTGAATGCAGGAAAAGTATTGGTGAGGCACCGGTAATGCCATTGTTTTTCACCACATTTATTGCCGCTTTTCGGGTTTGGCCAGATCTGGCAACTAAGCTGTGGCCTTGTTCTCAGCCAAGGTGCTAAACTTATATTACTGCACATACCCATCGGAAACAAGACGCGCTAAAAAAGACATCTGAAGACTGCACTGCACACCATACATGTCTTACATCTGAACATTTGAAAGTATTTTTTTCACTAAGAGGGCCATGCTGCCTAAAACGCTGCTTTCAACTGTGTTTCTTGCTGTTTCATGACATCTTTACGGCACACTAAGAGGCCCATATAAGGAATGTAATTGCTTAAGATATACTCTGCACCATAAAGACCACTTGAAATGCCTTAAATGATCCCATCTACTTTTCTTCTATGCAAGGCTATGCGCCAGCTTGAACCCTCACCTTGAACCTCAGCTTGCGCCTGTGTCATCTCCCCGCGTTGCAGGAGGCAAATGAGAGTGGGGTGGCCTGCCTCATGTCCAAGAAGCATCAGGGCAACTTACTTTAAATCTCTGCCGCAGACGCTGGTCTTGGGTCACTTGGCTTACGCAAAGCATCCCCCTTCATCACTCAGTGTATTTCCGGCTGCATATGTGCATACGTCATGCGGTGAGGGTGAGAAATGTGTGCTTTTCATATCACTGAAAACGCCAGCGATCGGTGCAAATTTGTGTTTCAAGTCTTACGGCATGACCAGACTAATTTGAATGTCATTTTGAGTGGCTGGAAGCACGTGTGCCGCATATGTCGCAAAACGATTGGCGTCTTCTTACCAAGGATTTAGGGGTGGCGCGAACTTCGTTCCAGAATGCCGGCGGTACACGTTGTATCAGCAGTATATGGTGCATGTTGTATTAGAGACACAATGTACCGGCAATGACAACATTTGCTGACCTGCTGTCAATGGCTGACTGACATTATTTCCGTGGCCTGCTGTCTTCCAAACAAGAAGCTAGCATTTGCAGTACGTTTGAAAATTTATAATTGCTACCTGAGGAACCGAAATCAAGGTGGCTGTTGTAAGACAAACATGAACTGTTAGCACGCGCCCGGGCGGCCGGCTAGATACCTTTCGCTCGGGTGGGGGAGGGGGCAATTTGACCCCGCTGAGATCTTTGGAACTAAGAAGGTTAGAGAGATGAAATTTACAGGGTGTGTTGAACTGTACGTGAACTCACCTAGGTCAAAGTTTCAGGTTCCTAGATTATGACCTTCGGGCCAAAAAAACCAAGCAAGGTCAAGTTCCAGGTCGGTCTCCAAAGTGCCCCAGAGCCTGGATCATCGTTTCTAAGCAAAAGGTCTCATTCTCATTCAAGGTCAGTGACCTTGTTTGATCTTTTGAAGGTCAAGATGACCAAAACCATACAAGATTGCTTGGAGTTTTGCATTTGACTAAGCGACAAAGATTACGCTAGGCAGTTTGTTCCTAAAACAAAATGTTGACCTGGGTTTTTTTGGTCAATGACCTATTTTAACCTCTAAAAAGTCCATGGAATATGCATAATGAGGTTCCCGCTATCAATGGACTCGAAATGAGCGCCAGAAACTATCCTCTACAGCATCCTCGGTGTGACCTTCATGCCTGACCTAAGGTCAATGCAATTTGCTCATTCAACTTTTGTGCTGCCTCAGAAAGCATCTCAGAGATGTGTGGCTTTGTCTAGCACTCAGTTAACTGATCAGATTGAACGATTCCCTAGAAATTGCTCTCGCTGAAATCATGGCCTGAATTTGATCCGCCATAGGTCAGCGGCCTCACGAGGTACGTGTCAATTTTGTATGTCAAACGATCCACTATTAAATTGTCTACAGCTATGCCAAATGTAGTGTGGCTACGCCGCGCCTTTGGAAACCATTCTGGAAAAACCTTCGGGAGGTCAATTTGACCCCCACCCGAGCGCGTGTTAGGTAAGAGTATGAATTTGTCATGTTATAATCACGGTGAAATGCGAAACAACAGACGACCGGTGTATCTTCCTTGTATATAGTAGCAGGTTCAGCTTGCTTACGATACAGCCTACTCCAGGTAAACAATCAATGCAATGCCCCTATTTGTGGTACAATTTACCTTAACTTGGGACAGGTTGCATCATTTGAAATGGGTTGAGCCAGAGACAAATGAAAAATAAAAAAGCCGTGCTCTCCACACTTTAACTGTCGCATACGTGCCTGAAGGCTAAAGCTGTCTGCAGATGAAAGCATCGTGGTGCTACCCTGGGTAGTTATGGCATGAGGAAGCTCGAAGTCAGACCTGGTGCGTCTCTCCCTTCTCTCTCCTAGCGTTCCCATATGCCGGTGGGGACATCACACTAAGGGGATCATCAGGTGATGTCCCCCCCCCCCCCCCCCCAGCTCCCGATACTGCGACGGCCATTTCGCACTCTGTCCACTACGATAATCCCCAGTAAACGACGGACATACGGCGATGGATGGTTATTATTCGCTCGCTTGAGATGCGCTTAGCTTAGACGCAACTAAAATAGCAAGGAGCTTAACTGCTGTTTTCACGTGGGCGCGTCAATGAGATTATGAATTATGCCCCGAAATCAACCAAACCATCCCACAGAATAAACTCAGCTGTGCAATAAAACATGTCGCCCTGCGTCTAGCTAATAACATTTACCCTAGCTATTCAATGTTTCAGATTATACATTACCAATGAAATTTGTTCGGAAATTATAGCGATTTAGATAATGATTTCATCACACAACTGGAGGAAATCTGCAGGAGAACCGGTAGTGTAGTGGTTAGCACGTTTGCGTTCACCACTGCGCGTCTGGGAAACCAGAGGTACGAGGTTCGATTCTCCGCGGTGCCCGTCCTTCTTGCCAGGGTGAGAGGCAGGCGACGCCATAAAGCCTCAGCAGCTGAGTGCGTCGTAAAGCTCCAATAACATGACATGGAGAAATATGCGGGACAAAAATGGCTGCTCAGCTGTCTAACGTGGGGCTCAAAGCCAAGGCCAATGAGAAATTACTTGAAATCGTACTGCACAAATGATTAGATAAATATGTTTCAAATTAAAACCAAGTCTGCATTCACGTTTATAAACAATGCAAACATCTGAGAATGAATTGAACTGTCTGCACGTTTAGCGAAGATGCAGGGAAGCTGTTACGCCAGTTGCATTCAGTTAAGCATCAATTGGCATGGACGAGGGAACTTGTAAGGCATGCGCGGAATGATGGGCTGTTGGAATGGTTTCGCTCCGCACATCGGCATGGGCCTGCAGCTAAACTTTTCAAAGATATTAAGGCCCGATCAGTCAGTACCCGTATTCTTTCCATTTATGCTTGGTTGGGTCACTCTCTTTAAATGCAGTGGAGCTACCACGGAGCATTTCAAGATTAAGTCTGTCTGAAAGAAAATAAAACTAGTCTTTAAGAAATTTATCCCTAGAAGTTGCAGGAGCAGTATGATGTTGAGCATCTGTCATTGTAATTAAGCCGAAGACGGCGAAAATCGTGGACTAAACAGTCTTGCGTTTCACCTTTACTCTGTGTCAGAGCAGACATGTAGCCAAGCAACATTTAGCAAGTTAATTCAGTTGGCTGGCAGCAATGAGCAACATTTAGCTGGGATACTGAGGTCCATTCCTGGATTTGGAGACCGCCCCCGTGAATCGTAAACATTTCGTTCAGGATAGGAATGCCTTACCTATGCATCGGGAGGCCCTTTTCTGGAACAGGAGGTCCTGTTTTAGATGAGGTAGATCTTTTGCTGGATAAGTAGAGGTCCTCCATTCTAGATATTTTTAACCGTCGACACTTATGTAATTATACATTATGTTTATGCAAGCAGATAAAGGAGCACATACTCTCAGTCCCTCTCACTCTTCAATACGACAATTCACAGGAGGCGAGAAACAGGAGTGCGAGTGCGAGAAAAACAGGAGTGCGAGAAAATCCCATTTCGTCCAGGTGATCCCGTGGAAAATCCTACCCGCCAGCTCAAAACCCATAACGCCGCGCTTGTAAAGTAGCATTTTGAATCCAAATCCAAAGTTGGCATTGTTAATTTGTGCGCGAATTTCGCTTATTTGGACCTGCACGTACACCTTTGTCACCGTTGATAGAACGAACGTTATAACGGACAGCAGTCTCCCGAACTTGTCATGAAGTGAGATGCATCATGCACTCCACTTTGTTAACATGCGCTCGGGTGGGGTCAAATCGACCCCCCCCCCGAAGGTTTTTCCGGAATAGTTTCCGAACTTCCGGACGAAATTTGGCAAAGCTGTAAACAATTGAATAGTAGATTGTCTGGTATGAAACATTTAGATGCACCTTGCAAGGTCGCTGACCTATGTCATGTCAAACTGAGGCAGTGGTTTCAGCGAAGGGAATTTCTAGGGAATTGTTCAATTTGGTCCAACAACGGAGTGTTAGACGAAGCCATACATCTCTGAGATACTTTCTTAGGCAACACAAATGAATGAACAAATTACACTGGCCTATGGTCAGTTATGAAGGTCAGACCCAGGTAAAATCAACCTGCCTTATTTCTCTAGGGCTTGCTGTATGGGTTAGTTTCTGGTGCCCATTTCGAATTTATTGAGAACAGGAACCTTACTGTACACATAATATAGGCTTCTGATAGGTCGGAATGGGTCAATGACCGAGAATGACCGAGGTCAACATTTTGTCTTTAGGAACATACTGCCTGGCGTAATCTATGTCGCTTATCCAAATGCAAAACGCAAGGCGGTCTTGCATGATTTTCGTCCCTCCATTTGACCTTCAAAAGGTCAAAGGAGGTAGACCTTATATGAGGATGTGACCTATTGCTAAGAACTATTATGTAGATCCCAGGGGCCCTTCGGAGGCCAACCTGAAATTTTACCTTGTTTGACTTTGTTATACCCGAAGGTCATAACCTAGCAATCGCAAACTTTGACCTAAGTGAGCTCATGTGCAGATCAAAACACCTTGTAAATTCGGTGTATCTAGCTCTTTTAGTTCCTGAGATCTCAGGGGTGCATCAAATTGACCCCCCACCCAAGCGAACTGTATGCAACCTGCCACATGGGCGCGTGTTAAAGGATGTTAGACATTGATTAGCAGAAATAGGACCAGTGCTGGTAACTTGGCTAACGCTATATTTATGCAATGACTTTTGCCTAGGTTATGTACGGGTCAGTCTGACTTCTCTGAAATCCCCAGATCTGCTGGGCCAATTTTGTTCTTTGAGGGCTCAAAACGATTGTCGAAATGTGACCCTAGTTTGTTACATCGAAGATGTTTCTCAATGAGGTGTTCAACATGGGAAAAGGGGATTATGTGACATCACGAGTGAACTATAAAATAATTTACCGGGTTCGCGTCCAAGGTTCTAACCAAAACCTGAGATCGAAGGCAGTTATTCGACAGCGACCATGGTCATGGAAAATTATTGCGGTCCAAGTTTGGTGTATTTTTACCAAGCGGTCTTGTATGACAAAACATGGCGGGAAATTTAAAGCCTTTTTCCCGGCATACTTGGGCTACGTTGGAGAAGAGGACCATGGAAAACCGATTAGAGAGTTCATTCAGTCTGGCCGTGGTAAAAAGCCGTCATCTGCGACCATCATCGTTGTCAACACTGAAACTTTTCGGACACGCACCACTCTACCCCAGATGTCATTTATCACCAAACATCAATCTAGTCTGAGCAGCTGCAAAGCTTCTATAGGAACGACAGAATTCCGAACAGTTTGTACCAATTCCAGCCGCATTTTTGGCCGAGTCCCTTTGCGCGTGAATTATATAAAATTATAATTTAAATTATAAAATTAATAATATGATAAATAACTAATAAATAGATTATAGAAAATAATAAATAATGAAAATTATAATACATTAATTAATAAAATAAAGTTTGACATTAGAAAATTATACAAAAAATGAAAAAAACACCAGTGCTTGCTTCGCTAATCGACAGACATCTCCGGACGACATGTCTTCGCATTACTTCGGGGTGCATTCAAATATCGTTCATGGAATTCTCTCGCCGACCCGACCTCTGGCTGCCGGCATGCTTGACGGGAGCATGGTCTGAAGTGCTGACTACCAGGGACGTAGGCTGGCCATGGGCAAACAAACTTAATCTGTAAGACAGTTTTTCGTGCAGCACCATGAGTTAAATCGCCTGCAAACCCGACAAGAATCGGTGTGTGTGTGTGACAGCCTTTTCCTCCCTTGCCCTCTTTACACACGCCTACGTGTGTAAAGTGAATATTTTCCCAGATAAAAAAAACCCTGTGCCGCACGCACTTGCCAATGTGAAAGCGATATCTTGGCATTGCACACGCGCGTAATAAGCATGTTCATTTACCTGTGGCAAGCGTATGCCATTTGCTGTGGTAGATCGACCTATGCTGTGCCTCTATTCGCTATCTTATCTTATCCATGCGCAAGCAAGGTGACGACATCAGACAAATTACATGGCATTCACTTGGGCGCAATCCCGCTTTATATCAGGACGGCATTTCAGCGCAAATGGTATTTCAAGAGAACCATCCTAGCTGTGGAGGGAAAACATCACTTCCTCTGATCATACATCACCATACCTAAAAAATCGGCAGCCTCCCAGCCCACCAGCGGCGGAGTGAAGTGGCCTCGAGTCGGTTCGGCGATCGCTTTTTGTCGGTAACTGGGATGGCCTACGGCCGATGGCAGCGGTCGCTCCAAGTCAGATGAGGTCAGGGGGCGGGCTGAATCTTATTTAATAGTGCTCATTTTGGAGCTAGTGGATTAGCCGCATGCACTTCAAATTTGATCTAATAAAACAACAAATAACATAAAAAATGACCTATTGTGCGGTCCCCGAGTGTTCTACGTGCGCACATCCATAATCTTGCCAGTCCGTCCTTTCCATGCAATGTAGTCGATTTAAAGCGTTTGTGTGCAAGCTGTTGGACTGAACTTGCGTCCCTTTCATGTGTGCGGCTTGTGCATCGCTATTCCTATGCAAACAGAGTATCAGCTAACTGGAGACAAACGAAGAGCAAGGAAAGAACGAATCACGCCTCAGTAAAAATTGGATGGCGGGGATTTTATGTGCTTCCGTCAGATGGTGTGTGAGTTTCCGCAAAAGTCAGCTGGTCTTAAAGGAGGGGGGGGGGGGGGGGAGCGCGCACTGCGTAATGTTGTGCGGTGCGATATATCTGCACCATCCTAGCATGAGCATGAGACAAACACGACCTAAACAAACATTCGTATCGTCTGACCGTCGCGAGTTTGTAATGTTACACCCTAAGTCATAATGAAACCAAGCGTCCAACACTTCGAAAGCATTCCGTACTTCCCGAATTTAAAGAGCTTGGATGTGAGCGGTGAGTGGCACATGCCCTGTAACGCACTTAAACCACTTCACCTTAAACGGCAAAAACGTGCGTTCCAACCGTTTGTCTGACCGTTACCGCCTGGGGCGACTGCTCCCGGATCCTGGGAGGGCGGAGGTCACGGTCGGGGGCGCCCTCCCCCGCCCCGCCCCACCCTTCCGACAACGGCCGGCGGCGAGGTCAGACGAGCGGTGTAGCCATTGTCTAGCATCACCGCGGGCCCCTCCGCGCGCATCTTCGCCGGCGGGCGGTGACGCGGCGGGACTGCCCGCGCACAGTGGCGCCGCCAGGTCGTGCCAGAGGGGAGGACAACGGGACTGCCCGCGCAGTGGCGACGCCAAGTCGTGCCGCACGGGAGGACCACCGGGCGGCACGAGAAAGTCAAAGGTGGCTTCGACTGACTGGTGGCTACGCGAACTGCAAGCTTGTGTTGGGAGTAGCTAGGAGGAAGGGGAAGGGGAAGGGGGCGATGAACTTCTCTTCGGTCAGGGCCATCTCCTGGGTGCGCCGCTGTCATGGCTTTACACCTGGAGTAACCTAACTCCTGTCGCTAGGCGGATTCACGGCAGCATGAGCCCACTGAGCGTCGTTAACAGCTCGTGAAGATGGCACAAAACAAGGACGGCCTTGGACGTCAGATCGGCGATGAGAAGCTTTGATTTAATACGCCGCGAAGAATTCGTTACTCCGCAGGTGGGAGTGGGGGTGAAGATGGTGG
>NW_023596136.1:30365380-30415380 GCF_011947565.3 Pollicipes pollicipes | reverse complement strand
ACAGCATGATTCGGGGAACAGCTAGGTCGAGTTCAAATATCTCAACGATGGGGTCGTGATCTATACAGGGAGATAACATGCCATAACATGATTTGCATGGTTCGCATAACGCTCATGTCGTGCCGTATTATGCGCAGGCGAAGCACCTGACAGAACGCTTTTCGTTGCAAATAAATTACGGCAGCTTGTTTAGCCACGTCACGCTGATTTCGCGCAGGCAGGGCTTTATGAAATAGATAGATTAATTGAATACATCGTCCATATAAAAGACACAAGCAGCGGAACAGATCAATCAGAGGAAGTCCACAAGAACCAGTTTTAAGTGCGAATGATTGCGTCCCAAAATGTGACATATTTATTTGTCCATCTTACGCTGGTTGAACAATTAACCCCATCCACACAATTTCGCTGCGCAGCTGCCGTTACGCTATCCAGCTTATCTCATGGCTTAAAGAATAAGTTCTAAATTTCTTCATTGGTTTAAATGACGTTTTTGACCTGTACGGATATCGCGTAAACCATGATGTGACGAACATGCAGGTTACAAAAGTTGCATTTGATATCATAATATCATCATACATAGATTATGCAGTTATTCAATTTGTTATCAAACCAGTCCTTTGTCTTCTTTGTATTTTTACAAATGCTCTCTGATCTTTTGCTTTGTTTCAACGCTGTGAAATGTAATTTACATGTGTGGAATGTAATTTAAATGTATTCAATGTGTGATTGATGTGTACTTTATATGTGTGAAATGTAATTTATATGTATTCGATGTAATAACGCCAACACGACGAACATAAGTATTCACGCACCGTCAAGTCTGGATCGCGTGCGTGCATGATTTATTCAATCATTCATGCATTCAATCACGTGCGTGCATGATTCGTGGGCATCTGAAAGCTTACCACCACCGATCACTACGAGCGTGTAGGTAGGTGCCTCTGGGGCTTTCATTCGTTAAAAATTGCCTTCCGTCACTGACCCGTCTTCCCATCGAACTATTTGGCTACCCGAGTATAAGTGGCATGTCACTGACACATGAGCAGCTATCTCTGAGCCAGTGACACCACGCAGACGTTGACACCACAATAACACCAAGGCTCCTGTCTGAGAAGAGTTTTGGCAGGACGTGGGTGCCCAGCAATTTAAAACACTTCCACTCATAAGGCCACGTGCGGAAAACTCGGGGAAGGTACTAGCGTCAGTTTGAGCTTGATGCTTAAACACTTGTTTAAACAAAGCATCATCCTACTTGTGTGTGGAGTTGATATTTCTTGTTAAGTGCTGTGAGTAATATTTTATGCTTCTCTATGAGCCTCACTTGTTAACAATTGACCCGAACATGAGAGAGAATAATTCGACTAGGGATGTCGCTTGTGTGAAACATTGTTAAATAGAATGCAACGGCAGATTTCAGATCGGCGCAGTTCTCAGCTGGCCGAAAACAATTGCAGTGGTTGCAGTTCTTTAGGTCGTGAAAGGCAAGCTCGCACCTTGTGCGTCGCATTCATATTCTACTGGCCCATCACTTCTACCGACATAGGAGTTTACAGCTCCAATAACCCAGCTGCATGCCTCGATTTATTATCAAAGGATGGGCGCTGGACGCCTCTCAGCTCGACCCAAGCTGTGCGACGCCCTTCAGGAACTCTCGTGTGGCGTCCTCTGTTCCTGCTGAGCTGCTTAACACCCACCGTGAGACTACCTACTGCCCAAAACCCTACAGTCCAGGAATGCGCATGGGGCTTAAAATGCGGCTGGTTAGTGCTGAGCATTTATAATAAAAAAACGCTCATGGAAACTTTTTACACTTTTTTTTACTACGAATGGGTGGTACACAAAGGCGGCATGCCTTGTGACGACATCGACAGCCACCGAGTGAGACATGCGGCATTTGAAGTGATCATGACAGGTACACGTTTGATATAACTAGGCCATACCAGCAAATACCGAAAATGCCCCCAGCACAAGCTCATTACGTGCATAAGCGGGATGACAGCACATTCTGCCCTGTCCATGCTCTTTGCCCCCACCTCCAAATGATTCATCAATGCACTTTGAAACTTCTCACTTGGCACAAGTACGTAGAGGGTGGAAAGAAAGCATTCATTTGCACTTGTTGTATTTAGCCTTGTAATGGAAATGGCTCGTCATGTTGGCAAACGTATTGACAACGAATCACCAAAAGACGAAAATTGGCGTCATGCCTCGCTCAAACTCGGTTATCCTTCTAGGTACTTTTCACGGCGCATGGATACAGGTGAGACCCTTTTCCGAGGAGACAAAGGCTTGTGCGCCTCACCCCATCACCGCCAAATCCGTTCACCGACAACCTGTGTGCCGCCTGACCAATGGCCCCAAGCAGCTCCCCGAGGCTCTGAGGGCTCCAGTGCACTTAGGACTTCACGAGCCCCATAAACGCAAATCTGGGAGCGTGGGATAGATCTGGAGGGTGAGCCGCCTGCTGCGTGCCGGTCCTTTTGCTCATGGTACGCGCCCCCCGAAACGGTCCCTCAGCCAACTCACGTTGGCGTGTCATGCCGGTCCTTCTGCTCATGGTACGCCTGCCCCGAAGTGGTCCCTCAGCCAACTCACGGTCACCGTTGGCGTGCCATGCCGGTCCTTCTGCTCATGGTACGCCTCCCCCGAAGCGGTCCCTCAGCCAACTCATGGTCACCGTTGGCGTGCCATGCCGGTCCTTCTGTTCATCGTACGCCTCCCCCGAAGTGGTCCCTCAGCCAGCTCACGGTCACCGTTGGCGTGCCATAACGGTCCTTCTGTTCATGGTACGCCTCCCCCGAAGCGTTTCCTCAGCCAGCTCACGGTCACCGTTGGCGTGTCATGCCGGTCCTGCTCATGGTATGCCTCCCCCGAAGTGGTCCCTCAGCCAGCTCACGGTCACCGTTGGCGTGTCATGCCGGTCCTGCTCATGGTACGCCTCCCCCGAAGTGGTCCCTCAGCCAGCTCACGGTCACCGTTGGCGTGCCATGCCGGTCCTGCTCATGGTACGCCTCCCCCGAAGTGGTCCCTCAGCCAGCTCACGGTCACCGTTGGCGTGCCATGCCGGTCCTGCTCATGGTACGCCTCCCCCGAAGTGGTCCCTCAGCCAGCTCACGGTCACCGTTGGCGTGCCATGCCGGTCCTGCTCATGGTATGCCTCCCCCGAAGTGGTCCCTCAGCCAGCTCAGGTCACCGTTGGCGTGTCATGCCGGTCCTTCTGCTCATGGCACGCCTCCCCCGAAGTGGTCCCTCAGCCAGCTCAGGTCACCGTTGGCGTGTCATGCCGGTCCTGCTCATGGCACGCCTCCCCCGAAGTGGTCCCTCAGCCAGCTCAGGTCACCGTTGGCGTGTCATGCCGGTCCTTCTACTCATGGCACGCCTCCCCCGAAGTGGTCCCTCAGCCAACTCACTGTCACCGTTGGCGTGCCATGCCGGTCCTGCTCATGGTACGCCTCCCCCGAAGTGGTCCCTCAGCCAGCTCAGGTCACCGTTGGCGTGCCATGCCGGTCCTGCTCATGGTACGCCTCCCCCGAAGTGGTCCCTCAGCCAATTCACTGTCACCGTTGGCGTGCCATGCCGGTCCTGCTCATGGTACGCCTCCCCCGAAGTGGTCCCTCAGCCAGCTCAGGTCACCGTTGGCGTGTCATGCCGGTCCTGCTCATGGCACGCCTCCCCCGAAGTGGTCCCTCAGCCAGCTCAGGTCACCGTTGGCGTGTCATGCCGGTCCTTCTACTCATGGCACGCCTCCCCCGAAGTGGTCCCTCAGCCAACTCACTGTCACCGTTGGCGTGCCATGCCGGTCCTGCTCATGGTACGCCTCCCCCGAAGTGGTCCCTCAGCCAGCTCAGGTCACCGTTGGCGTGCCATGCCGGTCCTGCTCATGGTACGCCTCCCCCGAAGTGGTCCCTCAGCCAACTCACTGTCACCGTTGGCGTGCCATGCCGGTCCTGCTCATGGTACGCCTCCCCCGAAGTGGTCCCTCAGCCAACTCACTGTCACCGTTGGCGTGCCATGCCGGTCCTGCTCATGGCACGCCTCCCCCGAAGTGGTCCCTCAGCCAGCTCAGGTCACCGTTGGCGTGCCATGCCGGTCCTTCTGCTCATGGCACGCCTCCCCCGAAGTGGTCCCTCAGCCAGCTCACGGTCACCGTTGGCGTGTCATGCCGGTCCTTCTGTTCATGGCACGCCTCCCCCGAAGTGGTCCCTCAGCCAACTCAGGTCACCGTTGGCGTGTCATGCCGGTCCTGCTCATGGCACGCCTCCCCCGAAGTGGTCCCTCAGCCAGCTCACGGTCACCGTTGGCGTGTGGAGAGTCGCCGGTCACGCTGAGACTTCCCCCGTTGGCTCTCGGGTCTTGCATCAGTCGCTCCACCTTCACCCCCCCCCCCCCCCCCCCCTCCCCCCCGCCCCACCGCCACCCCCTGCTCCCTCCGCCGGTACCGCCCCTTGTTGAATGTGGCCGTGGAGCCGTCTACACGTGAGAGGAAGAGCGGCCTAATGAACTCGCTGCAACTCATGGTACATCACGCTGTTGCCTTCGGCTTGTGCGGTGGACTCCAGCGCTGTGCCTGGCAGCTCTAAGGCACAAATCCGGCGGCTGTTTGTGTTTACTGTCCCATTTTGGTGGAAGTGGGATTTGTCGCTGAGCCAGATGAGGCCCAGAACCCAGGATTATCTCAAGATTTTGTCTTAAGTTTGATAGCAATGCCATCCTCTGCTGTCTACCGGCTGCTGTCAGCTGCTGGTTGATGACTGATTTGTAGAAATGGTTCAAAGTCATTTAAGATATTTCTTACGTACGTCTTAACGTGAGTCCTTATGATCATAGTAATTTCCCTACATATTCATTCAAATAGGCCATTGTGACTCAAATGAAACGGATACGTGTTCAATGCGGTCACCAAAATATATCAAAACCAATATTTTGTCGGGCGCTCTTTTAGAGCGGCAAAAAGGGGTAGTTCTGGGAGATTACGAGTGATGCTGAAGGCTGTACACACTCGTATACAGCTTACGGCAAGACTCTTATAACAAAATCGCCATAGTGTGTATGTTCCAACACATTGATTACATATTTGTGACGTGATCAAGGCTACGCACTATAACGTGTGTGACATGGAGACGATCCGACAAGTGACTCGTTCACTTGGCTGGTAGGGCTTTATCAGTTCCTCAAGTTAACGTGTATGTACGGAGTGCTTGGAAGCGATACTTTGATATTTTTTGTGCAGGAATAGCTCCAGAAAAGGGAGGGAAGGAATGAAAACTTGTTCAAACTGCCTTTCATATTCATCTTATCTTATCCTTCTCTCAACACCCCGGGCATGGTTCTGTCTCCGTCATTGTCATACACTAAGTACGCCTGTGATGTATCCATTTGAACGAAAGTAGTAAATGCGCATTATACCATTCTGTGATAATGACAGACATACCAGAAGCTTTAACATTTGTACCGCCTCAAGTGCACTCCTTGGTTCACCTTTGACAAAATAGATACGCTGCTTAACACGTGCCCGGGTGGCCGGCTAGATATCCTCCGCTCGGGTGGGGGGTCAATTTGACCCTACTGAGATCTCGGGAAATAAGAAAGCTAGAGACACCATATTTACAGGGTGTGTTGAAATGTACGTGAACTCACTTAGATCGAAGTTTCAGATTCTTAGGTTATGACCTTTGGGTCTAAAAAGGTCAAACAAGGTCAAGTTCCAGGTTGGTCTCCAAAGTGCCCCCTGAACCTAGATAACCGGTTCTAACCAAAATGTCACCTTCTCATTCTAGGTCAGTGGCCTTGTTTAACCCTTGGAAGGTCAAGGTGACCCAAACCATTCAAGATTGCTTTAAGTTCTGCATTTGACTAAGCGACAAAGATTACGCTAGGCAGTGTGTTCCTAAAACAAAATGTTGCCCTGGGTCATTTTAGGTCCATGATCTATTCTGACCTTTAAAAAGTCAATGAAAGATATATAATGCGGTTCCTGCTATCAATAAACACGAAATGAGCACCAGAAACGATCCCATACAGCAAGCCCTAGGGTAACAAAACAGGTTGGTTTTGACCTTGGTGTGACCTTCATACCCGACCTTAAGTCAACTTAATTTGCTCATTCAGCTGTTGTGTTTCCCAACAAAACATCTCAGATATGTATGGCTTCGTCTAACATTCCGTTGTGCGATCAGATTGAAGGATTCCCTAGCAATTGCCTTCGCTAAAACTATGGCCTAACTTTGACCTGCCACAAGTCAGCGACCTGACGAGGTACGTCTAAATTGTTGAAGCCAAACGATCCGCTATTTAATTGTCTATAGTTATGCAAACTGTGGCGCGGCTACACCGCGCCGCTCGGAAACCATTCCCGAAAAACCCTGGGGGGGGGGGGGGGTCAATTTGACTCCCCACCCGTGCGCGTGTTACTATACATGCTTCTGCAACGTAATACGTTTGGGCACCCAGTCATTATTAGGCAGACAAGAAGTGATAGGTGTGGCAGGTCGCCAAAATTCGTCATGTCCATATCTGTGTCCTTATAGCAACTTTTTTGCACTCATGGCAGCTTTGATATGCATTAGATAATGAGGTGTGTAATATCTGCCAATCACGTGCTAATGTTATCATGCTGAACAGATGTTACGAAAATTCATATCGACTCTTTCAAAATCCCTCTTTCCACAGATTGGATGTGCCTGCAATTTTTTAACTCATATGACATGAAGCGTGGGCAACAGACGTACATCATTTATTGAACCACGTTAATTGCATGAAGATTGTGTCATGTGCACGGTATCGAAACCTGATCAGAATAGTTCCGAAGTTTGCATGTTTACTCTTTCAATACGCTTGCATTTTTAGCAATGTAGCTTACGTCATGACAAAATGATCGCCGTTTTTAAGACGAAAATTGAACCAGTGTTTCTTGAGATGCCACAGCCCCTCTCCCCCTGTATCTCCTACCGGCACGTACCCGTACTATAAGACATCGTTTGCGTATAAGGGCTAAAACAAAAGTCCTGGACCGGAAATACCGAACTCTTTCGAAGGACTTCTGCCAGGGGTGAGACATTTAGACCGGACATTGGCTGTAAGGATGCCACAAAAACGATGGCCATCGACAGTATCTCCGTTTACTAGACTTTGCTGAGATCCTATGATCCGCGCGTCTACACATTCGTAATACTAGAAACCCACCCATTAGCGGCACTTTGCATTCGCGACTGAGAGTCGTCTGGAAGGCACGCTGCATAAATTCCCCATTGCTTCTCACCTTTCACCTCCCGGAATTTCATTGGCAACCAGGGTCGCATTTGACATTGAGGATGTGACAAGCCCCTCTGTTGTGGACCAGTCCTATAACAGATTCGTATCTGCGCTCGTATGCAAACGGATCTAAGGTGCCCTCTTCGGTCTCTGGCCAAGGTCACAAATAGTTATTGCGGGTTATAAAGTGACTCTATGCATCGAGCAAGATGCCACCGACGGCGTTCAAGAAGTTGTAAATGGTCATGCAGGGTCGCTAGCGTAGGCACATGACTCGGCACCGCACCGTCGCCGTTATTCATCTTTGCAAGCGCCGACTTCATTGCTCGGAATCCCATGCGATATGCATATCAGCGCGGAAGCGGGCCTTACCCACATTGCTGCGGGACATCAACGCTCAATGACGCGATTTTTCCGCGTCAATTGGTTACATTGCGCTGCCCACTGACTCAAAGGGTTGTGCTGCTGCACTCTGCACTGTCTTTGTTTCTAATGAAAGCGGTTTTAGGACCAGGAGTGCGAAACATCCTAGAAATTGAGAGCACCAAACTCCATGTTGTTGTTGCTGTGTGTGCCATGGTAGGATTCATACCACAAGTTCATGAAAACTGGCTTGGCCGTGGCCCCCATTCCTACACTCATGATAAACCGTCACCTTGATAGTGGGAATGGAGTTTGATGCGACCCTCCTTAGGCTTTCTGGAGATACCTCTCTGGATTATCATGTAATTACGCCGAGAAGCTCATTGTTCTCTGGGGCATTCAACGCGAGTATTTTGACTTACAAGTGCGTCTAGCGTTTTTGGTTCCTGAAAACCGAGTTTTTTTCTAAAAACACTACGCGGTGATCTGCGACCGCCGCGGGCGGCGGGCGGCGACGACAAATTAGACGATCGCTGGCTGCGGAGATGACACTATTATATAAGTGGATATCTGTGTGACAAATATGTGCTCAAAACACATGGAACTAGACATCAATATGCTTGGCATTACATAACGAACGCGTCTGTGCAAGCTGTAATTCGCTGCAGATCACGGTTTTGTAACCATTGGCTTGTAAACTGAAACACAATGATTTTAGCGATAAATTGACTCCGCACCCGGTCTAGTGGGGACAACTCTTGACCCAGCGACATAAGAATATTGAGCAGTGGCAAGATCTTGTTGAAACTAAATCACCGGTGAGGCTTTAGCATTTTTGGTTTGAAAACAGCAATGGGCCGGTGCTCTGACCCTCTTCCTCCATTCGTTTTCGCTGTAAAAACCTCGGATCAGGGCAAGGTTAAAATGTTAACATGTATGTCATGCGTGGTTACGTTGGCCTTACAACGAGCGTTCTGTACGATCATCCCGCTGTCCGGGAGGCGGCGACATTAAACCATCATTGTTGGCGCGAAATGATCTCGTCGCGGTCCTGACAGATCAACAGACCGGAGGAAGAATTGGTCGTTGTTCTGGCGTCACACGATACTTTGGTCAGTGACAGGTAGAGCTAAATGACATACCTTTGGGTGGCGTGAGGCAAAAGGTAGAAATTCCGCAAGCAAAATCAGCGGTGTTATTGTATTCCAATGCATTGTTTTGTTTGCGATCAACGCCAGACGGCGAGGTTAAACGTTAGAGAGGAGTGCTCCGCGACGCGGAACACTGAACGCTGGGGTGCCAAGTCCGCCAGAGATGTATAGAATATAAGACGGCGTTGTGAACGTGACGCCTTGTTGAATAACTAGGAGAAAGAAAACATAGATGCATTCATGTTACGGCTACATGCCCTTGTCATAGCAGTTATGAGCAGTAAATTGGAGGCATCATTCTGCATGATATATGCCACATGATCTATATGATGTACATTTTATGCATACTAGTTATGGAAAATGATAAGTGCAAGGGCTTTGCATTCAAAGATAAGGTAACTTATGTGAGCAAGGCTCAGGTTTAACGGCGGAAACATCCATCAAAACTTAACAGGAATCCAGTCCTTCAGGTGGAGGGTAAAACCAAAGAGAGCGCTGAGTAGCAAAGTTAGCGGAAACTCTCGAACAAGATCATCAAAGATCTAAAACCTAGGCCCAGTAAAACGCCTGTGTCGTATGTATGTATCGAAAATCGTAGGGTCGCCGAACGACCATAACCCTGCAGTGCCCCTTGGATCCGTCATTCTGCGTGCAGTGGTCGCACAGAGATAATGGTGTTTTTTATGGGAACACTAAACTAACTCTTGAGGTTTGTTCCCACTCATCTGTGGGACATCAGAGACTTCAAGTTCATCAAATCATGATAAAGACAGAAAGGGCATCAACAACATATGGGTTTTTGCTATTCGATAATGCATACTCTCTACGACCGTTAGGGAGAATGCTGGAAGAGGTGAGCGAGTTTAGAGCACGTGGGTAAATGGGTGGTAGGAAACGGAAACTCGCCCTGTCTGATGACGGCTTCTTAATACGTCTTACAAGGAGAGCACTTGCTGCGGAAAATCAATCACATCGTTAGGAAATCAAACCTGCGCGTACGCATGGCTTAGAAGGACGACAATGAGCACAAACGTCTGGAGGAATCTCCCATCTCGAAGTCTAAGTGCCCTGGGGGGCAATATGTGTCATTTAGGCAAGTCTGGGTTTCCTGAAGTTTGCACGCGGAAATATGTGGTCTACGAAATTAAGCGCGAACTGTGCGAAAAACCAAAAAGAGACATAGCCTACGTCAGGGAGTTCACGTGCCCCATTCGTCTGATATCTAATGAGCACCTGCGAGACGATAACAACAAAACAGAGAATACCCATTTTGACCATCAAATCTTGAGGGAACACACTTGGCTGAAATCCAGAGACGTAAGCACCCTATAACCTTTTAAGAACCCAAGGTCATATGCAGAGCTCAGGACAATCCAGACAGGAAAATAAGTGAAACCATTCTTGTAGCAATCAGTCAACAGACCTAAACGTGCATGGCTCATCACGGCCGATTATACGAATGTGGTTAGTGCCTTAATGAATGATGCGTTGAACTTGATTTTTGGCACATATGAGTGATACTTGATGCGTGATGCGTGATGCCTGATCACTTGAAATCGTTTGCATGCATAAGTGATGCAGATGCGTGCTGCCTGTTTCCCGGAAATCGTTTGCGTGTATGTGTGGTGCGTGATGCATAATGCGTGAAGCCGGTATGCCTGAATTCGTGTGTATGTACACGTATTTTTAACTTTTTTAATCCTTAAATAGATACCCATTATATCGTGGGACGGCTGACCTTTGCTCCTTGTTTAATTTACTGAATGCTGGTGACCTTTAAAAACTGTGGCTCGCTGTTTTAAACAACCCAAACTTGAAAAACCAGATAGAATCGGCAAGCAATTTTTTAGTTGGTGCTCGTGATCTTTTGAAACAAGAATGTTGAAGAAACATTTATGCATCTATCTTTCCTTTTTCCTGTTATTCGGTGAGAAATAAGGCTATATGTGAGCAATGTTCCTCGAAAATACACTTAACAACTTACGTAACGCAATATAAAGCTTCAAACCAGGTAACACATTTAAGGTATGCATAATACCATAGGCTTCAATACCACAGAGGTTCTAAGCCCAAACCACTCGTACAGGATGTCCGTGATATAATTGTACAGGAGGCGGCCCAGCATCCACAGCAAAGCCGCGCAGTGCCCCTGCACTGCAGAGCCTTCTGGTCAAGTCCTGTCGCAGTTCCCCTGCACTGCAGAGCCGTCTGGCCAAGTCCTGTCGCAGTGCCCCTACACTGCAAAGCCGTCTGGTCAAGTCCTGCCTGAATACGCGTCTGAGCCGTTTTCACGCCAATGACCTTAGATAAGGTCCTAGTATGGCACCAAACTGGAAAAAGCAGAAGAGGGATAAAATAAATAGGTGCCAGACATATTTGCCGTCGAACCTATTGATAATCAGGCTTACCAAAATAGCTGGTAAAAAGTGGTAGGGAAGTGTTATGGCGTCATCACATGTACATATCTATTCGTTATTTTACGTTCGCGAATTTGGTTTGGCGGGACCAAATCATTACGTGCTGCAAGCGTCAAATCATGAATAACTGCTGATGACTGTAAGAACCCGTTCCACAGTGCACAGGCTATTCTGGTAAACCTGGCCACCTTTCATTCATTTTGCTGCTCTTCTTCGCCAGTTTCAGATTAAGAACCAAATAAGGTCTCCGTCTAATAATGCTAGCGTGAAAAATGGCTGTACCTTACCAGACGTCCTGTTCAACAATCGCGTGGATTATCGTCTGCATGCGTGGCATCTTCACATACGGGCATTTGGTGTTCATCATGTGACGCGGATGTTTCTGCACCTTGGCCACATTACATAAGACACCCATGGACGTAAGACGGTTTGGTAATTGTATTATATGTGTATATATTTCTGGTAATCTACATATCTTGAGCTCAATCTGATTTATGACATAGTGTTATGCTAATCTAGTAATGCAATTGGCCAGTGAAATGATCGCTTCATTTCGTTTTATGAGCATCCTCATTCATGCAACTGCAAAGAAGCCTCGAAAATGTGTGACGTCAGGGCTGTTCAAAGTTCGCTGTGTGTTATTGCACCGTTTTCGAAGGTAAAACGTCCAATCGATCGTGACAGCGGAGAACCGGCATTAAATCACAATTCATCCTTGATGTTCTGCGCCATAAATTGGTAGTGGTCAGTCCACATGCCACTGCAGGCAACGGTAATCTTCCGCAATTATTTGAAAAAAGACCGATCCTCGCCTTAGGTTTCTGACGTGCCTTTAATACGCATGCGTGTCTGTAATGCGCATTCGTAAGCTCATGAGAATCTGTCTTATTTTTTATCCTTCCTCTACGTGGCGAGCCCCAAGGGCAGGCGGAGGCTTACTTAGCCGTCCAAACTTTTTCCAAAATAACTTCTAAATGGTTTTGAGTAAGGTGCTGAAATGATCGCTATGGATTAACATGATTTCTGCGGATGTGAGAATTTCCGGCTTCTGATCTTGTATTACAAACGGTCCTTGACTTTTTCTTGAGGTCTTGGAGAGATATTTGTTCATAAGTGAAAAATTACGCTCATTTTTTCGAGAAAATTCAATAGAAAAATCTAGTCTCTCTGCCTTATTCTTACCTCTTTGAAGTGATCACCTACCGTTCTAGCCGTTTTTTCAAGTTCTTGGCCTTCAAGGTCAAGCTAGATCAAGCTTTGATCTGCGTGACAAGATTTGGCCGTTTGAAGATGAAAAGATTTGAGCCTAATGACGCAGGTATCACAGCTTAAGAAGGCCTTTCAGACCCTGGCCTATCCATTTATGTGACTGATTAAGCTATCGGCATACGGAGAGGCCAACGCAGCAATCACCTTCACCTCCTTGACCTGACAGAGGCACATCACAGGTCACATGTGTCAATTTCCACTAGAAAAAGCTTCCTGATAAAACATTCTAACAGTGGCAAACCGTCTTCCGCATTGCCGTAGCGTGCTTAGCTTTTGAGATAACAGATGACCACAAGCTGCTAATCTGACCTATTTGAATCAGTTTGCCCTGTTAAAGCTCACGCTCATCAGTTTCCACACATACCTATCTGATGCAATTTGATGACAAATTTCCAATGCTGTTCTCAGCGCACGTCTCGCTCGCTTAGTTTTTGAGATCTTAGGGGGATCTTTGAGGCCCCCTCGTAAGGCGAAGGTGAGGAATCTCCAGTAGGGCAAGAGTTATGGTGAGCATCGCTACGGAAGTCAATAGGACATCTTTTGCGATCGGAGTGTGGTTTTACTATCAACATAGTTCATTGAATGTGCAATAAAATACAGCAAACGTATTTTTCAGTTCAGCATACTGACACTCTCGTTCACACACCATTGCCTGGCTTGGCTGACTTTATGTTTTAACAACAGAGGCACACGTTGGAATTTCGTAAGGAGTGGTCTGACCTCGATTGGCTCTACCAGGGGCCCTCATGCGGCGTCCTTGTAGGGAGCAGCGGCAGTAGGCACTCAAGTCATTCTTGTATTTTAATGGGACCTCTTGCTCCTAATGTTACATCGTGACGGACTGCACGTAGCGGTATAGTCGGGATCGCGCCCAGGAGGGGGCCAATGCGGGGCACAGCAGGCTCTTTCATCCTGGGAGGCCCCATTTCGTTTCTTTAAGGACCATGTGTTTAATGTAGGGGATCCTTATGCTCGGGATCCCATTTTGATGCCTCGAAGGCTACGTTTTTATAGCTTTACAATACTTACGTGCGTCTTAAATTGCCAAAACGTACTGGAGTCTTTGACCCCAGGAGACGGTGGACCTAGGGCTGCCTCCAGGGCAAGTACCCCCCAAAACCTCCACCCCCTGACTACGCCACTGACGGCAGGTAGCCATATGAGAAAAGGTGGCTTCAGGTGCTCTATGTGTGTTCTTCCTTGATGTACACACTTCCTCGATGTACATCTCTTCAGCAT
This sequence comes from Pollicipes pollicipes, assembly GCF_011947565.3. Classification (NCBI taxonomy): domain Eukaryota; kingdom Metazoa; phylum Arthropoda; class Thecostraca; order Pollicipedomorpha; family Pollicipedidae; genus Pollicipes; species Pollicipes pollicipes. Next base: position 30,401,687 of record NW_023596136.1, on the reverse strand, counting down.
CCTCCATGGAAGTGGCACAGGTCCGTATGCTTCGCGCCTTACCTGACACCCCTGACAAACACAGATGCATATGCAGCTTCTTTGGAATGCAATGCCGCCAAATTGGACACCGTGACAAATATTTAGACAGGTTTTTATAACGACCCGATTATAAGACCACAAAATGACTCATTGTGATTGCATTGACAAAAAACAATTTTATGTCTGTCTTTTTTGTCATATGCATCGTACGGAACACGCTTACTTTCTATTTACGCAGTCATGCCGAACAGTAAAGCAGCTTCATTTTTTCAGGCTACAAAACCACTGTTCATACTTGTCTGCTCACGCCACTTTCTATCACGTCTTATCAGCCGTCTACACCTTGAGCCGTACTTATATAATCTGCTTCAGCGCATCTCCTTTTGGCGACGCATTCATATGGGCGACGCACGCAAAGGACTATGTCGAGTCCCGGCCGTGGCAGTGACGGAAGTCCATGCACGTCACCCGCCTGAGAGCTGTTGTGACAGCCAGCGTGGTAACGCAGCCCAGCCGTGGTGACAGTTCAGCCTCGTTACATGGCCGCGACACCTGGTGAGAGCTAACTAGCTCCGCTGATTTCGCGAGGAGCCCTCCAGGGCGGCGGCCGGCCAGCCTTGACGCGCGGGAGCCGACTACCGCAAATCACCGGGCGAATTGTCCTGTTACGGACGCGCTGTTGCACACCCCGCCACGCGACGCGCGCACGATCGGCAGCCTGATGACGGGTGGTCGACTCAGCCTTGCGACACCGGCCGCGTTCGTGTCGCGCTGGATTGCTGACAGGTACGGACCGCTGGTGGTCCTGTCCATCTTGGCGTGGCACGCGCGGGCAAGGGGATTTTAGGCCTGATCTGAGACCCTTTTGCTAGGGTGCGAACACATAAGCGTTCTATGCAAAACACAGGTATCCCTCCACAGTGAAGTCAGGCGGCATGGGCAAAATTCACCCAGCGTGCACGTTAACTGAAAACCCATGTTCCAACATTTGGGAGAATGCAACATTGTACCTATGGGGAGGTGCACGCGAAAAATCAAAGCTTCAATTAGACCCGTTTATAGTGCTGGGCGAATTTACTCGGCAAAAGGCGTGAACCATATTTAAAGAACCAACAGATCCCCTATCCGATCAGATGCTTCCGGGAAACTGCAACGCGGTAGGTGAAGGGAACGAGACTGCACTTTATCACAGGCCAATATCCTCGGCGCAGCTGAAACCACGTGCGGGTGCTCAGTTCTAGCCACTGTCTGACTTTATGCTCAATGAAATGACGAGATTCACCCCGATTGTATGCAAAATAATCGTGAGTTATGTCACCAGCTTGTACACACTCATCTGACACTTGTCTTCACAGCAGTGCGGCAGTATAACAACTTAGTTGCGCATCATTCACATTAAGCTTTCCTAACATAATATGTTTGAGTGCTTTTTGGCAAAGAGCATGTTCTGTGCTGCTTTTAGCTAGCGGAAAATCAACCTGTCTTGCCAATAACACTGCAAAATGAATGAAATGACAAAAAGATAAGAGAGAGGTCTATGGATGAGAAGAAAGGGAAAATATTTTTGGATGGGCCCAGCAGCACCGCATTTACAATATGTGAACCCGAAAATCCCAGCTTGTTCCTGATCCTAGTGACCGTGACCATGTTTGTGTCAGTGACGACGAAAATCACAGCTTGTTCTTGATCCCAGCCGACTGACGGCGTTGGTGTCAGTGACCTTGTCCGCCTGTTAGATCTTGTTTTACTTGCTTGAATTCGATAGCACTTCTTGATATGCATGCCACAGTTTCCGATCTCTTTTCTTGCAACTGGACGTTAATGCATGCTGAAGTTACGTGGAAGAACGGTAAGATATCTGTCGATTATGTGTAGGTTTTTTTGATTATTCTACCTGATTGATTCACTTGAACAACTTCTGGCAGATAAGCAGTTATCCAAAATAAAGCTTTTAAATAGCTCGGCAAGGAGCTATTCAACAATAAAAACCAGTTCTGACGCAACTTCTCGGGGCTCAGTCGTATTCCGACAAAAGAGTATCAAGAGTTGGGATATAGAGATCCCGTTTATATTTTATAGCAAGGGACAAATGCATACAAAACCACGATGAGTCTCACCTCGCAGTCACTATAAAAACACGCGACCGGACGGCTTATCTAAAAATACTGAGTTCAGTACAGCTCGGAGATAATGCAACCAGATTATTCCAAGGAAAAGCGGCTAGAGGACCGAATCTACGCCGAGTGTCACTTATCGAAATCGGCCGCTTCATTCCACCGTCCCGCAAACTTCCAACGCTCTCTCTCTCTCACCTCCTCAACAGGCACACGCTCCATACAGCGGCTCACAACCTTACGCTCTAAAACAAAACATCGGCCGCCGCTGCAGCCCCGCGAAACGATACCACTGGTCTTGCGCGCCGCCGCGGGCTGTTGGTATCACAGTCACCGCAGCGGTCCAACAGCACATGCCGGTGCCGAACCGCCTTCTGCCCCGGTGGGCGGGGCAGGGACGCTCCCGCCCACACCGGGCGACCGCGGACCTGCGCCACACGGGAGGGGCGCTCCTGGTCTTCCCCTGACGACCGGGGAGCGCCTGCTCGCCAGGGCGCGCCGCGATCCCCGGCTGCGGCCCAACGGCGGCGCAGAGGGCGCCGCCGTCGCTCCCGTCCTCCGAAAGCCGTCCGCGCCTCGGTAGTGCTCCGCGTCGTCTATTCGTACCGGATGTCAGCGTAGTAGCCCTTGGCCCAGTCGGCCAGGTAGGAGACGATCTGGGTGCGGCCATCGGGCATCTTCCAGCGGTACTCGCCGGTGATCACCATGCCGTCGCTCGTCTCCTTCTGGCTGAAGGCGTTGTCCGTGTTCGAGTCGTCGACGTCGTAGCCGAACTCGTACGGCCGAGACATGTGCATCATCTTCTGCAACAGGGACGTGCACGAAGAGTTAGAGGTGCCGCGTTAGAGCGGACTCAGGACGCTAAACGCAGCTCGGAATAGAGGGACGGCGAAGGGGCCGACAGGTGGCGTTCAGCCAGCCATATCTGGATAGAGACACATTGGCTGCGTGTGTGGCGGATTGGGGTCGACGGTCGGATACGACGCACGATTTGTGCGTGCAGAGTGCAGTTAGAGTGCGCAATAGGATCCTGACCTTCACCATCAGCGCTCCAGTGCAAATAATCACGATCCAGCTGGCTGCCAAACACTCGCACACCCATAACCGACTAACTCTGTTTTGAGCTCTCGCAGTTCTGCTTTACTTCTCAACCGTTTCCCCGGCAGTGCGCGCTGCATACGAGCACACACCTTTCAACGACCGTCAGCACCAGCCCGGAACTAGAGAGCCGGCGCCCGCCGCTCAGTGGGTGGGGATCACCCATCTGTGAGGAACGGGGAGCTGAGCGTGGATGTGCTTACCGATCCACCAGGCGCCGGTCCCGGCGGCAGGGTGAGCGCGGGTCGCCGGGTCAGCGGGCGCCGAGTGGTGACGACAGGGCGCCGGGTGGTGATGATGGGGCGCCGGGTGGTGATGACAGGGCGCCGGGTGGTGATGATGGGGCGCCGGGTGGTGATGATGGGGCGCCGGGTGGTGGGGAACGGCACGCGGCCGCCTTGCGGGCCCGAGCCGTCCGGCACCAGGTTGGGCGGGATATACTCGGGCCGCGGCGTGGTCGCGGGCCGGTAGGTGGGCCGCGGGCGGCGCGTGGTCGGCGCCGGGGTCGGACGAGGCCGGCGGGTGCTCGGCGGCCGGTACGGCGCCGGCGTGGTGACCGGTCGCCGCGTGGTGGTCGGCCGCGGCGGCGTCGGGAGGCTGAGCTCTACGTTTTTGGTGCCGCCCGGGTTGACTGGGCCGCCCTTGTCCGGCGGCGGCGGCAGGTACAGCCCGTTGTCAGGCACTGGGTATTTGTACCCCTTGGTCATCGGGCTGCCGACCGTCAGGCCGCAGGCCACCGCCACGAACACAACCTGGAAAGCGATGGGGTGAGGTTAGACTAAAGCCCGCTGCACGAAGGCGTACGGGCAGGCGAGGAGCTTGCGGTTGCGTTTCCAAACACACGACATCGCATGACTTGTTGCTGATGCCCTATTAATTTTCTTCGAGTCTACACTAAGCACCCGGGTGGCTGCCCTAGTTCGTGTTTATTGTGCCCATTCCTAAACGGAGCCTTTAGTAGGCCAGTTCCTCAAAGCGTTCCAATGCGGAAACGTGGCCAGGCTAGAGACCCCTGATGCTTGAGAAAAATCAGTTTTCCTATCGAGCGTGGTGTCACTCGGTCCCAGTTTGGGGGAGAATGCTACCCACGCTCCGATAAGTTTGGAGGTCCAACCGGCGGAGGGAGCCCACGCCCGTCTTTTTCGGCCCGCTGCGTCATCACCAGCTCGTGGGACCCGAGCGGTCCCGTCACCGAAGCTTGCCCTTCGCGTCGCGTACGTCGCAAGGTCGGCGGCGAAAGGCGACCACACACATGACGAAACCGTCCGATAACCGTGCCGTGTCTCCCTGTCCTGAGCGCCCCGCTGGATTCGGCGGGCACCAGGCGAAGGCACGGACGAATTCCCTTCAGCGCTGGTCGCACCCGTTGTTGATGACTCATTACACGCGTTGGGGATCTGCCAAAAGGACCGCTCCTGGCCACCGCGTTGAACACGTTTTGCAATCGCTGATACGGGTGGATAGTGTTTTACGACGCGTTGCAATGGTTTGCGCTCCTTGAACAAGAATGCGCATTGTTTTTGAGTAATTTCTATGACAGTAGTGAAGTAAACTAAAATATATAGCAAACTGAAGCTGACAAGTGAAATAAATGATAATGGAAAGCTTTTAAAGCGAGAGAAATTGGACAAGAAGGGCATGAGTTATGCCATGACGGACCGATCAAAATGGACACCACGACAGCCTGGAAGATCAGTGGCTATTTGCCAGACCCTAACACAGTTGCTATTTTCCATACCTTAACACAGCCTCAAAAGGCTAACCTCGGCGAAGAAAGGAAAAGTGCACTGAAGCAATCCAATAAAATACAGGTGGTTGCTAAGAATTAAATGGTATTGTCTGACCACGTTACGTATGAAGCGGTTTGTATTGCTGAATAGTTCATCTTCTCTTTTAACTAAAATTACAATGTTCATGACCAAATAGTATATATATATATATATATATATATATATATATATATATATATATATATATATGGTATAACACCTTGAGACACTCAACACTTTGTGGCTCCTACTGTCTGCTTAACTGCATCATAGTTTAACAACAAAATACCACGCTGTTGTGCTCGTCGAGGCCATTGAACATGAACAGCCATTGGCCTAGGTCAGCAGTCGCTTACTACGCATTTTGCCGCGTAAGATTAGCCGATGAAGTATTGGAAGCCGCTTTCATGGCGATCGATGACTGGGCAGAGCGCCGTCGGTTGGTGGAGCGGCACGGCTCGTGGCATGAATGAATGTGGCGCACCAAGGCTGCCAGCATCTGAAGAGACCATTCATTGCACTGGTCTGACGTGGACGTGCTCGCAAATAATGCTCAGGTCGGCTATGAAGGTCAGGGCAGTGTTAAGGCTGCGGTCGTTATTGTAACACAGGCTCGCCTTGATTAATATGCATGCAAGGCAGGACACACACAGCAGCGAATTTAGGTTAACGAGCTGCACTGTCTACATCGCAACAGCAGATTATCCCTTTAATACGGCCAGCCTTTATTTCCATCTGCTCGCATTATTCAGCGGCGTTTATCGTTCAGCATCAAATGATGTGGAACGACCCGGCTGGTGGCCGATTGTTCATACATGCCCGCCGGGTGTCGTTAGCCAAGATTGGGTGGCACATTTCGGTACCAATAGCTGGCCAAATAACGGTTCCAGACCCGCGTGGCCCCCACCCCCACCGCACAGCAGTTTGCCACCGAGTCTTAGTTGCGTCGGCGATGTACTTCCGATTAGGGGAAAGGTCACAGAGCCCTGGAAAAGCACGTGCGGAAGGGGAGAACGGAAGGCAAGCCTGGGGTACCGAGATGCGCGCTCGGGTTCCGGGAGATGCACGGGGACCCGGAACACGCACTGGGCTCGGGAGACCCGACAGCTGCCGGGGAGGCGCCGACCTCCGCCAGCGGTCCACCGACACCCACTGCGCGCCGCGGGAGGCCGCTGCCGGCCCGCTAATGAGCGCTGATAGCTCCGGTAGCAGTTAGGGTCTGTGGGCCGGGTGATGTGTGGGGGTGGGGTCAGGGACAGGCACCTCCCACGCCCCCGGCCCAGCCCCGCGTACTTTAAGGGGCGATTGCAGCGACCTGGAGAATTGCACCGACGAAAATGGACGCGATTCGAATGGGGTCGCCCGGGCAGTCATTGCGGCACGCTGACAGCACGAGGCGAGATGGCGAACAGGTGCTTGGGCTCTGGGTCGAGAGAACAGGTGACGTGGCAGAAACGTGGAACATGACGTGTGACGCGGTGGAAACGCGTGACTTGGTACGGGGGACGAACAAGCACGAGCGGGTGGGTACGGGGGACGAACAAGCACTTGCAAACGAAACATACGTAAGTGCGGTAAGGGATGTTGAGTGCCCACAGCTGGTAGACTGCACTGACTGCCCCCATCTGCATACTAGCGTTTATAGGTTTTCCCTTCGGACTCCTTGAGAGGGAGAGAACGAGAGAGAGAGAGAGAGAGAGAGAGAGAGAGAGAGAGAGAGAGAGAGAGAGAGAGAGAGAGAGAGAGAGAGAGAGAGAGAGAGGGAGAGAGAGAGAGAGAGAGAGAGGAGAGAGAGAGAGAGAGAGGGAGAGAGAGAGAGAGAGAGAGAGAGAGAGAGAGAGAGAGAGAGAGAGAGAGAGAGAGAGAGAGAGAGGGAGAGAGAGAGAGAGAGAGAGCGAGAACGAGAAGAGGGAGAGGGAGAGAGAAAAGGAGATAGAGTGAGTTATATATATATATATATACATATATATGTAACCGATTATAGATGTTTCAAAAGTAGGTAGACCTAGAAAGGCGTATGTGGAATACCTTATCGGTGTACAGCATGCATCAAAACGTCCGTCTGAAACGTCATTGAGAGTGCCTAGTAGGTTTAATGGCTTTGCGAATGTAAGTATATCATTTGCAGTTAAAAGAAATGCAGTTATGTGAATAACAGCCAAAACATTCAATAATTTGTATAGTTTTAAAGATCCGCATATCAGTGGTCATACGGTTTGGCTGTACTACATCAAAAAAACACATCCTTTAGCCACACAATAGATCCCACAAAACCACAAAGTTTTACATCCGCCGGAATCTGTCGAAGGACATGGACCTGTACCCAGCAATCATTTACGCATTATTTACGGCTTTGTTGGCGATTACAGTCTATGACGTAAGCCGACGCGGTTTGTTCTCAAAGTCAAGGGTTTTAAATGTTCCTGAAGCTGGTTGGATGGAATTATCCACCGTGGGAGGATAACACGTCCTGCTCGAGAGATGCCATTTTCCACTCTGCCGCACATCTCTGCCGGCCGGGCCGTACAGCTGCCCCCAGGGTTACGCGGCGGCCTTCAGACGCGTGATGACGAGAAATCAAAAGCTGCGGCACAGCGGAATGCCAACAGCCCCACCCACGCAATCGCTGCCGGAGAGCGCGCATCTGTTAATGATTCAGCACAACTGAAAAGGCGAGGCGACCTTGGGCGCAGGAGGGAGTGCCCTCCCGGCAGCCGCCGCGACTGGTGTAACTTTCTCGGATCGCACGCGGGCCCTATAACACGGTGACGACACGGAGCAGTCACCGCTGGAACGAAACGCAGGGCCGGCGGTCGATACGGGCGCCCCGTTCCTAACCATTTCGGTTTGGTGCGGCCCCCGGCGGTGCCGAGCCGTAAACAGCACGTTCTCTGTCGGCGCAGCGGAAAATCGGAATGGCTGGAGTGCCGCTGGCGCGGTTACGCGGGTTCTGCCTGTGTTTCCTGGCGCGCCGGTCGCACGGGGTGTGACGTTAGTTACAGTGTGCACCCCTGCTCCGCCGCTGAGCACAGCGGCTTAACTGCCCAGGACGGCGCCGATTTTGGCCACAGAGGAGACGACCGGCGCGATGTGCGCCCACCCGACGGCGCCACTCTGACCCAGTCACCAGCCGAGCCGCTCGGGTCAGCGGGTGGCTCGCCACCCAGCAAACAGCTGTCGCTGGGCTGGGTGGTGAAACTCACGAGCCCTATCTCCCGTCGGTCCACAAGCGGTACCATTACCAGGCCACCATGCATTTCATAACGGATTCCGCGTTTTGCAATGGGTCTTGGCTGAAAGCGCTGGTTCGTTAAAACTGATCGATGCGGGCGGTGGGCTATTTCTATAGAGCGCCCCGTCACGGCAACAGCTACTATTTGCTCGTTTACGGGGCTTGCGTTAGTGGCTGACCTGTATTGCTTTAGAGGCATAACCGTGGTTTGCCAGGCCCTCGGGCTTGTTGTGCTGTTCTTTGTCGCGTAGGCTTAACGGGAAGCAGGCTCGGGCTCGAGGGACCCTTCATTTACAAGCAGGACCCTTCAGTGCCTGCAGATTCGGCGGCAAAATGTGGGAGGCTCTCACATTTGGAGACACAACCTTGCAGCTCGAAGCGCGCCCGTCCATTGCACCTTGAGAACGTGCACAACGTACAAGAAAGTTTCTATTAGGGTAGGGCACGAGTTGGTTCCGTTATTTCCTTTACACTCGTAATTTGAATAAAAAGTTGCATATTGCATTTAAGCTGAATGTCCTCATTTACCAACTGCATTTGTGTCAAAGCATTGTTCTGGTTGTAGATTTCCGAGCACGAAAGGTTATTGATGACAATTTAGTCGCATCGCACCGTCACGGGGTGTTTAATCAGGCTATACACATACGCCAATACACAAAATACGTGTCATGTGACAAACGCAGAAGGCATCCCGGAACTGCCCTGAAACTGCAACGCGTCTCCGTTGGCACGTGCACGCAAACGTTACACAGTCGAAATGGCCAACGTTCTGGCCTCTAAGCTTTGGGGAAATGCCGCAGACATCTGCTTACATCAAGAAGCAAATGAGCAGGCGTGGGTTCCGCCTGGGAAGTCGGTAACAGGTCGGAGACCGTGCGCCTGAGCCGCACGACACCTCGCTGCCCGGGATGGACGTCTCACGTCTCGCCGCCGTCGGTGGACGCGACGTTAGGTCACTCTCCGCTCATCGTCCTTCGCCAAACCACTTTCGGTTTCTGTCGCGCCCCCGTGTTGAACAACCAAAACGTGAGAGGACGGCCGCCCAAACTACGCGCTGGTTCGGCGGTCCGCCGGTGGTGGTGTTTGGTAACGGCATGGGAACGTGAGGCGCCTCCTAGCGGCGGTGCGCATGTCTGGCGTGTTATTTCCGTTGTGCAAAACCGCGTAAATGTCGGTGTTATGAATTCGGATGGGAACATTTCAGTCCAAGCGTCGCGGCAATGTGCGAACCCGGTCCACCAGTAACGCGCGTTGACTTCTGCTGCCGTTTCACAAGAACTTTTAAAAGTAACATGGTTCTGGGGCATCGCCCCTAAACCCAAATGATGGATGCTCACAGGTGATTTTTAGATTCTGCTGACAGCATAAAACAAGCCTTTAAAGCGGCGCGATCAAGACGATTGGGCAGCTTTCAAACAACGTTTGCAGCGACAGACACTGTCCTAGCATGTCATGAACGCAATAAAATCCCTTGAAAGAACATAAATGATGTAATAGCATACTGGACTAAGTAAAATAGAAAAGCCTGAGCACATCACCAGGCTGTGAATTTCAGGGTCTTTGGTCTCGCTGAGCCCTGACAAAGATATGTATGTAAGTAGTGGCATAGAAATGAGCGCTCTACATCAAGACTAGGGTCTCTTAGTCATTTCGTCTTTAACCTACATCCATGAGAGAATGGTTGGAGAGCCGGCTCATTTAATGCGTCATGGACGTAGGGATTCTTCCGACAAAAGGGGCACTCCACGGTGCTGCAGACAGTCAAAATCATGTGCTTAAAGTTTTACCATGTGATTGTTAGCGTTTAACATCGGAGCATGCATGAATGTGTTTGACATTGATTAAGGCATTCTAAAAAAAACTGTGAAAGACTTTACTTTCAACCGTGACCGTTATCAGCCGATTTTGTATGCAATGCTTAATAACTGTGTACCATCATAAGAATTGTCGAATTCTGACAAGATTGCTATAATTACGGCGATTAACATCTCTTAACCATGCGCTTAACAGGGTTCATGTTTGGGCCATGAGCTATACCGCTTCGTAGACAGCACTGCAAATATGAACATATATACACAAACACACACACATCACCACTACATATATATATATATATATATATATATATATATATATATATATATGCCGGCCATTTGTACACTGTACTCGTTCAGTGCATGCAAAGCACATGCGATATGAGCAATATCAGAAATGCAGAGCAGAAAATTCGGAGATAGGCCTCTGTGCGGCCCCGTCTGTACGCTTGGGGGTTAAAACGTAAGCGTGCAATGTTAATTACTTCACGTCATAGATGACAAGAAAGGAACTTGACATGATTGATTTGGCATGCATTGTCGAAGGCTAACAGCGATGTCCAAGGAATGCGGAATGGACGATCACCATAATGCATCTTGATTATTTTAGGAAGGTGCATGCCGCCCGTTGCGTCTTTGCAAATGGATTCGAAATGTTATCTATACATGCCAAATTACACTCAAGGAACGTATAGCTCTTCTGCATGCATTGACGGTGAAAAATAATATCGGAAGAGGTCAAATAGATCACAGAACTGGTGGGCAGGGACAGATCGCTTATTGTCTTAAAGCAGGATCGCACGACTCATGCCAAACCACCGTTCCCCTGGAACAGTCTTTACATGAAGCAGCCTATAGCAGTGTTTAAAAAGGGAACCGTGACTCTACGTTAGCTGCGGGGACCGAACGACCACCACCAGCAGCAGCACCACCACCAGCACCACCACCTCCACCACCACATCGCCAGCATCATCACCACCACCGGCTGCAGCTTCGCCTCGTGCTCTGCCACGCCGCAGCCGGCGGTGGGCTGAGCTGGCGTCAGCCACGCACCTGGAGCCACGCCATCTTCGGACTGCTGTACCCGACACTGTGCCCACCGTCCGGGCGCCGGGCGTTTTATAGAGTGGCGCAGCGTAGCCACGAGGCCAGAGGGGCGGTCCCACGCCGGTCTGCGGAACCGCAGCAGCGCCGGGCGCCCCCGGGAGGCGCCGGAACTGGCCGCCGCCGAGGGCCGCGCTGACCCCAGCTCACCTGGGGGCATGCTGGGGTGTGCCCTGCGGCTGGTTAGATCAGGTGAGGGAGATGATTCCGGTCGGCCCCTGCAGCTGAGGTCAGGTGAGGTAATGGAGCTGATCTCAGACCGTGCTTGCAGAGCGGGTTAGGTCACGTGCTGGAAGTGACCCCGGGTCAGATAGTTCGTCTGAGGTATAGGTCGTCTGAGGCAACTGACCCCTGGTCAGGTCACTCAGCTGAGGTCACAGACTAAAGCCGAGTCGAGTCACGCCGGGTCGTGCCCTGCTGTTAGTGTTAGGTCACGTACCGGACTGACCCCAGATGCTACCCTGCAGCTGATCTCATGTCACGTTAAAGCTGATCCAGGACTGCACCGCGGGATGACCTGCCGACGAGGTCAGGATACGTGCCCGATTTGGCCCGGGGGGTCTAACGCTCGGATTTGACATGAGGTCGGGTCACGGCTGGGGGGACGTATATCGGCACGACTTGACGTGGATCGGCACGACACAACAAGTTACAAGTTTGGAAAGCCAACGCAAAATTTTACGGAAGGCCAAAGTTACCCCTCCAGAAAAGGCAACTTTTTGTGCCAACATTTTTCTTAAGAGGCTTGCTTTTTGTCCGACAATAAATCCCTCCATAATGAGAACGTCACGTGTCAAAATGGGCGCCGCTATGTTGTCAACGGTCACCGCCGAAGTAGTGATCCGATTAGCTCTGACTTTTTCAGGATGCAGCTGACCTTAGTCGAAGAACCACATGTAATGGCTTTTTGTAATGGCGTCAGTTCATCTACTACAATATAGTGGCACTGGTACCCAACGCTTTGATACTAAGTGACAACACTAGCGTCGTTGATTCGTCATCTGCGTGTTAAGGAGTTGGTTGCGAAAAACACGAAGTTAATTGAACCTGAAACATGCCGTTAATAAAACAGTAATGGCGATCGCACTGTTGCTGGCGCCCAAAAATGGTCCTTTCTTAGACATGCGTCAGATTTTCCATATGCAATATGTAATCGAACATCAGGCCCATAGAGTAAACGACAATCAGCTCTCACAACAACGACAATCAGCGCATACAACAACGGCATCGTCATTCCAAGCAACATGACTGATGGCATGAACTGTTCAGCCGATGCAGATGGTTCTAGCATAATGATTGGAACCAATCGCTGTCTCTGCGAGCATCTCTGCGAGTCTCTAAACCATGCCCATACAGAAGAAAGAGTTCAGTTCCTTCCATCCGTTAAGTCTGGTAAGCTGGGTGGCTGGGCTAGGTCTTGCGATACGTAGCAAAGCATGGAGAAAACTAGCACAACAACATAGTATGCCCCGGGGACTTCCACCAATAGCGCCACGTTACAAATTAAAATTGAAAAGATCGTGACGTTACAGTCCTCACGCCCGTATAACGAGCTGCTCAGTTACGAAAGCTTGCCAATACGCTTTCATCACAGGTCACACCTGCGTGACGCCCACAGGACAGCATGAATATCAGGTGCACACGATTCAGACGAGATCATTGTGGCAAAGTTGAGATGCATGCGTATCGAATTCATTTGAATGAATCAAACATGATGAATTGAGTAAAATGGCATGCTCATCAAATGCGTTGCAATAGGTTGTTGCTAATAAGTGCATGCTGATTGATGACAATTAGTAAAATTCGGAAGTGTTCCTACATAAAACAACAGCAAAAGGACAGCAAAACGACATGACGAAAAAAAACACCGCAACCAACTGTAGGAAGCAAAGCAACAGTGATACCCTCGAAGGCGTTGACAATTAGCGCAAATGGTAAAAGCTGAAAGTTTAGGCGCCGTTCGTAGTCACGTGACATCTAATATAATCGTTGCTTTTTACATTTTCTGCCGACCCCAACACGGAAACATCGATCAGCTAACCAGGCGTTCCACTCACTATTCCTCTTCATCGTCGCATTGGTGGACAGCTGAGTCGTGTTTTAAATTACTGATAATCTGTTGATGAAATTAGGATTTTTAGAGTGCGCCTGCAGCCCCGCCACAGCCAGTACCAGCAGTGTTGGCTCATGAATCAAAATATTAAATCATTTAGAGGGTGGCAGTGCTCAAAACTCACGGTTCAATGCATCTGTTGATCCGCGAAATATTTTGGCTCTGATGCGAGTGCACAAAGGACAGTGAGGAACCAAATGTGAGGTGCCTTTTGAGCGAGAACGACATGCATAAGCTTAAGAGTTGAATTGAGAGTACGATATAGGTAAACATTGTGACTGAGTGTTTTACTGACTGTTTCATGTGCATCAACCTATCAATTTTGGTGTCGATGGGGTAATGGAGTGATGTGGTCGACACCCTAGTCACCACCCAAAAGCTCTCTATGGCTTTATGGGATATGAGTGATCGGGTCACGTGAGAAAGTGTATTCGAGGTGTACCTGTACTATGTGGGCGAGAAGGCAGCAAACGACATATATCGAACAGTGCAGGGGAGCTTGGTGACTCTTGATCAAGTTTGACCTTTGGCGCTCAATTTAATCTTGAATTAGACGCCATGCAGTACAGATGGCCGCAAAAATGGGCTCCCTGCCATCAGAAATCCTAAACAAGACTGCATCATACAAGCCTCAAGTCGTCGAGATGAAACTTTGAAGCTGGACGAACATTCAAGATGGCGGCGGCAACCATATTGAATTGTGAGAAATGCGCAAAGTCGCTTAAGTAGCAACCAAGCCAGTCTGGCTGTCCTAGCAACATAAAACTCGTTACATGGAAAATTTCTGCCAAACGTTTGCGGTAGTTGCTATTACGGAGTTTTATAAGAAGCATAAAGATGGCAACTCCTGAGGCTCCAGCAAAGATTCTTTGAAAGTTGTGCTGGTAGTCACTGTGCTAGTTGTCTTATCTGGCTTATTCGCCCTAACCTACCACATTTCGCCTTGCACATTCCCATCGGTCATTTTAACTTACCCGATGTGAACGCTTCTGGCCGTCTGCGCTTAATTATACCTTTCCCACACCTTGATTCCCTGCATTCTGTGTCACACCCGCACCCTAAAGCAGGGGCGTAGGAACTTCCATGGGGAAAAACTCCACTTTGAATTCGGTTCTTTGCACGGCTAACGGCAGGTTTATTGTTACACTATATGAAAGGTGGAAATGGAAGGAAATATAAAAGGGTAGGGCCATCCCTCCGGCAGGCTCTTACGGCTGTACAATAGCATTATTTTCCATGGGTCTTCATGTCAGCATGTTGGGAGCATTAAATCATTACCATCCGGCATATGATTGGACGTGTGCTTTCGGCACCTTGGCGAAAAGTGCTAACAACCTTACGCCCATAATACAAGGTGTCTAATAAAAGGTTTCAGAGACAAGGTTTATTTTACCCAATCCACTCGCTACCCACGGGGCTGTGCCTATCCTCATGCATTACCTGTTACTGATCACCTGCATCCACTCGTCACCCAACCGTTTGCATTTTCTAGCTCTTTTGTTGCAAATTATGGAAACATTTCGGGGAGAGTTTAGACCCACACTTGCTCTTTTTGTACGAATAACTGTAAACACAGTGTCAATCGATCTGAGTAAGGCTAAAAGAAGTACAGGCAGCAACATCGTGCAGCATGTCTTGAAGTATCCATGTAAATTTTCGTAAACGTCTTCTTCGTAACCGTGCGCGTTACCGATATTTTCCCGAAAGCTATACTGAACCCAGTTCATTATCTACTCCATGTGGGTAGCCACGGGTTTACCAAGCTAGTGAAGCTCTCTGGTGTCCAAGAGGTCACCGTTTAGGTCAGGACTGGTGAGTCCATTGTTATAAGAAGTCGGCGACCAGATCTAAACGTACAGGGCTCGTCATTGCCGATTATGCAAGTATGATAAGTGCCTTCATGCGTGCTGCTTAAAATCGCTTACACGTATGTGTAGTGCTTGAGAGATTCAGTGGAATCAGCAGGCAATTTTGAATTCTGAATTTACGAGTCATATTCCTTTTTAAAAAGGCATGTAACCGAAATATGAATGCACCTATGTCTCTCTTCCCCGGTTATTCAACGAGGCATAAAACTAGCAGCACCATCTTATTTACATGTGTAACGTGACTCGCAAACGCACTTAACAACTCACATAAGTATCTTTATGCGATGCAGAATGGGGTTCAATAATGAGATTCACTCCTGAATCAGTGGATACGTTCGGAGTCGTTATGCCGTATACGAGGGGAAAATCCCCAAATGGCGTGTTAATCGTGTTAAAGGCTGGCGAAACCTTTACACCGTCATCACGAAAGTCACCGTTTGGACCCATATGAGTCGCAAAGAGGTAATCAGACCACTGCACCCCGAGGATAAAGATGGGTAGGCTGAGAAAGTGACCTGTAAATGCCACATTGAGACGTTAATCGATCCATTTTGATGAGGTCCGGTGCTTTTGGCCTTATTCTTCGTTGATAGCTGGCCGCAAAAAAGAGATGTATAGAGATTCGGCTGTATGCATCTATCGGACCATCAATTAGTTGTTTCGACAATTATTTGAACCGAAATATTCTCGATTACGGCTAAAAGTGCTGCTATTATGTAGGAATGATGTTCACTGTAGCTGCACTGAGCAATTTCGGAAATTTTGGAGCAGACTTGGACAGCAGCAACCAAAAATCCGGAGCGGACATCAATGGTTTCGACAAGACGATGCGGTGCCACACACTAGCAATAACGTCCAGGACTCATGACATAGCCCTTTCAGGAACTAGCTTGTCAGCAACAATGCAGAGATGGTATTGGCACAGAACTTCTCCGACGCCAGCTCCACTGAAATTTTTATGTGGGGGTATTTGAAACAGCGTGTACGCGACAAGTTCAGAACGACCGTGGACCTCAAGGAGCGGTGGCCCAGTTCGTCCGGCAACACTCGGGGCGTACTGGAACGTCATTGGACATCTCAGTAAGGTTCACCTGCCACTGGCCATGAGGCAAAACGGTGATCATGCCGAGCATTCACTTTGAGGGCTTCTCATGACACGATGGCCCTGATCTAGATAGCGCTTCGTTCTCAATGTTCACGTGACATGGAATGGAGTGAAGTGTGTTGTTCCGGCTTTGTTCCTTTATTGGATGCGCTTTGCATTTAACATGAATTATGAAAACATGTATCGGCATCCTCTTCTCTTCGACGCCCTGTAATAATCGAGGTGCAAAAACTAGACACTTTTTGCACGATATACATCAGCGAATAAAATACTGGGACGGTGCAGTTTTTCGTCTTCTTTTTCCATATGATGAGCATAGCATCATTACGTGTTTTTTTAATTCGCTTAATGATGATGAACAATGCAACGCAATGATTGCTTCCAAGTAAAGGAAAATTAATACACAATGGCTGATCTCACCTTTACTGCACTCCGCTTTGACTTGATGATCTTGAACTATGACCGTTGTTTAAAAAAATGGGATCTAGTTAAGATAGCGAGTAACACACCCTTCCTTTGATGTTGGTACCAGGGTATGATAGACATTATTACTGGTATAAGTGCGCCCCGAAACAGTAGTTAATCCTGATGCTTTTGCAGATACTTCACGTGACATGTGACGTTATCAGACAAGTAAGACAAAGCGATGTCTTCTAAATTAAAATGACAAGAGTTAGCGATTGCTGGTAGCATTTGGGGGGGCTAGCCTTTGGGGGTTCGACCTAGTATATTAATCCTGGCCAGGTAGGAGCCTCGGTGCAACCCCATCCCTCTAAGGTTCTCTGCGAATACCTCTCCAGCATGACCCGCAAACGGGCCGATTTTCTATTAGCGTATTGGGCATCCATTGCACATGTTTTCGACACCAAAAACTTTTCCCTGGATTTTCTGGCTTCGAAGCGGCGGCGGTTTTTAAGGAACACCACGGGGATCTACGGCCCATGCGGGCAGCGGGCGGCAACCGACGATTCCGTGGACCGCCCGCGCTAAACCGACGCTGCTATATTAACTGAGGCCTCATGTGAAAAATATATGCTCACAACACGCATAACTATATAACATTGTACTTAATATTGAGCAAGAAGCTTGCCTTAGATTTTGTGTCGCACAAGGCATGGTATGGCACACATCGGCATGTAAAGCTGAAAAAGTTCAAGTGATAGGGAAAATGTCACCTTTGACCTGGCATAATGGGTTCCATTATCGACCTGGTATCATCAGACTTGCTACCAATCACGAGATCCGGTTGAAAGCGATCCACTAGTGTGTATCTCTAAGCTCTAGCCTTCTTTGTTCGGAAACTTCCGGGGGAGGTGTGATATCACATCAATATCTTCCCTATCAGACCGCGTTACAAAGAAACGGTGAATCTGGGCGAGGGTTAAGACTTTTAGAATGTTGCGCCCTTTTTGGCATTCCCGTTGGCATTTTGAGTCTGTCGCAGTCGATAAAATAGCCTAAACGGGGACAGGTTGAGCGGCGTCGAAGGGCGCCGACGCACCCACTGGTTCGTACCAACAACGCGCAAGGCGACAGGTCTCCACCGCACCGATACGTTGCTACTCTTGGACACTGCGTAGTGTATGGTAGAAGGCGGCAAGGATTACATAGGGCTCGTTACACATGCGTACATACTATCGCTTATACCCAAATAATCGCCACGAAACAAACTGATAGTGTTAAACTCTCTGTGCTGCAAGCGGTCGATTTCCAGCGCAGCGGCGTAAGGGGCGCCAAGGTAACGGGGAGGAAACGGCCACTAAGCAGCGCAAACACCGGCTGCAGGTTTGGCTGCGTATGAAGAGCAATCAAGCCAGCCAGCGAGCATCCGTGACCCTTGGCTCCCGCTGCCCAAACGGTGACTTGCAATGTCCGATGCAAGGCCACCGAATGGCCTTCCGAAGCAACACGCAGCTGCACTCCTTGCTGGTTGATGTGACCGGTATTGCCTCGCAGGCCGATCTTGAGCCGGGTTCTAAACACAAACTATTTTCGCTGCCGCGGAAAGGATTGGCTCTAGGCAATGTGAGCTGTAAGATATACTGTTGGATACCGAACTCTTTGCTGCTGTTTGTCAACGTAATGTGTTACGAGGATCATAAGCGACGTAATCATTGCACAATGGGCATTTGAAGGGCAAATTAAAATTGCAAGTGGGTAATATATGTTTTTGTTTACCGTGTGGTTGGAAAAACTGCGCTGTAAATAGTGCGCAAAATCAATTGGCTCGAAATATCGTTATAGCAGAAGCTTTCAAACGTGTAGGAGGGCAATGCTGCTGCAAAACACATGACTTTTATCAGTCTACGCTATTTTGCGATTTGAAAGCTAACCCTGACTCATCGATTTCCATAACGTGGATTGATGGGGATATGACCCCCTGCCATTTCGCAACAAGGAAAGATAGAGCAATTAGTGGGGGTGTCAACGAGATCTTGCGATTGGTGATAAGTTTTATGCCGCTGGGTCAATAATTGGCCCCACTTTGCCAGGTCAAAGGTTAAACATTCCTGAAAATCAAGCTTTTTCAGCTTTACCTATTCGTATACACGAAACCATGCCCGAGCTTAAATCTGAGCAGGTGCGTTCCCCGTTCGTTTCGCGAGTGCAATGGTATATAGACTTACGTATTGAAGCATACATTTGTGATGCGGGGCTCCGATAATACAACAAAGTGTCGGTCTGCCACGCCCGGTCAAGGGAGCGGAAAGTTGCCGCTTGCCGCTCGCGTCGGCCGTAGGTCGCCGTGCAGTGTTTCTAAAAAAAACATTGCTTCTCAGAATCCAAAAATGCTAGGGACACGTTCTTGATGTCAAAACACGCGCAATAGATGCCGTAGAGGCCGTCGGAAGCTTGGACGCATTTACACCGCATGCCGGAGGGGCATCTTCAGAAAACCCTACGGGGATTCGCCCTTCCCTCCCACTTTATGTTCGCTACTGTTACGAGCACTTCTAATTAAGGTCTTGAAACCTCACGACGGAATTTTTTTGATTTGTTTCCCCTATTCACATGGACCCAATGGTCATATTGATATATTTTGTTTCTATATATATATATATATATATATATATATATATATATATCCTTAAACTATTTCATACTTGCTCATGTGTATTATCGCACAAACAGACCGCAGAGTGGAAGCACGCATGCGTAGATAAGGTTCTGTAATGCTCTGTTATTAATTATCCAAAGCTGTGACTGCATTAAACAAGGCATATTGATAATCAGACGTACTACATTACATAAGGCAT
This sequence comes from Pollicipes pollicipes, assembly GCF_011947565.3. NCBI lineage: Eukaryota > Metazoa > Arthropoda > Thecostraca > Pollicipedomorpha > Pollicipedidae > Pollicipes > Pollicipes pollicipes. The sequence goes on along the minus strand of NW_023596136.1, from coordinate 30,382,192 downwards.
GCATAGTGTATGTGTAAATCGGTCTGTTGCACTGCCTTCGTTTGACCTATCACATCGATATCATCCTTCAGTTTGCTTGATAGGCTGTGATCTGAGATGGCAGAAATGCTTCTATATCGTTTGCGTATACCGCAACACTCTGCACTTCACCTGCGCATCCGGCGACGCTGTCCACTAGAGGCCCTTCAAGCGTGGATTTACCGAAGGCGCATATCACACCTTATTGACGCCAGCCATTGACACCAGGCATCACCATGAGCAACCCCGTTTATCTGTACGTCCCGCTGCGGGTTGTGTCCCTCGCATGCCGCCCACCCCCACCCCCACCCCTTACCCCCACCCACACACTCACGGAGAACCTGAGTCCACCGGGCGCCTGCGCTTAGATGTTTTTTTTTTTTACTGGAGATCGGGCACAGCCCTACGTACGAGGTCAGTTGTCGCTTACAGCTAAGGTGCGAGCAAAGTGACTCAGTCGCGGCACCCCACCTCGTGCCACTGTTTGATAGAGGCTGAGCACTGTCCGACGGAGGCTGAGCACTGCCAGACAGAGGCTGAGCACTGTCCGACAGAGGCTGAACACTGTCCGACAGAGGCTGAGCACTGTCCGACGGAGGCTGAGCACTGTCTGACAGAGGCTGAGCACTGTCCGACAGAGGCTGATCACTGCACCAAACAGAGGCTGATTACTGTCCGACAGAGGCTGAGCACTGTCCGACGGAGGCTGAGCACTGCCCGACAGAGGCTGAGCATTGTCCGACGGAGGCTGAACACTGTCCGACGGAGGCTGAACACTGTCCGACGAAAGCTGAACACTGTCCGACGAAGGCTGGCCGGACTGTCGGCGCACGTTGTGCGAACGCGCAAGGAATGTCTGACACTGGCGCTGCTGGCGCACTCGTTAGTCGCGTTTGTTGCCCCTAGGAGTGATCGCATCGATGATGACCCTAGAGGCTTCATCATACATACATGCATCGCCGAACAGCCGCAGTGCGGCTTAGACGCCGCTCAGTCCCTACCGCTCTGAGATCATTAAAATTCTTGGGCATTTACCCTCCACGCGCTCACGCACCCGCCCAGGCGCAGCCAAGCGATGCCGACGCGTCGCGTAATTTGTCTCCTGCACGGTTTGACACGCTAAACTGGTCCACAGCGGTGACTTTTCCCGTCCTACCAGGGCGGGGCTTCGTTTAATCACAGGTTCGAAACTGTTGGCGCGCAGCAGATTACACCGCTCAACTTGACGCATCGCGCCGCGAGCCCATCCTCAAGGCCGAACCGCCGACCTTTACGATAATGACGTGCGGGAAGTGCTTTTTAGCCTTTGAATTACGGTTCGCCATCCCAAGGCCTTTCCGTGGAGTCAATGGAACGAACGCTTCTATGGGGACACCATGTTGCTGACGAAACAACGCAACATCACGGCAGCGTACTGCTGACGGACGTCACAGCTTTGCACACAAACGGAGCTTTGTAGTAGCATTTATCGCAAGAGATGCTTGTTGAACACGCCCTAGGCACTTCTACCAAGGAACCGTATGCACCGATGGATCGATGGCGGCTGCTGAGTGCCTTCCAAATTCATTACAGCCCCAGGTCGCCAAGGACTCAGCAAACCGTGACGGGATAGATGAGATGTAACCCGCTGCAGCCAGCGTGGCCGCGGCCGGTCACGTCAGTGCCGGCTGGTGCTGGTTTTCGCTTCAATGGATTCAATTCTGATTCGGCCTCTTATCGCATAGGCTTGATTTAGACTCTGGCACCGAACAGAACAGCAGAATTTTGAGTCGGTTCAGCTTCCCATCCAGAAAGAAATGTTCCAGTTAGGGAATCGATTCTGATACAGTGTATTGCTGTGCCCGCAGTTTGGAAGATGAATGCTCGATTGGGCTCAAAAAAGCGTTCTATGGGGTTCAAAAAAGCCCGTGTAAGATATTTGCTTTGGGACAGATGCCTACAATATGTCGTGATATAAATATATCTTATAATATACATCTTATGATAAATACATGTCATAATTCGTATTTCTAGTTGAATCGAACCATCAGTGATATGTTTGGCTCAACTCGAGCACGTAAAGGGCAAAGAAAGAAAGAAAAGGCCCTAAACAATTAAAAAATCAATCCCATCGTGGCGAAGACAAATTGCCATCGATTGCGGAATCAGTCCTGACTTAAATTGAGGTTAAGTAACGTCCTAGAACCAACACCCACAGCATGAAGGGGGCAAACACTGAAGGGGAATTGCCATCTTGGTTCTGTGCTTACTTTGAGCACTCGATGTTTTTGACTGGGCGGAAAGGGAACGCTTTGGGAAGGGGAGAAGGGGGCCAAACGTGAACAGCCAGTGATAAGTTGATGCAGTTCAGCAAGGGTTGAGAGGAATTCCATCATCAAGACAACCATACTGGTGCCGTCAGCCGAAGAAAATAAGCCATCCTACGGCTGCGTCATCCATTCATGCCCGTCACTCGGAAGCCATTCCCAAAACCCTGCGCCGCACAAGCGTGCGCAGCGCGTTCCTTGTCACTTGAGCCGAACATTCGCAGCTCTGACTTGGCCTGCTCCGGTTGATCTGTTGCCCTCAGGACCGGCCGTGCCAAGGTCACCAACGGGGCCAATCGACTCCGCAGCCAGCAGCTCTCAGTCCGGGTCGTCCAAACCGCGGCCCCGCCCAGCCGCCTGCACGCTCGGACCGCGCCGCGGCCGCCCCGCCCGGGCGCGATCTCGCCGCAGCTGACCGTCGCGACGCCCTGGAATCCGTCACCGGCACGCGACACCCGCTCGTGACGGCCCCCTGGCGGCCGTCGCTCACGAGCCGGCCGGCGCTGCGTGACGAGGAAGTCGACCGCGGCGGCCGAGTCGGCGGCCTCAGCCCGGTCCGCCGGCGGTTAACCGTGGGCGAGCGGCGCCATCATCCATCTGCAGATGCCGGTGACGTCCTCCGGCCAGGTGCGCCGGCCGTCATCAGACGAGCCTTCTCCGCGGACCGCTGCTCGCCGGCGCCTCGTTAATAAGCCGACCCTGAGCGGCCTGGGCGGCCAGCGGCCAGGTCAGGGCGGCGGCGCCCAGCCGAGCGAGACCCTTCCCGCGGAGGCGGCTCCTGTCTCGAGAGAAGCGGCCTCTGTTTCCAGCAGAGGTGGCGCCTGTCTCCGGTGGAGGGTCGTCCTTTCCTCCACAGAGATGTCTCCCGCACGGACGGAGCCGACCCTTTCCTTCTAAGAAAGAGCTGGCTCCCAATGATATTGTTCCTGTCACGGATTATTGAGGGAGCTCCTGTCCCCCACTGAGATGGCCTCCGTCCCAGCCAGAGACCCCTCTTCAGTCATGGAGGTGGCTCTGTTCCGCGCGGAGTGGGCTTCTGCCTCAGTCACGGTACGTTCTTTTGTTCCATGGAGGATGCTTCTATCTCAAGCGGAGTGGAACCCTAATCTCACAGAGAAGAAGTTTGCCCCTGGTGGAGCACTTCCTTCTGCGGCGGTGGTGGCCTCTGGCGCATTCTTCTCCTCACGCTTCCGCTTTGTAAGACTTCACAGCCCAGTCCACATGAAATTCACCGATCAAGTGGAAATTGTTGCGTTGCGGTGCCGTGCTCCCCCGACTTTGCTTATGACAACACAGGTGACGTGGTCAAATGCAATTAAGCGACATACCTTGACTACCAGATTGTGTGACTCCGTCCGTCAATGTTGCATCGTCCGATCCGCACGATTCGCATGCATGGCGACCTCCGATAATGCATCTAGGCTGCACGGGCCACATCGACCGACCGCATGTCCCTAATGACCGCTCCGGAACCCAAACAACAACGCCTGGCATCCCAGCCACCAGCGCCAGTCGATCTTATCTGTGCAGGGATCCAGGGCCGGTGGACAGGTCAGTGGGGGCGGGCGTCGCCGCGACCGGCACCGGCGGTCCGTCCCGTGTGCGTCACGGCACCTCGTCGCCGGCCGCGGCCCTGCCCGGCCGATCCGCATCTCCGGCATTGAACGCCGTCCAACTCCTGCACTTTCATCTCGCGGCTGGTCCAGTTCTGGTCGCCGCACCGGCGCCGGGCCACGCCGTTGACCCATATGCGGAGGGGGCCGGCGCGGCTCGCCCGCGGGCACGGGGCGCACACTGCCGGCCCTGCGGAGGCCGCGACCGCCCGGCGCGACCGCCACCGCCGCCGCCGGGGGCGTCACACGCGCCGGCGTCCTTCCCCGACTTGGCACCGGAACACGGGCAGGGCACGGGACTTGGGACACCAGGAGACCCGGCCGGGGGTGCACGTTGGTGGGGGGGGGGGGGGGGTGATAGGAGGGGAGGGGTCATAATCAGACGCGCTGTAGGAACAGTAGCCAAAGCCGGAACACGCATAAGTGGACAAAGTCGGATCACACATTAGCGGACGTGTTTTGGGACCGAGACGCAAGAGAAGTGAGGAAAATGCGACCAGAAAAATACTAAAAAGAGGGACCTGGACTCCGGGACACACACACATATCACAAAACTCCCCCAGATCGTAGCCTGATTCTGGAGTCTGAGAACTCGACGCGCCTGTCGCCCCCCCCCCCCCCCCCTCCCCCGACGCATGCCGTGCTGGACAGGCGTGCTGGCCCGGACGGCGGTGCGGCGCCTCTCCTCAGGGAGTGATGGCGCACTGGCTGGGCAAGAGGTGAGCGGGCGCCCCCGGTGACGTGACGTGACGGCGACGATGACGAGGCAAGGCGACCGACGCACTGGTCACGTGAGCGGCCAGTGACGCTGCGCTGAGGGGCGTCCTTCGGAGGCGCCGCTCTCCGGACCTGGCACGGGCCGATGATGTACTCGGTCTGGTGTAACCCGAAACGGACCGGGCCTATTAGAAAGATGGACTGCTGCAGTGGCAGTCCATTCAGGACATGCTAATCCCGGTGCCGCGGTCATGGACAGGATTGTGGGTTGTTTGTACAGCGTGGACGTGGACACACTACCGGACTACGCAGGTGTCAGGGGACAGTGTCATTACCTGGCCCCAGTGGTGAAATGTGGACCAGACCGGTGAAATACCCACCAAAAATGCCACCGTTTCCGCGGTCGGAACGCGGATCTGTGCCTACGTAGAGCCCTGCGTCGCGCAATGCAGCCACGGAACATTGCATCAAAGCGACGATTCTCGGCGTTTCGCTCAGGCCAAACAGCCCGCAGTTGTTCCATTCCAGCTGCAACACCCATGTCGCTTTTGTCTCGGCGACCTCTTCTTGCGCGCTGACGCCTGATTGGCCGGCGGCGTGCGGCGGGCCTAAATCACGCCCAGTCCGTCCGTTCGCCATCCGTGTAATTCCGCCTGGCCGGAGGCGCTGCCGGGCCGCTGACGGATGGCGCCGGGGTCGCGCGGCGACCTTGACTTTGGCTAATGCATGCGCGGGACAGCGGACCGTCCGCGGGAACCGGCGCTGGCCGCGGCCGGCGGCGGCACCGGCGGTCGCGGAACTCGCACGCCAGTGAGCGGCCCGTTGGCGCCGGCCGGGCTGGTCTGCCGACGGCGCCCTGCCGCTCAATGCATGCATTTGCCGAGGAGGTGGAAATATGTGTTGTTACATGCACCAAAAGAGACGCAGTATATTGTGTATCAAATGGGCACTGGGCGTGACTGTTATGACGCACGGCATTTTAACGTAGATTTACGGAGAACTGTGGCCCCACATACACCGCGCGAACCGCACAACATGACTGAGCGCGACACAGATGTTGCGTCACGAATGTGGGAGCCCGGGCCGACACCCGGGTCACGTGACGGGGCTCAGAGCAGCGACGCCGCGCTGCGCGACCGAGCCAGATCTGGTGCTGGGCGATCTGATAGCGCGCTCAGGAGCACAAGGAGCGCACCACACCCCTATCGTCGCCCGGCTCGACCAATCATGCCGCATTAAGCCTGCTCCGGCGGGGCCCAGTTTGTCGCTGATTCGTATCATTAATCAGCCGAACGATTCTGCAGGCCACTACGAGTCGCTCGAACGCCGCGACGCAAGGTCTACTACGACTAGCGGTCGCCGTTCTGGGCCAGCAGCTCGGAGTCACGTGGTGTGGCCGGTGATGGATCGAGAGTGGGGCGGGGTTTGTTGTTATTGGCCCGCCCTCCCCTCGCCAGGCGGCCGCCGTGCTTTTGAGTGCAGCTCTGTCATGTACGAGTCATGTTGAAGCTTTGCAGATCAGTGACTTGAATGCTTTATGGCGGCGTTCGGCTGTTGAGCCCCTGGTGTCGCCTCCTCAGGGGTGCGTTGCATAGGCGGCGCCCGGCCTCTTAATGCATCACTGTGGTAATGAGCGCGGTCAGGTAGTCAGCATGCGCTGCCACTTTGCAGGGTTTGCACCATCAACAACTGCGTACACCACACGCTTCACTTCACACGGCCAGCAGTTGCACCACAGCCATCGGACGCCCGAAAATTGCATCAGGAACATTATGTTCTGTGCGCTTTTAGAGCACCGGCCATTATGTTAATGCATGCTCTGACAGCCGTGCCCGCCATTATACAACACTAATAGGTTCGGCTCGAATTTTGTCGCATCACGGCGTTCGCTACAGCCTCGCGCTAAGGACTCGTGTGAACCCGGGGCTTCATGCTCCAAATTCTGGGATGTCCTGCGTGATGCCCTTATAAAGCCCTGGCAGTTGATCCGACGTCATTTGCTAGGGCATCAGGGGCAGCCTCTGTCTGCCCGAGTAGCTAAGAGATTTGTGAGCACTAGCACCATGTAAAAGGTCACAAAGTCGGTACACACCCATGCCGTTGTAACATGTTATGCATTTGGTGCAACTGGTCGGCGATAACTTGATTACAGAACTGGACCGCACCTCCAGCAGAAAACAGGATGATGTGCCTCAGGATACTTCACAGCCGGTAGAATAAATAAATAAATAAAATATCAGTTAACAGCGTGCTACCGCACTCTGAGCAAGCTGTTAATCGTGGCAAGTGCATGAATAATGCACATAAAATGGTACAAAGCAGGCGAAACGCCGCTATTCCGTTGCATCAGCAGATAGTTTTATTTGACAGGAACATGACCGACTTCGCAATGTAGCTTTGTATCAACGAGCGTCAACTCTGTAAATATGAATATATCTTTCAAGAAGGCACTCCCTCAATATGAATAGCTCCCGTATATCAGCACCCAGAACATGCGTGTTTATCATGTTTCCTGGGGACTTGAGAATAGCTTACATAAATGTGAAAATTGCTCAGCCCGCTGCCTCCGCATTTCGCAAGCAGCTTTTCCTCCGTGATCCATAGTCCTCAATAACGCGCCTTTTGGAGATAGCATCTCGTGGGTAACGCAGCGCTCCTCTCTGCCAGGATGTTATCTCCCTTACGATAGCATCTACGGGACACTAACGGCTTATTTCGACGAGCAATCCCATCCAGCAAGTGACGAAAGCTCTCAGCACGCTCGCTGCCGAACTTCGCGCACGTTCTGGAGCACTCTGACGCCATTGCGCCGGCACGAACTGAGCTGCGGCCACGCCGGGTGACAGGTGCAGGCCGCCCAATTTGCCCCCCTCCCCGAAGCTGGCCGGGGTCAAGGCCAGTGCACGTGCCAGCAATTAGAGCGCGCCGGGATGGGGGCGGCGGCGACTGACGCCCGCCCCGCGCAGTTGAGGGGCGACATACCGTAAAACAGCGCTGCGGCGCGGCTGCAGGGCGGGGCGGCTCCCATGCCCGCGCCGCTCACGTGTCAAGGCGGACCTCCCCCCATGACGTCACGGCTCCCGGCCCGGCCGTCAGCTCAGGCCTCGTCTTGCTATTGTCGCGGAGCTTTTGCCGTCGGTGCCAAACTCAGCGCTTTGTTTTTGTTTTGCTGAAGGGTTTCTGGTCGGATTTGACTCGAAAAATTAACCGCAGCAAAGGCTGCCGCGGATTTTGGAAAAATTCGGTCAGGCTTGGACAATACATAGAGGTGTGTCTCCGTAGATTGCATCGCGATCTTTTAAATTGGCCTGAATTGGTGCCAACGCTGGGTGGGATCGAAGCTCCGCCCATGGCAGGACCGGGACGGCCTTGAGCTGGGTCACTCAGATCAACCCGCAGGGGCGCGGCCAATCGGAGGGAAGCATTGCTGTGACGTCAGAACATGCATCAGCGCAGTCTCCAACCTGGTCAAGTGGAAACATCGCGGTCTAAACGCGAGTTTATCGGCTGCCCGACTCCGACCGAACCACTTCCAAAACAAAGCCCGGTGCTGTCCTGGTTCGCCTTCCGAATTCAGTGCGGGCGACTCGAAACATTAACGAATCTCCCACAAAACGACCGGGCACGAGGATCTTCGTTGGCAGCGGTGGCCGCTTTGTGACACTGCCAGCACCAACCGGCCAGCGTGCTGCCATGGGTGCAGGCTGTCAGGGTGCTGCATGCACGTGTCGGACGCCAGTTGAGGTGGGGTGTGGGGACGCCAAGCGGATGTTCACAACACGCCGGCGCTCTCTCCCCGCCGCTAATGTGCCGTTAAAACGGTGGTATACATGAGCGGTAAACAGGATATCGTCAGGGCTGTCTGTGGTGGCGTGCTGACCATCCGGCTGGAGTTAAACCGGTCACTGCGTATCGGGGGATGTACGCTGATGAAGCGTTTGCTGCATAATCGAGGCGACTTGTCCGATGCTTTGAAAAGGAGCAGTCGTTTTTTTTCCAAATCGCAGTGAATGACGAGACTCTGCCAGCTTTGTTTTACCAGCTCAGACCCACGACCGACAAACTATCAAACCCTACGTACGGGTAGCTGCCGTCGACCCCACAACGCTCCGTGAACAGCTGCCGTCCATCAGTGCGTTGACCGTTTCTGTCTTTCGTTGATGGCCGCTGATAACCGCGGGAAGCCGACCGTTATAACATTAAGCTGCCGTCAGTCACGGGCCTCAATGTTTTGCATGTTTCAAAAGCTGGACATTTTTCAGCCTTTCCAGACGCTTTCAATGTGTACCTACTTTTAAAGACACACAGTCGAACTATCGCATTATGGCACGGCATCAGAAAGAGTAGCGAACGATTAAGCAACTGATGAAATGTGGCTGCGATATTGTGTACTTAATGGACGTGCACAACTTGAACATGTGGTGTAAGGTCCACACATTTTGGCAGGCACTTCCGAAAGCGAAGACAGCAGTTGCGATTCCCGTAGTAAAAGTGGATGCGTCATTAATCACGTTTCGCCTCGATGGCGCGTCAGCGATCCAAGTGTATGCACGGAGCGTGGTTCCCGACAAGCAATCAATGGGCGTCGGCCCGGCGAAGCCTGTGTGGAGCCCTGAACTGTCCATGTTCGCTGCATGGCTTTCCAGGCTGATGAAGTGTTTATTGGGCCGCTCGTGGCTGGCCCCATGTTAAGCCGCTTGATTTACCATCCAGTTCAATTGCATTATGTAAACATTTGGCAACTGTGACATATTGGGGCGTGGCGTCATGACAGGCCGGACCCATGTGGTCGCAGGAGGGGTCCAGTCACAGTGGGGTCAGGTCAGCAGGTCACTGTGAGGGAATGTGACCTGACAAATTGTGAGCCATCATTAATGAAACGTGCAGCCCGAGAAACAGACGGGGCTCTCCATTGAACGTGCCAATAAATGTGCCAAGTTGAAGGTGTGACGAATAAACCGTGATGGCATGTGCCGTGTGCCACATAAGCTATGCTAATTGCAGGTTTGATTCAGATAAGGCTGACTATGGGAAGTATGCGAAACACTACGCACTACGCACACACGACTGAAGTAGTACCCACATCATGGGCAGAGCCTAGAGTAGCATTTCGATTAATGTATTTCAACGCATCGACATATGAGCGATTGACACATTTTAGTACATCTCGCGTGTTGCGTCAGTTGTGTAGCATTCACCAAGAGTAATGATGATTGTCCATTTTTCAAAAAGTGTATCCATTTGCCAATGTTAAAGTTGAAATATGTTTTTGGTCTGGGCTCCCAATGTCCCCATTTCTTATGACCATCGTGTTGAGGACAGATTCCTCGCAAATGTTATTTTGTACGTGCAAGTCAGTGCTTTTTAGGGGAAGGTGTATCGTGAGCTCGATGGTATTTCCTCATATATCAGGCGTGCTATCGAGCAGGTCAACTGTAGTTGGATTTATGGGTTATATAGCATGGTTGAGTTTTTAACCAAATTTTATCGAAATAGTTGCGCGAACTGGTGATTGCATGACATCGGAGAAAGGTGAAGATTTGGCAAGTATTTTCGTCCTTCCCTGACACGTTCCTAGTTCCTTACCACCCCGCATGTGCATGACACGAGGCTGACGTTGCATGAGCTAATCCCTGATGCGTGACGTCACTGTGACGTTGAAATTGTGTATCGCTCTGGACTGGGCTGCCTGCAAGGTCAACTTCGCATTACTATTTGAGCATCTTTTGATAGACGTTTCAAAAGGTAAATTCCATCGTTTTGGAAAGATAATCGTATGGGCGGGTGTTGATTTCTAGGCGCTCAGCTCCTATTTCCAACGGACCCAGCTTACAGGTATCGGGTGCATGCCGTCGCATGCGTTGGAGGCGGTCCTGTGTTCCGATCGGTTGCTCTGCCTTCCAGACCGTCACACCCGCTGGTGAGCTGCGCTTGAAGGAACCTCGCGTCCCGCGGCGCCCACCATGACCCTGCCGGGCCCTGGTTGCATCAAGGGTCAGCTTTATCAAAGCAGGGCCAGGTGGTGTTTGTTCTGCGGACAGCGCTGGGCTGGCAAGCCCTGGCTGAGGGCCGCTGCGTGATGCGTAGCAGCTGCACTGCTGGCGCGGGCCGTGGAGATGGCCGCCGATAGGCAGAGTTATTCGTCTGTAGTTTACGCAGATGGTGGCTATTTGTCACGCGAGTTGCGTCGTCGGTAAGATACCATCTCAGCCCAGCAGTTGATCTAAATTCTGCTGCGCGTGGGCGCGTGGCTTCAACGGGATCTACGGCGTCAATAGCGCCGCTTTTTACTGTCACGTGACATCAAAACTCAGGGGCATGTTTGCCGGTATGTATTTGGCGGCATTGGCGATACCAACGACACTTTTCAACAATACCCTTTCAAAGGGCCGGCGTATGGCGCGCCGGCTGCCACGCGCGCTCCTCGTGCCCGACGACACCCCAGTCGGTGACCTCTCGCTCCTCCAGTGTTCCCGCTCCGGGCGGGTTCGGCCGGGTGGGAGGTCACGGCAGGCACCCGCTAACTGCGCGGCGTGTGCAAGCGCCCCAAGAACAGGTCACCTCTCCAGAGGCTCAGCACGCGTAAGGTCGGCACGGTTCGATGCGCGCGAGGTCGGAGCGACGCGAGAGGGGTCCGGGGTGTGATGCGCACGTGCTGCTCGTGGCACGACGGGTGCGCACCGTGAGCTATTCGCGAGCGCTGCGATCGGATGCCTGGGAGTGGGATGAGGATCGGCGTCGCCAGATGTGGCTGCTCGTCTGTGGTGCGCTGCGAAGGTCAGCGGCTTCGTCCGGATCCCCAGCTGTGCTTAGTGATGGCTTCCATGCATGGCGGCGAGGCTTAAAAATAAGTAGTGCCCTCCAACAAAGGTTTGGAGTCTTTGACGCAGTTCTTTCCATGGTAGCCATAAAGATAACATAAGAAACGTAATGGCCAGTCCCTGGCTCCCATCGATAATTCATTGTTTTCCAACAGCCACAGCAGCTACCGAATCATTCCAGCAGAATATTTTTGTTTCACTTCTGATAATGCTTTCAGAGCTGCAGACTTCATTTCAGCAGTTTTATGAAAAAATTGCACGCATAGAAAGGAAACAAAATGCATTCAGTCCAGTCATCTCACCTAGCATGACCCAATGCTCGAAGCCAATAAGGTTTCAGCCATATCAAGAAGCCTGAAGAAATGGAGCAGTCGGTACCTGATGAATGACGAAAGCGACAATCCCTGCAGGCAACGCTGCCGCTGCATAACCCGAGCGCAACATTCATTCCGAGCACGGTTCTGCGCCATTTGCTGGCAACAGCCCTGCCCGAGCTTCGGGCTTGCTAGCTGATGAGGTCAGTTACCAGCTAAACTGTACAGTATTCCCGCTGTCAGCCTGATGCGATGGTATCAGAGTGCAGTTACGACCGGGCTGACCACCGGTCAGTGGTCGGGCGTGGACACCCCGGCGGGGCCTCTCAACACCAGCTGTCCCTCGCACCAACGGTCAGTGGTCGGGCGCGGACACCCCGGCGGGGCCTCTCAGCACCAGCTGTCCCTCGCACCTACGGTCAGTGGTCGGGCGCGGACAAGCCGGCGGGGCCTCTCAGCACCAGCTGTCCCTCGCACCAACGGTCAGTGGTCGGGCGCGGACAAGCCGGCGGGGCCTCTCAACACCAGCTGTCCCTCGCGCCACCGGCTAGTGGTCGGGCGCGGACACCCCGGCGGGCCTCTCAACACCAGCTGTCCCCCGCACCACCGGTCAGTGGTCGGGCACGGACACCCCGGCGGGGCCTCTCAGCACCAGCTGTCCCCCCGCACCACCGGTCAGTGGTCGGGCGCGGACAAGCCGGCGGGGCCTCTCAACACCAGTTGTCTCTCGCGCCAACGGTCAGTGGTCGGGCGCAGACAACTCGGCGAGGCCTCTCAATACCAGTTGTCCCTTGCGCCAACGATCGATGCGCCGCGGCCCTAGCGCCAGGAGAAGGTCGCGCAAGGTCGCGCTATCGCTGATGTGACGAGGCCTGTCATAGCATTTGCGCACAGTTGGAAGATGTCTTCCGTTGAAAGATGCCTTCTGCGTCTTCTCACTTCTAACGGACATTTTACGGGTACCAAAGGATTCGAATTGGGGCCCACCAAAGCGTTTTTTCTACCTTATCACCTTTCGGATATGTTGTGATCTTTCCTCTTCGTTCACGTGACACGGCTGTAAAGCTGTGACCTAGATTACTGCCCTGTTTCGACGCACACCCACCGTGTGCTCACTCCTTACACCGCCAATGGTGGAGCCCATAGGTCAAATGGTTACTACCGCGTAGGCAGCGGACAAACTGGGAACGTGTTTGATGATAATCACGGAAGATGCCTCGGGTGTCTATGCATTTCACTGAAAGGTAATTCATCAGTGCGCCAAGCCTAACCTGCTTTGTCCACAATGCTCAAGTACCCCCACGCCTGTTGGGTCCCCAGGGTAGCACTACGCATCCAAAAATAATCCACACAATGGTCCCAGTCATGTCTAGCACGAACAGCTGTCATAGGTAAGCACACGTCGAACATCTTCCCAGCCTCCTCATTGGCACCGACCAGGGGCGTCACTATTTCCATTTGGGGGGGGGGGAGGATGAGATCCTCCAATGCTGACTTGACCCTCTTCTCCCAGTGCTCCTCTGAGACCGCTAAATGCATATGAATAAAGATGAATGCTGGGCAAAACACGTACAGACAAATATCTTAATTATTGACACACTAAGTAGAAAGAACTTGAACATATCACCATTAGTATCATGTCAATATCGTACAAAGTGGCATTCTCCATGTACCTGATGTCATTCTAGCTCCTTCAAGTGTCAAGGTAGTCTGTAAGTGTTTGGCACGTTTTTTGCCAATGATAACAAATGGATTGTGATGAAGGGCACTGGCTGCGATATACGGCAGGTTTTAAAACTACAAGGCTGTCCAGAAAAAAGTTAACGCATACTTTCCCCCATACAGTGGCAATGGTATTTGTCGCATAATCCTCGCTGTGGTTGTTATATACAACACGATCAGCGACAGCGGTAGTCATCAGTGATGCCTTACTTTAGCTAATATGCACTATGATGCTATGTGCTCAGCCTTTGAGCCCCTTTCTCCCTCCTCACCAACCGATTTAGAAAGTGACACCCCTGGCGTCGACAGTGTATATAGTGTCCAACCAGACAACCAGGCAACCAGGCAGCCAGGCAACCAGGCCGGTGTAGTGTCCAACCCGGCATCGAACTCCATTCCATGCCCTTTTAGCGGAGGTTAATCAAAGCAGATTCATTTCCGCTTCCTTCAATAAAAAAGCTAACAATGAGGCCCGTCGGGGTCTCAAAACAAAGTTGCTGTGGCAATCCGACAGCCAATGTGAGTTTTCTGCCGCAGACCGTAATGCAACCTTTCGACTCACGCTGAGCAGGCGCCCCGACAGTGGGGTCGGGAGTGAGTTCCGCCCGCTGCCGGGACCGGTGCGGTGAATGACCAAGGTCAGTCAGCTCGCCCTGTGGACAGACGTCCAGCGGCGCCTCGTTGTGACGTCAGTCATAGCGGCATGGTCCACATCCAGGTCAAGTCCAGGGATTGTTTTACGGTCCATGAAAAAAGCAGTTATCATCTGTCCCGTTTTTGAAAGAGCAATTTAAAATGACCACAGCAGTGTCTGCAGTGACTGTTCCTGAAATTTGTTTCGATCGAGGCAAGAGTGAAGGGACCCTACCGCATAAATGAGGACAGCAAGACGAGTAGTTTGACACAGGCCGCCACTCCGCCTCACCGCCGCCCGCTCGGCGTCGAAAGCGGCGCACCCGGCGCGCGCGCGAGCTGACCGATAATCGTATGACAGGCACAGCCGAGCACCCGCGTCGGACACCGTGATGAAACGGCGCCAAATAGCGCAACATGGCGCGTTTCCCACGGTCTGACCGGCCGTCCGGACAGCGGCCCGGCAGCGGTGCGACCGGCGGCGGCGGGCTGTCCGGCGGTGGGTGGCCGGTACGGGGGCCGCGCTCTCTCTGCTCGGTCACGCCGCCGCTTTGGTAGCCTCTCGCAACGGTCGGCCGGTCGGACGTCGAGTCGAGCGGTCGGGATTGGGAGACAAGTGGGCGTTGATTGGTCACGGCTATCACTTGTAAGTGTCCGCTTTGCGACGCATTTGCTTGGTCTGTTCAGAAGCCGCCGGCACTGAAGTCGTTTTCGAGGCGGCCTAATGGACCGCAGGCAGTTGTTATGAAATTAAAACCACAACGCGTTGCTAGCAGATCAGCCACGGCGCACAACGGCCCCTGCAGATGTGACTAGCACCCGACATCCCCACCCGGCAGGAGCTGCGCAGTCGGCACCGGCAAGAGATGATCAACGCCAGGGCTAGTGAACCACGAGAAGCGGGCTCGGCGGCTCCGGCGGCTCCTGCTCGAGCCGGTCGCCTGACCGGGGACGGGGCGCCGCCACGCCCCGCCCGGGCGACATGGCTGACGGGCCGCCGCCGAACGCCGGCGCGGCCGAGAGCGAAAAGTCAGCTGACGTCACGGGCGGCCGCGCGCGCGGCGGCCTTCTCAACCCACGCCAGGAATCCGGCGACACGGGCCCGCCCCGGGCGGTCGGGCGTTTCCTGGAAACGAGACGAAGCGCCGCGATGTGTTTTATGAGCTCTCCAGTATGAGCGATTGACAGGTCACGTGAGGGGAGAGCGTCAGCTTGGAGGCTGTTTCAGTAACCCCTCCATTGTCTGCGCGGTGACTAATTATCCCTGCCGATATATGGCGCTTTAGAGCTGGATTACACAAACATAAGACAATCGGTCTCATTTAAATGTGTTATTGGGGAAAACCGACAACCGCTGCAAAACGCTTCATTTCATTAGTAATGGCCGCCAGCCCACCTGGAAGCAGCCAGGCGGCCAGATGTTAGGGCAGATAATTGAACACCTTCATAACAATTCGCCGCAGGTGTGGTGGCGTCTAGGTCAGGTTTTTGCCTATGACGGGACAAAATCCATGGCACATGTCGAAAACTCAGTCTAATGGGGTGTCGCGTAGATTGGAAATGTATTAGAAATGTTGCTTGTTTAGACAATGTATCATGATTTCTCATATAACAAAGCGCCAGAACGATCTACTTATATAGCCTTTTGCCAGCATATGTTAGCCCTAACGTAATAGAACCTAATCAAATCATGATAAACAAGAAATATGCAAGCGATCAGTGAAGAGTGGTAAAAGATATAGCGCAAATAGCAATCTCAAATGGAAGATCAGAGATATTGAAGATTGCTTGGAGAAAACCTAGTTTGCGATCGGTATCGGACTCCTGAATCGAGAGGCGTATTATACAATAAGATAATGCATAGCAATTCGTATGTGCTTTATCTTTTTGAGGGTGTGTGCAACTGTTATAAACCATTTATTGCACGAGCTGGCATCGGCTTAGCATTTGTAAGCGATGAAAGTACTGCAGGAAATTTCCGCACATAATGCCAAAAAATATGTACACACACAAATGCAGGGTAGTGCTTCGTGCTTCAAGCGTATCACGTGATGCCTCATTCAAGCAAAATAAATTCAGATGAGATGCAAGAAGCCGATAAGCATGCTAATCGCAGCGCCTTACATGATGTGCTTGCACGCAGGAGAGGCATTCATCGTATATAGTTCAAGGCGTGACGGGGCCGTTAGGAGCTCGAAGTTTATTGGGTGATGGTGACGGGTCCACCTCATTTGACACTCGCCAGCAACTGAAGGGGCCCACGCATACATTAGCATACCAGGATAATGGACATTGGGCAATTTCGGCCACGAAAAGCTGTCTACAAAGTTCAAACTATCAAGCAATTCAGGTTAAATGCCGGGTCGTTAAGCTAAGCTGGAGATTAAATGGACTTGTTCATGTGAAGCACTTGTCCTATATTTTGTCACCGTTTTTGAGTGGCCCGCTGACCGTTGGCGTCCACGGCGCCATCTACCGGCTCAACTCAAAAATGAGTGCACGAATCAACATGTCCGCCAACTACCAGGCCTAGGTGGTTGTGACTAAGGTACAGATCAAAGAACGGGTCGATCAGCGTTCCGTTCAGAATGTATCATGTCAACACCAATTCCGGCGTCAAACATCTAGCGTGGTCCAGCGTCCAGCGACATCGCCAAAGCCAGAGCCA
>NW_023596136.1:30279060-30364380 GCF_011947565.3 Pollicipes pollicipes | reverse complement strand
TCTCTCTCTCTCTCCCTATTTCCTCTCTTCTCTCTCTCTCTCTCTCTCTCTATCTCTCTCTCTCTCTCTCTCTCTCCTCTCTCTCTCTCTCTCTCTCTCTCTCTCTTCTCTTTCTCTCTCTCCCCTCTCTCTCCCTTTCTTTCTTTCTTCTTCTCCTCTCCTCTCCTCTCTCTCTCTCCTTCTCTCTCTCTCTCTCTCTCTCTCTCTCTCTCTCTCTCTACTCTCTCTCTCTCTCTCTCCCCTCTCTTTCACACACACACATACACACACACACATACGCTGCGCGCGCGCACAAGCGCGCACGCAAGCACGCAGCACTATCCCCTCCCCATACGGTCGCAATCCGGTGACAAGCTGCGGCACATAGTGTTAGGTCACAGCCGGGTGCGGTTGCATGCACGCCACCCCAACCACCAGACATGGGCACTGACGGCTCTTGGGTAGTGCGCTGCGCCCACATTCGCCGACGTCGTCGCCGCGGCATGCGACACAAAAGGTGTCGTGCCCTGAAGTCGACACCGGCGACGTGGACTGTAATGGGTGCTTATGGCGCGCAGCATTGCATGGGTTAAGGATCATTTTTGAGCAGAGCCTTTAGCTGCATGTCTCGCGGGCGATAAGAACCATCGGAGCAAAGGGCAAGTGTAGACAGCGTTTGGGCTCCGCGGCGACTTACGGCTCTACAACGGTCGGCTGTGAACAACAACATGCTGGAATCATCCACTGAATGTCAGCAGTTGTCGATTTTGGGCAACGAACATACCTCTCCTTCCTGAAGCGCACGATAGTTTAAGGGCTTGGCTCAAGGGACTTGTTCGTTGACAAATGCCAGTGTTGCGTCATTCTATTGTCGACAGAAGCGGCTAAATTAGCAGCGAGATCGTTTGCTGGAACAGATGGCTCTAAAATGAATCCGTTGAGTATATCCACGCATGTGCATAGGCATCTTATATACTTAACAATGTTCAGCAGCAAATATTCACGTATCAATATATATACATATATATATATATATATATATATTAATATTGGATATTCATTTATATATTCATCCATACCTTCTCGGAGCAGCGTTAACGTCGGCCGGCTGGGCACGACCTAGTACATCACAAGCCAACCTTCACCTATGACATCTAATAGATGGGCTTGAATTTTCCTCAGTGCGAACGCCTTGACGCTAGTAATTTACTACTATGGTGTTGTAATTGGGGGCTTGCAGCAAATAACCAAAGTATATGAAAACCTGGATTGAAAGTGAGCAGTGGTACTAGAATAGTTGGGGCCTTCAGGGCACAACAGTCAAGGGCAATTTCCCACTTCACTGCGCAGTTTCGTCCCACACCCACACGTCCACGCCCAGTTGCGAAAGTATAGCACGCACACACACGCACACACACACACCACACACGCACACACACACACACACACACACACACACGCACACACACACACACACACACGCACACACACACACACACACACACACACACACACACACACACACACACACGCACCACACACACACACACACACACACACACACACACCACACCATATACACACACACACACACACACCACACACACACACACACACACACACACACACACACACACACACACACACACACACCACACACACGCGCGCGCGCGCGCTCACGCACAAAGCAAAAAAAACCTTGTGCTCAATGCAAACCCATGAGCCCGGTCTCCAGGAACCAGTTACATGTACAGAAGTAGTAAACGATAAAACGTCTGTTTCGAAATGAGTATTACTGTCCTCATCACCAGGGATATCATCTGAACTTTCTCTAGCAGTGTCTTTTGTGTAATGGTGCACTTCTTAGGCTTATGAACGGTACATGATACGTATATGGAGGTTATTTCTGCGAGAAGTATGTGCCACGCTACTAAATCCGAATTTTAAGCATCTGCATTACAGCAAAGTAACCTCTTGGCAGCTACTGGATTCTAGCTGAATTTTTTACTGATTGATTGTTAAAAACGGTATTGTATGCCTGTATCAGCTGTTATTGATGGATAAGGCAAATGCTTGGCGAGGAACAAATCTGCATGGGGCAAGGTGCTGAGCATGTAATTAAGTGAAATATCACTGGGTGATATTAAGTGAAACATAACAAATCTGCATGGGGCAAGGTGCTGAGCATGTAATTAAGTGAAATATCACTTGTACTTACCAGAGGTGCCGTTTTCTGGAAGTTCTTGCTCGAAATACACCCCAAAGGCGATGGATGGACCACCTGTCTATCCTAAAAGTGTCCAAAAAATCAGGTTATCCAAAAGGTTCCACTTTGATGTTTAATAAAATATTGACTGCAACCAAAAACCGCAGTCACTACTCGCGTCACTGCATTCCCTCACTCGAAGAATGAATGAAAATAAAACTGTGGTAGTTAAGCAATGTGTGTTTACATCAAATGAGTTCAGGTGCACATCAATTTGCGACACAGCAGAATGATTTGCTTTCCAAAAATCCAAAGATTGCTGCCACTGTCCTTCCAGTCTTCAAGTTGAACGTCAAGCATTTTTGGAATTCCAAAAGTTTGGAATCCGATCGGCATCTCTGATACCTACTATACTCATTTTTTGATCCATTTGTTCGGTTTGGAGACTAAATGGTTTGCTGAATAACGAACCAGCCCCGGAAATAGAACTTTCCCTTGAAGTTAAGCCATTTCATTTTTAGATAAAATTTAAAAAATGAAGAAATCTTTAGAGGAAATGATGAAATTTATCGACATCCGAAATGTATGATTTGAACAAAGCTTTAACAAATGAACAAAGCTTTGAACAAAGCAACTTTATTATTGGACACCAAAGGGTCTTGGTGCAGGAAGCGTAGGGGCAAGAAGAGGAAGTGTATGGCAAGCGACTTTTAACCGCATAACACGATTCGTAATCCTCTGACGATGAAATGTATATCGTTTGATTGCTAATAGTTTCAACCAAATGACTCTTTGGTTTTCAGAAGGCTTGTAAGTGACGTTTCGCGGCCGTGGAACTCCGAACATTTTGTTTACTACTCTCTTAGTCAAAGCCTTTTTCGCTTAGGCAGAAGACTACTTAAGTGTAAGGTCATGTATGATTTCCAGGTGGTGTCACTTTCAAATATTATTGGACACCAAGGAGAACTACGAAAAATTGTGCATAAGGTCAGAGTATAAACATGCAATATCTAATATCCGATGCTCTTATGTTAAAATGCGTTAGCACACCTACCAGTTACGTGGGAAATAGAATACGCAGCAAAAGGCTGAACTCAGCTCCGCGTCAAGGTCAGGCACGTTCTTTAAATAAAGAGCTACTCAATGAACCCACAGTCCTTATCACGCATCCAGTACCCTGTTACTGGAAATACACGTCTTTATGGACGAAGCCACACCTACGCACTACTAGAACTTCTAAGCAACGATTTATATGCTTGTATGACCGTGGTTTGCGATTATAAACAGGCCTCCCAATGAACCTAATGCATTCGCAGCCAAACGCGACGAGAGTAACACCCTGCGGACCTTGTATTTGAGACGGTCACGGCTAACCCGCTCCACAGCTGCAGAACCGAACAACAGCATGATTCGGGGAACAGCTAGGTCGAGTTCAAATATCTCAACGATGGGGTCGTGATCTATACAGGGAGATAACATGCCATAACATGATTTGCATGGTTCGCATAACGCTCATGTCGTGCCGTATTATGCGCAGGCGAAGCACCTGACAGGACGCTTTTCGTTGCAAATAAATTACGGCAGCTTGTTTAGCCACGTCACGCTGAATTCGCGCAGGCAGGGCTTAATTAAATAGATAGATTAATTGAATACATCGTCCATATAAAAGACACAAGCAGCGGAACAGATCAATCAGAGGAAGTCCACAAGAACCAGTTTTAAGTGCGAATGATTGCGTCCCAAAATGTGACATATTTATTTGTCCATCTTACGCTGGTTGAACAATTAACCCCATCCACACAATTTCGCTGCTCAGCTGCCGTTACGTTACCCAGCTTATCTCATGGCTTAAAGAATAAGTTCTAATTTTGTATTGGTTTAAATGACGTTTTTGACCTGTAGGGATATCGAGTAAACCATGATGTGACGACCATGCGGGTTACAATAGTTGCATTTGATATCATAATATCATGCATAGGCTATGCATTTATTCAATTTGTTATAAAATCAGCCCTTTGTCTTCTCTGTATTTTTACAAATGCTCTCTGATCTCAATGTCATGTTTCAACACTGTGAAATGTAATTTATATGTGTGTAATGTAATTTAAATGTGTTCAATGTGTGATTGATGTGCAATTTATATGTGTGAAATATAATTTATGTGTATTCAGCGTAATAACGCCAACACGGTGAACATAAGTATTCACGCACCGTCAAGTCTGGATCGCATGCGTGCATGTTTCATTCAATCATTCATTCATTCAATCACGTGCGTGCATGATTCGTGGATATCTGAAAGCTTACCACCACCGATCACTGCGAGCGTGTAGGTAGGTGCCCCTGGAGTTTTCATTCGTTAAAAATGGCCTTCCGCCACTGACGCATCTTCCCATCGAACTACTTGGCTGTCAGAGTATAAGTGGTATGTCACTGACACAGGAGCCGCTATCTCTGAGCCAGTGACACCACGCAGACGTTGACACCACAATGACACCAAGGCTCTTGTCTGAGAAGAGTTTTGGCAGGACGTGGGTGCCCAGCAGTTTAGAACACTTCCACTCATAAAGCCACGTGCGGAAAACTCGGGGAAGGTTCTAGCGTCAGTTTGAGCTTTGATGCTTTAACACTTGCTTAGACACAACATCATGCTACTTGTGTGTGGAGTTGATATTTCTTGCTAAGTGCTGTGACTAATCTGTTATGCTTCTCTATGAGCCTCACTTGTTAACAATGACCCGAACACGAGAGAGAATAATTTGAGTAGGCATGTCCTTTGTGTGAAACATTGTTAAATAGAATGCAATGGCAGACATCAGATCGGCGCAGTTCTCAGCTGGCCGAAATCAGTTGCAGTAGCTGTAGTTCTTTAGGTCGTGAAAGGCAAACTCGTACCTTGTGCGTCGCATTAATATTCCACTGACCCCATCAGTTCTACCGACTTGGGAGTTTACAGCGCCAATAACCAAGTTGCATACCTCGCTTAATTATCAAAGGGTGGGCGTTGGACGCCTCCCAGCTCGACCCAAGCAGTGCGCAGGCCTTCAGGAAATCTCGTGTGGCGTCCTCTGTTCCTGTTGAGCTGCTTAACACCCACCGTGGGACTACCTACTGCCCAGCACCCAACAGTGCAGGAATGCGCATGGGGCTTAAAATGCGGCTGGTTAGTGCTGAGCATTTATAATAAAAAAACGCTCATGGAAACTTTTTACACTTTTTTTTTACTACGAATGGGTGGTACACAAGGGCGGCATGTCTTGCGATGATATCGAGAGCCACCGAGTGAGACAGGCGGCATTTGAAGTCATCATGACAGGTAAACGTTTGATATAACTATTGCATACCAGCAAATGCCGAAAATGCCACCAACATAACCTTATTACGTGCATAAGCGGGATGGCAGCACATTCTGCCATCTCCATGCTTTCTGCCCCCATTTCCAAATGATTCATCAATGCACTTTGAAACTTGTCACTTGGCCCAAGTACGTACAGGGTGGAAAGACAATATTTGTTCGCACTTAGTTGCATTTAGCCATGTAGTGGAAATGACTCGTCATGTTGCCAAACGTATTGACATAACGAATCACCAAAAGGCAAAAATTTGCGTCATGCCTCGCTCAAACTCGGTTATCCTTCTAGGTACTTTTCACGGCGCATGGATCCAGGTGAGACCCTTTTCCGGGGAGACAGAGGCTTGTGCGCCTCACCCCATCACCGCCAAATCCGTTCACTGACAACCTGTGTGCCACCTGACCAATGACCCCAATCAGGTCACCGAGACTCTGAGGGCTCCAGCGTACTTCAGGAGCCCCATAGACGCAAATCTGGGAGCGTGGGATGAATCTGGAGGGTGAGCTGGCCGCTGCGTGCCGGTCCTGCTCATGGTACGCCTCCCCCGAAGTGGTCCCTCAGCCAGCTCACGGTCACCGTTGGCGTGTCATGCTGGTCCTGCTCATGGTACGCCTCCCCCGAAGTGGTCCCTCAGCCAGCTCAGGTCACCGTTGGCGTGTCATGCCGGTCCTGCTCATGGTACGCCTCCCCCGAAGTGGTCCCTCAGCCAGCTCAGGTCACCGTTGGCGTGCCATGCCGGTCCTGCTCATGGTACGCCTCCCTCGAAGTGGTCCCTCAGCCAGCTCAGGTCACCGTTGGCGTGCCATGCCGGTCCTGCTCATGGTACGCCTCCCCCGAAGTGGTCCCTCAGCCAGCTCAGGTCACCGTTGGCGTGTCATGCCGGTCCTGCTCATGGCACGCCTCCCCCGAAGTGGTCCCTCAGCCAGCTCACGGTCACAGTTGGCGTGTCATACCGGTCATTCTGTTCATGGCACGCCTCCCCCGAAGTGGTCCCTCAGCCAACTCACGGTCACCGTTGGCGTGTCATGCCGGTCCTTCTGGTCATGGTACGCCTCCCCCGAAGTGGTCCCTCAGCCAGCTCAGGTCACCGTTGGCGTGTCATGCTGGTCATGCTCATGGCACGCCTCCCCCGAAGTGGTCCCTCAGCCAGCTCAGGTCACCGTTGGCGTGTCATGCCGGTCATTCTGTTCATGGTACGCCTCCCCCGAAGTGGTCCCTCAGCCAGCTCAGGTCACCGTTGGCGTGCCATGCCGGTCCTTCTGTTCATGGTACGCCTCCCCCGAAGTGGTCCCTCAGCCAGCTCAGGTCACCGTTGGCGTGTCATGCCGGTCCTGCTCATGGCACGCCTCCCCCGAAGTGGTCCCTCAGCCAGCTCACGGTCACCGTTGGCGTGTCATGCTGGTCCTGCTCATGGCACGCCTCCCCCGAAGTGGTCCCTCAGCCAGCTCACGGTCACCGTTGGCGTGTCATGCTGGTCCTGCTCATGGTACGCCTCCCCCGAAGTGGTCCCTCAGCCAGCTCAGGTCACCGTTGGCGTGTCATGCCGGTCCTGCTCATGGTACGCCTCCCCCGAAGTGGTCCCTCAGCCAGCTCAGGTCACCGTTGGCGTGTCATGCCGGTCCTTCTGGTCATGGTACGCCTCCCCCGAAGTGGACCCTCAGCCAGCTCAGGTCACCGTTGGCGTGTCATGCTGGTCATGCTCATGGCACGCCTCCCCCGAAGTGGTCCCTCAGCCAGCTCAGGTCACCGTTGGCGTGTCATGCCGGTCCTTCTGTTCATGGTACGCCTCCCCCGAAGTGGTCCCTCAGCCGGCTCAGGTCACCGTTGGCGTGCCATGCCGGTCCTTCTGTTCATGGTACGCCTCCCCCGAAGTGGTCCCTCAGCCAGCTCAGGTCACCGTTGGCCTGTCATGCCGGTCCTGCTCATGGCACGCCTCCCCCCGAAGTGGTCCCTCAGCCAGCTCACGGTCACCGTTGGCGTGTCATGCTGGTCCTGCTCATGGCACGCCTCCCCCGAAGTGGTCCCTCAGCCAACTCACGGTCACCGTTGGCGTGTCATGCTGGTCCTGCTCATGGTACGCCTCCCCCGAAGTGGTCCCTCAGCCAGCTCACGGTCACCGTTGGCGTGTCATGCTGGCCCTGCTCATGGTACGCCTCCCCCGAAGTGGTCCCTCAGCCAGCTCACGGTCACCGTTGGCGTGTCATGTCGGTCCTTCTGCCCATGGCACGCCTCCCCCGAAGTGGTCGCTCAGCCAACTCAGGGTCACCGTTGGCGTGTCATGCCGGTCCTTCTGCCCATGGCACGCCTCCCCCGAAGTGGTCCCTCAGCCAACTCAGGGTCACCGTTGGCGTGTCATGCCGGTCCTTCTGTTCATGGTACGCCTCCCCCGAAGTGGTCCCTCAGCCAGCTCAGGTCACCGTTGGCGTGTCATGCCGGTCCTTCTGCTCATAGCACGCCTCCCCCGAAGCGGTCCCTCAGCCAGCTCACGGTCACCGTTGGCGTGCCATGCCGGTCCTTCTGCTCATGGTGCGCCTCCCCCGAAGTGGTCCCTCAGCCAGCTCAGGTCACCGTTGGCGTGCCATGCCGGTCCTTCTGTTCATGGCACGCCTCCCCCGAAGTGGTCCCTCAGCCAGCTCACGGTCACCGTTGGCGTGTCATGCCGGTCCTTCTGTTCATGGTACGCCTCCCCCGAAGTGGTCCCTCAGCCAGCTCAGGTCACCGTTGGCGTGTCATGCCGGTCCTGCTCATGGTACGCCTCCCCCGAAGTGGTCCCTCAGCCAGCTCAGGTCACCGTTGGCGTGTCATGCCGGTCCTGCTCATGGCACGCCTCCCCCGAAGTGGTCCCTCAGCCAGCTCAGGTCACCGTTGGCGTGCCATGCCGGTCCTTCTGTTCATGGTACGCCTCCCCCGAAGTGGTCCCTCAGCCAGCTCAGGTCACCGTTGGCGTGCCATGCCGGTCCTGCTCATGGTACGCCTCCCCCGAAGTGGTCCCTCAGCCAGCTCAGGTCACCGTTGGCGTGTCATGCCGGTCCTGCTCATGGCACGCCTCCCCCGAAGTGGTCCCTCAGCCAGCTCACGGTCACCGTTGGCGTGTCATGCCGGTCCTGCTCATGGTACGCCTCCCCCGAAGTGGTCCCTCAGCCAGCTCAGGTCACCGTTGGCGTGTCATGCCGGTCCTTCTGCTCATGGTACGCCTCCCCCGAAGTGGTCCCTCAGCCAGCTCAGGTCACCGTTGGCGTGTCATGCCGGTCCTTCTGCTCATGGTACGCCTCCCCCGAAGTGGTCCCTCAGCCAACTCACGGTCACCGTTGGCGTGTCATGCCGGTCCTGCTCATGGCACGCCTCCCCCGAAGTGGTCCCTCAGCCAGCTCAGGTCACCGTTGGCGTGTCATGCCGGTCCTTCTGCTCATGGTACGCCTCCCCCGAAGTGGTCCCTCAGCCAACTCACGGTCACCGTTGGCGTGCCATGACGGTCCTTCTGCTCATGGCACGCCTCCCCCGAAGTGGTCCCTCAGCCAGCTCACGGTCACCGTTGGCGTGTCATGCCGGTCCTGCTCATGGTACGCCTCCCCCGAAGTGGTCCCTCAGCCAGCTCAGGTCACCGTTGGCGTGTCATGCCGGTCCTGCTCATGGTACGCCTCCCCCGAAGTGGTCCCTCAGCCAGCTCACGGTCACCGTTGGCGTGTCATGCTGGTCCTGCTCATGGCACGCCTCCCCCGAAGTGGTCCCTCAGCCAGCTCAGGTCACCGTTGGCGTGTGGAGAGTCGCCGGTCACGCTGAGACTTTCCCCGTTGGCTCTCGGGCCTTGCATCAGTCGCTCCACCTTCACCCCCCCCCCCCTCCCCCCCCCCCCCGCCCCACCGCCACCCCCTGCTCCCTCCGCCGGTACCGCCCCTTGTTGAATGTGGCCGTGGAGCCGTCTACACGTGAGAGGAAGAGCGGCCTAATGAACTCGCTGCAACTCATGGTACATCACGCTGTTGCCTTCGGCTTGTGCGGTGGACTCCAGCGCTGTGCCTGGCAGCTCTAAGGCACAAATCCGGCGGCTGTTTGTGTTTACTGTCCCATTTTGGTGGAAGTGGGATTTGTCGCTGAGCCAGATGAGGCCCAGAACCCAGGATTATCTCAAGATTTTGTCTTAAGTTTGATAGCAATGCCATCCTCTGCTGTCTACCGGCTGCTGTCAGCTGCTGGTTGATGACTGATTTGTAGAAATGGTTCAAAGTCATTTAAGATATTTCTTACGTACGTCTTAACGTGAGTCCTTATGATCATAGTAATTTCCCTACATATTCATTCAAATAGGCCATTGTGACTCAAATGAAACGGATACGTGTTCAATGCGGTCACCAAAATATATCAAAACCAATATTTTGTCGGGCGCTCTTTTAGAGCGGCAAAAAGGGATAGTTCTGGGAGATTACGAGTGATGCTGAAGGCTGTACACACTCGTATACAGCTTACGGCAAGGCTCTTATAACAAAATCGCCATAGTGTGTATGTTCCAACACATTGATTACATATTTGTGACGTGATCAAGGCTACGCACTATAACGTGTGTGACATGGAGACGATCCGACAAGTGACTCGTTCACTTGGCTGGTAGGGCTTTATCAGTTCCTCAAGTTAACGTGTATGTACGGAGTGCTTGGAAGCGATACTTTGATATTTTTTGTGCAGGAATAGCTCCAGAAAAGGGAGGGAAGGAATGAAAACTTGTTCAAACTGCCTTTCATATTCATCTTATCTTATCCTTCTCTCAACACCCCGGGCATGGTTCTGTCTCCGTCATTGTCATACACTAAGTACGCCTGTGATGTATCCATTTGAACGAAAGTAGTAAATGCGCATTATACCATTCTGTGATAATGACAGACATACCAGAAGCTTTAACATTTGTACCGCCTCAAGTGCACTCCTTGGTTCACCTTTGACAAAATAGATACGCTTCTTAACACGTGCCCGGGTGGCCGGCTAGATATCCTCCGCTCGGGTGGGGGGTCAATTTGACCCTACTGAGATCTCGGGAAATAAGAAAGCTAGAGACACCATATTTACAGGGTGTGTTGAAATGTACGTGAACTCACTTAGATCGAAGTTTCAGATTCTTAGGTTATGACCTTTGGGTCTAAAAAGGTCAAACAAGGTCAAGTTCCAGGTTGGTCTCCAAAGTGCTCCCTGAACCTAGATAACCGGTTCTAACCAAAATGTCACCTTCTCATTCTAGGTCAGTGGCCTTGTTTAACCCTTGGAAGGTCAAGGTGACCCAAACCATTCAAGATTGCTTTAAGTTCTGCATTTGACTAAGCGACAAAGATTACGCTAGGCAGTGTGTTCCTAAAACAAAATGTTGCCCTGGGTCATTTTAGGTCCATGATCTATTCTGACCTTTAAAAAGTCAATGAAAGATATATAATGCGGTTCCTGCTATCAATAAACACGAAATGAGCACCAGAAACGATCCCATACAGCAAGCCCTAGGGTAACAAAACAGGTTGGTTTTGACCTTGGTGTGACCTTCATACCCGACCTTAAGTCAACTTAATTTGCTCATTCAGCTGTTGTGTTTCCTAACAAAACATCTCAGATATGTATGGCTTCGTCTAACATTCCGTTGTGCGATCAAATTGAAGGATTCCCTAGCAATTGCCTTCGCTAAAACTATGGCCTAACTTTGACCTGCCACAAGTCAGCGACCTGACGAGGTACGTCTAAATTGTTGAAGCCAAACGATCCGCTATTTAATTGTCTATAGTTATGCAAACTGTGGCGCGGCTACACCGCGCCGCTCGGAAACCATTCCCGAAAAACCCTGGGGGGGGGGTCAATTTGACTCCCCACCCGTGCGCGTGTTACTATACATGCTTCTGCAACGTAATACGTTTGGGCACCCAGTCATTATTAGGCAGACAAGAAGTGATAGGTGTGGCAGGTCGCCAAAATTCGTCATGTCCATATCTGTGTCCTTATAGCAACTTTTTTGCACTCATGGCAGCTTTGATATGCATTAGATAATGAGGTGTGTAATATCTGCCAATCACGTGCTAATGTTATCATGCTGAACAGATGTTACGAAAATTCATATCGACTCTTTCAAAATCCCTCCTTCCACAGATTGGATGTGCCTGCAATTTTTTAACTCATATGACATGAAGCGTGGGCAACAGACGTACATCATTTATTGAACCACGTTAATTGCATGAAGATTGTGTCATGTGCACGGTATCGAAACCTGATCAGAATAGTTCCGAAGTTTGCATGTTTACTCTTTCAATACGCTTGCATTTTTAGCAATGTAGCTTACGTCATGACAAAATGATCGCCGTTTTTAAGACGAAAATTGAACCAGTGTTTCTTGAGATGCCACAGCCCCTCTCCCCCTGTATCTCCTACCGGCACGTACCCGTACTATAAGACATCGTTTGCGTATAAGGGCTAAAACAAAAGTCCTGGACCGGAAATACCGAACTCTTTCGAAGGACTTCTGCCAGGGGTGAGACATTTAGACCGGACATTGGCTGTAAGGATGCCACAAAAACGATGGCCATCGACAGTATCTCCGTTTACTAGACTTTGCTGAGATCCTATGATCCGCGCGTCTACACATTCGTAATACTAGAAACCCACCCATTAGCGGCACTTTGCATTCGCGACTGAGAGTCGTCTGGAAGGCACGCTGCATAAATTCCCCATTGCTTCTCACCTTCCACCTCCCGGAATTTCATTGGCAACCAGGGTCGCATTTGACATTGAGGATGTGACAAGCCCCTCTGTTGTGGACCAGTCCTATAACAGATTCGTATCTGCGCTCGTATGCAAACGGATCTAAGGTGCCCTCTTCGGTCTCTGGCCAAGGTCACAAATAGTTATTGCGGGTTATAAAGTGACTCTATGCATCGAGCAAGATGCCACCGACGGCGTTCAAGAAGTTGTAAATGGTCATGCAGGGTCGCTAGCGTAGGCACATGACTCGGCACCGCGCCGTCGCCGTTATTCATCTTTGCAAGCGCCGACTTCATTGCTCGGAATCCCATGCGATATGCATATCAGCGCGGAAGCGGGCCTTACCCACATTGCTGCGGGACATCAACGCTCAATGACGCGATTTTTCCGCGTCAATTGGTTACATTGCGCTGCCCACTGACTCAAAGGGTTGTGCTGCTGCTCTCTGCATTGTCTTTGTTTCTAATGAAAGGGGTTTTAGGACCAGGAGTGCGAAACATCCTAGAAATTGAGAGCACCAAACTCCATGTTGTTGTTGCTGTGTGTGCCATGGTAGGATTCATACCACAAGTTCATGAAAACTGGCTTGGCCGTGGCCCCCATTCCTACACTCATGATAAACCGTCACCTTGATAGTGGGAATGGAGTTTGATGCGACCCTCCTTAGGCTTTCTGGAGATACCTCTCTGGATTATCATGTAATTACGCCGAGAAGCTCATTGTTCTCTGGGGCATTCAACGCGAGTATTTTGACTTACAAGTGCGTCTAGCGTTTTTGGTTCCTGAAAACCGAGTTTTTTTCTAAAAACACTACGCGGTGATCTGCGACCGCCGCGGGCGGCGGGCGGCGACCGACAAATTAGACGATCGCTGGCTGCGGAGATGACACTATTATATAAGTGGATATCTGTGTGACAAATATGTGCTCAAAACACATGGAACTAGACATCAATATGCTTGGCATTACATAACGAACGCGTCTGTGCAAGCTGTAATTCGCTGCAGATCACGGTTTTGTAACCATTGGCTTGTAAACTGAAACACAATGATTTTAGCGATAAATTGACTCCGCACCCGGTCTAGTGGGGACAACTCTTGACCCAGCGACATAAGAATATTGAGCAGTGGCAAGATCTTGTTGAAACTAAATCACCGGTGAGGCTTTAGCATTTTTGGTTGGAAAACAGCAATGGGCCGGTGCTCTGACCCTCTTCCTCCATTCATTTTCGCTGTAAAAACCTCGGATCAGGGCAAGGTTAAAATGTTAACATGTATGCCATGCGTGGTTACGTTCGCCTTACAACGAGCGTTCTGTACGATCATCCCGCTGTCCGGGAGGCGGCGACATTAAACCATCATTGTTGGCGAGAAATGATCTCGTCGCGGTCCTGACAGATCAACAGACCGGAGGAAGAATTGGTCGTTGTTCTGGCGTCACACGATACTTTGGTCAGTGACAGGTAGAGATAAATGACATACCTTTGGGTGGCGTGAGGCAAAAGGTAGAAATTCCGCAAGCAAAATCAGCGGTGTTATTGTATTCCAATGCATTGTTTTGTTTGCGATCAACGCCAGACGGCGAGGTTAAACGTTAGAGAGGAGTGCTCCGCAACGCGGAACACTGAACGCTGGGGTGCCAAGTCCGCCAGAGATGTATAGAATATAAGACGGCGTTGTGAACGTTACGCCTTGTTGAATAACTAGGAGAAAGAAAATATAGATGCATTCATGTTACGGCTACATGCCTTTGTCATAGTGGTTATGAGCAGTAAATTGGAGGCAACATTCTGTATGATATATGCCACATGATCTATATAATGTACATTTTATGCATAGTAGTTGTGGAAAATGATAAGTGCAAGGGCTTTGCATTCAAGGATAAGCTAACTTATGTGAGCAGGGCTCAGGCTTAACTGCGGAAACAGCTATCAGCACTTAACGGAAACCCAGTCCCTCAGGTAGAGGGTAAAACCAAAGAGGGCGCTGAGTAGCAAAGTTACTCAGAAAACTCTCGAACAAGATCCTCAAAGATCTAAAACCTAGGCCCAGTGAAACGCCTGTGTTTTATAGGTCGCCGAACGACCATAAGCCTGCACTGCCCCTTAGATCCGTCGTATCTGCGTGCAGTGGTGGCACAAAGATAATGATGTCTTTTTATGGGAACACTAAACTAACTTTTGAGGTTTGTTACCACTCATCTGTGAGACATCAGGGACTTCAAGTTAATCAAGTGATAATCAAGACAGAAAGAGCATCAACAAAATATGGGTTTTTGCTATTCGATAATGCATTTTCTCCCCGACTGTTAGGGAGAATGCTGGAAGAGGTGAGGGAATCTAGAGCACGTGGGTAAATGGGTGGTAGGAAACGGAAACACTGATGTCTGATGACGGCTTCTTAATATGTCTTACAGGGATGAGCACTTGCTGTGAAAAAACAGTCATATCATTAGGAAATTAAGCCTGCGCGTGCGCATAGCTTAAAAGAGCGACAATGAGCACAAATATCTGGTGGAATCTCCCATCTCCAAGCCTAAGTGTCCGGGGGCAATATGTGTCAGTTAGGCAAGTCTGGGTTTCCTGAGGTTTGCACGCAGAAAAGTGTGGTCTTCGAAATTAAGCGTGAACTGTGCGAAAAAGCGTAATAAAAAGCGACATAGCCTATGTCAGGGAGTTTATATGCCCTATTCGTCTGATATCTAATGAGCACCTGCGAGACGAAAACAACAAAACAGAAAATACCCATTTTGACCATCAAATTTTGACGAAACACACCTGGGTGAAATCCAGAGAGGTAAGCACCCTGTAACCTTTTTAGAACCCAAGATCATAGGCAGAGCTCAGGGCAATTCAGACAGGGAAAGAAGTCAAACCATTCTTGTAAGAAATCGGCGACCAGACCCAAACGTGCGAGGCTCATCACAGCCGATTATACGAATGAGGTCAGTGCCTTAATGCATGATGCGTGGGACTTAATTTTGTGCACATATGAGTGATACTGATGCGTGATGTGTGATGATTAATCACTTGAAATCGCTTGCATGCATAAGTGATGCAGATGCGTGCTGCCTGTTCCCTGGAAATCGATTGTGTGTATGTGTGCTGCGTCATGCATAATGCGTGATGCCGGTATGCCTGAATTCGTGTGCATGTACACGGATTTTTAACGTTTTTTAATCATTAGATATATGTACGTTATATTGTGTGATGGCTGACCATTGCTCCTTGTTTTAATTTTCTGAATGCTGGTGACCTGTAAAAACTGTGGCTCGCCGTTTGAAACAAAACAAACTTGAAAAACCAGATAGAATCGGCAAACAATTTTTGGGTTGGCGCTCATGATCTTTTGAAACAAGCACGTTGAGGAAACATTTATGCATCTACCTTTCCTTTTTCTTGGTTATTCAATGAAAAATAAGGCTATGTATGAACGGCGTTCATCTAAAATGCACTTAAAAACTTACGTAAAGAAATATAAAGCTTCAAACCAGGTAACACATTATGTATAATCGGCTTCAATACCACGGAGGTTCTAAGCTCAAACCACTCGTACAAGATGTCCGTGATATATTTGTACAGGAGACGGCCCAGTGTCCACAACAAAGCCGCGCAGTGCCCCTGCACTGCAGAGCCGTCTTGTCAAGTCCTGTCGCAGTGCCCCTACACTGTAGAACCGTCTGGTCAAGTCCTGTCTGAATACGCGTCCCAGCCGTTTTCACGCCAATGACCTTAGATAAGGACCTAGTTTGGTACCAAATTGGAAAAACAGAAGAGGGATAACATAAATAGGTGCCAAACCTATTGATAATCAGGCTTACCAAAATAGCTGATAAAAAGTGGTAGGGAAGCGTTATGGCGTCATCACATGCACATATCTATTCGTTATTCTACGTTCGCGAGTTTGGTTTGACGGGACCAAATCATTACGTGCTGCAAGCGTCAAATCATGAATAGCTGCTGATGACTGTAAGAACCCGTCCCACAGTGTACAGGCTATTCTGGTAAACCTGGCCACCTTCCATTCATTTTGCTGCTCTTCTTCGCCAGTTTCAGATTAAGGACCAAATAAGGTCTCCGTCTAATAGTGCTAGCGTGAAAAATGGCTGTACCTTTCCAGACGTCCTGTCCAACAATCGCGTGGATTATCGTCTGCATGCGTGGCATCTTCACATACGGGCATTTGGTGTTCATCATGTGACGCGGATGTTTCTGCACCTTGGCCACATTACATAAGACACCCATGGACGTAAGACGGTTTGGTAATTGTATTATATGTGTATATATTTCTGCTAATCTACATATCTTGAGCTCAATCTGATTTATGACATAGTGTTATGCTAATCTAGTAATGCAATTGGCCAGTGAAATGATCGCTTCATTCCGTTTTATGAGCATCCTCATTCATGCAACTGCAAAGAAGCCTCGAAAATGTGTGACGTCAGAGCTGTTCAAAGTTCGCTGTGTGTTATTGCACCGTTTTCGAAGGTAAGACGTCCAATCGATCGTGACAGTGGAGAACCGGCATTAAATCACAATTCATCCTTGAGATTCTGCGCCATAGATTGGTAGTGGTCAGTCCACATGCCACTGCAGGCAACGGTAATCTTCCGCAATTATTTGAAAAAGACCGATCCTCGCTTTAGGTGTCTGACGTGATGTGCCTTTAATACGTATGCATGTCTGTAATGCGCATTCGTAAGCTGATGAGAATCTGTCTTATTTTTTATCCTTCCTCTACGTGGCGAGCCCCAAGGGCAGGCGGAGGCTTACTTAGCCGTCTAAATTTTTTTCCAAAATAACTTCTAAATGGTTTTGAGTAAGGTGCTGAGGTGATAGCTATGGATTAACATGATTTCTGCGGATGTGAGAATTTCCGGCTTCTGATCTTGTATTACAAACGGTCCTTGACTTTTTCTTGAGCTCTTGGAGAGATATTTGTTCACAAGTGAAAAATTACGTTCATTTTTCCGAGAAAATGCAATAGAAAAAATCTAGTCTCTTCGCCTTATACTTACCTCTTTGAAGTGATCACCTACCGTTCTAGCCGTTTTTTCAAGTTCTTGGCCTTCAAGGTCAAGCTAGATCAAGCTTTGATCTGCGTGACAAGATTTGGCCGTTTGAAGATGAAAAGATTTGAGCCTAATGACGCAGGTATCACAGCTTAAGAAGGCCTTTCAGACCCTGGCCTATCCATTTATGTGACTGATTGAGCTATCGGCGTACGGAGAGGCGAACGCAGCAATCACCTTCACCTCTTTGACCTGACAGAGGCACATCACAGGTCACATGTGTCAACTTCCACTAGATAAGGCTTCCTGATAAAACATTCTAACAGTGGCAAACCGTCTTCCGCATGGCCGTAGCGTGCTTAGCTTTTGAGATAACAGATGACCACAAGCTGCTAATCTGACCTATTTGAATCAGTTTGCCCTGTTAAAGCTCACGCTCATCAGTTTCCACACATACCTATCTGATGCAATTTGATGACAAATTTCCAATGCTGTTCTCAGCGCAGGTCTCGCTCGCTTAGTTTTTGAGATCTTAGGGAGATCTTTGAGGCCCCCTCGTAAGGCGAAGGTGAGGAATATCCTGTAGGGCAAGAGTTATGGTGAGCATCGCTACGGAAGTCAATAGGACACCTTTTGCGATCGGAGTGTGGTTTCACTATCAACATAGTTCATTGAATGTGCAATAAAATACAGCAAACGTATTTTTCAGTTCAGCATACTGACACTCTCGTTCACACACCATTGCCTGGCTTGGCTGACTTTATGTTTTAACAACAGAGGCACACGTTGGAATTTCGTAAGGAGTGGTCTGACCTCGATTGGCTCTACCAGGGGCCCTCATGCGGCGTCCTTGTAGGGAGCAGCGGCAGTAGGCACTCAAGTCATTCTTGTATTTTAATGGGACCTCTTGCTCCTAATGTTACATTGTGACGGACTGCACGTAGCGGTATAGTCGGGATCGCGCCCAGGAGGGGGCCAATGCGGGGCACAGCAGGCTCTTTCATCCTGGGAGGCCCCATTTCGTTTCTTTAAGGACCATGTGTTTAATGTAGGGGATCCTTATGCTCGGGATCCCATTTTGATGCCTCGAAGGCTACGTTTTTATAGCTTTACAATACTTACGTGCGTCTTAAATTGCCAAAACGTACTGGAGTCTTTGACCCCAGGAGACGGTGGACCTAGGGCTGCCTCCAGGGCAAGTACCCCCCAAAACCTCCACCCCCTGACTACGCCACTGACGGCAGGTAGCCATATGAGAAAAGGTGGCTTCAGGTGCTCTATGTGTGTTCTTCCTTGATGTACACACTTCCTCGATGTACATCTCTTCAGCATCCTCCATGGAAGTGGCACAGGTCCGTATGCTTCGCGCCTTACCTGACACCCCTGACAAACACAGATGCATATGCAGCTTCTTTGGAATGCAATGCCGACCAAATTGGACACCGTGACAAATATTTAGGACAGGTTTTTATAACGACCCGATTATAAGACCACAAAATGACTCATTGTGATTGCATTGACAAAAAACAATTTTATGTCTGTCTATTTTGTCATATGCATCACACGGAACACGCTTACTTTCTATTTAAGCAGTCATGCCGAACAGTAAAGCAGCTTCATTTTTTCAGGCTACAAAACCACTGTTCATACTTGTCTGCTCACGCCACTTTCTATCACGTCTTATCACCCGTCTACACCTTGAGCCATACTTATATAATCTGCTTCAGCGCATCTCCTTTTGGCGACGCATTCATATGGGCAACGCACGCAAAGGACTATGTCGAGTCCCGGCCGTGGCAGTGACGGAAGTCCATGCACGTCACCCGCCTGAGAGCTGTTGTGACAGCCAGCGTGGTAACGCAGCCCAGCCGTGGTGACAGTTCAGCCTCGTTACACGGCCGCGACACCTGGTGAGAGCTAACTAGCTCCGCTGATTTCGCGAGGAGCCCTCCAGGGCGGCGGCCGGCCAGCCTTGACGCGCGGGAGCCGACTACCGCAAATCACCGGGCGAATTGTCCTGTTACGGACGCGCTGTTGCACACCCCGCCACGCGACGCGCGCACGATCGGCAGCCTGATGACGGGTGGTCGACTCAGCCTTGCGACACCGGCCGCGTTCGTGTCGCGCTGGATTGCTGACAGGTACGGACCGCTGGTGGTCCTGTCCATCTTGGCGTGGCACGCGCGGACAAGGGGATTTGTAGGCCTGATCTGAGACCCTTTTGCTAGGGTGCGAACACATAAGCGTTCTATGCAAAACGCAGGTATCCCTCCACAGTGAAGTCAGGCGGCATGGACAAAATTCATCCAGCTTGCACGTTAACTGAAAACCCGTGTTCCAACATTTGGGAGAATGCAACATTGTACCTATGGGGAGGTGCACGCAAAAAATCAAAGCTTCAATTAGACCCGTTTATAGCGCTGGGCGAATTTACTCGGCAAAAGGCGTGAACCATATTTAAAGAACCAACAGATCCCCTATCCGATCAGATGCTTCCGGGAAACTGCAACGCGGTAGGTGAAGGGAACGAGACTGCACTTTATCACAGGCCAATATCCTCAGCGCGGCTGAAACCACGTGCAGGTACTCAGTTCTAGCCACTGTCTGACTTCATGCTCAATGAAATGACGAGATTCACCCCGATTGTATGCAAAATAATCGTGAGTTATGTCACCAGCTTGTACACACTCATTTGACACTTGTCTTCACAGCAGTGCGGCAGTATAACAACTTAGTTGCGCATCATTCACATTAAGCTTTCCTAACATAATATGTCTGAGTGCTTTTTGGCAAAGAGCATGTTCTGTGCTGCTTTTAGCCAGCGCAAATCAATCTGGCTTGCCAATAACACTGCAAAATGAATGAAATGACAAAAAGATAAGAGAGAGGTCTATGGATGAGAAGAAAGGGAAAATATTTTTGGATGGGCCCAGCAGCACCGCATTTACAATATGTGAACCCGAAAATCGCAGCTTGTTCCTGATCCTAGTGACTGTGACCATGTCTGTGTCAGTGACGACGAAAATCACAGCTTGTTCTTGATCCCAGCCGACTGACGGCGTTGGTGTCAGTGACCTTGTCCGCCTGTTAGATCTTGTTTTACTTGCTTGAATTCGATAGCACTTCTTGATATGCATGCCACAGTTTCCGATCTCCTTTCTCGCGACTGGACGTTAATGCATGCTGAAGTCATGTGGAAGAGCGGTAAGATAGCTGTCGATTATGTGTAGGTTTTTTATCATTCTACCTGATTGATTCACTTGAACAACTTCTGGCAGATAAGCAGTTATCCAAAATACAGCTTTTAAATAGCTCGGCAAGGAGCTATTCAACAATAAAAACCAGTTCTGACGCAACTTCTCGGGGCTCAGTCGTATTCCGACAAAAGAGTATCAAGAGTTGGGACATAGAGATCCCGTTTATATTTTATAGCAAGGGACAAATGCATACAAAACCACGATGAGTCTCACCTCGCAGTCACTATAAAAACACGCGACCGGACGGCTTATCTAAAAATACTGAGTTCAGTACAGCTCGGAGATAATGCAACCAGATTATTCCAAGGAAAAGCGGCTAGAGGACCGAATCTACGCCGAGTGTCACTTATCGAAATCGGCCGCTTCATTCCACCGTCCCGCAAACTTCCAACGCTCTCTCTCTCTCTCTCTCTCACCTCCTCAACAGGCACACGTTCCATACAGCGGCTCACAACCTTACGCTCTAAAACAAAACATCGGCCGCCGCTGCAGCCCCGCGAAACGATACCACTGGTCTTGCGCGCCGCCGCGGGCTGTTGGTATCACAGTCACCGCAGCGGTCCAACAGCACATGCCGGTGCCGAACCGCCTTCTGCCCCGGTGGGCGGGGCAGGGACGCTCCCGCCCACACCGGGCGACCGCGGACCTGCGCCACACGGGAGGGGCGCTCCTGGTCTTCCCCTGACGACCGGGGAGCGCCTGCTCGCCAGGGCGCGCCGCGATCCCCGGCTGCGGCCCAACGGCGACGCAGAGGGCGCCGCCGTCGCTCCCGTCCTCCGAAAGCCGTCCGCGCCGCGGGAGTGCTCCGCGTCGTTTATTCGTACCGGATGTCAGCGTAGTAGCCCTTGGCCCAGTCGGCCAGGTAGGAGACGATCTGGGTGCGGCCATCGGGCATCTTCCAGCGGTACTCGCCGGTGATCACCATGCCGTCGCTCGTCTCCTTCTGGCTGAAGGCGTTGTCCGTGTTCGAGTCGTCGACGTCGTAGCCGAACTCGTACGGCCGAGACATGTGCATCATCTTCTGCAACAGGGACGTGCACGCAGAGTCAGAGGTGCCGCGTTAGAGCGGACTCAGGACGCTGAACGCAGCTCGGAATAGAGGGACGGTGAAGGGGCCGACAGGTGGCGTTCAGCCAGCCATATCTGGATAGAGACACATTGGCTGCGTGTGTGGCGGATTGGGGTCGACGGTCGGATACGACGCACGATTTGTGCGTGCAGAGTGCAGTTAGAGTGCGCAATAGGATCCTGACCTTCACCATCAGCGCTCCAGTGCAAATAATCACGATCCAGCTGGCTGCCAAACACTCGCACACCCATAACCGACTAACTCTGTTTTGAGCTCTCGCAGTTCTGCTTTACTTCTCAACCGTTTCCCCGGCAGTGCGCGCTGCATACGAGCACACACCTTTCAACGACCGTCAGCACCAGCCCGGAACTAGAGAGCCGGCGCCCGCCGCGCAGTGGGTGGGGATCACCCATCTGTGAGGAACGGGGAGCTGAGCGCAGACGTGCTTACCGATCCACCAGGCGCCGGTCCCGGCGGCAGGGTGAGCGCGGGCCGCCGGGTCAGCGGGCGCCGAGTGGTGACGACAGGGCGCCGGGTGGTGATGATGGGGCGCCGGGTGGTGATGACAGGGCGCCGGGTGGTGATGATGGGGCGCCGGGTGGTGATGATGGGGCGCCGGGTGGTGGGGAACGGCACGCGGCCGCCTTGCGGGCCCGAGCCGTCCGGCACCAGGTTGGGCGGGATATACTCGGGCCGCGGCGTGGTCGCGGGCCGGTAGGTGGGCCGCGGGCGGCGCGTGGTCGGCGCCGGGGTCGGACGAGGCCGGCGGGTGCTCGGCGGCCGGTACGGCGCCGGCGTGGTGACCGGTCGCCGCGTGGTGGTCGGCCGCGGCGGCGTCGGGAGGCTGAGCTCTACGTTTTGGTGCCGCCCGGGTTGACTGGGCCGCCCTTGTCCGGCGGCGGCGGCAGGTACAGCCCGTTGTCAGGCACTGGGTATTTGTACCCCTTGGTCATCGGGCTGCCGACCGTCAGGCCGCAGGCCACCGCCACGAACACAACCTGGAAAGCGATGGGGTGAGGTTAGACTAAAGCCCGCTGCACGAAGGCGTACGGGCAGGCGAGGAGCTTGCGGTTGCGTTTCCAAACACACGACATCGCATGACTTGTTGCTGATGCCCTATTAATTTTCTTCGAGTCTACACTAAGCACCCGGGTGGCTGCCCTAGTTCGTGTTTATTGTGCCCATTCCTAAACGGAGCCTTTAGTAGGCCAGTTCCTCAAAGCGTTCCAATGCGGAAACGTGGCCAGGCTGGAGACCCCTGATGCTTGAGAAAAATCAGTTTTCCTATCGAGCGTGGTGTCACTCGGTCCCAGTTTGGGGGAGAATGCTACCCACGCTCCGATAAGTTTGGAGGTCCAACCGGCGGAGGGAGCCCACGCCCGTCTTTTTCGGCCCGCTGCGTCATCACCAGCTCGTGGGACCCGAGCGGTCCCGTCACCGAAGCTTGCCCTTCGCGTCGCGTACGTCGCAAGGTCGGCGGCGAAAGGCGACCACACACATGACGAAACCGTCCGATAACCGTGCCGTGTCTCCCTGTCCTGAGCGTCCCGCTGGATTCGGCGGGCACCAGGCGAAGGCACGGACGAATTCCCTTCAGCGCTGGTCGCACCCGTTATTGATGACTCATTGCACGCGTTGGGGCTCTGCCAAAAGGACCGCTCCTGGCCACCGCGTTGAACACGTTTTGCAATCGCTGATACGGGTGGATAGTGTTTTACGACGCGTTGCAATGGTTTGCGCTCCTTGAACAAGAATGCGCATTGTTTTTTAGTAATTTTTATGACAGCAGTGACGTAAACTAAAATATATAGCAAACTGAAGCTGACAAGTGAAATAGATGACAATGGAAAGCTTCTAGAGCGAGAGAAATTGGACAAGAAGGGCATGAGCTATGCCATAACGGACCGATCAAAATGGACACCACAACAGCCTGGAAGATCAGTGGCCATTTGCCAGACCCTAACACAGCTGCTATTTTCCATACCTTAACACAGCCTCAAAAGGCTAACCTCGGCGAAGACAGGAAAAGCGCACTGAAGCAATCCAATAAAATACAGATGGTTGCTAAGAATTGAATGATATTGTCTGACCATGTTGCGTATGAAGCGGTTGAACACCTTGAGACGCTCAATACTTTGTGGCTCTTACTGTCTGCTTAATTGCATCATAGCTTAACAACAAAATACCACGCTGTTGTGCGCGTCGAGGATAACATGTACAGCCATTGGCCTAGGTCAGCAGTCGCTTACTACGCATTTTAACCGCGTAAGATTAGCCGATGAAGTATTGGAAGCCGCTTTCATGGCGATCGATGACTGGGCAGAGCGCCGTCGGTTGGTGGAGCGGCACGGCTCGTGGCATGAATGAATGTGGCGCACCAAGGCTGCCAGCATCTGAAGAGACCATTCATTGCACTGGTCTGACGTGGACGTGCTCGCAAATAATGCTCAGGTCGGCTATGAAGGTCAGGGCAGTGTTAAGGCTGCAGTCGTTATTGTAACACAGGCTCGCCTTGATTAATATGCATGCAAGGCAGGACACACACGGCAGCGAATTTAGGTTAACGAGCTGCACTGTCTACATCGCAACAGCAGATTATCCCTTTAATACGGCCAGCCTTTATTTCCATCTGCTCGCATTATTCAGCGGCGTTTATCGTTCAGCATCAAATGATGTGGAACGACCCGGCTGGTGGCCGATTGTTCATACATGCCCGCCGGGTGTCGTTAGCCAAGATTGGGTGGCACATTTCGGTACCAATAGCTGGCCAAATAACGGTTCCAGACCCGCGTGGCCTCCACCCCCACCGCACAGCAGTTTGCCACCGAGTCTTAGTTGCGTCGGCGATGTACTTCCGATTAGGGGAAAGGTCACAGAGCCCTGGAAAAGCACGTGCGGAAGGGGAGAACGGAAGGCAAGCCTGGGGTACCGAGATGCGCGCTCGGGTTCCGGGAGACGCACGGGGACCCGGAACACGCACTGGGCTCGGGAGACCCGACAGCTGCCGGGGAGGCGCCGACCTCCGCCAGCGGTCCACCGACACCCACTGCGCGCCACGGGAGGCCGCTGCCGGCCCGCTAATGAGCGCTGATAGCTCCGGTAGCAGTTAGGGTCTGTGGGCCGGGTGATGTGTGGGGGTGGGGTCAGGGACGGGCACCTCCCACGCCCCCGGCCCAGCCCCGCGTACTTTAAGGGGCGATTGCAGCGACCTGGAGAATTGCACCGACGAAAATGGACGCGATTCGAATGGGGTCGCCCGGGCAGTCATTGCGGCACGCTGACAGCACGAGGCGAGATGGCGAACAGGTGCTTGGGCTCTGGGTCGAGAGAACAAGTGACGTGGCAGAAACGTGGAACATGACGTGTGACGCGGTGGAAACGCGTGACTTGGTACGGGGGACGAACAAGCACGAGCGGGTGGGTACGGGGGCGAACAAGCACTTGCAAACGAAGCATACGTAAGTGCAGTAAGGGATGTTGAGTGCCCACAGCTGGTAGACTGCACTGACTGCCCCCATCTGCATACTAGCGTTTATAGGTTTTCCCTTCGGACTCCTTAAGAGGGAGAGAACGAGAGAGAGAGAGAGAGAGAGAGAGAGAGAGAGAGAGAGAGAGAGAGAGAGAGAGAGAGAGAGAGAGAGAGAGAGAGAGAGAGAGAGAGAGAGAGAGGGAGAGAGAAAGAGAGCGAGAACGAGAAGAGGGAGAGGGAGAGAGAAAAGGAGATAGAGTGAGTTTTATATATATATATATATATATATATATATATATATATATATATATATATATATATATATATATATATATATATAACCGATTATAGATGTTTCAAAAGTAGGTAGACCTAGAAAGGCGTATGTGGAATACCTTATCGGTGTACAGCATGCATCAAAACGTCCGTCTGAAACGTCATTGAGAGTGCCTAGTAGGTTTAATGGCTTTGCGAATGTAAGTATATCATTTGCAGTTAAAAGAAATGCAGTTATGTGAATAACAGCCAAAACATTCAATAATTTGTATAGTTTTAAAGACCCGCATATCAGTGGTCATACGGTTTGGCTGTATTACATCAAGAAAACACATCCTTTAGCCGCACAATAGATCCCACAAAACCACAACGTTTTACATCCGCCGGAATCTGTCGAAGGACATGGACCTGTACCCAGCAATCATTTACGCATTATTTACGGCTTTGTTGGCGATTACAGTCTATGACGTAAGCCGACGCGGTTTGTTCTCAAAGTCAAGGGTTTTAAATGTTCCTGAAGCTGGTTGGATGGAATTATCCACCGTCGGAGGATAACACGTCCTGCTCGAGAGATGCCATTTTCCACTCTGCCGCACATCTCTGCCGGCCGGGCTGTACAGCTGCCCCCAGGGTTACGCGGCGGCCTTCAGACGCGTGATGACAAGAAATTAAAAGCTGCGGCACAGCGGAATGCCAACAGCCCCACCCACGCAATCGCTGCCGGAGAGCGCGCATCTGTTAATGATTCAGCACAACTGAAAAGGCGAGGCGACCTTGGGCGCAGGAGGGAGTGCCCTCCCGGCAGCCGCCGCGACTGGTGTAACTTTCTCGGATCGCACGCGGGCCCTATAACACGGTGACGACACGGAGCAGTCACCGCTGGAACGAAACGCAGGGCCGGCGGTCGATACGGGCGCCCCGTTCCTAACCATTTCGGTTTGGTGCGGCCCCCGGCGGTGCCGAGCCGTAAACAGCACGTTCTCTGTCGGCGCAGCGGAAAATCGGAATGGCTGGAGTGCCGCTGGCGCGGTTACGCGGGTTCTGCCTGTGTTTCCTGGCGCGCCGGTCGCACGGGGTGTGACGTTAGTTACAGTGTGCACCCCTGCTCCGCCGCTCAGCACAGCGGCTTAACTGCCCAGGACGGCGCCGATTTTGGCCACAGAGGAGACGACCGGCGCGATGTGCGCCCACCCGACGGCGCCACTCTGACCCAGTCACCAGCCGAGCCGCTCGGGTCAGCGGGTGGCTCGCCACCCAGCAAACAGCTGTCGCTGGGCTGGGTGGTGAAACTCACGAGCCCTATCTCCCGTCGGTCCACAAGCGGTACCATTACCAGGCCACCATGCATTTCATAACGGATTCCGCGTTTTGCAATGGGTCTTGGCTGAAAGCGCTGGTTCGTTAAAACTGATCGATGCGGGCGGTGGGCTATTTCTATAGAGCGCCCCGTCACGGCAACAGCTACTATTTGCTCGTTTACGGGGCTTACGTTAGTGGCTGACCTGTATTGCTTTAGAGGCATAACCGTGGTTTGCCAGGCCCTCGGGCTTGTTGTGCTGTTCTTTGTCGCGTAGGCTTAACGGGAAGCAGGCTCGGGCTCGAGGGACCCTTCATTTACAAGCAGGACCCTTCAGTGCCTGCAGATTCGGCGGCAAAATGTGGGAGGCTCTCACATTTGGAGACACAACCTTGCAGCTCGAAGCGCGCCCTTCCATTGCACCTTGAGAACGTGCACAACGTACAATAAAGTTTCTATTAGGGTAGGGCACGAGTTGGTTCCGTTATTTCCTTTACACTCGTAATTTGAATAAAAAGTTGCATGTTGCATTTAAGCTGAATGTTCTCATTTACCAACTGCATTGTTGTGTCAAAGCATTGTTCTGGTTGTAGATTTCCGAGCACGAAAGGTTATTGATGACAGTTTAGTCGCATCGCACCGTGACGGGGTGTTTAATCAGGCTATACACATACGTCAATACACAAAATACGTGTCATGTGACAAACGCAGAAGGCATCCCGGAACTGCCCTGAAACTGCAATGCGTCTCCGTTGGTACGTGCACGCGAACGTTACACAGTCGAAATGACCAACGTTCTGGCCTCTAAGCTTTGGGGAAATGCCGCAGACATCTGCTTACATCAAGAAGCAAATGAGCAGGCGTGGGTTCCGCCTGGGAAGTCGGTAACAGGCCGGAGACCGTGCGCCTGAGCCGCACGACACCTCGCTGC
The DNA here is from genome assembly GCF_011947565.3 of Pollicipes pollicipes. Taxonomy (NCBI): domain Eukaryota; kingdom Metazoa; phylum Arthropoda; class Thecostraca; order Pollicipedomorpha; family Pollicipedidae; genus Pollicipes; species Pollicipes pollicipes. The sequence goes on along the minus strand of NW_023596136.1, from coordinate 30,336,815 downwards.
CCGGGATGGACGCCTCACGTCTCGCCGCCGTCGGTGGACGCGACGTTAGGTCACTCTCCGCTCATCGTCCTTCGCCAAACCACTTTCGGTTTCTGTCGCGCCCCCGTGTTGAACAACCAAAACGTGAGAGGACGGCCGCCCAAACTACGCGCTGGTTCGGCGGTCCGCCGGTGGTGGTGTTTGGTAACGGCATGGGAACGTGAGGCGCCTCCTAGCGGCGGTGCGCATGTCTGGTGTGTTATTTCCGTTGTGCAAAACCGCGTAAATGTCGGTGTTATGAATTCGGATGGGAACATTTCAGTCCAAGCGTCGCGGCAATGTGCGAACCCGGTCCACCAGTAACGCACGTCGACTTTTGCTGCCGTTTCACAAGAACTTCGAAAAGTAATATGCTTCTGGGGCGTCGCCCTAAACCCAAATGATGGATGCCTACAGATTATTTTTAAATTCTGATGACAGCATGAAACAAGCCTTTAAAGCGGCGCAATCAAGACGATTAGGTAGCTTTCAAACAACGTTTGCAGCGACGGACACTGTCCTAGCACGTCATAAACTTAATAAAATTCCTTGAAAGAAGAGAAATAATGTAATAGAAGAATGGACTAAAGAAAATAGAAAAGCCTGAGCACATCACCAGGCTGTGAATTTCAGGGTATTCGGTTTGGCTGAGCCCTGACAAAGATATGTATGTAAGCAGTGGCATAGAAATGAGCGCTCTACATCAAGACTAGGGTCTCTTAGTCATTTCGTCTTTAACCTACATCCATGAGAGGATGGTTGGAGAGCCGACTCATTTAATGCGTCATGGACGTAGGGATTCTTCCGACAAAAGGGGCTCTCCACGGTGCTGCAGACAGTCAAAATCATATGCTTAAAGTTTTACCATGTGATTGTTAGCGTTGTACATCGGAGCATGCATGAATGGGTTTGACATTGATTAAAGCATTCTAAAAACATTTTTGTGAAAGACTACTTTCAACCGTGACCGTTATCAGCCGATTTTGTATGCAATGCTTAATAACTGTGAACCATCATAAGAATTGTCGAATTCTGACAAGATTGCTATAATTACGGCGATTAACATCTCTTAACCATGCGCTTAACAGGGTTCATGTCTGGGCCATGAGCTATACCGCTTCGTAGATAGCACTGCAAATATGAACATATATACACAAACACACACACACATCACCACTACATATATATAAACATATATATATATATATATATATATATATATATATATATATATATATATATATATATATATATATATATATATATATATATGCCGGCCATTTGTACACTGTACTCGTTCAGTGCATGCAAAGCACATGCGATATGAGCAATATCAGAAATGCAGAGCAGAAAATTCGGAGATAGGCCTCTGTGCGGCCCCGTCTGTACGCTTGGGGGTTAAAACGTAAGCGTGCAATGTTAATTACTTCACGTCATAGATGACAAGAAAGGAACTTGTCATGATTGATTTGGCATGCATTGTCGAAGGCTAACAGCGATGTCCGAGGAATGCGGAATGGACGATCACCATAATGCATCTTGATTATTTTAGGAAGGTGCATGCCGCCCGTTGCGTCTTTGCAAATGGATTCGAAATGTTATCTATACATGCCAAATTACACTCACGGAACGTATAGCTCTTCTGCATGCATTGACGGTGAAAAATAATATCGGAAGAGGTCAATTAGATCACAGAACTGGGGGGCAGGGACAGATCGCTTATTGTCTTAAAGCAGGATCGCACGACTCATGCCAAACCACCGTTCCTCTGGAACAGTCTTTACATGAAGCAGCCTATAGCAGTGTTTAAAAAGGGAACCGTGACTCTACGTTAGCTGCGGGGACCGAACGACCACCACCAGCAGCAGCACCACCACCAGCACCACCACCTCCGCCACCACATCGCCAGCGTCATCACCATCACCGGCTGCAGCTTCGCCTCGTGCTCTGCCACGCCGCAGCCGGCGGTGGGCTGAGCTGGCGTCAACCACGCACCTGGAGCCACGCCATCTTCGGACTGCTGTACCCGACACTGTGCCCACCGTCCGGGCGCCGGGCGTTTTATAGAGTGGCGCAGCGTAGCCACGAGGCCAGAGGGGCGGTCCCACGCCGGTCTGCGGAACCGCAGCAGCGCCGGGCGCCCCCGGGAGGCGCCGGAACTGGCCGCCGCCGAGGGCCGCGCCGACCCCAGGTCACCTGGGGGCATGCTGGGGTGTGCCCTGCGGCTGGTTAGATCAGGTGAGGGAGATGATTCCGGTCGGCCCCTGCAGCTGAGGTCAGGTGAGGTAATGGAGCTGATCTCAGACCGTGCTTGCAGAGCGGGTTAGGTCACGTGCTGGAAGTGACCCCGGGTCAGATAGTTCGTCTGAGGTATAGGTCGTCTGAGGCAACTGACCCCTGGTCAGGTCACTCAGCTGAGGTCACAGACTAAAGCCGAGTCGAGTCACGCCGGGTAGTGCCCTGCTGTTAGTGTTAGGCCACGTACCGGACTGACCCCAGATGCTACCCTGCAGCTGATCTCATGTCACGTTAAAGCTGATCCAGGAATGCACCGCGGGATGACCTGCCGACGAGGTCAGGATACGTGCCCGATTTGACCCGGGGGTCTAATGCTCGGATTTGACATGAGGTCGGGTCACGACTGGGGGGACGTATATCGGCACGACTTGACGTGGATCGGCACGACACAGCAAGTTACAAGTTTAGAAAGCCAACGCAAAATTTTACGGAAGGACAAAGTTACCCCTCCAGAAAAGGCAACTTTTTGTGCCAACATTTTTCTTAAGAAGCTTCCTTTTTGTCCGACAATAAATCCCTCCATAATGAGAACGTCACGTGTCAAAATGGGCGCCGCTATGTTGTCAACGGTCACCGCCGAAGTAGTGATCCGATTAGCTCTGACTTTTTCAGGATGCAGCTGACCTTTGTCGGCGAACCACATGTAATGGCTTTTTGTAATGGCGTCAGTTAATCTACTACAATAAAGTGGCACTGGTACCCAACGCTTTGATACTAAGTGACAACACTAGCGTCGTTGATTCGTCATCTGCGTGTTAAGGAGTTGGTTGCGAAAAACACGAAGTTATTTGAACCTGAAACATGCCGCTAATAAAACAGTAGTGGCGATCGCACTGTTGCTGGCGCCCAAAAATGGTCATTTCTTAGACATGCGTCAGATTTTCCATATGCAATACGTAATCGAACATCAGGCCCATAGAGTAAACGACAATCAGCGCTCACAACGACAATCAGCGCATACAACAACGGCATCGTCATTCCAAGCAACATGACTGATGGTATGAACTGTTCAGCCGATACAGATGGTTCTAGCATAATGATTGGAACCAATCGCTGTCTCTGCCAGCATCTCTGCGAGTCTCTAAACCATACCCATACAGAAGAAAGGGTACAGTCCCTTCCATCCGTTAAGTCTGGTAAGCTGGGCGGCTAGGCTAGGTCTTGCAATACGTAGCAAAGCATAGAGAAAACTAGCACAACAAAATAGCATGCCCCGGGGACTTCCACCAGCGTCACGTTGCAAATTAAAATTGAAAAGATCGTGACGTTACAGTCCTCACGCCCGTATAACGAGCTGCTCAGTTACGCAAGCTTGCCAATACGCTTTCATCACAGGTCACACCTGCGTGACGCCCACAGGACAGCATGAATGTCAGGTGCAAACGATTCAGACCATGCCATTGTGGCAAAGATGAAATGCATGCGCATCGAATGCATTTGAATAAATCAAACATGATGAATTGAGTAAAATGACATGCTCATCAAATGCGTTACAATAGCTTCTTGCTAATAAGTACGTGATGTTTGATGATAATTAGTAAAATTCTGAAGTATTCCTACCTAAAACAACAGCAAAAGGGCAGCAGAACGGCATGACAAAAACAAACTGCAACGAACTGTAAGAAACAAAGCAACAGTGATACCCTCGAAGGCGTTGACAATTAGCGCAAATGGTAAAAGCTGAAAGTTTAGGCGCCGTTCTTAGTCACGTGACATCTAATATAACCGTTACTTTTTGCATTTTCTGCCGACCCCAACACGGAAACATCGATCAGCTAACCAGGCGTTCCACTCACTATTCCTCTTCACTGTCGCATTGGTGGGCAGCTGAGTCGTGTTTTAGATTTCTGATAATCTGTTGATGAAATTATGATTTTTAGAGTGCGCCTGCAGCCCCGCCACAGCCGCTACAAACGGCGTTGGGTCATGAATCAAAATATTAAATCATTTAGAGGATGGCAGTGCTCAAAATTCACGGTTCAACGCATCTGATGATGCGCGAAATATTTTGGCTCTGATGAAAGTGCACAAAGGACAGTGAGGAACAAAATGTGACGTGTCTTTTGAGCGAGAACCACATGCATAAGCTTAAGAGTTGAATTGAGAGTACGATAAAGGTAAACATTGAGACGTGGGTGTTTTATTGACCATTTCATGTGCATCAACCTATCAATTTTGGTGTCGGTGGCGTAATGGAGTGATGTCGTTGATACCCTAGTCACCACCTAAAAGTTCTCTTAAAGGCTTTATGGGATATGAGTGATCAGGTGGCGTGAGGAAGTGTATTCGAGGTGTACCTTTACTATGTGGGCGAGAAGGCAGCGAACGACATATATCGGGCAGTGCAGGGGATTTTGGTGACTCTTGACCAAGTTTGACCTTTGGCGCTCAATTTAATCTTGAATTAGACGCCATGCAGTACAGATAGCCGCAAAAATGGGCTCCCTGCCATCAGAAATCCTAAACAAGACTGCATCACACAAGCCTCAAGTCGTCGAGATAAACCTTTGAAACTGGACAAACCTTCAAGATGGCGGCGGCAACCATCTTAAATTGTGAGAAATGCGGAAAGTCGCTTCAGTAGCAATCAAGCTAGTCTGGCTGTCCTAGCTACATAAAACTCGTTACATGGAAAACTTCTGTCAAACGTTTGCGGTAGTTGTCATTACGGAGTCTTTTAAGAAGCATAAAGGTGGCAAATCCTGAGGCTCTAGCAAAAATTATTTGAAAGTTGTGCTGGCAGTCACTGTGCTAGTTGTCTCATCTGGCTTATTCACCCTAACCTACCACATTTCGCCCTGCAAATTCCCATCGGTCATTTTAACTTACCCGATGTGAACGCTTCTGGCCATCTGCGCTTAATTATACCTTTCCCACACCTTGATTCCCTGCATTCTGTGTCATACCCGCACCCTAAAGCAGGGGCGTAGGAACTTCCATGGGGATAAACTCCACTTTGAATTCGGTTCTTTGCACGGCTAACAGCAGGTTTATTGTTGCACTATATGAAAGGTGGACATGGAAGGAAATATAAAAGGGCAAGGCCATCCCTCCGGCAGGCTCTTACGGCTGTACAATAACATTATTTTCCATGGGTCTTCATGTCAGCATGTTGGGAGCATTAATTCATTACCATCCGGCATATGATTGGACGTGTGTTTTCGGCACCTTGGCGAAAAGTGCTAACAACCTTACGCCCATAATACAAGGTGTTTAATAAAAGGTTTCGGAGACAAGGTTTATTTTACCCAATCCACTCGCTACCCACGGGGCTGTGCCTATCCTCATGCATTACCTGTTACTGATCACCTGCATCCACTCGTCACCCAACGGTTTGCATTTCCTAGCTCTTTTGTTGCAAATCATGGAAACATTTCGGGGAGAGTTTAGACACGCACTTGCTCTTTTTGTACAAATAACTGTAAACACAGTGTCAATCGATCTGAGTAAGGCTAAAAGAAGTACAGGCAGCAACATCGTGCAGTATGTCTTGAAGTATCCATGTAAATTTTCGTAAACGTCTTCTCGTAACCGTGCGCGTTACCGATATTTTCCCGAAAGCTATACTGAACCCAGTTCATTATCTACTCCATGTGGGTAACCACGGGTTTACCAAGCTAGTGAAGCTCTCTGGTGTCCAAGAGGTCACCGTTTAGGTCAGGACTGGTGAGTCCATTGTTATAAGAAGTCGACGACCAGATCTAAACGTACAGGGCTCGTCATTGCCGATTATGCAAGTATGATAAGTGCCTTCATGCGTGCTGCTTAAAATCGCTTACACGTATGTGTAGTGCTTGAGAGATTCAGTGGAATCAGCAGGCAATTTTGAATTCTGAATTTACGAGTCATATTCCTTTTTAAAAAGGCATGTAACCGAAATATGAATGCACCTATGTCTCTCTTCCCCGGTTATTCAACGAGGCACAAAACTAGCAGCACCATCTTATTTACATGTATAACGTGACTCGCAAACGCACTTAACAACTCACATAAGTATCTTTTATGCGATGCAGAATGGGGTTCAATAATGAGATTCACTCCTGAAGCAGTGGATACGTTCGGAGTCGTTATGCCGTAACGAGGGGAAAATCCCCAAATGGCGTGTTAATCGTGTTAAAGGCTGGCGAAACCTTTACACCGTCATCACGAAAGTCACCGTTTGGACCCATATGAGTCGCAAAGAGGTAATCAGACCACTGCACCCCGAGGATAAAGATGGGTAGGCTGAGAAAGTGACCTGTAAATGCCACATTGAGACGTTAATCGATCCATTTTGATGAGGTCCGGTGCTTTTGGCCTTATTCTTCGTTGATAGCTGGCCGCAAAAAAGAGATGTATAGAGATTCGGCTGTATGCATTTATCGGACCATCAATTAGTTGTTTCGACAATTATTTGAACCGAAATATTCTCGATTACGGCTAAAAGTGCTGCTATTATGTAGGCATGATGTTCACTGTAGCTGCACTGAGCAATTTCGGAAATTTTGGAGCAGACTTGGACAGCAACGACCAAAAATCCGGAGCGGACATCAATGGTTTCGACAAGACGATGCGGTGCCACACACTACCAATAACGTCCAGGACTCATGACATAGCCCTTTCAGGAACTAGCTTGTCAGCAACAATACAGAGATGGCATTGGCACAGAACTTCTCCGACGCCAGCTCCACTGAAATTTTTATGTGGGGGTATCTGAAACAAGGTGTACGCGACAAGTTCAGAACGACCGCGGACCTCAAGGAGCGGTGGCCCAGTTCGTCCGGCAGCACTCGGGACGTACTGGGACGTCATTGGACATCTCAGTAAGGTTCACCTGCCACTGGCCATGAGGCAAAACGGTGATCATGCCGAGCATTCACTTTGAGGGCTTCTCATGACACGATGGCCCTGATCTAGATAGCGCTTCGTTCTCAATGTTCATGCGACATGGAATGGAGTGGAGTGTGTTGTTCCGGTTTCGTTCCTTTATTAGATGCGCTTTGCATTAAACATGAATTATGAAAACATCAGCATCCTCTTCTCTTCGACGCCCTGTAATAATCGAGGTGCAAAAACTAGACACTTTTTGCATGATATACATCAGCGAATAAAATACTGGGACCATGCAGTTTTTCGTCTTCTTTTTTCATCTGATGAGCATAGCATCATTACGTGTTTTTTTAATTCACGTAATGATGATGAACAATGCAACGCAATGATTGCTTCCAAGTAAAGGAAAATTAATACACAATGGCTGATCTCACCTTTACTGCACTCCGCTTTGACTTGATGATCTTGAACTATGACCGTTGTTTAAAAAAATGGGATCTAGTTAAGATAGCGAGTAACACACTCTTCCTTTGATGTTGGTTCCAGGGTACGATAGACATTATTACTGGTATAAGTGCGCTCCGAAACAGTAGTTTATCCTGATACTTTTGCAGATACCTCACGTGACAAGAGGTCACCGTTTAGAGGTCACGTTATCAGACAAGTAAGACAAAGCGATGTCTTCTAAATTAAAATGACAAGAGTTAGCGATTGCTGGTAGCATTTGGGGGGTTAGCCTTTGGGGGTTCGACCTAGTATATTAATCCTGCCCAGGTAGGAGCCTCGGTGCAACCCCATCCCTCTAAGGTTTTCTGCGAATACCTCTCCAGCATGACCTGCAAACGCGCCGATTTTCTATTAGCGTATTGGGCATCCATTGCACATGTTTGTCGACCAAAAACTTTTCCCTGGATTTTCTGGCTTCGAACCGGCGGCGGTTTTTAAGGAACACCACGGGGATCTACGGCCCAATGCGGGCAGCGGGCGGCGACCTGACGATTCCGTGGACCGCCCGCGCTAAACCGACGCTGCTATATTAACGGAGGCCTCATGTGAAAAATATATGCTCACAACATGCAGAACTATATAACATTGTACTCAATATTGAACAAGAAGCGTGCCTTAGATTTTGTGTCGCTCAAGGACATGGTATGGCACACATCGGCATGTAAAGCTGAAAAAGTTCAAGTGTTAGGGAAAATGCTACCTTTGACCTGGCATAATGGGTTCCATTATCGACCTAGTATCATCAGACTTGCTACCAATCACGAGATCCGGTTGAAAGCGATCCACTAGTGTGTATCTCTAAGCTCTAGCCTTCTGTGTTTGGAAACTTCCGGGGGAGGTGTGATATCACATCAATATCTTCCCTATCAGACCGCGTTACAAAGAAACGGTGAATCTGGGCGAGGGTTAAGACTTTTAGAATTTTGCGCCCTTTTTGGCATTCCCGTTGGCATTTTGAGTCTGCCGCAGTCGATAAAATAGCCTAAACGGGGACAGGTTGAGCGGCGTCGAAGGGCGCCGAAGCACCCACTGGTTCGTACCAACAACGCGCAAGGCGACAGGTCTCCACCGCGCCGATACGTTGCTACTCTTGGACACCGCGTAGTGCATGGTAGAAGGCCGCAAGGATTACATGGGCTCGTTACACATGCGTACATACTATGGCTTATACCCACACAATCGCCACGAAACAAACTGATAGTGTTGAACTCACTGTGCTGCAAGCGGTCGATTTCCAGCGCAGCGGCGTAAGGGGCGCCAAGGTAACGGGGAGGAAACGGCCATTAAGCAGCGCAAACACCGGCTGCAGGTTTGGCTGCGTATGAAGAGCAATCAAGTCAGCCAGCGAGCATCCGTGACCCTTGGCTCCTGCTGCCCAAACGGTGACTTGCAATGTCCGATGCAAGGCCACCGAATGGCCTTCCGAAGCAACACGCAGCTGCGCTCCTTGCTGGTTGATGTGACCGGTATTGCCTCGCAGGCCGATCTTGAGCCGGGTTCTAAACACAAACTGTTTTCGCTGCCGCGGAAAGGATTGGCTCTAGGCAATGTGAGCTGTGAGATATACTGTTCGATACCGAACTCTTTTGCTGCTGTTTGTCAACGTAATGTGTTACGAGGATCATGAGCGACGTAATCATTGCACAATGGGCATTTGAAGGGCAAATTAAAATTGCAAGTACGTAATATCTGTTTTTGTTTACCGTGTGGTTGGAAAAACTGCGCTGTAAATAGTGCGCAAAACCAATTGGCTCGAAATATCGTTATAGCAGAAGCTTTCAAAAGTGTAGGAGGGCATGCTGCTGCAAAACACATGACTTTTATCAGTCTACGCTATTTTGCGATTTGAAAGCTAACCCTGACTCATCGATTTCCATAACGTGGATTGATGGGGGGGGGGGGGGGGGCAATATGACCCCCTGCCATTTCGCAACAAGGAAAGATAGAGCAATCAGTGGAGGTGTCAACGAGATCTTGCGATTGGTGATAAGTTTTATGCCGCTGGGTCAATAATTGGCCCCACTTTGCCAGGTCAAAGGTTAAACATTCCTGAAAATCAAGCTTTTTCAGCTTTACCTATTCGTATACACGAAACCATGCCGGAGCTTAAATCTTAGCAGGTGCGTTCCCCGTTCAATTCGCGAGTGCAATGGTATATAAACTTACGTATTGAAGCATACATTTGTGATGCGGGGCTCCGATAATACAACAGAGTGTCGGTCTGCCACGCCCGGTCAAAGGAGCGGAATATTGCCGCTTGCCGCTCACGTCGGCCGTAGGTCGCCGTGCAGTGTTTCTAAAAAAACATTGCTTCTCAGAATAAAAAATGCTAGGGACACGTTCTTGATGTCAAAACACGCGCAATAGATGCCGTAGAGGCCGTCGGAAGCTTGGACGCATTTACACCGCATGCCGGAGGGGCATCTTCAGAAAACCCTACGGGGATTCGCCCTTCCCTCCCACTTTATGTTCGCTACTGTTACGAGCAGTTCTAATTAAGGTCTTGAAACCTCGCGACGGAATTTTTTTGATTTGTTTCCCCTATTCACATGGACCCAATGGTCATATTGATATATTTTGTTTATATATATATATATATATATATACATATATATATCCTTAAACTATTTCATACTTGCTCATGTGTATCATCGCACGAACAGACCGCAAAGTGGAAGCGCGCATGCGTAGATAAGGTTCTGTAATGCTCTGTTATTAATTATCCAAAGTTGTGACTGCATTAAACAAGGCATATTGATAATCAGACGTACTACATTACATAAGGCATGCATAGTGTATGTGTAAACCGGTCTGTTGCACTGCCTTCGTTTGACCTATCACATCGATATCATCCTTCAGTTTGCTTGATAGGCTGTGATCTGAGATGGCAGAAATGCTTCTATATCGTTTGCGTATACCGCAACACTCTGCACTTCACCTGCGCATCCGGCGACGCTGTCCACTAGAGGCCCTTCAAGCGTGGATTTACCGAAGGCTCATATCACACCTTATTGACGCCAGCCATTGACACTAGGCATCACCATGAGCAACCCCGTTTATCTGTACGTCCCGCTGCGGGTCGTGTCCCTCGCATGCCGCCCACCCCCACCCCCACCCCTCATCCCCACCCACACACTCACGGAGAACCTGAGTCCACCGGGCGCCTGCGCTTAGATGTTTTTTTTTTTTACTGGAGATCGGGCACAGCCCTACGTACGAGGTCAGTTGTCGCTTACAGCTAAGGTGCGAGCAAAGTGACTCAGTCGCGGCACCCCACCTCGTGCCACTGTTTGACAGAGGCTGAGCACTGTCCGACGGAGGCTGAGCACTGCCAGACAGAGGCTGAGCACTGTCCGACAGAGGCTGAACACTGTCCGACAGAGGCTGAGCACTGTCCGACGGAGGCTGAGCACTGTCTGACAGAGGCTGAGCACTGTCCGACAGAGGCTGATCGCTGCACCAAACAGAGGCTGATTACTGCCCGACAGAGGCTGAGCACTGTCCGACGGAGGCTGAGCACTGCCCGACAGAGGCTGAGCATTGTCCGACGGAGGCTGAACACTATCCGACGGAGGCTGAACACTGTCCGACAAAGACTGAACACTGTCCGACGAAGGCTGGCCGGACTGTCGGCGCACGTTGTGCGAACGCGCAAGGAATGTCTGACACTGGCGCTGCTGGCGCACTCGTTAGTCGCGTCTGTTGCCCCTAGGAGTGATCGCATCGATGATGACCCTAGAGGCTTCATCATACATACATGCATCGCCAAACAGCCGCAGTGCGGCTTAGACGCCGCTCAGTCCCTACCGCTCTGAGATCATTAAAATTCTTGGGCATTTACCCTCCACGCGCTCACGCACCCGCCCAGGCGCAGCCAAGCGATGCCGACGCGTCGCGTAATTTGTCTCCTGCACGGTTTGACACGCTAAACTGGTCCACAGCGATGTCTTTTCCCGTCCTACCAGGGTGGGGCTTCGTTTAATCACAGGTTCGAAACTGTTGGCGCGCAGCAGATTACACCGCTCAACTTGACGCATCGCGCCGCGAGCCCATCCTCAAGGCCGAACCGCCGACCTTTACGATAATGACGTGCGGGAAGTGCTTTTTAGCCTTTGAATTACGGTTCGCCATCCCAAGGCCTTTCCGTGGAGTCAATGGAACGAACGCTTCTATGGGGACACCATGTTGCTGACGAAACAACGCAACATCACGGCAGTGTACTGCTGACGGACGTCACAGCTTTGCACACAAACGGAGCTTTGTAGTAGCCTTTCTGTCATAACCGCAATCATAATGACATTTTTGATCAAACGGACAGGTAAGGATACACATTTATCACAAGAGATGCTTGTTGAACACGCCCTAGGCACTTCCATCAAGGAACCGTATACACCGATGGATCGATGGCGGCTGCTGAGTGCCTTCCAGATTCATTACAGCCCCAGGTCGCCAAGGACTCAGCAAACCGTGACGGGAAAGATGAGATGTAACCCGCTGCAGCCAGCGTGGCCGCGGCCGGTCACGTCAGTGCCGGCTAGTGCTGGTTTTCGCTTCACTGGATTCAATTCTGATTCGGCCTCTTATCGCATAGGCTTGATTTAGACTCTGGCACCGAACAGAACAGCAGAATTTTGAGTCGGTTCAGCTTCCCATCCAGAAAGAAATGTTCCAGTTAGGGAATCGATTCTGATACAGTGTATTGCTGTGCCCGCAGTTTGGAAGATGAATGCTCGATTGGGCTCAAAAAAGCGTTCTATGGGGTTCAAAAAAGCCCGTGTAAGATAGTTGCTTTGGGACAAATGCCTACAATATGTCGTGATATAAATATATTTTATAGTATACATCTCATGATAAATACATGTCATAATTCGTATTTCTAGTTGAATCGAACCATCAGTGATATGTTTGGCTCAACTCGAGCACGTAAAAGGCAAAGAAAGAAAGAAAAGGCCCTAAACAATTAAAAAATCAATCCCATCGTGGCTAAGACAAATTGCCATCGATTGCGGAATCAGTCCTGACTTAAATTGAGGTTAAGTAACGTCCTAGAACCAACACCCACAGCATGAAGGGGACAAACACTGAAGGGGAATTGCCATCTTGGTTCTGTGCTTACTTTGAGCACTCGATGTTTTTGACTGGGCGGAAAGGGAACGCTTTGGGAAGGGGAGAAGGGGGCCAAACGTGAACAGCCAGTGATAAGTTGATGCAGTTCAGCAAGGGTTGAGAGGAATTCCATCATCAAGACAACCATACTGGTGCCGTCAGCCGAACAAAATAAGCCATCCTACGGCTGCGTCATCCATTCATGCCCGTCACTCGGAGGTCATTCCCAAAACCCTGCGCCGCACAAGCGTGCGCAGCGCGTTCCTTGTCACTTGAGCCGAACATTCGCAGCTCTGACTTGGCCTGCTCCGGTTGATCTGTTGCCCTCAGGACCGGCCGTGCCAAGGTCACCAACGGGGCCAATCGACTCCGCAGCCAGCAGCTCTCAGTCCGGGTCGTCCAAACCGCGGCCCCGCCCAGCCGCCTGCACGCTCGGACCGCGCCGCGGCCGCCCCGCCCGGGCGCGATCTCGCCGCAGCTGACCGTCGCGACGCCCTGGAATCCGTCACCGGCACGCGACACCCGCTCGTGACGGCCCCCTGGCGGCCGTCGCTCACGAGCCGGCCGGCGCTGCGTGACGAGGAAGTCGACCGCGGCGGCCGAGTCGGCGGCCTCAGCCCGGTCCGCCGGCGGTTAACCGTGGGCGAGCGGCGCCATCATCCATCTGCAGATGCCGGTGACGTCCTCCGGCCAGGTGCGCCGGCCGTCATCAGACGAGCCTTCTCCGCGGACCGCTGCTCGCCGGCGCCTCGTTAATAAGCCGACCCTGAGCGGCCTGGGCGGCCAGCGGCCAGGTCAGGGCGGCGGCGCCCAGCCGAGCGAGACCCTTCCCGCGGAGGCGGCTCCTGTCTCGAGAGAAGCGGCCTCTGTTTCCAGCAGAGGTGGCGCCTGTCTCCGGTGGAGGGTCATCCTTTCCTCCACAGAGATGTCTCCCGCACGGACGGAGCCGACCCTTTCCTTCTAAGAAAGAGCTGGCTACCAATGATATTGTTCCTGTCACGGATTATTGAGGGAGCTCCTGTCCCCCACTGAGATGGCCTCCGTCCCAGCCAGAGACCCCTCTTCAGTCATGGAGGTGGCTCTGTTCCGCGCGGAGTGGGCTTCTGCCTCAGTCACGGTACGTTCTTTTGTTCCATGGAGGATGCTTCTATCTCAAGCGGAGTGGAACCCTGATCCCACAGAGAAGAAGTTTGCCCCTGGTGGAGCACTTCCTTCTGCGGCGGTGGTGGCCTCTGGCGCATTCTTCTCCTCACGCTTCCGCTTTGTACGACTTCACAGCCCAGTCCACATGAAATTCACCGATCAAGTGGAAATTGTGGCGTTGCGGTGCCGTGCTCCCCCGACTTTGCTTATGACAACACAGGTGACGTGGTCAAATGCAATTAAGCGACATACCTTGACTACCAGATTGTGTGACTCCGTCCGTCAATGTTGCATCGTCCGATCCGCACGATTCGCATGCATGGCGACCTCCGATAATGCATCTAGGCTGCACGGGCCACATCGACCGACCGCATGTCCCTAATGACCGCTCCGGAACCCAAACAACAACGCCTGGCATCCCAGCCACCAGCGCCAGTCGATCTTATCTGTGCAGGGATCCAGGGCCGGTGGACAGGTCAGTGGGGGCGGGCGTCGCCGCGACCGGCACCGGCGGTCCGTCCCGTGTGCGTCACGGCACCTCGTCGCCGGCCGCGGCCCTGCCCGGCCGATCCGCATCTCCGGCATTGAACGCCGTCCAACTCCTGCACTTTCATCTCGCGGCTGGTCCAGTTCTGGTCGCCGCACCGGCGCCGGGCCACGCCGTTGACCCATATGCGGAGGGGGCCGGCGCGGCTCGCCCGCGGGCACGGGGCGCACACTGCCGGCCCTGCGGAGGCCGCGACCCGCCCGGCGCGACCGCCACCGCCGCCGCCGGGGGCGTCACACGCGCCGGCGTCCTTCCCCGACTTGGCACCGGAACACGGGCAGGGCACGGGACTTGGGACACCAGGAGACCCGGCCGGGGGTGCACGTTGGTGGGGGGGGGGGGGGGGTGATAGGAGGGGAGGGGTCATAATCAGACGCGCGGTAGGAACAGTAACCAAAGCCGGAACACGCATAAGTGGACAAAGTCGGATCACACATTAGCGGACGTGTTTTGGGACCGAGACGCAAGAGAAGTGAGGAAAATGCGACCAGAAAAATACTAAAAAGAGGGACCTGGACTCCGGGACACACACACATATCACAAAACTCCCACAGATCGTAGCTTGATTCTGGAGTCTGAGAACTCGACGCGCCTGTCGCCCCCCCCCCCCCTCCCCCGACGCATGCCGTGCTGGACAGGCGTGCTGGCCCGGACGGCGGTGCGGCGCCGCTCCTCAGGGAGTGACGGCGCACTGGCTGGGCAAGAGGTGAGCGGGCGCCCCCGGTGACGTGACGTGACGGCGACGATGACGAGGCAAGGCGACCGACGCACGGGTCACGTGAGCGGCCAGTGACGCTGCGCTGAGGGGCGTCCTTCGGAGGCGCCGCTCTCCGGACCTGGCACGGGCCGATGATGTACTCGGTCTGGTGTAACCCGAAACGGACCGGGCCTATTAGAAAGATGGACTGCTGCAGTGGCAGTCCATTCAGGACATGCTAATCCCGGTGCCGCGGTCATGGACAGGATTGTGGGTTGTTTGTACAGCGTGGACGTGGACACACTACCGGACTACGCAGGTGTCAGGGGACAGTGTCATTACCTGGCCCCAGTGGTGAAATGTGGACCAGACCGGTGAAATACCCACCAAAAATGCCACCGTTTCCGCGGTCGGAACGCGGATCTGTGCCTACGTAGAGCCCTGCGTCGCGCAATGCAGCCACGGAACATTGCATCAAAGCGACGATTCTCGGCGTTTCGCTCAGGCCAAACAGCCCGCAGTTGTTCCATTCCAGCTGCAACACCCATGTCGCTTTTGTCTCGGCGACCTCTTCTTGCGCGCTGACGCCTGATTGGCCGGCGGCGTGCGGCGGGCCTAAATCACGCCCAGTCCGTCCGTTCGCCATCCGTGTAATTCCGCCTGGCCGGAGGCGCTGCCGGGCCGCTGACGGATGGCGCCGGGGTCGCGCGGCGACCTTGACTTTGGCTAATGCATGCGCGGGACAGCGGACCGTCCGCGGGAACCGGCGCTGGCCGCGGCCGGCGGCGGCACCGGCGGTCGCGGAACTCGCACGCCAGTGAGCGGCCCGTTGGCCCCGGCCGGGCTGGTCTGCCGACGGCGCCCTGCCGCTCAATGCATGCATTTGCCGAGGAGGTGGAAATATGTGTTGTTACATGCACCAAAAGAGATGCAGTATATTGTGTATCAAATGGGCACTGGGCGTGACTGTTATGACGCACGACATTTTAACGTAGATTTACGGAGAACTGTGGCCCCACATACACCGCGCGAACCGCACAACATGACTGAGCGCGACACAGATGTTGCGTCACGAATGTGGGAGCCCGGGCCGACACCCGGGTCACGTGACGGGGCTCAGAGCAGCGACGCCGCGCTGCGCGACCGAGCCAGATCTGGTGCTGGGCGATCTGATAGCGCGCTCAGGAGCACAAGGAGCGCACCACACCCCTATCGTCGCCCGGCTCGACCAATCATGCCGCATTAAGCCTGCTCCGGCGGGGCCCAGTTTGTCGCTGATTCGTATCATTAATCAGCCGAACGATTCTGCAGGCCACTACGAGTCGCTCGAACGCCGCGACGCAAGGTCTACTACGACTAGCGGTCGCCGTTCTGGGCCAGCAGCTCGGAGTCACGCGGTGTGGCCGGTGATGGATCGAGAGTGGGGCGGGGTTTGTTGTTATTGGCCCGCCCTCCCCTCGCCAGGCGGCCGCCGTGCTTTTGAGTGCAGCTCTGTCATGTACGAGTCATGTTGAAGCTTTGCAGATCAGTGACTTGAATGCTTTATGACGGCGTTCGGCTGTTGAGCCCCTGGTGTCGCCTCCTCAGGGGTGCGTTGCATAGGCGGCGCCCGGCCTCTTAATGCATCACTGTGGTAATGAGCGCGGTCAGGTAGTCAGCATGCGCTGCCACTTTGCAGGGTTTGCACCATCAACAACTGCGTACACCACACGCTTCACTTCACACGGCCAGCAGTTGCACCACAGCCATCGGACGCCCGAAAATTGCATCAGGAACATTATGTTCTGTGCGCTTTTAGAGCACCGGCCATTATGTTAATGCATGCTCCGACAACCGTGCCCGCCATTATACAACACTAATAGGTTCGGCTCGAATTTTGTCGCATCACGGCGTTCGCTACAGCCTCGCGCTAAGGACCCGTGTGAACCCGGGGCTTCATGCTCCAAATTCTGGGATGTCCTGCGTGATGCCCTTATAAAGCCCTGGCAGTTGATCCGACGTCATTTGCTAGGGCATCAGGGGCAGCCTCTGTCTGCCCGAGTAGCTAAGAGATTTGTGAGCACTAGCACCATGTAAAAGGTCACAAAGTCGGTACACACCCATGCCGTTGTAACATGTTATGCATTTGGTGCAACTGGTCGGCGATAACTTGACTACAGAACTGGACCGCACCTTCAGCAGAAAACAGGATGATGTGCCTCAGGATACTTCACAGCCGGTAGAATAAATAAATAAATAAAATATCAGCTAACAGCGTGCTACCGCACTCTGAGCAAGCTGTTAATCGTGGCAAGTGCATGAATAATGCACATAAAATGGTACAAAGCAGGCGAAACGCCGCTATTCCGTTGCATCAGCAGATAGTTTTATTTGACAGGAACATGACCGACTTCGCAATGTAGCTTTGTATCAACGAGCGTCAACTCTGTAAAAATGAATATATCTTTCAAGAAGGCACTCCCTCAATATGGATAGCTCCCGTATATCAGCACCCAGAACATGCGTGTTTATCATGTTTCCTGGGGACTTGAGAATAGATTACATAAATGTGAAAATTGCTCAGCCCGCTGCCTCCGCATTTCGCAAGCAGCTTTTCCTCCGTGATCCATAGTCCTCAATAACGCGCCTTTTGGAGATAGCATCTCGTGGGTAACGCAGCGCTCCTCTCTGCCAGGATGTTATCTCCCTTACGATAGCATCGACGGAACCCTAACGGCTTATTTCGACGAGCAATCCCATCCAGCAAGTGACGAAAGCTCTCAGCACGCTCGCTGCCGAACTTCGCGCACGTTCTGGAGCACTCTGACGCCATTGCGCCGGCACGAACTGAGCTGCGGCCACGCCGGGTGACAGGTGCAGGCCGCCCAATTTGCCCCCCTCCCCGAAGCTGGCCGGGGTCAAGGCCAGTGCACGTGCCAGCAATTAGAGCGCGCCGGGATGGGGGCGGCGGCGACTGACGCCCGCCCCGCGCAGTTGAGGGGCGACATACCGTAAAACAGCGCTGCGGCGCGGCTGCAGGGCGGGGCGGCTCCCATGCCCGCGCCGCTCACGTGTCAAGGCGGACCTCCCCCCATGACGTCACGGCTCCCGGCCCGGCCGTCAGCTCAGGCCTCGTCTTGCTATTGTCGCGGAGCTTTTGCCGTCGTTGCCAAACACAGCGCCTCGTTTTTATTTTGCTGAAGGGTTTCGGATCGGATTTGATTCAAAAAGTTAACCGCAGCAGAGGCTGCCGCGGATTTCGGAAAATTCGGTCAGGCTTGGACAATACATAGAGGTGTGTCTCCGTAGATTGCATCGCGATCTTTTAAATTGGCCTGAATTGGTGTCAACGCTGGGTGGGATCGAAGCTCCGCCCATGGCAGGACCGGGACGGCCTTGAGCTGGGTCACTCAGATCAACCCGCAGGGGCGCGGCCAATCGGAGGGAAGCATTGCTGTGACGTCAGAACATGCATCAGCGCAGTCTCCAACCTGGTCAAGTGGAAACATCGCGGTCTAAACGCGAGTTTATCGGCTGCCCGACTCCGACCGAACCACTTCCAAAACAAAGCCCGGTGCTGTCCTGGTTCGCCTTCCGAATTCAGTGCGGGCGACTCGAAACATTAACGAATCTCCCACAAAACGACCGCGCACGAGGGTCTTCGTTGACAGCGGTGGCCGCTTTGTGACACTGCCAGCACCAACCGGCCAGCGTGCTGCCATGGGTGCAGGCTGTCAGGGCGCTGCATGCACGTGTCGGACGCCAGTTGAGGTGGGGTGTGGGGACGCCAAGCGGATGTTCACAACACGCCGGCGCTCTCTCCCCGCCGCTAATGTGCCGTTAAAACGGTGGTATACATGAGCGGTAAACAGGATATCGTCAGGGCTGTCTGTGGTGGCGTGCTGACCATCCGGCTGGAGTTAAACCGGTCACTGCGTATCGGGGGATGTACGCTGATGAAGCGTTTGCTGCATAATCGAGGCGACTTGTCCGATGCTTTGAAAAGGAGCAGTCGTTTTTTTTCCAAATCGCAGTGAATGACGAGACTCTGCCAGCTTTGTTTTACCAGCTCAGACCCACGACCGACAAACTATCAAACCCTACGTACGGGTAGCTGCCGTCGACCCCACAACGCTCCGTGAACAGCTGCCGTCCATCAGTGCGTTGACCGTTTCTGTCTTTCGTTGATGGCCGCTGATAACCGCGGGAAGCCGACCGTTATAACATTAAGCTGCCGTCAGTCACGGGCCTCAATGTTTTGCATGTTTCAAAAGCTGGACATTTTTCAGCCTTTCCAGACGCTTTCAATGTGTACCTACTTTTAAAGACACACAGTCGAACTATCGCATTATGGCACGGCATCAGAAAGAGTAGCGAACGATTAAGCAACTGATGAAATGTGGCTGCGATATTGTGTACTTAATGGACGTGCACAACTTGAACATGTGGTGTAAGGTCCACACATTTTGGCAGGCACTTCCGAAAGCGAAGACAGCAGTTGCGATTCCCGTAGTAAAAGTGGATGCGTCATTAATCACGTTTCGCCTCGATGGCGCGTCAGCGATCCAAGTGTATGCACGGAGCGTGGTTCCCGACAAGCAATCAATGGGCGTCGGCCCGGCGAAGCCTGTGTGGAGCCCTGAACTGTCCATGTTCGCTGCATGGCTTTCCAGGCTGATGAAGTGTTTATTGGGCCGCTCGTGGCTGGCCCCATGTTAAGCCGCTTGATTTACCATCCAGTTCAATTGCATTATGTAAACATTTGGCAACTGTGACATATTGGGGCGTGGCGTCATGACAGGCCGGACCCATGTGGTCGCAGGAGGGGTCCAGTCACAGTGGGGTCAGGTCAGCAGGTCACTGTGAGGGAATGTGACCTGACAAATTGTGAGCCATCATTAATGAAACGTGCAGCCCGAGAAACAGACGGGGCTCTCCATTGAACGTGCCAATAAATGTGCCAAGTTGAAGGTGTGACGAATAAACCGTGATGGCATGTGCCGTGTGCCACATAAGCTATGCTAATTGCAGGTTTGATTCAGATAAGGCTGACTATGGGAAGTATGCGAAACACCACGCACTACACACACGCGACTGAAGTAGTACCCACATCATGGGCAGAGCCTAGAGTAGCATTTCGATTAATGTATTTCAACGCATCGACATATGAGCGATTGACACATTTTAGTACATCTCGCGTGTTGCGTCAGTTGTGTAGCATTCACCAAGAGCGATGATGATTGTCCATTTTTCAAAAAGTGTATCCATTTGCCAATGTTAAAGTTGAAATATGTTTTTGGTCTGGGCTCCCAACGTCCCCATTTCTTATGACCATCGTGTTGAGGACAGATTCCTCGCAAATGTTATTTTGTGCGTGCAAGTCAGTGCTTTTTAGGGGAGGGTGTATCGTGAGCTCGATGGCATTTCCTTATATATCAGGCGTGCTTTCGAGCAGGTCAACTGTAGTTGGATTTATGGGTTATATAGCATGGTTGAGTTTTTAACCAAATTTTATCGAAATAGTTGCGCGAACTGGTGATTGCATGACATCGGAGAAAGGTGAAGATTTGGCAAGTATTTTCGTCCTTCCCTGACATGTTCCTAGTTATTTACCACTCCGCATGTGCGTGACACGAGGCTGACGTTGCATGAGCTAATCCCTGATGCGTGACGTCACTGTGACGTTGAAATTGTGTATCGCTCTGGACTGGGCTGCCTGCAAGGTCAACTTCGCATTACTATTTGAGCATCTTTTGATAGACGTTTCAAAAGGTAAATTCCATCGTTTTGGAAAGATAATCGTATGGGCGGGTGTTGATTTCTAGGCGCTCAGCTCCTATTTCCAACGGACCCAGCTTACAGGTATCGGGTGCATGCCGTCGCATGCGTTGGAGGCGGTCCTGTGTTCCGATCGGTTGCCCTGCCTTCCAGACCGTCGCACCCGCTGGTGAGCCGCGCTTGAAGGAACCTCGCGTCCCGCGGCGCCCACCATGACCCTGCCGGGCCCTGGTTGCATCAAGGGTCAGCTTTATCAAAGCAGGGCCAGGTGGTGTTTGTTCTGCGGACAGCGCTGGGCTGGCAAGCCCTGGCTGAGGGCCGCTGCGTGATGCGTAGCAGCTGCACTGCTGGCGCGGGCCGTGGAGATGGCCGCCGATAGGCAGAGTTATTCGTCTGTAGTTTACGCAGATGGTGGCTATTTGTCACGCGAGTTGCGTCGTCGGTAAGATACCATCTCAGCCCAGCAGTTGATCTAAATTCTGCTGCGCGTGGGCGCGTGGCTTCAACGGGATCTACGGCGTCAATAGCGCCGCTTTTTACTGTCACGTGACATCAAAACTCAGGGGCATGTTTGCCGGTATGTATTTGGCGGCATTGGCGATACCAACGACACTTTTCAACAATACCCTTTCAAAGGGCCGGCGTATGGCGCGCCGGCTGCCACGCGCGCTCCTCGTGCCCGACGACACCCCAGTCGGTGACCTCTCGCTCCTCCAGTGTTCCCGCTCCGGGCGGGTTCGGCCGGGTGGGAGGTCACGGCAGGCACCCGCTAACTGCGCGGCGTGTGCAAGCGCCCCAAGAACAGGTCACCTCTCCAGAGGCTCAGCACGCGTAAGGTCGGCACGGTTCGATGCGCGCGAGGTCGGAGCGACGCGAGAGGGGTCCGGGGTGTGATGCGCACGTGCTGCTCGTGGCACGACGGGTGCGCACCGTGAGCTATTCGCGAGCGCTGCGATCGGATGCCTGGGAGTGGGATGAGGATCGGCGTCGCCAGATGTGGCTGCTCGTCTGTGGTGCGCTGCGAAGGTCAGCGGCTTCGTCCGGATCCCCAGCTGTGCTTAGTGATGGCTTCCATGCATGGCGGCGAGGCTTAAAAATAAGTAGTGCCCTCCAACAAAGGTTTGGAGTCTTTGACGCAGTTCTTTCCATGGTAGCCATAAAGATAACATAAGAAACGTAATGGCCAGTCCCTGGCTCCCATCGATAATTCATTGTTTTCCAACAGCCACAGCAGCTACCGAATCATTCCAGCAGAATATTTTTGTTTCACTTCTGATAATGCTTTCAGAGCTGCAGACTTCATTTCAGCAGTTTGATGAAAAAATTGCACGCATAGAAAGGAAACAAAATGCATTCAGTCCAGTCATCTCACCTAGCATGACCCAATGCTCGAAGCCAATAAGGTTTCAGCCATATCAAGAAGCCTGAAGAAATGGAGCAGTCGGTACCTGATGAATGACGAAAAGCGACAATCCCTGCAGGCAACGCTGCCGCTGCATAACCCGAGCGCAACATTCATTCCGAGCACGGTTCTGCGCCATTTGCTGGCAACAGCCCTGCCCGAGCTTCGGGCTTGCTAGCTGATGAGGTCAGTTACCAGCTAAACTGTACAGTATTCCCGCTGTCAGCCTGATGCGATGGTATCAGAGTGCAGTTACGACCGGGCTGACCACCGGTCAGTGGTCGGGCGTGGACACCCCGGCGGGGCCTCTCAACACCAGCTGTCCCTCGCACCAACGGTCAGTGGTCGGGCGCGGACAAGCCGGCGGGGCCTCTCAGCACCAGCTGTCCCTCGCACCAACGGTCAGTGGTCGGGCGCGGACAAGCCGGCGGAGCCTCTCAACACCAGCTGTCCCTCGCGCCACCGGTTAGTAGTCGGGCGCGGACACCCCGGCGGGGCCTCTCAACACCAGCTGTCCCCCGCACCACCGGTCAGTGGTCGGGCACGGACACCCCGGCGGGGCCTCTCAGCACCAGCTGTCCCCCCGCACCACCGGTCAGTGGTCGGGCGCGGACAAGCCGGCGGGGCCTCTCAACACCAGTTGTCTCTCGCGCCAACGGTCAGTGGTCGGGCGCAGACAACTCGGCGAGGCCTCTCAATACCAGTTGTCCCTTGCGCCAACGATCGACTGCCCGCGGCCCTAGCGCCAGGAGAAGGTCGCGCAAGGTCGCGCTATCGCTGATGTGACGAGGCCTGTCATAGCATTTGCGCACAGTTGGAAGATGTCTTCCGTTGAAAGATGCCTTCTGCGTCTTCTCACTTCTAACGGACATTTTACGGGTACCAAAGGATTCGAATTGGGGCCCACCAAAGCGTTTTTTCTACCTTATCACCTTTCGGATATGTTGTGATCTTTCCTCTTCGTTCACGTGACACGGCTGTAAAGCTGTGACCTAGATTACTGCCCTGTTTCGACGCACACCCACCGTGTGCTCACTCCTTACACCGCCAATGGTGGAGCCCATAGGTCAAATGGTTACTACCGCGTAGGCAGCGGACAACTGGGAACGTGTTTGATGATAATCACGGAAGATGCCTCGGGTGTCTATGCATTTCACTGAAAGGTAAATTCATCAGTGCGCCAAGCCTAACCTGCTTTGTCCACAATGCTCAAGTACCCCCACGCCTGTTGGGTCCCCGGGTAGCACTACGCATCCAAAAATAATCCACACAATGGTCCCAGTCATGTCTAGCACGAACAGCTGTCATAGGTAAGCACACGTCGAACATCTTCCCCAGCCTCCTCATTGGCACCGACCAGGGGCGTCACTATTTCCATTTGGGGGGGGAGGGGAGGATGAGATCCTCCAATGCTGACTTGACCCTCTTCTCCCAGTGCTCCTCTGAGACCGCTAAATGCATATGAATAAAGATGAATGCTGGGCAAAACACGTACAGACAAATATCTTAATTATTGACACACTAAGTAGAAGGAACTTGAACATATCACCATTAGTATCATGTCAATATCGTACAAAGTGGCATTCTCCATGTACCTAATGTCATTCTAGCTCCTTCATGTGTCAAGGTAGTCTGTAAGTGTTTGGCACGTTTTTTGCCAATGATAACAAATGGATTGTGATGAAGGGCACTGACTGTAATATACGGCAGGTTTTAAAACTACAAGGCTGTCCAGAAAAAAGTTAACGCATACTTTCCCCCATACAGTGGCAATGGTATTTGTCGCATAATCCTCGCTGTGGTTGTTATATACAACACGATCAGCGACAGCGGTAGTCATCAGTGATGCCTTACTTTACTAATATGCACTATGATGCTATGTGCTCAGCCTTTGAGCCCCTTTCTCCCTCCTCACCAACCGATTTTAGAAAGTGACACCCCTGGCGTCAACAGTGTATATAGTGTCCAACCAGACAACCAGGCAACCAGGCAGCCAGGCAACCAGGCCGGTGTAGTGTCCAACCCGGCATCGAACTCCATTCCATGCCCTTTTAGCGGAGGTTAATCAAAGCAGATTCATTTCCGCTTCCTTCAATAAAAAAGCTAACAATGAGGCCCGTCGGGGTCTCAAAACAAAGTGCTGTGGCAATCCGACAGCCAATGTGAGTTTTCTCCGCAGACCGTAATGCAACCTTTCGACTCACGCTGAGCAGGCGCCCCGACAGTGGGGTCGGGAGTGAGTTCCGCCCGCTGCCGGGACCGGTGCGGTGATGACCAAGGTCAGTCAGCTCGCCCTGTGGACAGACGTCCAGCGGCGCCTCGTTGTGACGTCAGTCATAGCGGCATGGTCCACATCCAGGTCAAGTCCAGGGATTGTTTTACGGTCCATGAAAAAAGGCAGTTATCATCTGTCCCGTTTTGAAAGAGCAATTTAAAATGACCACAGCAGTGTCTGCAGTGACTGGTTCCTGAAATTTGTTTCGATCGAGGCAAGAGTGAAGGACCCTACCGCATAAATGAGGACAGCAAGACGAGTAGTTTGACACAGGCCGCCACTCCGCCTCACCGCCGCCCGCTCGGCGTCGAAAGCGGCGCACCCGGCGCGCGCGCGAGCTGACCGATAATCGTATGACAGGCAAGCCGAGCACCGCGTCGGACACCGTGATGAAACGGCGCCAAATAGCGCAACATGGCGCGTTCCCACGGTCTGACCGGCCGTCCGGACAGCGGCCCGGCAGCGGTGCGACCGGCGGCGGCGGGCTGTCCGGCGGTGGGTGCCCGGTACGGTGGGCCGCGCTCTCTCTGCTCGGGTCACGCCGCCGCTTTGGTAGCCTCTCGCAACGGTCGGCCGGTCGGACGTCGAGTCGAGCGGTCGGGATTGGGAGACAAGTGGGCGTTGATTGGTCACGGCTATCACTTGTAAGGGTCCGCTTTGCGACGCATTTGTTGGTCTGTTCAGAAGCCGCCGGCACTGAAGTCGTTTTCGAGGCGGCCTAATGACCGCAGGCAGTTGTTATGACATTAAACACACGCGTTGCTAGCAGATCAGCCACGGCGCACAACGGCCCCTGCCGATGTGACTAGCACCCGACATCCCCACCGGCAGGAGCTGCGCAGTCGGCACCGGCAAGAGATGATCAACGCCAGGGCTAGTGAACACACGAGAGCGGCTCCGGCGGCTCCGGCGGCTCCTGCTCGAGCCGGGTCGCCTGACCGGGGACGGGCGCCGCCCCGCCCCGCCCGGCGACATGGCTGACGGCCGCCGCCGACGCCGGCGCGGCCGAGAGCGAAAGTCAGCTGACGTCACGGGCGGCGCGCGCGCGGCGGCCTTCTCAACCACGCCAGGAATCCGGCGACACGGGCCGCCCCGGGCGGTCGGCGTTCCTGGAAACGAGACGAAGCGGCGCGATGTGTTTTATGAGCTCTCCAGTATGAGCGATTGACAGGTCACGTGAGGGGAGAGCGTCAGCTTTGGAGGCTGTTTCAGTAACCCCTCCATTGTCTGCGCGGGACTAATTATCCCTGCCGATATATGGCGCTTTAGAGCTGGATTACACAAACATAAGACAATCGGCTTCATTAAATAGTGTTATGGGAAAACCGACAACGCTGCAAAACGCTTCATTTCATTAGTAATGGCCGCCGCCACCTGGACGCAGCCAGGCGGCCAGATGTTAGGGCAGATAATTGAAAACCTTCATAACAAATTCGCCGCAGTGTGTGGCGTCTAGGTCAGGTTTTTGCCTATGACGGGACAAAATCCATGGCACATGTCGAAAACTCAGTCTAATGGGGTGTCGCTAGATTGGAAATGTATTAGAACTGTTGCTTGTTTAGATAATGTATCATGATTTCTCATATAACAAAGCGCCAGAACGATCTACTTATATAGCCTTTTGCCAGCATATGTTAGCCCTAACGTAATAGAACCTAATCAAATCATGATAAACAAGAAATATGCAAGCGATCAGTGAAGAGTGGTAAAAGATATAGCGCAAATAGCAATCTCAAATGGAAGATCAGAGATATTGAAGATTGCTTGGAGAAAACCTAGTTTGCGATCGGTATCGGACTCCTGAATCGAGAGGCGTATTATACAATAAGATAAATGCATAGCAATTCGTATGTGCTTTATCTTTTTGAGGGTGTGTGCAACTGTTATAAACCATTTATTGCACGAGCTGGCATCGGCTTAGCATTTGTAAGCGATGAAAGTACTGCAGGAAATTTCCGCACATAATGCCAAAAAATATGTACACACACAAATGCAGGGTAGTGCTTCGTGCTTCAAGCGTATCACGTGATGCCTCATTCAAGCAAAATAAATTCAGATGAGATGCAAGAAGCCGATAAGCATGCTAATCGCAGCGCCTTACATGATGTGCTTGCACGCAGGAGAGGCATTCATCGTATATAGTTCAAGGCGTGACGGGGCCGTTAGGAGCTCGAAGTTTATTGGGTGATGGTGACGGGTCCACCTCATTTGACACTCGCCAGCAACTGAAGGGGCCCACGCATACATTAGCATACCAGGATAATGGACACATTGGGCAATTTCGGCCACGAAAAGCTGTCTACAAAGTTCAAACTATCAAGCAATTCAGGTTAAATGCCGGGTCGTTAAGCTAAGCTGGAGATTAAATGGACTTGTTCATGTGAAGCACTCGATGTCCTATATTTTGTCACCGTTTTTGAGTGGCCCGCTGACCGTTGGCGTCCACGGCGCCATCTACCGGCTCAACTCAAGCAAATGAGTGCACGAATCAACATGTCCGCCAACTACCAGGCCTAGGTGGTTGTGACTAAGGTACAGATCAAAGAACGGGTCAATCAGCGTTCCGTTCAGAATGTATCATGTCAACACCAATTCCGGCGTCAAACATCTAGCGTGGTCCAGCGTCCAGCGACATCGCCAAAGCCAGAGCCAAAACTGTGCCATTTTTCCGGCGTCAACACCAGTGCTTGCGTTTAGCGTCTATAGAGTAGTCCATCATCTAGCGTGTATGTTTTTAACGCATAGATTAAAGGATAGCGATAGACTACCGATAGACTACCGATAGACTTCCGATAGACTACCGATAGACTACAGGTCTATCGGGTCGTTTCTCTGAGGCAAAATTCCTGCGCGTGAAAGCCGCATCTGGTGCGCAATGAGTCCCTCTCAGAAACAAGGCAGGCCACAAGCTTCATTTTAGAATTTTCAGTTATGTGCTGAAAAAGACTGCCCTTCGATGTACAAGGAGGCGCTAGGCAAACGAAGACATCAAGCCATCTTTGAGAGCATTCGTGGGAGCAGCCCTCACGCATAGCTGCCAAAAAATTGTTCATATTTTCGTTTAACCAGTACCGCCCAGTACGTTGAAGGCCGGTAATTTTCAGTACCAGAACTCCGAACGTCCCGCATCCACTACAGCACCACCGTGAAATATCCTGAGAAGCCCGTCGCCAAGACCGACCCACGTTGGGTATTTCTAAGCCCACCGCTAGAGCATGGCGACAGTTCCATACAATGCGAATATCATCAGCGCCACACAGTCGGCGCCGGCGTCTGCGTCGCGCAGCACACCGAGGCCACGCCACGTCTCACTCGTGACTACACACTCGGCTACAAACCGCGCTAACTGCCCCGGCCAGGCAGCGGCCGGCTGTAATGACACGGGGTCCCAGGCAGCTAGTCACTTGCGACACCCGACATGGAGCCCTTCTCCCTCGGGACGGGCGGGGTCGCCCGATTTGAGCGGCGACCCGGCCGGCGAGCGGGACGGCGAATCGCTCTCCGCCGCCGGATTTCACGCTTCCAAGTGGGCGGCGCCCGGGGTCAATGTCGGGGTCACCGTGACGCGCCGGTGGCGCCGGCTCGGCCGCGCGGTGTGGCGGTCGGCCGCCCACGGCAATTGGCCAGGGCGGCGGCGCGGCGGTGACGCGGCGGCGGTAACGCGGCGGCGGTGACGCCGGTGATAGGCAGGGTGTAGGAGAGGTTCGGCAACACGCGCTGGGGTGGGGCACCGTTGAGGCACGCGTGTACGTGGTGTGCGTTTAAGAAACATGTGGATTGTACTGAATTTCAGGGAGGCAGCTTCTAAAGAGTGAGAGATGGCTGGAGGACCACGGGGTTACGCGTGCACAAGCTGATACTAATCATTGGCTGATCGGGTGATAGTTTACGCATCTAGTAAGATATATACGGGGGTCGCCTAAGCACGCATAGAGAGAGAGAGAGAGAGAGAGGGGGGGAGAGAAGAGAGGGAAAAGGAGAGAGAGAGAGAGAGAGAGAGAGAGAGAGTGTGAGAGAGAGAGAGAGAGAGAGAGAGAGAGAGAGAGAGAGATGAGAGAGAAGAGAGAGAGAAGAGAGAGAGAGAGAGAGAGAGAGAGAGAGAGAGAGAGAGAGAGAGAGAGAGAGAGAGAGAGAGAGAGAGAGAGAGCTGCCTCTCTTTTCTCTCCTTACAACAGCGAACTCGTCTAGACGCAGGGAACTTCAGCGTAGATAAGACAGACCAGCATCAAGGACGGTAAAATGGGCTAAAGAGGACAGAACAGTCGTCAACCATGGGAGCAAAACTATCTGTCAGGTCACCGAACGCCTAACGCCGCCGGTGAACAGTGGATCAATGTATCGGCATCGAACGGCGAGGCTGAACGGACTTGTAAGGAGACCCTGCGTATGCTCTGTGTTGCATGCCAGAGAGCGTTAGTGAAACGCGGAAAACACCCATACCAACACACAGCTTCAGGGCATCGGCTTATGGGGAATCGCACGAGCGAGGGAACGCCCTGAGGCTGGGGGGACGCGGGCTGCATGCCCGGTCACACGGCTGCTCCGCCCGGGGTCTCGCTCGGCGTCACCGCAGAAAGTGCACGGTCGCGACGCTTGCAGCCGACACACGCGAGCCGGTGGGAACGATTGGGACAACGGAGCCTCGCGGCGGCCGCTGGGCCGTGTTCCGCGGCCGGCGGCGGTGCCGGTGCCGCAAGCGAAACTCGGGTTTCCGGCGCGGCGACGGCGGCGACGGCCGGCCGCGGGCCGCGTGAGCCTCCGCGCTGCCCACCACGCCCAGAAGCCCCCGGCCGCCAGCGACGTCACGCTGCCGTCGCGCCAAGTGAAGCGATTCAGATTAATCGGGCGTCGATTAGAGGCTCGTTTGGCGACGGGAGTGACCCTGGCCGGAGAGCAGTCCACGGCGACGCGGTGGGTGTGAGAGGGGGGGGGGGGGGGAAGGGGCGGAGGCATGCGCCACTGCATGTTGTCGCTGGTTGAGTTCGGTCAAGCGTGGAGCAGCCGGCTCGGATCTCTGCCACCTGCCCGGGCGGGAGAGACAGGTGGCGGCGCCCATTACAAGGCTGGTGTGCCACTGGAAGACTTCTGGAAAACGGTGATAGTCCGGCGACGAGAAACAAACGCGAACAGACATAAGTTACGCCTTAATTGAAGAAGTGTATATATATGCATATTTTTGCACATATATATATATATATATATATATATATATATATATATATATATGTGTGTGTGTGTGTGTGCGTGTGTGTGTGTGTGTCTGTGTGCGTGTGTGTGTGTGTGTCTGTGTGCGTGTGTGTGTGTGTGTGTCTGTGTGTGTGTATATAATTGCCAGACCCGGTCAGTCACCTCCTTCCCGCCCGCCCCGCCACAGCGACCGTCAGCGCCGCCACTTAACAGGGGTCGTTTCTGACCATCAGGCGCTGTGCCGACC
The DNA here is from genome assembly GCF_011947565.3 of Pollicipes pollicipes. Taxonomy (NCBI): domain Eukaryota; kingdom Metazoa; phylum Arthropoda; class Thecostraca; order Pollicipedomorpha; family Pollicipedidae; genus Pollicipes; species Pollicipes pollicipes. The sequence goes on along the minus strand of NW_023596136.1, from coordinate 30,306,822 downwards.
CTCCCCGGCGGCTGGTTCGCCAAGAGCAGCAGAAAAGTTGCTGTGTGTGTGACGGACAGCACTGGCGCCGGCTCAGGGTCCAGGGGCCTCCGTCGCCTCGCTGCGTCGTGACCGCTTCACCTGGCTCGGGTGTGCTGCTGTGCCGCCGCTGACCTGACCTCGGCGTGAAGACATTGGAATCAACGCAGCGGGCGGCAGCACCGCTGCCGTAGCTCAGCTTTTGGCGGATCGCGGGTTTTTCAGGTCCGAGACTGAGAGCCCAGCGGGGTGTATATGCTGCAATGATGGCTCAAGGGGTCACCTGTGGTCAGCGGCCACCCTCACATCCAGCTGAGCAGAATACAGCTGCACTGGTCCACGTGCTGTCTTGGGTTACGCTGGAAACCGACTTACAAGGGATCGTGCAATAAAAGATCTGCGACACTAACCTGAATGGCGACCAGTCTCGGTGCATATGTATTACATTTGCCGATAGGTATGATATATAATGTACTGGTCACGCACCTGATGACGGGATCTCCCATCTACGGCCCCGAGGAGTTGTGTTTGCAGCTTTCCCTTATTGGTCACGAAACTGTACGTTCCGTTTCATTACGTGTAATGCAAACAGGAGTTTGGCCTGCCATGTGCAGACAAATGGCAAGTGTATTGCAGTGATCTGCCTGTTTCGTTGGGCAAAACGAACTGTCTTGGAGAAGTTTTAGAGATATGAAGATAAACACAGCTTGCATGAAGGTATTCAGGAATACTAAAAAGTATCTTATCATCTGATTGTAATTTTATGGACGCGGGAGGCCATCGAACGATTAAGACATAATCATTGCCACAAAATGCACAAGCACACTTCAGGCGCCTTGCAGCCTCCATGCCTCCGCGGCAGATGGTGCGGGATGGGACGCGGAGCACGGCCGGCGCCTGCCCGCAGCCGGACGGCGGCCGGTGCGAGCGGGAGGTCGGGTCCGGCCGCCGGCGCCGCGCCACTTTTGCCGCGGGGTTTACCGGTCGCCTTGCAATGCCTGGCACGGCGGGGCCGGGGCGGAGCGACCGCGCCAATCCGAACCAAGGTGAGGGGCCCGCTCGGGCGCGCGTATCTCGGTTGACCTAAAAGGTGGCGGCGCCGGCGGTCACGGCGCCGCTGTAGCGAGCGCGGCGCCCGGCGCGCCGGCCGCGGGCCGGCCAGGTCACCTCGGGTCGTGTGGGCCGGCGGCCGATCCGTCGCCGGATAGCGGCCTGTCGGTCACGCTGGCCGTGCGCGCGCCGCCTCGTCGGATCCCCCCGCCGTCACGCGGTCGTCGTCACAGCCACGGTGGCTCCGGGAGCGGCGGTGGCCGGCGGCCGGGGGTGGTAGCTGCGCTGCTGGAGAGCGTGGCCGATGGTGCCAGCTATGAGTCGGTCTCGAGCGTGGCTTTCGACTTATGTAGATTCAATGGTCATTGTCCGCAAGTGTGTTAGACGTCATGATGAGACCAATGCATCCAATGAACAGTTAAGTACTTCAAGAGGAAGGAATTAGGGTAAAAAAGAGAGGAGAAAAAGAGTTTAAAATATCAGAGTTCAAGACCTAAAACAGAAGAAAGAGTTAAGCAGTTAGAAAGAGGAGAGCTAAAAAGCTTGAAAGATAAGAGTTAAGGAAAGAAGGATAAGGAGAGAGCGTAAGAGTCTGAGCAATGAATCGAGAAGAGCTAGGGCCTTTAGATGTGGGCGCCTGACATGAATGCCGAGCGTTACGCCATGCAATGCAGCGTATGCAGCATTCACCCATATACCATAAGCCACCATAAGCCAGTGGGCAATACATACCCATAGGTATGTATTGCCCACTGGCTTCTCATAAAAAATCACCAATTGGCCTGTATTCTTGCATTTCGTTAGGTTCGAACTATTTTTACTCGTCCCTAAATTGCTAAATAAAAAGTCGTTGCAAGCAGCGTGGTGACACTACGAGGTTAAATAACCTCTTGAAGGTTGTCAAGCTGACCACGCGGCGTGGTCACGTGTTTGCCCCGCGCGCTTCTCGTTGCGCCCCGAGTTGCTATTCATCCTTGATGCTCCGATGAATAATAACGGCCGCTCGGCCAGCCGGACGCATTTCAAAAGTCCGTGCCATTGCGTGATCCTCGAGCTCAGTAGGCAGCCCACAAGTTGCGTCGGCGACGGCAGTCATTGCAATTCGACGCCCTAATGCTGTCGTCCCCGCCTGATCGCGATTGTTCCCTGCTCGCCCCGCCCTTGGGTCAAGCACCGCCTGTTGGCCACTCAGCTGTCAACACGCCTGCAATCGTGCCTGCCACTTCCTTCGGCAGCGCCCGCCTGTTGTAAGCGGCCGTCGATAAGGCTCTATTAGGCGGACGATTAATCAGCCCACTGCGGCGTAATCGGGTGCAGACGGCTTCATTTGCGAACGGTTGCCCCATCGGTAGTGGTGGTGATACAGGTGCGGTGGGAAGCATGCTGGAACAATGAGACGAATCTGCCCTAGCTAAGCCCCCAAGCCTTCTGTTCGGTATTCGGCCCAGCTCTTCCATGAGCTTTAGATACGAGGCGTTCAAGCCTGTTGTGTTTCCAGTTCCAGGTTCACTTTGGAACTCCTCTGGCAGACCGGCCGCATCGTGCGTGTGCGTGCGCTGTCCACTCATCCGACAGTACCGAGCGCAGCCGGGTCAGTGGCTACACCGCGGTCCTGTGAGTCCCGCGTGATCGTTGCCCTGTGACCTCGATATGACCCCTGCTCCACCTGTGACCTGAGCGCGACCACCACGCATATGCATGGTGACCCGTGTGACCGCACCTCTTGCGTTCCCGCCGCCTGACCGGCAGACCGGACGGCGTGACCTCTTGTGGCTAGAGGTGCTGCGTGATCATCCTGCTGCCGCTGCCCCCCCCCCCCCCCCCTCCCTTCGGGTGACCGGAGGCTGGCCTATTCTGCCGGAACGAGCCGGCCTCCCTCGCCGCAGATATCCATCACGTGTGTAACAAGGCTGCCACCAGGCGCCAGTCGGGGTTAAGTGTGTTTAATGACGCTTAAAGACGTCGCTGACCGGCCGCCGCCGCCACTGGGACCGGGCCGGCCGGCAGCGGCGTCACGGCCGCCGCCTCATCTGCGCGGGCTGGCGGCCACGCTCCACCGGCGGCAGCGTCACGAACGTTCTCAGCTCTTCACCGCAGGGGCGCTGCTGAGAACCGGACTCTGGGGAGCCGAGTCTGGCACGCGCTGTAGGGCTGCAGCTCTGCTGGCCTCAGTGCGGACACATCAAGCTTGCGTGGGTTTGGCGGCGGCGTCCCACGTCTTGTGAGTCTCCATGCATCCGGCTTTAGCGGCCGACTCTGCTTAGGTCTAAACCAGTCGACACACGACTGCCGAAGACTTTCTGTTGTGGCTAAACGTCTCATGTTGCACATTCGAAAGTATATTTTCAACTACTGAAAAGGCTCTGCCAGCAGAATTCGCCGGAAAAATATTTTGAGTAGAGATATGACCTGACGAATGAGAAATTGTGTTTTACATGACACCTCATCGCCAACTGTCTCTAAACTTCCGTTCTTACAGTTCGGGGAGAAGCTCCATCAAAGTGATTCAATTGGGCTGAGGGCAGAGGCTCACACACATCCTTGGCAAGGGGGGGATGGCAGACGGCTGACGAAGGATCCTGGATAGCAAAAGACCCTCTAAAAAGAATCGCTAGAGATGGTCCATTTCTTAGTGAGGACGTATTGTCTTCAGATAATTTTTTTCCTTTTTATCGTCTACAACGGGAATAGACGCTGGAAGATACCGCGAGACCAATTCTGCCCGAATTTCATGGCCAGTGAACTGAAGAAATAGTGCATTAGACGACTGCATGAAATAAACCAACGGAGCTCATCATTTTACAATATCCCAAGGGACTATTTCTTAACCGATAGAGCACGCAGACTTTGGCAGAATTCGTATTTCTGTTGCACAGAGATATTAAGGACCCCGTGAATGTACAATGTAGATAGAAGTGGGTTAACGATCTGTATTAAAGTGACCAAGCCATGTTTGCCTGAAAATACTCAACATTCAGCTAGGGCCGATAAGTGATAGCAATACATTTTATGTGAGGTAATTTTGAGCATGTGGGCTTGCAAATCTTGCCTACAAACCTCGATGACAGGCGTTGCAGTCTCCGTAGACCGTGCAGCATTGGCCCCGCGGCTAACACGCAGTCGTGGTCAACGGATGGACGAAAATGATGACGCATCTGAAAAAGTGTCTTTGAACGCCTTATGAAATGAAATCGTTATTTAGACGGTATTTCGGGCATGTATGTCACCTGTGCGATTCTTCGATTGATGATAAGAACGGATTGATTTACAGCACTGCGAATTGATGCTGAAATCTGTTAGTGGAACTAAAAGACTAGAGGTAGAATCTCTACTTTTCGTGTTGCTGTAACTGTAACAACTGCATAGTGCCCGTCGCCTGGTGTTACTCGCAGTGGCCAACGCTGTTCGGTTTTATGGAAACTGCAACCCAGACCATTACTGCCCTTTCTTCCGAAATTGCGGGCGAGCAGGCTCAAGCATTTTGACATAATTTGTTTTATCACTTGATTCTGCCTCATGTTGGTTCTCAGCAAACAAGGAAACGTCTTGTTCGTTTTTGCGCTCAGTCCAACGCGCTCGATTTAACAATAATGATGCTCACTATTTTTTTCCGGGAAAGGAGCCCACTTGAGTAAAACTTAGGGATGCATTACTGTTTCCGGCCAAGGGCTAAAGGACCATTCCGTCCCACCGCGGGTGGTCTTTCGGCTGTCATTCTGGCGACACGTCCGTGTGATCCCCTTGCAGATCCAGAGGCCTTCGGAAGGCTAAATGGCATCACATTGGTCCCCTCGCTGACGCGAAAGGTCTTCTGATTCACGCAGTTGATCCCGGATCGACACAGGAACCCTCATTGACGCGACAACATCCCCGATCGCCGCAGGTGATCCAATGACCGGCGCAGAATCCAATGCGGCTCAACGGACTCATGCTGGCATTGGGATGAAGGTCCAACCATTCGGTACTGGCGGCTCTGACTGGTATAGGCCCTTCTATTACCTCAATGTGAACACCCGACACAAGTTCTCATGCTCCTTTCATTGTCAGAGGGCCCCGACCAACACCAGAGGCCCTCTGTCATTCGGGGTCTCTTTCTCGTCCCTGGTGACCAAAAATTTCCCTGATCGACACGAGGCCCTTTGTTGACACAGCATGAATGCCCTGTTACGCACCGTGGGCCCCTTTTTGTGTTGCAGCAGCCCTGACCAATGTAAACCGCGGGCCCAGCCTTGTCCTTGCTTGGGAAATGGACCCCAGACCTCAGATCGAGGCGGAGCCGGCTGTTGGGCGTTGGTGACCCCTTGCCGAAATAGAGGAACGCTCTGTCTCAGGGGTCCCCATCGGTGCAAGAGGCCCTCTAACTGACATTTGAGATCACAGCCCTACGGGCGGGGTTCCCTAATGTGACCTACGGCCAGCCCTAGGGGACCCTCGGCCTTCCAGTTCAGCCCTTAATCTTTGGTCCCGAGGACCCTTCGGCCTTCTTCAGGCTCCCTTCAACACCGCTCCCGGCCGACTCGGGGCCACTTGCGCCCACATGATCCCTGTCAGGCACTGTGGCCCCTGGCAGACACAGGAGCCCCTCCTTGCGTCAGGGATCCCGAGCACTACGAACACGGCCCCGGCCTCGTTCCTGTTTGGGAATGGGTCTCAAGGGCCTCAGACGAACAGGGAGCCGGCGGGTGTTTGGCTCTTTGTTAAGGCCCTATATAACAAGGATAGATAACCCTAATAAGAGATCCCCAAAAGCAGTCTTCTGGCTGAAATTTCAGGTCACGGCATTACGGATGGGGGGCGGGCCCGAGCTCACCTCAAACAAAGCCCGTGGCCGAGAGGGGCCACTATCCGACATATAAACCCCTGTTAGGCACTGTGGGTCCCTGACCGACACAGGGGGACTCATTCATTGTTTCAAGGACCCAAACCAATGCAAATCGTAGCCATCGGCCTTGCATCTGCTTGAGAAATGGGCCCCCAGCGTTCAAATCAACAGATAGCCCAATGTTCGGTGTTCATGGTCTCTGACCAACTTACACGCTCGCATACTCCCAGGGGCCCTCAAACGGTACAAGAGGACCTCTGACTGATATTTCAGGTCACGACCCTACGGCCACCCAGTGTTTATGTGACCTACCGCCGGCCATTCGGGTCCTAAGCTCTCCAACCGGGCCTTTAATCGTCGGTTCCGATGGGCCGTCCGAGCTCCTCTCCAGGCCTTGTCGAACACTGTCCTTGGTCGACTCGAGACCCGTTGCAAGCAACGGACCCTCTGTTGGGTACTGTGGACCCCTCACAGATACAGGGGCCCCGATCAGCATAAATCACTGGCCCGGCTCTGTAGCTGATTGGGAAGTGGTCCCTCGGACCCTACCAGCACGTAGCCGACTGTGCGATACTGGTGATGGCTGACGGACATAAATGTCTATATCGACTCAGGGCGCCTCCGATTAAACCCAGGGGCCCTTTGACTGTCATTGGAGGGTCCTCAGGTCCTCAGGCCGGGCCCCCAGACCTATGGACGCTAGTTCTTTCTGTGATGAATAATCTGGTGCTAGCAAGTTTAAAATCGGCCGGTGTTTTGCTTTGGTGATTTGGAGTTTCCCGTCCTTCGAGCCCGCCTTTGACAGTGAAGGGCGACTTTGATAGGTCAAGAGTTTTTGACGAACGTTAGTTCTCGCGCCCGTGAATATTTTGATTTTGCAAATTTGAAATCGGTCGGTAATTTTTTGGTAATATCAAGTTCCTCGTCCTTTGACGCAGCTTTTGACCTTGAAGGTTACACGATATTGCAAAATAAGCGTCATTTTCGATGTGCTTGTGCCATAATTGACGATGCGTATTTCTTTGGAGAAATCGGAACTGGTTGCTGAATAAAGCGTCGAATCAGTACCAACTTCATCGAGATGCCACGTGGTGCCCCGTTCCCCTCGCCCCTCACAGAGAAGCCCCCAGATTTCGACCACTTTTTCAGATTCTTGTTTTTTGATGGATAAAATGTCTTCCACCGAAACGGTCCACCGGATTTGCCCACTATTTTAGATGTCAACTCTCTTTTATTTGCAATGCTGGGCATGATAATTTGGCCCATCTGTGATGTCCTTGAATTTTGGGGCGTCTTTGAGAATTAAGCTTATGTGGGCACGAAATGAGAATTTTGGTACCCATGCCCATCTCCCCCCCCCCCCCCCCCCCCTGCAGATCCGCTGGTGGCCAAGACTGTCCTGGTCTCCTTCACCGTTCAAAATAAAAGCAGCGCAAGCTGGTCGACGCTGTCACCTGGCGTCAGAACTGCTCACGTCTGTTGCATGGCTCAGACAATAGGTGTAGCAGCGTCTGCCATACGCTTGCATTTCCCTCTGTAGACCGCAATTGACGACAGACATTCGTTTGGAAAGAAATGAGGCCTTCTCGACGACTGTCAAGTGGATGCATAATGTCTTTTCGATAACTTTGATATGGATATTTATCACACAAAATATAATACTACTAAATGAGCCTGCATTTTAGCATCTAATTGTAACTGACAATGCATGGGTACATGATCATAAGCTTTATTTTCTTGCCAGAACTTTCTTTCTCGACAATACCAGACACCACGACGCGATCATTACGTTTGATGATTGTACCATGGTGGCATAGATCGCGAAAACAATATGACGCAAAACTGACAGCAAACAATGTATGTGTGAGACAAAGTGAGGAAGCACCAAAGCATCTCCTTGAGTCACATGATGTAGTAAGGCACTGATAAGTACGGTATAAATTCACACGTCATAGGGATCTATATCACTGAAGTTTGGCTGTGTAAGCGATTAAAAACTGCTGACTAGACCAACACAACAAACGTAAAACACCGGCACATAGCGAGCCGCACTACACACCATCCCCCATCACGAGTGTTGAGCGTCGCCCGCAGTCGCGTGCCTTCCGCTGTCCGCCCCCTGGTTCGCCGGGGGGTGCAGCAGCCAGTCAGCGCACGGGTGTTCGGTGGCGCCACGTGACACCAGCACCCACTGGCCGCAGAGCCCGGCCGCCGCCGAGCCCTGACTCAGCACGTACGGCGGCAGGCCGGGCGGCGGCCGTCGCGCTGTCGTTAGCTGACCGTTGCTGGCAGCCAGCGCCGCGTGCCGCCAGACGGCCAGCCGGCCGCTCTTGCCGTGCCGACACACCAGCAGCAGCTCGGCCGGCTCGGGCCGCAGCTCCGCGGCGCGCGCCGCCGCCGCCGCCACCAGCGCCGGTGGCGCCGGGTACACCAACTCGTCGGCGGAGAGGGGGCGCGGGTCTGTCTCGCGCGGGTCGTCGGCGTCGGCGGCCGTGCCGATCATCACGCCGCACGCCAGCGCCCAGTGCGCCGCCGCGCCGCCGCGCGCGCACGGCTCATGGTTTCGGTCCGCGTCGTAGCTGCGCTCCCGGTCAAGGAAGCATCATGGGAAGACGAGGGACATGCAATAATCTGCAACGTGAGCAATGTGGGGAGACACGTTTCACGTATGGTCGCGAGGAGCCTGCCGAAGAAATACATAAACTGGGCGTGAAAAATGTTGGGACCATGCTTTACAAAACGATAAGGACCACCTAGCAAAAAACGCGAACCACATGCCTCACCTGGCAGCTGAAAGGCTTGCTCACCCACAACCAGCGTCATGGGTGTGAAAAGTTCACTCTACGAACACAAGCACTCACTGAATTAAAACACAGCCCCACCCCCTCCCCACTTCCAGGCCCATCACCAGAACATCCGCCGCAGCCAGCGCTCTCTCAAAGGATACGGCACGAGCACAGCGTCGCCCCGGAGAACGGCACGCGCCACGGCCGCGCCGTCGGCGAAGTCCTGGCGCGCCTCGACCGCGGCCGGCGCCGGCAGCCGGCCGGCCAACAGCTGAGCCAGGTCACGGGCAGAAAACATCTCGCCCTGGCTGCTCATCTGGCGGCGCCGCGCCTCCCCCAGCAGCTGACCGACGGTGACGCCATGCACACCGAGCTGGCGCAGCGCCATGACGGCCGCAGCCAGGCCGCAGCTGTTGGACAGTGTGCAGTGCCAGGCAGATCAGACCATGAATGGGCCAGAGGGGTCAGTGCTGGCCCGTGAAAGATGTTAACAGTCCCAGCAGCACGGAAAAGGAGGTGGAAATGTCTTAAGCCGTCATTCTATCACAGCGTGTAAAAGTGATAGGAACTAGGCCTCCCACCAAGAAAGGCACTGTGATGACATTTGTGGCCTGTGGCCATAGAAACAATGATAACATGAACAAAGACATGCCATAAGGAGACCGAATCACAAGCTTGAATACTTACGTGGGTCCGTCCTGGAGCAGCGAAGGAGCCTTGTTGAGATGCAGCACCAGGCGGTGGTACCACGTGGCTCTGGATGCACGAAAAGCAATGCCAGCCACTGGGTCCTCATCTCCAGAAGGTGAAGGTGCTAGTGTAGAGCATGGCTGCTTTGTTGTTACAGGTGGTGGAGGTGGTGGAGGTGGAGGAGGAGGAGGAGGAGGAGGAGGAGGAGGAGGAGGAAGGGGTGGTTCTGATCCTCCAGCCATCTGAAACAAGCCTTAAATTACCACCAAGCAGATGTCAGTCTTGAGAATTCATGCTACCAGAATCATGGTTTCCCAGTGGTGTATGCACAGCTTAAAGGCAGTTAATTAATTTTCTGGTCAGGGTGTACTTTCCTACCTAACGTTAGAAAAAATTGTACACCATTCGTCGTGTTTAAGACAGGACATATCGTAACTAATCTCAAAACAGGTAGAATCATGCTCCTACCTTCGAATTTCACTAACTTCGATGGCGGGCCCCCGGGCGCCGCGCGCACCGCACCGCCTGGACTCCCTAGCGCCGTTTCTGCGTTGCCGTTGCGTAAATACAATATTTCTGCTCACCAAGAACTCTACAAAATGTACGGGACCAAAGTAAACCATTCGTCGTGTTTAAGGCAGGACATATCGTAAATGATCACAAAACAGGTAGATTCATAATCTTACCTTCAATTTTTTATAATTACGATGGCGAACTCCCGAGCGCCGCACACACACAGCACCCGCGACACCGGCGCCATTACTGCGCGGGTCACAACATTACTGTGCATCAAGCAGCATCAAGAACCATAAAAATGTACCGGGCCAAGGTAACAAGAAGCCATGAAATTTGATCCTCGACGCCACCGGGACCATGGGTTGCAGGGGGATTGGGTGGGGAATGTAAAGCAAAATGAGAACATGACAGCTAAATAAAAGCTCACTATATGGCACCTATATATGGCACGGAACATGGACGCCAATGGGATGCTGGGTTGAAGGGGATATAGGGTGGGGAGGTTAGGTTAGGCTAGGCTAGGTTAGGTTAGGTTAGGTTAGGATAGGTTAGCTAGGTTAGGGTAGGTTAGCTTAGCTAAGCTTAGGTTCTGGTCTATTAGCTTATATCTAAGCTCATAAGGTCTATGAGCTTATATTTAAGCTCAGGTTAGGTTAGGTTAGGTTAGGTTAGGTTAGGTCAGGTCAGGTCAGGCTAGGTCAGGTCAGGTCAGGTCAGGCTAGCTTAGCTTAGCTTAGCTATGGGATGCTGGGTTGAAGGGGATATAGGGTGGGGAGGTTAGGTTAGGTTAGGTTAGGATAGGGTAGGTTAGCTTAGCTAAGCTTAGGTTCTGGCCTTTTCTCAGGTTAGGTTAGGTTAGGTTAGGTTAGGTTAGGTTAGGTTTGGTCAGGTCAGGCTGGCTTAGCTTAGCTTAGCTTAGGCTCTGGTCTATTCTCAGTTAGGGTAGGTTAGGTTAGGTCAGGTTAGGTCAGGTTAGGCTAGGTTAGGTTAGGTTAGGTTAGGTTAGTTTAGGTTAGGCTGGGCTAGGTTAGGCTAGGTTAGGTTAGGTTAGGTTAGGTTAGGTTAGGTTTGGTTAGGTTGGGCTCGGGAGCCCGCCATCGAAGTTATTGAAATTCGAAGGTAGGAGCATGATTCTACCTGTTTTGAGACTATTTATGATTTGTGCCGCCTTAAACACGACAAATGGTGTGCAATGATTTTTTCTAATGCTAGGTAGGAAAGTACACCTACACCAATTTTCTTTGGCCCAGCAACATATTAATGTTGATGAGCCTTAACCCAAACTTGAGAAGCATCACAATGATATTTAGAAGTCAGCAACTGGATTCAGCTGCTAACTGTTCACTGATTGTAGCCCACATCAACTCTATGCTATAATGCCATGACTGAGGCAATTTCATCATGCCAGCCAGCAAAAAAATCCATCCATTGAACAAAACACCTACTGACAATGGTACAAACAACCTCACACTTGAGTGCAGTTTATTCATGCTTTAGCAAATTTTACTAATTTTTCAAATTAACTTCAGCTAAAAATGCATCATGACAACTTTTTGTCAATCTCAACATCATAGTTACTTGAAACACTAGGCTTCCTATGACTGAAATCTGTGAGAACTGTGTCAAATTCTGAGCAGATTTGCTGTGAGGATGCTCTGAAAGTTTCACACTCTGTGTGACATTTGTCTTTGGCAATTTGGCCAATAGGCCATGGTCAATTTGCGTGGGGCCCACGTGACTTATGAAGCCAAGTACAAGCAATTTGTCTCAGCTTTAAAGAGCTCCTGGTGTGGCAATACAACTAAGGTAGCGATAATATACCAATTTTTCCCATACATATCTCAAACATGATGCTTTGGTGGGTCTAATCCATCTAATCAAGATCTTTCATCGTGTAAATACCAGATATTAAACCAGGTAGCAGGCTGGCAAAAGCTGCAGCGAAGGTGGAGAAACCGGAGAAACCCAATCATCGGGGCATTGGAAAAATCCAAAAAATTATATCAGGCAACAGAACCTGGTGTTTCCGAAAAGAGTACATACTCTCACAATTTTCGTCTGGAAAGAACGCTGTCGGAGATAAAAATCGCCTCGCGGGCTCTCAGGTTAGTCGAGGAGTAGTTTGTGTGTGTGTGTGATTGGGACTTTACGACGCACTCAGCTGCTGAGGCTATATGGCGTCGCCTGCCTCTCACCCTGGCAGGAAATGCGGGCACCGCGGGGAATCGAACCCCGTACCTCGAGGAATAGTTATTACGGCAACCAGCGCAAGTTATCGTCACAGAAAAGCCACATATGCAACGATAGTTGACAACGCCATCTATTGTTTGTATTAAAGATCTTCCATTTGCCACCCAATACTGTGCTTGTAAGACTGTACAAATGGCAGTCATAATTAATACTTTAAGTGCAGTTCCTAAAAGCTCGTTTCTTTTGTTAACAACATATGTGAATCATACAAATACAATATACACTTGTCCTTAGAAATTGTAAAGCTGTTGCTATGGTAACAGCAAACCTGGATCAACGCTACCATGCAGTGCTGCGAATATAAGTTAGCGTGGTACGTGATAATAAAAGTGTTGGATGCTGGGAGACTGGGGCGCTGACCGGTGTGTACACAACTACCTGTCTTGACGGCGGGGTGCGCAAGGATGCTCGGATGAAGCTTTTTGAGCGGGGGCGACGAAGTGTTGACTAGATTTGTGTTCTGGTGAGGACGAAGTGTTCGCAGGTTAGTTGTACTCCCGATTTGTAAATTGCGTGCCAGAGACATACTTTGCGACGGCGGACAGTTGACGAGCAGATAATTGTTCTTATTCATTTTCCACGGCTGGCATTGCTGAGTGTTAGCCATGCCAAATATTGCAAGCAGGCTTGATTCTAGGAGCTTCTTAAATTTTGTCATCTAATGCCAACTGTCAAGTTAATGTGTTATTTACTGAAATAGGCGAGTGTTGTCTGATTTTTATCTACGGATGCGGCAAGCAACTGCGTCCATAACAAACCTAGCGCTGTGCGTAAGTTGAAACATGACCGAAACACCGAGTGATATTATCGGCGCTTTTGAGGCAGAGTCCTTCGTTGAGTCCTTGGAATGCATTGATCTGGCGGACGTAGGCTCGGTGAAATGGATGACACTGCACGAGAGGCTAGAATCTCTCAACATGCAAGCACTGTTGGAAGCGCAAGGCCAAAAGGAAGAGAACGTCAAAGACCTCATCATCTCCCGCGACAGGCTACCATTTTTGATAAAGGACCTAATACTGACAGAAGTTTGGAGGGACAAAATATTTCCAGAAGTCCTGAAGCAAAACGAGAAGCCGAAAACCTCAATCGGTATATACATCGTGTTGCACCACGAAGTGACGGTGCTCTCTCTCCTGGAACTGGTCACATTCCGACTGCAGGCCACGGTGAGACCGACCTCCGCATTGGAGGCTCTGGGCGACCTCGTCCTGGACCTGATCGACTACTGCCACCGCGCCGTGGTGCACCTCATCGCCCACCCTGAGATCCGGCTCGAGCGCGACGAGACCGGTCAGCCGACGATCGAGGAGCAGCTGGTGCGGCAGCGTGACGACCTGCGCTTCATGCAGGCCGTGCAGGCGGTGTCGCTGCTGCAGCACGTGTGCGAACAGCTGGACCAGCTGACCGTGTCGGCGTCGTCGCGCCTGCTCCGCCAGCACGACCTGCCGCTGCTGCTGGTGCAGCTGCTGGACGCGCGGCCGTGGATACGCACCAACCGCGCCGGCCGCCGCCAGAAGTACGACAACCGCAGCTGGGTGGCGTCGCCGCGCGACGATTTCGCCATCGCCAAGGTGGAGGGCCAGGTGTGGCTGACACTGCTACAGCTGCTGATGAACCGCGACCATCTGGCGCTGTACGAAATCTCCGAGTATCGGCGCAGCCAGCTGCTGCGGCTGCAGACACACCTGACGGACGTGCTGCTGGACCAGGTGCCGCCGCTGGCCGCCCTCCGCCAGTGGCTGGCGCACCTCTCCATGAGCCAGCCGCCGCCGGCGCGCTCCCCCGTCATCATCGAGACCGTGCCCGAGCTGCGAGATGGCTTGCTCGAGCGCCACGCCGGCCAGTGGGCGAGGCTCGCGCGCCGCCAGCTGGAGCAGCACTTCCGCGCCGACGCCGCCGCCATCCAGGAGCAGGCGCGCCGCCTGGCGGCCGTCTACGACCTGGACAAGATGGCGCCGCTCATGACCGACGCGACGAAGTGCGGCGCCTGCGGCGAGGCCGCCGCCAAGAAGTGCTCACGCTGCAAGGCGGTGTGGTACTGCGGCCGTCAGTGCCAGGTGAAGCACTGGCCCGCCCACAAAGAGCACTGCGACAACGCCTGAGAGCAGAGACGCGTGTCCGACATCAACGCATGCGAACGCGGGGCTCCGGCAGCGGTAAAAAAAAAAAATAGTAGCGTGCAGGGTCACCGGCCTCTTTTAGATGACTTCCCACATGATGAAGATACGGCAGATGTTAATGGCATGCATTAGTTCTATATTCCTTGCTGTGTATTACGTTTGTCACCAACCTCCTGGGCTTCAGTAGGGTTCGGAGCATCATACGCGTTTCATGTGGTTTCTGGTGAATATATTTGCACGCGACATCGCAGCTGTGTGTATGCATACGTTGAAACTCTGTACATTTAGGGTCGGGGACTCGAGCTCCGACAGCCGCACGCCACCGAGCGTCAAAGACCGCTCAGAGACCACCGGCTAAGCACGGCGGCTTCACCGCTCCACCGCGAAGCGACGTCTCGCATCGCAACGGCACCGCCTCAGATGACATTGCGACGCACTGCACGCGGCTGCACGGCCACGCGCACGGCCTGACACAGCGACAGTAGCCAGTCCTCAGGGCGCAGCACCTTGCAGCCGGGCTCCTTGACGTCGAGCACGACCGAGATCTCGACCTCGCCATCCTCTGACCACACCTGGTGGCTGACCAGCACGGTGGTGCGCAGCCGGTAGCCGCCGTCCGCCTCCGGCAGCGCGCGGAAGTCGGTGGCGCGCGGCATGATCAGCTGCGCCCGCTGGTCCGGGTACTGCACGCGCACGCGCACCTGGCTGACGTCGGCCACGTGCTGCAGCTCGCAGTCCAGCGGGATGCCGAGCACCAGGCCGGCCGTGAACTTCTGCGGGTGCTCCGTCTCCTGGCGCGGCTCGTAGATGACGGCCGTGGCCTGCGTCAGCGGCGAGCGCAGCTGCAGCGGCGGCACCGGACACTCGGTCAGCAGCGGCGCCAGCACGCGCGCCATGGCGCCCGCCTTGCGCTCCTCCAGCGCCTCCAGGCCGCGCACCAGCGCCTCGATGAAGCCATCCAGCGGCTGGCCCGTCTCGACCAGGTGGCGTTCCAGCTGCTGCGCCTGCTCGAGGAAGTACTCACCGAGCGCCAGCGCCGAGCCGGTGCGGCCGCGCACCAGCAGCACCAGCCGCAGGCCCAGCAGACGCAGGCGTAGCTGGCGCACGGCGGCCGCCTCGGCCGGCGCCAGGCCTGAGAAGCGGTGCTGCAGCTGCAGCGTCAGCGCCGTCAGCTGGTCGGCACTGGCCTGCAGGCGCGCCGGCCCGGCGGCGCTGGCGCCGCGCCAGCTCTCGTCGGCCGTCACCTGCGCCAGCAGCATCTGGCAGTGGATATAGGCCGACGCGAACTGGGCGCGCGCCGACAGCGCCGTGTCGATCTGCGCCAGCCGGTCCAGGTCGCGACGACACTGCTCGAGCGCGGCCCGCCGGCCGCCCGGCGAGCCGGCGCCATCGGCAGCGGCCGCGCGCCGCAGCACACTCTGCAGGAAGTCGGCGCCGTTGTCGTGCGCGGCGGCCGCCTGCCGCCGGCCGGCCCACACCTGGCCGGGCAGCTGGTCAGGCACCAGGTGCGGCAGCGTGTCGCGAAGGTAGAGGAAGTGACGTTGCGTGCGCTCGTCCAGCAGCGCCATCATGGTGGGCGAGCCGGCGGCGGCGTTCATCACCAGCAGCAGGATGCAGATGTAGGCCGGGTCCTGCACGTCCTGCTCCGGCAGCTGGAAGTACGGGTGGATGTTCAGCAGATTGGGCACTAGCGGCAGCACCAGGTCCGGGTGTGCCGAGCCCATACGCTGGAAACAGCGCCACAGGCTCCGCTTGTCCTGCGGGTAGCGCTTCAGGTTCTTGAGCAGCTTCTCCACGCAGAGTCGGAGCGAGTCGGTGTTGCCCAGCCGGCAGTCGCCGAGCATGCGGTGCAGGCCCTCGCGCGTGTCGATCGAGTACACCTCGAGCACGGCCAGGATCTCATCCAGCTGGTCCTCGCGCAGCGTGATCATCTGGCCGATGCGCGAGAGCGAGTCGACGGCGCGCAGCCGCACCTCGGCGATTTCGTCGTTGAACATGTCCACGATGAAGTCGAGGCTCATCTCGGCGAAGTGCGGATGCAGCGTGGCCAGCTCGGTCATCGACTGCAGCGCGGCGGCGCGCACCTCCAGGTACTCGTCCTCCAGGCCGTGCACGAACGCGCCGCACGCGCCCGACGACATCAGGCTGACCGTGTCGGCTTGCAGCTGCTCCTTGGGCGCGTCGTCGCCCCACTTCTTGCCCGACGACCACTCGCCGCGCACGACCAGGCTGCGCAGTCGCTCGTGGCCCGAGCGTTTGCGGCGCATGTTCGACATCAGCTTCTTGTCGAGCGTCTGCTCCAGGAAGCGGGTCGACACGGAAGTCATGCTACCCAGCAGCGTAGCCGCCTGCACGCGCACGCGCACGCCCAGGTCGTTAATGGCGTTACAGACGTGCCCGAACGCGTCATCAGCCAGGCGCACCGTCTGGTCCGAGTCGGTGAGCGCCACCGGGTGCTCTGGGTACGCTTGGGCCAGCACGTGCACCAGGCGCAGCGCCACCTCGCGCACGGTCTCGTAGTCGTCGTGCAGCGCGGCCGTCGTGTCGGCGTAGAGCGCCACATCCAGCGGCAGGCCGCGATCGTGCAGCGTCAACAGCGCCTGCAGGGCGGCGGCGCGCACCCGCGGGTCCTGTGCACGTGTGGCCTCGCCCAGGCGGCGCACGTCCTCCGGTGCCGGCGGCGGGCTGACGGGCAGCAGGCGACCGAGCAGCGCCAGCGCGCGCGCGCCCGCCTGGTGACCGGCGTCGGTGAGCCGCGGCCGCGCGGCAGCCACCAGGCGACCGGCGAGGCGGGCGTCCGGCGCCGCCGCCGCGCCCAGCTCGGTCAGTGTGGCCAGCAGCTGCGCCGCCACCACGCCCGACGCCTCCTGGTCGAGCGCAGCAGCCAGCTCGTCGGCGGTGGCGGCGGCCGGGCCGCGCTGGCCGGACCCGACGATCAGCTGGCCGATGAGGCGCAGCAGCGCGCAGCGCACGGCCGAGTCCTGGTCACGACTGAAGACGTCCAGCAGGCGGCGCACCACGCCTCCCACATCGTCCACCTGCGGCGCAAGGGGGAGGGTGACTGCCGGCGCGCAGACACCGAGGGCCGGTGGAAAGGCGGGGGTCCCCACAATCTCAGATCTCCTCCAATCGGGTATGATGGCAACACGCGGGCGTGCACGAGGATAGCGCACTACGGTACTTTGCAGGAGGGCGGTAGCTTAGGCAGCAGAATACATATTTAAATTTTAAACTAATTAAGCAGCTGGAATTATACAGAAATACATACAACTGTTAATGACTTCTGTCTCACAAACTTTTCCTGCGGTTCTTGCATTCACTGAGGATAAACCACATAATAGAGGCGTCGGAATGAGCTACGCTTCAGTTCTGGCTCCCCAAGCACTTGCGCTGAGCTGCGCCACCCTTCAGCTGGGGCCCTGCACCGCGGTGTCAGCCGGGTCCCACTCCCGCTGTGCCAGAGCACTTGTGCTGAGCTGCGCCACCCTTCAGCTGGGGCCCTGCACCGCGGTGTCAGCAGGGTCCCACTCCGGCTGTGCCAGAGCACTTGCGCTGAGCTGCGCCACCCTTCAGCTAGGGCCCCGCACTGCGGTGTCAGCAGGGTCCCACTCCGGCTGTGGATTCGCATACCTGAGTGGCACTGAGCTCGGCCAGACTTGTGAGCGCCTGCAGCGAGTCGCGGCTCGTCTTGGCCCGCTGCAGGATCTGCAGGTATCCCTCGGCCTGGGTGGACGACTGCTCTGGCTTCTTGGTGAGGCGCACCTTTTTGATGGATGGGCCGGCCTCCTGATCGACCGTCACCGTCTGGGTTTGGCTGTACTCGGCCAGTGCTCGCTTCTTCAGCACGGCTGCCATGGTTGCAGCCTAGTCTGTAAATCAGAGCCAATGAGCATTTGATGAGCACTTGATGAGCACATGTCACAGTAGTGGTGGCCCCTTGACATCAATTACAATGTGTAATTAATCTTACCCTGAGGCAGGTTGGAACAACATAAATGTGGCAAGGCCAACACTGTGTGACAAGGCCAATACACAAGCGCATGGATGAGGGAATGCATCCCTGCACTGGTTTGGGTAATTATGCGGTCCTGATCACTGCCTGTGCTCCTCCCCCCTTCCATGAAGGAAAGCTGAAACTGCCAGATTTGCTAAAGGATACTTTATAAACAAAAACCCATTTGGCAGGAAAGCTTGGTAACATTCAATCAATTTCACTAGAGGGACTGAGCTCATCAAATAAAATACAATTTAGTCAATAAAAAGTGCCAGTGTTACAAACCAATAACTTAAAAGACATGAGGGTCAACTAAACCTTTCAGTAGTCAGCAACAATTTTCATGTCCACCATGTAAGGAATGGTGTAAGGTAATACATTATTAGCTGGGCAGGGGCCAGCCATAAATCAATTTTGCATGGAGAAGACCAGTCTGCAAAAATTCACATTAACTCTTTGACATGTTAAGCTGCATTGCTATGCAGTAGGCTGAATCTGGACTATGTGTGACATGAACACCAGCATGAAAAATAATCTGCTGCACCTCAGTTTATGTGACAATGGTGATCAGAACCTTGTTCAGGTGGCACTGAATTCCAACCAGGCAAAACTGAGCAGGTCTTTAATTTGTTTTTGTTTTGCAAAATGGAAGTGGGTATATTGCCTTGAGATAGCTGCAGCAAGATCAGAATTGCTTTAAACATAGGCTTATTGGTTTTGTTGTCATTGGGGCTTTATGATATATTTAGCTGCTGAGGCTTTATGTCATCACATTCTGATGACCTCATGTCACTTGATGGGACATTTTTGGCATACACATTCTGTCTTCAAACAACCATTGTATCTTAATTCCTTGAAACATTGGCTTTTCAAGCAACAAAGCAATGGAAGCAATAGGCCAAACTCAGGGCACCAAAAATTTACAGCACAATGTGCTGATTGTGTGAGATCATAGAGTCAATAATTTTTGGGTGTCATTTCCACCTTTTCACTGCATGTTCAGGTTGACATGCTTTTAGGAGTCAGGAGTTTTGGTGGACCATAACCAAAGCACAAGAGGGAGGTCAATTTCAGGTCTGGAAGAAGGGACAGCATACCATTCTCTAGTGTGGTCAAAAGCATACTTTAACACATGCTGGGGTGGCCGGTTGGATATCCTTTGCTTGAGTGGGGGGGGGGGGGGGCAACTTGATCCTGTGACATGTCAAGAACTAAGAGATCTAGAGACACCAAACTGGCAGGGTGTGTTGGCCTGTATGTGACCTTACTTAGGTCAAACCTTGATATTCCTAGGCCATGACCTTAGGGTTAAATAAGGTCAAACAAGCCTGTTTGGTTACCGGACCGGGAGCCTGACGAGACCGGGACCTACAGGCCTAAGCTCAAACTCCAAGTTGGCTTTCAAAGTGCCTCCGGAACTAAAATACCTATTCTATGCAAAAGTTCACATGCTCATTTAAGGTCACTGACCTTGTGTGACCTTCTCAAGGCAATAATGTTCAAAGCCATACAAGACACTTCAAGTTTTGCACTTGAACAGGTAACAAAGATTATTTCAGGCAGTGTGTTCCTAGTATGGATGTATGTATGGCAGTGTGGCAGTATGTATGTAATGTGAGGACATGATTTTTGGGAGGCCCCCGGCCCTACATGCCCATTAACAGCTGCCACCATGAATGCGGATGTATAAGGCACACATTTACAGGACGTAACCGAAGCATCCTTGGATTTATCCACGACCGTACGGATGCTTACCAAGCTCGGAGAGCGATTAACGACCCAGGTTTAACAGAGGAGAGAAAGCAAATAAGAAATAAAGTCCCCGCGCTTCCATCGGTAAACGCGCACAACTATTTTCGATGCTGTCTAACACGTTTCTCCAGTTTGCTAAGCGATCAGAAGTGCGCAGCAATTGTGTGTTCCGAATTCATGATATGGTAGCCCATTGCGTCACGGAATGTCGCGGGCTTCCAGTAGGGCACAGTTGTGTAGTGTATTCAAGCTTCGACGTACGGCGCAAACACAAAGTAGCTCTAACATGTTCGCCAAGTTAGATCTTTGAACAGCCTATGGCATGGCCAGCATGGCCGATCTTCTCTGCAATGCGGCTCGTAGATAGCACGTGATAGTCGGTTGATTCGTTTTTAGACCCATAGGGTTGTCAATGGACTGCGAGGGAAGCAAGGTGATCAATGTCTCAACTTTCAAAAATGATTTCCATTGTGTAGCGCTGACGATGATGGATTTGTGATCCCTGCGCATA
Organism: Pollicipes pollicipes; assembly: GCF_011947565.3. NCBI lineage: Eukaryota > Metazoa > Arthropoda > Thecostraca > Pollicipedomorpha > Pollicipedidae > Pollicipes > Pollicipes pollicipes. The sequence continues at coordinate 30,286,313 of NW_023596136.1, read as the reverse complement.
AGGGCATGTCGATTTAAGCTATTGGTACCGGCTTGTAAGGTATGGGATGACAGCCAGAGGACGACCATGGGAATTACATTTGTGGACGCTTCATTCCGCTGAGCTGTCTCTGGCAGTGGCGACGAGGACCGTTTCCTCCGAGGTGTTGGAATGCGTAACAAAATCCGGCCGCAGTTGGCATTTGAAAGGCAGCGACTGAAAGGCCTTAGTATCAAAGCACGCAAGGTGCATCTGCACGCGCGCACGTGGTGATGTGTCAAAGCGAGTTTCGTGCAGGTGGAGCCAGCGGGTGGCGCGTGGCGTGTGTTGGATATTGCGCTGTTTTCATTGGTTTAGCACGGTCGGCGCGAAAAATTGACGCGGGTCGAAGCCGGCAAACGGTCGCTCGAAAGCGCGGCGAAGCGCGGGTCAGGGCGACGCCAAATCAACACGTTTCGACAGATAATTGGCTGGAAATCGCGTGACGTCACGCATGACGATGCACGTGCTACGTGCTGTGTGCACAGCGGGGTAAAGATGGATTTTCCCATTTTGACCGTTTTCCACGTTTTATGCCACATCTCGGTAACTGGAGCCGGTGGAGGCGTGAATCCAACTTCAAAACGTCGACATATGTACCACCTGCAATTTCTACAGTCAACATGAGACTGTCCGATGCTCCTTCGCGCCGGTAATCATCATGCAAGCAAGCAAGGCATGGCGAGATTTCGCGAAGCGGGGCCAACTGCAACACGCTCTCGACGAAACCATGGCCAGGATCGGGTCGAAATTTGCGTCACTGCATACGTGGATTCATTGGCTGTAATTACCACCCATTTGTTAGTCATTATGTACATCCATCCCTACGAACATAAGGTGTGCCCAAAGGGCTACAGTTTCGCTTTTTTGCGAAGCCGAAATGCTATCGATCAGTCGCCCAGTCGCCGCCGCTGAGAAATTGAAGTAAAACGTGAGAAAGCTCACGCGTTGTGACCGAATACAACCGCCGTTTTCTTCTATCCATCCACAGTTCATTTATTGGCCGCGGGTGGAAGAGTTGAGCCGGGATAACAAAGGCATGCATCATTCCGGTGCGCCCTGTCACCAGTAACTGGGAAGATACCGGTGTAGCGAAGTAACTAAGAGGAAGGAGAGCGCATCCCACCAAAGGAGAACGGTGTATGAGGAGCGGCGGCATGGGGGACCGCCCCGCAGATGGAGAACAGCACGAGAAGATGGCCAGGAGGAACAGCTGCCCCGCATGTTGAGGACGACTCAGAAGGGAGAGCAGTAGGAGGATCCCCGTCGGAGATGCGGACGACGCAAGAGCAGGATCTGGAGAAGGGACCGCCCCTCAGATAGAGGAAGGTGTGGGAGGAATATTTATAGAAGGGGCCGCCTTGCAGATGTAGGACGGTGCAGAAAAACGATCTGGAGTAGGTGCCGCTCGCAAGTGAAGGACGGTGCAGGAAGAGGGGTGGGAAGAGAAGCTGCACCGCAGTTAGAGGACGAATGAGGAGGAAGAGTCCCACAGATAGTGGATCGCCTAGAACAAAATGCAGGGGTAGGTCTAGGAGGAGCTATCGGGTTTCCTTCCCCAGGTGTTCTGGCGCAGCGAGAGATGAAATGTAGCAGTACATTTACGAATTTAGAATTGCCAAAGTGGCAGGCGGCACACCTCAAAATAATCGTAACAGCCGCCCAGCAAAACGGGCCGGAGTCACTTGTACAAACCATTTGGGCTTATGGAAGCGCGTTCTGGACACGAGCCACTGTTTCACGGGAGGAGGGGGAAGGGGTAATCTTAGATTACGACGCAAACTGGAGAACAAAGTAAATATTAAGCAGGGAATCCTCGTGTCTAGAACGTCCACCTACACACTTTAGAATCTAAGCCGGGGATGCCGATGATGGGCGTCCCCACGTTCTCACGTCCCCGCTCGTTCACCATCCACATCCGGTTCTTGTCGGGATCTCTGCAGCGAGGAGTCTGTTCGGCCAGGCATTTCTGCGAATCATGACGAACGCATCCACAAATAAGGTACAGCACAGATGGTCTACAGCATACAGCTGCTCTCTTTGTGCATTCTCAAGTACTCAACTCCATCGCTGAGCGAAACAAGCCCGGAAGCATCTGTCATGCAGCATTTTGACATTTTACGTTCGCGGATTTGATTCAATGGAAACAGACCAGATCATCAAGTATCGTAAACGTGAAACAGCTAATAGATGTGTACATCACGATGAAGCAGCTCGCCTGCGGGATAAACGTTTATGGTTATTTTGATAAACCTTGAGACAAACCATGGGTTTTGCTGTTTCCCTTCTGTTGGTGTTATCTCTTCATGCGTTTCAGACTTGTTTTACTAAATTACGCCACCGCCTAATAATGCCAGCGCAAAAAGAGCCCATATCAACGAAAGAGCGGGATAGCGAGGGAGGAAATTGCGCATTCCAAGGGACGGGCTGCCCCTCCCTTCCAGAGGAAAGGGATTGTGTCTGCTAAAGAGGGTTGTTGATAGAGGCTGATTGGAGGTGTCTCTATCTCTCCCACCGTCCCTCCCTTCCTCCCCCTAGACGCGTCCCACTGAGAAAGCTAGTCTGTACTGTACGAGGAGAACAAAGAGGTACTACCTCTTCCAAAAGCTACGGCGGTTTCCACACCCCCTATCCCAGTGATGGTTGCGCCCTGTCGCTCTCTCCGCCTCCCCTCTCTGTCTTCTGGTCGTCCCTTTCCGTTCTCCCACTTACGCTCATCAGGCCTTACGTTGTTTTTATTCAGCCCCTTGACAGGGATCACTGTCATTTAGGTACGCTCTGTCAGCTGTGCAGCTATTCGATTGGGCTCTTAGCGTTACAATAACGTGTATCGCATTTACTGCGTGCACCTGCACTGCATCCGTTGCAAGTACAGCATTCATTCAACTTCTGCAATCTGGTTTGTGTTGATCAGGATGCAGCTGCAAGAACTGGGCGGATGTGCAGCACAAAATCTGTCCGTTAGCTATGATTTTCTTCCCATCAATAATGACGCACAGGCCTACCACTAAAGCCTGCAAGGGCATACCGCTGCAACGCGTATTGAGCTATGCCGGCATACACACCTGCCGTAGCCTGGCAGGTATGCGGTAGGCCAAGGTCGAATGGTTGGGATGTACTTAGTAAGGGATTACGTCTTGAGGAGCCATTCACTGGGTAACATTAGTTGACACCAGTGTCACCTGTTGCCCGGGTCTGTGGCCTTGTATGGAATGTCAAAAGGTCACGGCACTTTTCTCGAACGTTCGCTATATCATTTTGAAGGTAGCACTGTGGAGCATCGACTGGTCATCGCGTGGCCAGGGCACGTTTGAGTACGAAACATGATTCGAAAGCGGTATTCTTTCGAAACCGTAACAGACTGCGTCGCCGGTGTGCTGTAATATGCATGTACGCGCGCTGTACATGGTGCCGACGCAGTACAGTTCCACATCACTTGCGCCCCGAACGACCTTGACCGAGCTCAGCGCGATGCTTCCTTTCAGAGATGCACTCGTTCGCATCACAAACAGCAATTAGCTGCGCGTCTGGCCTGCGCTTCCTGTCACGAACCGCGGCCGGGGCCCGCCAGCTGTGTCGAGGCGCAAACCGTGAGGGCGTGGCGCGCATAAAACGCGCCCCCGCAAGCAGGAGGGCTCAGTCGTCCCCAGTTGACGCGCACCCTGTCAGCTCCCCGAGATGGTGCGTCCAGAGTTCAGCGGTCTGCTCTGCCTCCTGGTTGGAGTGCTGTTCGCCCCGTCCTGCAGTGGGTGAGGAATCAGCGGAGTTGATTAAGCCCTCCCCATTTCGACTGTTGCTGGCCAAACGCAGCGGTTCGCCATACTTCCTAGTAATGTTCGAGGCGTTTGAGTGCACTGGGCACGCGGTCCTTAACTAGTCCATGGGAATGTTTCGCTGTTTTGAACAACGACGCCGGCTGGAGGTCCTTTCCTCGCATTCGTCGACAAGGGCACGCACGACAGAGTGGCAAGTCGGTGTGAAACGTAGGCCTGTTCGGCAATATATTATGTAACATTTGTTTTTTACTGATATGACAATTGTAGGGATATCCCACCCGTTCGACTATTGTCCTAGAATTCTTAAAAAAGCCTGCGCTCTTTCCTTGTAGTATCAAAAGCTTAATTTTCCGGTGCTTCATTTGGCCCCGCACTAGCGCCGTATGTGTATCTCATGCAGACTTGGATGCATTCCAAATTCTGCTGCGCTAATCGAATTCCGGTGCGATTTGGCCCAAAGCCAAACACAGGTATGCGTGTATGCGTGCTACGATTGGTTTGGCTAATTGCAGAATGTTATGCGCTACATTTCAGGACGTTCAAGTGCGCCATGTATGTGATGGACCAGCCGGGCAACGCCTTCGGCAAGATGTACGAGGGCAAGGAGATGATGCAGCCCGCAATAGACTGCGCCGCTCCCGACATGAACATCATGAAGGTTGGCTGCGCCGCCTGGGTAAGCACCTGGTGGATCTCTTTCGCCGCCTGAGGAGAGATCTGCAGCTCCACGGGGCGATGGAGGAGTAAGACTCGGCCATATCATGTCTGACCCAGGGTCAGCATCGGGTGTGCTCTCCTAATGATACACGTGGTAGGTAGCGGTGTTTTATAACAAGCTTCGTTGGATCGCCAACACCGGCTCAGAGTGGAAGCCCGAGAGGCTGACCTTGCCTGTGCATTATTCTTCCCTTGTGTCCGCTATACCGATGGACTATTTTGAGGTTTTGATTTGGAAACTCCGCTTGTCAGCCTTCACTCGATTCAATTTATTCTTGCTTTATTCGTTTTCACACGCACCGCGCGAGGTTAGACCACCACCACCCCGGTGGGTGTTTGCACTGTCCGGCGGTCAGCAGAAACTGCGGCCGCTGTCCACTAACCGGTGGAGCTCCTCGTCCCTCTCCACCTCCCCGCTGTTCACTGACCAGTCCCATGGCTCTCCAGTTCGACAAGATCAACCAGGTGTGGAGCCTGGAGGCGCCCTAGTCGTCGGCGGGGAGCGCCGTTCACTATCGCTCAGGACCTGTGCGGCATCATCAACATGACCGGCAAATGGACGGTGAGGCGGGCTCGTGCTCGTGCTCGTGCTCGTGCGGTTTGGTTGGGCACAACGCGTTGGGTCATATGAATAGGTACGTTATTGGCGTCTGCTGGTATCGGCAACACGCCATATGAGAGAGCACGCTGTTGTACGCTGATTCCTAACCTTTTCTACGTGTAACTGAGTCATGTCCGAAATTTTTACATAGATCTACTCCTAATTGCTGTTGGGCTCGTGCAGCATCGACACGCGCAGCGCAGTTTTCGCCCGCTGTCGTTGGCCGCTAGTTTAATCCGCCACTGTCGAGTCCGCAGACTGTAAACACGGCGTTTCCGGGATTGCAGTTTGGAGCATTCTTTACGCACTGTGACAAGACGGAGCCCATGTACACGGGTAAGGAGAGGGAGGCCTCCACTCTCTGCTGCGAGGACGGAGTACCCTGCTGAAGAGTCCTCAGGCTTCCGAGCACCGCAGGAGTCCCGCACGGGTCCCACACGGCGAGGGTGCGCACCGGCTGGTACTCCGTCTCGGCGTGGTGCTCTGTTAGTCTTGTAGTCTGGTGCCCGGCTCGGCGAGGACGCCAGCACACGCCGTTTCGTCAGAGGTCGCGCTGTGGAATACGAGCGACTGAAACTGCGTGACGTCACGCTGCAGACGCTGCGTCTTAGTGCACCGAGGATGAAATCACGGTACCCATTGCTATACTGGTGTGATAACTGGGATTGGTAACCATGAGTCTTCAGTGGCGCACAATATCAGAACTGTCTCTGCTCGGCAATACACTTATACTGGTATTGGAAAAGCCGTTACACAACGGGATGTGTTGGACGTGGCCGTTGTACGAATGATGTTTGGAAGTTGGCACCGGTGGGAATCGAACCCTGCACTTCTGGACGTACTAGACGCACAGCTCAACCATCACTTACTGGTATCCTATATTTCTGGACTCCATCTAGCCCCTGACCCGTATGCTATAATTTAAAAAAAATTAATATACCAAGTTTGATCAAATACCCAGTCTGAAAATGCACTGGTCCTAAGCCACGGTGCTTTAAAATGAGAATGAGGCATGTGCAATTGCGTCCAACTTTTCAATGGCCTGTGGGACATTCATTCCACATATTTTAACACCAAAACATGTTCCTAGCTTTTTGGTTTTGAAACAGCAACGGTTTTTGGGGGACGCTACATGGCATTTTACGGCCTGCGCGGGTGGAGGGTGGCAACTGACGACACCGCGGAGCGTGCGAGGTGGGCGAACATTGCCACGTTAACGGAGCCATTTGTCATAAAGATGTTCGAAACGCATGCAAATATAACCTAATTTACTCAGAACTGAGCCAGGAGCACGCCTGTCTAGATTTTGTACCACCACAAGGCGCAACATCGTTACAAGGCTGTCGCCCTTTCTCCCCATCGTTCTCTCTCCCCAACCACCAGCAGGTCAAACGCAACATCCAGGTCTTACCCTCGATCACAGCCGCCAATCCACTGACATGTGACCCCTGACCCTGCAGTCGGTATAAATGCCAGCGTCTCCCAGCGGCAGACACCAGTCCCTGCACCGCCCCAACAGCAACAACGATGGGCCCTACACACCTGCTGGCGACGCTCGCTCTGGCCACGGTGGTCTCTGCCAGCCCCGAGAGCTATGAGACCGGGCCCTCGCCGGGGCCGCCGGGACCTCCAGCCTCGGCGGAGCGCCCGCAGCCCTCACCGGAAGCCAGCGTCTTCAGCAGCGCCGTCGGAACGTACAGCCCCGCCGCAGACAGTGGACAGAATGTCGGTGGTGGCAGAGGCAGAGCGGCATCGGTGGCTGGCGGTAGCAGCAGGTACACTCCTGGTAGCAGTGTGTACACTCCTGGTGGCAGCGGCGGAGGCAGGTTCGCATCAGCGGTCGGCGGTGGCGCGGGAGGCTTCGGCAGCGGCAACAGCGGCGGCAGATTCGGATCGCGGGTTGGCGGCGGCGCGGGAGGCTTCGGCGGCGGCGGCGGACAGGGGATGCCCTACAACTACGGCTGGTCGGTACAGGAGCCCAACTCAGGCAACGACTTCACACACCAAGAGGAGAGTGATGGTGTGCTGACCTCTGGTCAGTACCGGGTCAACCTGCCCGACGGCCGGGTCCAGGTGGTGACCTACACGGTGCAGGGCGACAGCGGCTACCAGGCCGAGGTCACGTACGAGGGTGAGGCCCG
>NW_023596136.1:30256340-30278060 GCF_011947565.3 Pollicipes pollicipes | reverse complement strand
CCCTCATCGGCATCCCTGGCTTCGATTCTAAAGTGTGTAGGTGGACGTTCTAGACACGAGATACCTGCTTAATATTTACTTTGTTCTCCAGTTTTGCGTCGTAATCTAAGATTACCCCTTCCCCCTCCTCCCGTGAAACAGTGGCTCGTGTCCAGAACGCGCTCCATAAGCCCAAATGGTTTGTACAAGTGACTCCGGCCCGTTTTGCTGGGCGGCTGTTACGATTATTTTGAGGTGTGCCGCCTGCCACTTTGCCAATTCCAAATTCGTAAATGTACTGCTACATTTCATCTCTCGCTGCGCCAGAACACCTGGGGAAGGAAACCCGATAGCTCCTCCTAGACCGAACCCTGCATTTTGTTCTAGGCGATCCACTATCTGTAGGACTCTTCCTCCTCATTCGTCCTCTATCTGCGGTGCACCTTCTCTTCCCACCCCTCTTCCTGCGCCGTCCTTCACTTGCGAGCGGCACCTACTCCAGATCCTTTTTCTGCACCGTCCTGCATCTGCAAGGCGGCCCCGTCTATAAATATTCCTCCCACACCTTCCTCCATCTGAAGGGCGATCCCTACTCCAGATCCTGTTCTTGCGTCGTCCCCCATCTCCGACGGGGATCCTCCTGCCACTCTTCCTTCTGAGTCGTCCTCAATATGCGGGGCGGCTCTTCCTCCTGGCCATCTTCTCGTGCTGTTCTCCATCTGCGGGGCGGTCCCCCCTGCTGCCGCTCCTCCTACACCGTTCTCCTTTGGTGGGATGCACTCTCCTTCCTCTTAGTTACTTCGCTACACCGGTATCTTCCCAGTTACTGGTGACAGGACGCACCGGAGTGATGCATGTCGTTGTTACCTCGGCTCAACTCTTCCATCCGCGGCCAATAAATGAACTGTGGATGGATTTGAGAAAACGGCGGTTGTATTCGGTCACAGCGCAAGGGCTTTCTCACGTTTTACTTCAATTTCTCAACGGCGGCGACTGGGTGACCGATCGATAGCGTTTCGGCTTCGCAAAAAAGCGAAACTGTAGCCCTTTGGGCACACCTTATGTTCGTAGGGATGGATGTACATAATGACTTGAAAATGGGTGGTAATTACAGCTAATGATTCTAATGAATCTACGTATGCGGTGACGCAAATTTCGACCCGATCTTGGCCATGGTTTCGTCGACAGCGTGTTATATTTGGCGCCGCTTCGCGAAATCTCGTCATGTCCGGCTTGCATGATGATGACCGGCGCGAAGTTGCATCGGACAGTCTCATTTTGGCTGTAGAAATCGCAGGTGGTACATATGTCGACGTTTTGAAGTTGGATTCACGCCTCCACGGGCTCCAGTTACAGAGATGTGGCACAAAGCGTGAAAAACGGTCAAAATGGGAAAATCAATCTTTACCCCGCTGTGCACACGGCACGTAGCACGTGCATCGTCATGCGTGACGTCACGCGATTTCCAGCCAATTATCTGTCGAAGCGTGTTGGTTTGGCGTCGCTCTGAGCCGCGCTTTGCCGCGCTTTCGAGCGACCGTTTGCCGGCTTCGACCCGCGTCAATTTTTCGCGCCGACCGCGCTAAACCAATGGAAACAGCGCAATATCCAACACACGCCACGCGCCACCCGCTGGCTCCACCTGCACGGAACTCGCTTTGACACATCACCACGTGCGCGCGTGCAGATGCACCTTGCGTGCTTTGATGCTAAAGGCCTTTCAGTCGCTGCCTTTCAAATGCCAACTGCGGCCGGATTTTGTTACGCATTCCAACACCTCGGGAGGAAACGGTCCTCGTCGCCACTGCCAGAGACAGCTCAGCGGAATGAAGCGTCCACAAATGTAATTCCCATGGTCGTCCTCTGGCTGTCATCCCACTACCTTACAAGCCGGCACCAATAGCTTAAATCGACATGCCCTTATGCGCAGGGATCACAATCCATCTCGTCAGCGCTCACAATGGAAATCATTTTTGAAAGTGAGACATGATCACACCTTGCTTCCATCGCAGTCCATTGACAACCCTATGGGTCTAAAAACGAATCAACCGACTATCACGTGCTATCTGCGAGCCGCATTGCAGAGAAGATCGGCCATGCTGGCCATTGCCATAGGCTGTTCAAAGATCTAACTTGGCGAACATGTTAGAGCTACTTTGTGTTTGCGGCCGTACGTCGAAGCATGAATACACTACACAACTGTGCCCTACTGGAAGCCCGCGACATTCCGTGACGCAATGGCTACCATATCATGAATTCGGAACACACAATTGCTGCGCACTTCCGATCGCTTAGCAAACTGGAGAAACGTATTAGACAGCATCGAGAATAGTTGTCGTGCGCGTTTACCGATGGAGGCGCGGAGACTTTGTTTCTTATTTGCTTTCTCTCCTCTGTTAAGCCTGGGCCGTTAATTGCTCTCCGAGCTTGGTAAGCATCCGTATGCTCGTGGATAAATCCAAGGATGCTTCGGTTGTAAATGTGTGCCTTATACATTCGCATTCATGGTGGCGGCTGTTAATGGGCATGTAGGGCCGGGGGGGGCCTCCCAAAAATCATGTCCTCACATTACATACATACTGCCACACTGCCATACATACATCCATACTAGGAACACACTGCCTGAAATAATCTTTGTTACCTGTTCAAGTGCAAAACTTGAAGTGTCTTGTATGGCTTTGAACATTATTGCCTTGAGAAGGTCACACAAGGTCAGTGACCTTAAATGAGCATGTGAACTTTTGCGTAGAATAGGTGTTTTGGTTCTGGAGGCACTTTGAAAGCCAACTTGGAGTTTGAGCTTGCTTGGCCTTATTTAACCCTAAGGTCATGACCTAGGAATATCAAGGTTTGACCAAGTAAGTTCACATACAGGCCAACACACCCTGCCAGTTTGGTGTCTCTAGATCTCTTAGTTCTTGACATGTCACAGGATCAAGTTGCCCCCCACCCCCACTCAAGCAAAGGATATCCAACCAGCCACCCCCGGCATGTGTTAAAGTATGCTTTCAGCCACACTAGAGAATAGTATGCTGTCCCTCTCTCCAGACCTGAAATTGACCTCCCTCTTGTCCTTTGGTTATGGCCCACCAAAACTCCTGCCTCCTAAAAGCATGTCAACCTTAACATGCAGTGAAAAGGTGGAAATGACACCCAAAAATTATTGACTATGATCTCACACAATCAGCACATTGTGCTGTAAATTTTTGGTGCCCAGAGTTTGGCCTATTGCTTCCATGCTTTGTTGCTTGAAAAGCCAATGTTTCAAGGAATTAAGATACAATGATTAGTTCGAAGACAGAGTGTGGATGCCAAAAATGTCCCATCAAGTGACACAGGGTCATCAGAATGTGATGACATAAAGCCTCAGCAGCTAAATATATCATAAGGCCCCAATGACAACAAAACCAATAAGCCTATGTTTAAAGCAATTCTGATCTTGCTGCAGCTATCTCAAGGCAATACACCCACTTCCATTTTGCAAAACAAAAAGCAAATTAAAGACCTGCTCAGTTTGCCTGGTTGGAATTCAGTGCCACCTGCTCAAGCTTCTGATCACCAATGTCACATAAACTGAGAAGCAGCAGATTATTTTTTGTGCTGGTGTTCATGTCACACATGGTCCAGATTCAGCCTACTGCATAGCAATGCAACTTAACATGTCAAAGAGTTGTGAATTTTTGCAGACTGATCTTCTCCATGCAAAATTGATTTATGGGTGGCCTGTGTGTGGCTAATAATGCATTACCTTACACCATTCCTTACATGGTGGACATGAAAATAGTTGTTGACTTTACTGAAGGGCTTAGTTGGCCCTCATGTCTTTTAGAGTTATTGGTTTGTGACATGGTACTGTCTATAGACTAAATTGTATTTTATTTGATGAGCTCAGTCCCTCTATAAAATTGATTGAATGTTACCAAGCTTTCCTGCCAAAGGGGTTTTTGTTTATAAAGTATGCTTTAGCAAATCAGGCAATTCCAGCTTTCCTTCATGGAAGGGGAGGAGCACAGGCAGCGACCAGGACTGCATAATTACCCAAACTAATGCAGGGATACATTTGCTGATCCATGCGCTTGTGTATTGGCCTTTTCACACAGTATTGGCCTTGTCACATTTATGTTGTTCCAACCTGCCTCAGTGTAAGATTAACAATACACATTGTAATTGACATCAAGGGGCCACCACTACTGTGACATATGCTCATCAAGTGCCCATCAAGTGCTCATCGGCCCTGATTTACAGACTAAGCTGCAACCATGGCGGCCGTGCTGAAGAAGCGAGCACTGGCCGAGTACAGCCAAACCCAGACGGTGACCGTCGATCAGGAGGCCGGCCCATCTGTCAAAAAGGTGCGCCTCACCAAGAAGCCAGAGCAGTCGTCCACCCAGGCCGAGGGCTACCTGCAGATCCTGCAGCGGGCCAAGACGAGCCGCGACTCGCTGCAGGCGCTCACAAGTCTGGCCGAGCTCAGTGCCACGCAGGTATTCGAATCCACAGCCGGAGTGGGACCCTGCTGACACTGCGGTGCAGGGCCCCAGCTGAAGGGTGGCGCAGCTCAACGCAAGTGCTCGGGGGCCGGAACTGAAGCGTAGCTCATTCCGACGCCTCTGTTACGTGGTCTAGCCTCAGTGAACGCAAGGGCTGCAGGAAACGTTTGTGAAACAAGTCATTAACAGTTGTATGTATTTCGGTATAATTCCAGCTGTTTAATTAGTTTAAAATTTAAATATGTATTCTGCTGCCTAAGCTACCGCCCTCCTGTAAAGCACCGTAGTGCGGTATCCTCGTGCACGCTCGCGTGTTGCCACCATACCCGATTGGAGGAGATCTGAGATTGTGGGGACCCCCGCCTCTCCACCGGCCCTCGTGTTTGCGCGCCGGCAGTCACCCGCCTCCTTACGCGCAGGTGGACGATGTGGGAGGCGTGGTGCGCCGCCTGCTGGACGTCTTCAGTCGTGACCAGGACTCGGCCGTGCGCTGCGCGCTGCTGCGTCTCATCGGCCAGCTGATCGTCGGGTCCGGCCAGCGCGGCCCGGCCGCTGCCACCGCCGACGAGCTGGCTGCTGCGCTCGACCAGGAGGCGTCGGGCGTGGTGGCGGCGCAGCTTGCTGGCCACGCTGACCGAGCTGGGCGCGGCGGCGGCTCCGGACGCCCGCCTCGCCGGTCGCCTGGTGGCTGCCGCGCGGCCGCGGCTCACCGACGCCGGTCACCAGGCGGGCGCGCGCGCGCTGGCGCTGCTCGGGTCGCCTGCTGCCTGTCAGCCCGCCGCCGGCTACCGGAGGACGTGCGCCGCCTGGGCGAGGCCACACGTGCACAGGACCCCGCGCGTGCGCGCCGCCGCCCTGCAGGCGCTGCTGACGCTGCACGATCGCGGCCTGCCGCTAGATGTGGCGCTCTACGCCGACACGACGGCCGCGCTGCACGACGACTACGAGACCGTGCGCGAGGTGGCGCTGCGCCTGGTACACGTGCTGGCCCAAGCGTACCCAGAGCACCCGGGTGGCGCTCACCGACTCGGACCAGACGGTGCGCCTGGCTGATGACGCGTTCGGGCACGTCTGTAACGCCATTAACGACCTGGGCGTGCGCGTGCGCGTGCAGGCGGCTACGCTGCTCGGTAGCATGACTTCCGTGTCGACCCGCTTCCTGGAGCAGACGCTCGACAAGAAGCTGATGTCGAACATGCGCCGCAAACGCTCGGGCCACGAACGACTGCGCAGCCTGGTCGTGCGCGGCGAATGGTCGTCGGGCAAGAAGTGGGGCGACGACGCGCCCAAGGAGCAGCTGCAAGCCGACACGGTCAGCCTGATGTCGTCGGGCGCGTGCGGCGCGTTCGTGCACGGCCTGGAGGACGAGTACCTGGAGGTGCGCGCCGCCGCGCTGCAGTCGATGACCGAGCTGGCCACGCTGCATCCGCACTTCGCCGAGATGAGCCTCGACTTCATCGTGGACATGTTCAACGACGAAATCGCCGAGGTGCGGCTGCGCGCCGTCCGACTCGCTCTCGCGCATCGGCCAGATGATCACGCTGCGCGAGGACCAGCTGGATGAGATCCTGGCCGTGCTCGAGGTGTACTCGATCGACACGCGCGAGGGCCTGCACCGCATGCTCGGCGACTGCCGGCTGGGCAACACCGACTCGCTCCGCCTCTGCGTGGAGAAGCTGCTCAAGAACCTGAAGCGCTACCCGCAGGACAAGCGGAGCCTGTGGCGCTGTTTCCAGCGTATGGGCTCGGCACAAACCCGGACCTGGTGCTGCCGCTAGTGCCCAATCTGCTGAACATCCACCCGTACTTCCAGCTGCCGGAGCAGGACGTGCAGGACCCGGCCTACATTGCATCCTGCTGCTGGTGATGAACGCCGCCGCCGGCTCGCCCACCATGATGGCGCTGCTGGACGAGCGCACGCAACGTCACTTCCTCTACCTTCGCGACACGCTGCCGCACCTGGTGCCTGACCAGCTGCCCGGCCAGGTGTGGGCCGGCCGGCGGCAGGCGGGCCGCCGCGCACGACAACGGCGCCGACTTCCTGCAGAGTGTGCTGCGGCGCGCGGCCGCCGCCGATGGCGCCGGCTCGCCGGGCGGCCGGCGGGCCGCGCTCGAGCAGTGTCGTCGCGACCTGGACCGGCTGGCGCAGATCGACACGGCGCTGTCGGCGCGCGCCCAGTTCGCGTCGGCCTATATCCACTGCCAGATGCTGCTGGCGCAGGTGACGGCCGACGAGAGCTGGCGCGGCGCCAGCGCCGCCGGGCCGGCGCGCCTGCAGGCCAGTGCCGACCAGCTGACGGCGCTGACGCTGCAGCTGCAGCACCGCTTCTCAGGCCTGGCGCCGGCCGAGGCGGCCGCCGTGCGCCAGCTACGCCTGCGGCTGCTGGGCCTGCGGCTGGTGCTGCTGGTGCGCGGCCGCACCGGCTCGGCGCTGGCGCTCGGTGAGTACTTCCTCGAGCAGGCGCAGCAGCTGGAACGCCACCTGGTCGAGACGGGCCAGCCGCTGGATGGCTTCGTCGAGGCGTTGGTGCGCGGCCTGGAGGCGCTGGAGGAGCGCAAGGCGGGCGCCATGGCGCGCGTGCTGGCGCCGCTGCTGACCGAGTGTCCGGTAGCCGCCGCTGCAGCTGCGCTCGCCGCTGACGCAGGCCACGGCCGTCATCTACTACGAGCCGCGCCAGGAGACGGAGCAACCCGCAGAAGTTCACGGCCGGCCTGGTGCTCGGCATCCCGCTGGACTGCGAGCTGCAGCACGTGGCCGACGTCAGCCAGGTGCGCGTGCGCGTGCAGTACCCCGGACCAGCGGGCGCAGCTGATCATGCCGCGCGCCACCGACTTCCGCGCGCTGCCGGAGGCGGACGGCGGCTACCGGCTGCGCACCACCGTGCTGGTCAGCCACCAGGTGTGGTCAGAGGATGGCGAGGTCGAGATCTCGGTCGTGCTCGACGTCAAGGAGCCCGGCTGCAAGGTGCTGCGCCCTGAGGACTGGCTGCTGTCGCTGTGTCAGGCCGTGCGCGTGGCCGTGCAGCCGCGTGCAGTGCGTCGCAACGTCATCTGAGGCGGTGCCGTTGCGATGCGAGACGTCGCTTCGCGGTGGAGCGGTGAAGCCGCCGCGCTGAGACGGTGGTCTCTGAGCGGTCTTTGACGCTCGGTGGCGTGCGGCTGTCGGGGCTCGAGTCCCCGACCCTAAATGTACAGAGTTTCAACGTATGCATACACACAGCTGCGATGTCGCGTGCAAATATATTCACCAGAAACCACATGAAACGCGTATGATGCTCCGAACCCTACTAAAATCCAGGAGGTTGGTGACAAACGTAATACACAGCAAGGAATATAGAACTAATGCATGCCATTAACATCTGCCGTATCTTCATCATGTGGGAAGTCATCTAAAAGAGGCCGGTGACCCTGCACGCTGCCGGAGCCCCGCGTTCGCATGCGTTGATGTCGGACACGCGTCTCTGCTCTCAGGCGTTGTCGCAGTGCTCTTTGTGGACGGGCCAGTGCTTCACCTGACACTGACGGCCGCAGTACCACACCGCCTTGCAGCGTGAGCACTTCTTGGCGGCGGCCTCGCCGCAGGCGCCGCACTTCGTCGCGTCGGTCATGAGCGGCGCCATCTTGTCCAGGTCGTAGACGGCCGCCAGGCGACGCGCCTGCTCCTGGATGGCGGCGGCGTCGGCGCGGAAGTGCTGCTCCAGCTGGCGGCGCGCAAGCCTCGCCCACTGGCCGGCGTGGCGCTCGAGCAAGCCATCTCGCAGCTCGGGCACGGTCTCGATGATGACGGGGGAGCGCGCCGGCGGCGGCTGGCTCATGGAGAGGTGCGCCAGCCACTGGCGGAGGGCGGCCAGCGGCGGCACCTGGTCCAGCAGCACGTCCGTCAGGTGTGTCTGCAGCCGCAGCAGCTGGCTGCGCCGATACTCGGAGATTTCGTACAGCGCCAGATGGTCGCGGTTCATCAGCAGCTGTAGCAGTGTCAGCCACACCTGGCCCTCCACCTTGGCGATGGCGAAATCGTCGCGCGGCGACGCCACCCAGCTGCGGTTGTCGTACTTCTGGCGGCGGCTGGCGCGGTTGGTGCGCATCCACGGCCGCGCGTCCAGCAGCTGCACCAGCAGCAGCGGCAGGTCGTGCTGGCGGAGCAGGCGCGACGACGCCGACCGGTCAGCTGGTCCAGCTGTTCGCACACGTGCTGCAGCAGCGACACCGCCTGCACGGCCTGCATGAAGCGCAGGTCGTCACGCTGCCGCACCAGCTGCTCCCCGATCGTCGGCTGACTGGTCTCGTCGCGCTCGAGCCGGATCTCAGGGTGGGCGATGAGGTGCACCACGGCGCGGTGGCAGTAGTCGATCAGGTCCAGGACGAGGTCGCCCAGAGCCTCCAACGCGGAGGCCGGTCTCACCGTGGCCTGCAGTCGGAATGTGACCAGTTCCAGGAGAGAGAGCACCGTCACTTCGTGGTGCAACACGATGTATATACCGATTGAGGTTTTCGGCTTCTCGTTTTGCTCCAGGACTTCTGGAAATATTTTGTCCCTCCAGACTTCTGTCAGTATTAGGTCCCTTATCAAAAATGGTAGCTTGTCGCGGGAGATGATGAGGTCCTTGACGTTCTCTTCCTTTTGGCCTTGGGCTTCCAACAGTGCTTGCATGTTGAGAGATTCTAGCCTCTCGTGCAGTGTCATCCATTTCATCGAGCCTACGTCCCCCAGATCAATGCATTCCAAGGACTCAACGAAGGACTCTGCCTCAAAAGCGCCGATAATATCACTCGGTGTTTCGGTCATGTTTCAACTTACAGACAGCGCTAGGTTTGTTATGGACGCAGCTGCCTTCCGCATCCGTAGATAACAAATCAGACAACACACGCGTGTTTCAGTAAATAACACCACATTAACTTGGCAGTTGGCATTAGATGGCAGAATTTAAAAAAACTAGAACGAATCCAGCCTACTTGCAATATCTGGCGTGGCCTACACTCAACATTGCCAGCTGTGAAAAATGAAATCAGAACAACTATCTGCTCGTCAAGTGTCCGCCGTCGCAAAATATGTATCTGGCACACAATTTACAAAACAGGAGTATGGCTAAACTACGAACACTTCGTCCTCAACAGCACACAAATCTCGTCAACACTTTGTCGGCCCTGTTCAAAAAGCGTCATCCGAGCATCCTTACACACCCTGCCGTCAAGACAGGTAGTTGTGTAGGCACCGCTCAGCGCTCCAGTCTCCCAGCATCCAACACTTGTATTATTACGTACCACGCTAACTTATATTCGCAGCACTGCATGGTAGCGTTGATCCAGCTTTGCTGTTACCATAGCAGCAGCTTTACAATTTCTAAGGGCAAGTGTATATTGTATTTATATGATTCACTTATGTTATTAACAAAAGAAACGAGCTTTTAGAAACTGCACTTAAAGTATTAATTATGACTGCCATTTGTACAGTCTTAAAAACACATTATTGGGTAGCAAATGGAAAATCTTCAATACAAACAATAGACGGCGTTGTCAACTATCGTTGCATATGTGACTTTTCTGTGACGATAACTGGCGCTGGTTACCGTAATAACTGTTCCTCGTTATGCGCCCTAAACCAACAACTGTTCCTTGACTAACCTGAGAGCCCGCGAAGTGATTTTTATCTCCGACAGCGTTCTTTCCAGACGAAAATTGTGAGAGTATGTACTCTTTTCTGAAGCACCCGATTCGTTTGCCTGAAATAATTCTTTGGATTTTTCCAATGCCCTGATGATTGGGTTTCTCCGGTTTCTCCACATTCGCTGCAGCTTTTGCCAGCCTGCTACCTGGTTTAATATCTGGTATTTACACGATGAAGGATCTTGATTAGAGGGATTAGACCCACCAAAGCATCAGTTTGAGATATTTATGGGAAAAATGGCATATTACTGCCACCTTAGTTGTATTGCTACACCAAAAGCTCTTGAAAGCAGATAAATTTTTTGTACTTGGCTTCATATGTGACATGGGCCCCATGCAAATTGGCCATGGCCTGTTGGCTTAATTGCCAAAAACACATGTCACACAGTGTGGAACTTTCAGAACATCCTCATAGCAAATCTGATCAGAATTTCACACAGCTCTCACAGATTTCAGTCATAGGAAGCCTAGTGTTTCAAGTAACCATCATGTTGAGATTGATGAAAAATTGTCATGATGCACTTTTAGCTTAAGTTAGTTTGAAAAATTAGTAAGATTTGCTGTAGCATGCATAAACTGCACTCAGTGTGAGGTCGTACCAGTGTCAATAGGTGTTTTGTGCAGTGGATGGATTTTTTGCTGGCTGGCATGGTGAAATTGCCTCGAGCATGGCATTATAGCATAGAGTTTGATGTGGGCCACAATCAGTGAACAGTAAGCAGCTGAATCCAGTTGCTGACTTTTAAATATCATTGTGATGCTTCTCAAGTTTGGGTTAAGGCTCATCAACATTGATATGTTTCTGGGCCAAAGAAAATGAATTGACAGCCTTTAAGCTGTGCATACACCACTGGGGAACCACAGTTCTGGTGGCATGAATTCTCAAGACTGACATCTGCTTGGTGGTAATTTAAGGTTTGTTTCAGATGGCTGGAGAATCAGAACCACCCCTACCTCCTCCTCCTCCACCTCCACCTCTACCACCTCCACCACCTGTAACAATAAAACAGCCATGCTCTACACTAGCACCTTCACCTTCTGCAGATGAGGACCCAGTGGCTGGCATTGCTTTCCGTGCATCCAGAGCCACATGGTACCACCGCCTGGTGCTGCATCTCAACAAGGCTCCTTCGCTGCTCCAGGACGGACCCACGTAAGTATTCAAGCTTGTGATTCAGTCTTCTGATGACCTGTCTTTGTTCATGTTATCATTGTGTCTATGCTCACAGGCCACAAGTGTCATCACATTGCATTTCATGGTGGGAGTCCTAGTTCCCATCACTTTTACATGTTGTGATAGAATGATGGCTTAACATTTCCACATTAAAGACATTTCCACTTCCTTTTCCATGCTGCTGGAACTGTTAACATCTTTTGCAGGCCAGCACTGACCCCCATGGCCCATTCATGGTCTGACCTGCCTGGCACTGCACACTGTCCAACAGCTGCGGCCTGGCTGCGGCCGTCATGGCGCTGCGCCAGCTCGGTGTTCATGACGTCACGGTCGGTCAGCTGCTGGAGGAGGCGCGGTCCCGCCAGATGAGCAGCCAGGGCGAGATGTTCTCTGCACGTGACCTGGCTCAGCTGTTGGCCGGCCGGCTGCCGGCGCCGGCCGCGGTCGAGGCGCGCCAGGACTTCGCCGACGGCGCGGCCGTGGCGCGTGCCGTTCTCCGGGGCGACGCTGTGCTCGTGCCGTATCCTTTGAGAGAGCGCTGGCTGCGGCGGACGTTCTGGTGATGGGCCTGGAAGTGGGGAGGGGGTGGGACTATGTTTTGATTAAATGAATGCTTGTGTTCGTGGAGTGGACTTTTCACACCCATGACGCTGGTTATGGTTGAGCAAGCCTTTCAGCTGCCAGGTGTGGCATGTGGTTCGCGTTTTTTGCTAGGTGGTCCTTATCGTTTTGTAAAGCATGGTCCCAACTTTTTTTACGCCCAGTTTATGTATTTCTTCAGCAGGCTCCTCGCGACCATACGTGGAACGTGTCTCTCCACATTGCTCACGTTGCAGATTATTGCATGTCCCTCGTCTTCCCATGATGCTTCCTTAACCGGGAGCGCAGTTACGACGCGGACCGAAACCACGAGCCGTGTGCGCGCGGCGGCGCGGCGGCGCACTGGGCGCTGGCGTGCGGCGTGATGATCGGCACGGCCGCCGACGCCGACGACCCGCGCGAGACAGACCCGCGCCCCCTCTCCGCCGACGAGTTGGTGTACCCGGCGCCACCGGCGCTGGTGGCGGCGGCGGCGGCGCGCGCCGCGGAGCTGCGGCCCGAGCCGGCCGAGCTGCTGCTGGTGTGTCGGCACGGCAAGAGCGGCCGGCTGGCCGTCTGGCGGCACGCGGCGCTGGCTGCCAGCAACGGCCAGCTAACGACAGCGCGACGGCCGCCGCCCGGCCTGCCGCCGTACGTGCTGAGTCAGGGCTCGGCGGCGGCCGGGCTCTGCGGCCAGTGGGTGCTGGTGTCACGTGGCGCCACCGAACACCCGTGCGCTGACTGGCTGCTGCACCCCCCGGCGAACCAGGGGGCGGACAGCGGAAGGCACGCGACTGCGGGCGACGCTCAACACTCGTGATGGGGGATGGTGTGTAGTGCGGTTCGCTATGTGCCGGTGTTTTACGTTTGTTGTGTTGGTCTAGTCAGCAGTTTTTAATCGCTTACACAGCCAAACTTCAGTGATATAGATCCTTATGACATGTGAATTTATACCGTACTTATCAGTGCCTTACTACATCATGTGACTCAAGGAGATGCTTTGGTGCTTCCTCACTTTGTCTCACACATACATTGTTTGCTGTCAGTTTTGCGTCATATTGTTTTCGCGATCTATGCCACCATGGTACAATCATCAAACGTAATGATCGCGTCGTGGTGTCTGGTATTGTCGAGAAAGAAAGTTCTGGCAAGAAAAGTAAAGCTTATGATCATGTACCCATGCATTGTCAGTTACAATTAGATGCTAAAATGCAGGCTCATTTAGTAGTATTATATTTTGTGTGATAAATATCCATATCAAAGTTATCGAAAAGACATTATGCATCCACTTGACAGTCGTCGAGAAGGCCTCATTTCTTTCCAAACGAATGTCTGTCGTCAATTGCGGTCTACAGAGGGAAATGCAAGCGTATGGCAGACGCTGCTACACCTATTGTCTGAGCCATGCAACAGACGTGAGCAGTTCTGACGCCAGGTGACAGCGTCGACCAGCTTGCGCTGCTTTTATTTTGAACGGTGAAGGAGACCAGGACAGTCTTGGCCACCAGCGGATCTGCAGGGGGGGGGGGGGGGGGGGGGAGATGGGACATGGGTACCAAAATTCTCATTTCGTGCCCACATAAGCTTAATTCTCAAAGACGCCCCAAAATTCAAGGACATCACAGATGGGCCAAATTATCATGCCCAGCATTGCAAATAAAAGAGAGTTGACATCTAAAATAGTGGGCAAATCCGGTGGACCGTTTCGGTGGAAGACATTTTACCCATAAAAAACAAGAATCTGAAAAAGTGGTCGAAATCTGGGGGCTTCTCTGTGAGGGGCGAGGGGAACGGGGCACCACGTGGCATCTCGATGAAGTTGGTATTGATTCGACGCTTTATTCAGCAACCAGTTCCGATTTCTCCAAAGAAATACGCATCGTCAATTATGGCACAAGCACATCGAAAATGACGCTTATTTTGCAATATCGTGTAACCTTCAAGGTCAAAAGCTGCGTCAAAGGACGAGGAACTTGATATTACCAAAAAATTACCGACCGATTTCAAATTTGCAAAATCAAAATATTCACGGGCGCGAGAACAAACGTTCGTCAAAAACTCTTGACCTATCAAAGTCGCCCTTCACTGTCAAAGGCGGGCTCGAAGGACGGGAAACTCCAAATCACCAAAGCAAAACACCGGCCGATTTTAAACTTGCTAGCACCAGATTATTCATCACAGAAAGAACTAGCGTCCATAGGTCTGGGGGCCCGGCCTGAGGACCTGAGGACCCTCCAATGGCAGTCAAAGGGCCCTTGGGTTTAATCGGAGGCGCCCTGAGTCGATATAGACATTTATGTCCGTCAGCCATCACCAGTATCGCACAGTCGGCTACGTGCTGGTAGGGTCCGAGGGACCACTTCCCAATCAGCTACAGAGCCGGGCCAGTGATTTATACTGATCGGGGCCCCTGTATCTGTGAGGGGTCCACAGTACCCAACAGAGGGTCCGTTGCTTGCAACGGGTCTCGAGTCGACCAAGGACAGTGTTCGACAAGGCCTGGAGAGGAGCTCGCACGGCCCATCGGAACCGATGATTAAAGGCCCGGTTGGAGAGCATAAGGACCCGAATGGCCGGCGGTAGGTCACATAAACACTGGGTGGCCGTAGGGTCGTGACCTGAAATATCAGTCAGAGGTCCTCTTGTACCGTTTGAGGGCCCCTGGGAGTATGCGAGCGTGTAAGTTGGTCAGAGACCATGAACACCGAACATTGGGCTATCTGTTGATTTGAACGCTGGGGGCCCATTTCTCAAGCAGATGCAAGGCCGGTGGCTACGATTTGCATTGGTTTGGGTCCTTGAAACAATGAATGAGTCCCCCTGTGTCGGTCAGGGACCCACAGTGCCTAACAGGGGTTTATATGTCGGATAGTGGCCCCTCTCGGTCACGGGCTTTGTTTGAGGTGAGCTCGGGCCCGCCCCCCATCCGTAATGCCGTGACCTGAAATTTCAGCCAGAAGACTGCTTTTGGGGATCTCTTATTAGGGTTATCTATCCTTGTTATATAGGGCCTTAACAAAGAGCCAAACACCCGCCGGCTCCCTGTTCGTCTGAGGCCCTTGAGACCCATTCCCAAACAGGAACGAGGCCGGGGCCGTGTTCGTAGTGCTCGGGATCCCTGACGCAAGGAGGGGCTCCTGTGTCTGCCAGGGGCCACAGTGCCTGACAGGGATCATGTGGGCGCAAGTGGCCCCGAGTCGGCCGGGAGCGGTGTTGAAGGGAGCCTGAAGAAGGCCGAAGGGTCCTCGGGACCAAAGATTAAGGGCTGAACTGGAAGGCCGAGGGTCCCCTAGGGCTGGCCGTAGGTCACATTAGGGAACCCCGCCCGTAGGGCTGTGATCTCAAATGTCAGTTAGAGGGCCTCTTGCACCGATGGGGACCCCTGAGACAGAGCGTTCCTCTATTTCGGCAAGGGGTCACCAACGCCCAACAGCCGGCTCCGCCTCGATCTGAGGTCTGGGGTCCATTTCCCAAGCAAGGACAAGGCTGGGCCCGCGGTTTACATTGGTCAGGGCTGCTGGAACACAAAAAGGGGCCCACGGTGCCGTAACAGGGCATTCATGCTGTGTCAACAAAGGGCCTCGTGTCGATCAGGGAAATTTTTGGTCACCAGGGACGAGAAAGAGACCCCGAATGACAGAGGGCCTCTGGTGTTGGTCGGGGCCCTCTGACAATGAAAGGAGCATGAGAACTTGTGTCGGGTGTTCACATTGAGGTAATAGAAGGGCCTATACCAGTCAGAGCCGCCAGTACCGAATAGTTGGACCTTCATCCCAATGCCAGCATGAGTCCGTTGAGCCGAATTGGATTCTGCGCCGGTCATTGGATCACCTGCGGCGATCGGGGATGTTGTCGCGTCAATGAGGGTTCCTGTGTCGATCCGGGATCAACTGCGTGAATCAGAAGACCTTTCGCGTCAGCGAGGGGACCAATGTGATGCCATTTAGCCTTCCGAAGGCCTCTGGATCTGCAAGGGGATCACACGGACGTGTCGCCAGAATGACAGCCGAAAGACCACCCGCGGTGGGACGGAATGGTCCTTTAGCCCCTGGCCGGAAACAGTAATGCATCCCTAAGTTTTACTCAAGTGGGCTCCTTTCCCGGAAAGAAATAGTGAGCATCATTATTGTTAAATCGAGCGCGTTGGACTGAGCGCAAAAACGAACAAGACGTTTCCTTGTTTGCTGAGAACCAACATGAGGCAGAATCAAGTGATAAAACAAATTATGTCAAAATGCTTGGGCCTGCTCGCCCGCAATTTCGGAAGAAAGGGCAGTAATGGTCTGGGTTGCAGTTTCCATAAAACCGAACAGCGTTGGCCACTGCGAGTAACACCAGGCGACGGGCACTATGCAGTTGTTACAGTTACAGCAACAAGAAAAGTAGAGATTCTACCTCTAGTCTTTTAGTTCCACTAACAGATTTCAGCATCAATTCGCAGTGCTGTAAATCAATCCGTTCTTATCATCAATCGAAAAATCGCACAGGTGACATACATGCCCGAAATACCGTCTACATAACGATTTCATTTCATAAGGCGTTCAAAGACACTTTTTCAGATGCGTCATCATTTTCGTCCACCCGTTGGCCACGACTGCGTGTTAGCCGCGGGGCTAATGCTGCACGGTCTACGGAGACTGCGACGCCTGTCATCGAGGTTTGTATGCAAGATTTGCAAGCCCACATGCTCAAAATTACCTCACATAAAATGTATTGCTATCACTTATCGGCCCTAGCTGAATGTTGAGTATTTTCAGGCAAACATGGCTTGGTCACTTTAATACAGATCGTTAACCCACTTCTATCTACATTGTACATTCACGGGGTCCTTAATATCTCTGTGCAACAGAAATACGAATTCTGCCAAAGCCTGCGTGCTCTATCGGTTAAGAAATAGTCCCTTGGGTTATTGTAAAATGATGAGCTCCGTTGGTTTATTTCATGCAGTCGTCTAATGCACTATTTCTTCAGTTCACTGGCCATGAAATTCGGGCAGAATTGGTCTCGCGGTATCTTCCAGCGTCTATTCCCGTTGTAGAAGATAAAAAGGAAAAAAGTTATCTGAAGATAATACGTCCTCACTAAGAAATGGACCATCTCTAGCGATTCTTTTTGGAGGGTCTTTTGCTATCCAGGATCCTTCGTCAGCCGTCTGCCATCCCCCCTTTGCCAAGGATGTGTGTGAGCCTCTGCCCTCAGCCCAATTGAATCACTTTGATGGAGCTTCTCCCCGAACTGTAAGAACGGAAGTTTAGAGACAGTTGGCGATGAGGTGTCATGTAAAACACAATTTCTCATTCGTCAGGTCATATCTCTACTCAAAATATTTTCCCGGCGAATTCTGCTGGCAGAGCCTTTTCAGTAGTTGAAAATATACTTTCGAATGTGCAACATGAGACGTTTAGCCACAACAGAAAGTCTTCGGCAGTCGTGTGCCGACTGGTTTAGACCTAAGCAGAGTCGGCCGCTAAAGCCGGATGCATGGAGACTCACAAGACGTGGGACGCCGCCGCCAAACCCACGCAAGCTTGATGTGTCCGCACTGAGGCCAGCAGAGCTGCAGCCCTACGGCGCGTGCCAGACTCGGCTCCCCAGGGTCCGGTTCTCAGCAGCGCCCCTGCGGTGAAGAGCTGAGAGCGTTCGTGACGCTGCCGCCGGTGGAGCGTGGCCGCCAGCCCGCGCAGATGAGGCGGCGGCCGTGACGCCGCTGCCGGCCGGCCCGGTCCCGGTGGCGGCGGCGGCCGGTCAGCGACGTCTTTAAGCGTCATTAAACACACTTGACCCCGACTGGCGCCTGGTGGCAGCCTTGTTACACACGTGATGGATATCTGCGGCGAGGGAGGCCGGCTCGTTCCGGCAGAATAGGCCTGCCTCCGGTCACCCGAAGGGGGGGGGGGGGGGCAAGCGGCAGCAGGATGATCACGCAGCACCTCTAGCCACAAGAGGTCATGCCGTCCGGTCTGCCGGTCTGGCGGCGGAAACGCAAGAGGTGCGGTCACACGGGTCACCATGCATATGCGTGGTGGTCGCGCTCAGGTCACAGGTGGAGCAGGGGTCATATCGAGGTCACAGGGCAACGATCACGCGGGACTCACAGGACCGGGACCACTGACCCGGCTGCGCTCGGTACTGTCGGATGAGTGGACAGCGCACGCCCACGCACGATGCGGGCAGGTCTGCCGAGGTAGTTCCAAAGGTGAACCTGGAACTGGAAAACACAACAGGCTTGAACGCCTCGTATCTAAAGCTCAGGGAAGAGCTGGGCCGAAATACCGAACAGAAGGCTTGGGGGCTTAGCTAGAGCAAGATTGTCTCATTGTTCCAGCATGCTTCCCACCGCACCTGTAATCACCACCACTACCGATGGGGCAAGACCGTTCGCAATGAAGCCGTCTGCACCCGATTACGTACCCCGCAGTGGGCTGATTAAATCGTCCGCCTAATAGGAAGCCCGTATCGACGGCCGCTTAACAAACAGGCGGGCGCTGCCGAAGGAAAGTGGCAGGCACGATTGCAGGCGTGTTGACAGCTGAGTGGCCAACCAGGCGGTGCTTGTACCCAAGGGCGGTGCGAAGCAGGGAACAATCGCGATCATGCGGGGACGACAGCATTAGAAGCGCGCGTCGAATTGGCAATGACTGCCGTCGCCGACGCGGCAACTTGTGGGCTGCCGTACTGAGCTCGAGGATCACGCAATGGCACGGACTGTTGAAATGCGTTCCGCTGGCCGAGCGGCCCGTTATCATTCAATCGGAGGCATCAAGGAATGAATAGCAACTCGGGGGCGCAACGAGAAGCGCGCGGGGGAAACACGTGACCCACGCCCGCGTGGTCAGCTTGACAACCTTCAAGAGCTATTTAACCTCGTAGTGTCACCACGCTGCTTGCAACGACTTTTTATTTAGCAATTTAGGGACGAGGTAAAAATAGTTCGAACCTAACGAAATGGCAAGAATGACAGCCAATTGGTGATTTTTTATGAGAAGCCAGTGGCAATACATACCTATGGGTATGTATTGCCCACTGGCTGATGGTGGCTTATGGTATATGGGTGAATGCTGCATACGCTGCATTGCATGCGTAACGCTCGGCATTCATTTCAGGCGCCCACATCTAAAGGCCCTAGCTCTTCTCGATTCATTGCTCAGACTCTTACGCTCTCTCCATTATCCTTCTTTCCTTAACTCTTATCTTTAAAGCTTTTTAGCTCTTCTCTTTCTAACTGCTAACTCTTTCTTCTGTTTAGGTCTTGAACTCTGATATTTTAAACTCTTTTCCTCTCTTTCTTTTTTACCCTAATTCCTTCCTCTTGAAGTACTTTAACTGTTCATTGGATGCATTTGGTCTCATCATGACGTCTAACACACTTGCGGACAATGACCATTGAATCTACAATAAGTCGAAAGCCACGCTCGAGACCGACTCATAGCTGGCACCATCGGCCACGCTCTCCAGCAGCGCAGCTACCACCCCCCGGCCGCCGGCCACCGCCGCTCCCGGAGCCACCGTGGCTGTGACGACAGACCGCGTGACGGCGGGGGATCCGACGGCGGCGCGCGCACGGCCAGCGTGACCGACAGGCCGCTATCCGGCGACGGATCGGCCGCCGGCCCACACGACCCGAGGTGACCTGGCCGGCCCGCGGCCGGCGCCGGGCGCCGCGCTCGCTACAGCGGCGCCGTGACCGCCGGCGCCGCCACCTTTTAGGTCAACCGAGATACGCGCGCCCGAGCGGGCCCCTCACCTTGGTTCGGATTGGCGCGGTCGCTCCGCCCCGGCCCCGCCGTGCCAGGCATTGCAAGGCGACCGGTAAACCCCGCGGCAAAAGTGGCGCGGCGCCGGCGGCCGGACCCGACCTCCCGCTCGCACCGGCCGCCGTCCGGCTGCGGGCAGGCGCCGGCCGTGCTCCGCGTCCCATCCCGCACCATCTGACGCGGAGGCATGGAGGTTGCAAGGCGCCTGAAGTGTGCTTTTGCATTTTGTGGCAATGATTATGTCTTAATCGTTCGATGGCCTCCCGCGTCCATAAAATTACAATCAGATGATAAGATACTTTTTAGTATTCCTGAATACCTTTATGCAAGCTGTGTTTATCTTCATATCTCTAAAGCTTCTCTAAGACGGTTCGTTGTACCCAACGAAACAGGCACATCACTGCAATACACTTGCCATTTGTCTGCACATGGCAGGCTAAACTCCTGTTTGCGTTACATTTAATGGAACGGAACGTACAGTTTCGTGACCAATAAGGGAAAGCTGCAAACGCAGCTCCTCGGGGCCGTAGATGAAAGATCCCGTCATTAGGTGCGTGTTCAGCATATTATATATCATACCTATCAGCAAATGTAATGCATTTGTACCGAGACTGATCGCCATTCAGGTTAGTGTCGCAGATCTTTTATTGCACGATCCCTTGTAAGTCGGTTTCCTGCGTAACCCAAGACAGCACGTGGACCAGTGCAGCTGTATTCTGCTCAGCTGGATGTGGGGGTGGTCGCTGACCACAGGTGACCCCTTGAGCCATCATTGCAGCATATACACCCCGCTGGGCTCTCAGTCTCGGACCTGAAAAGCCCGCGATCCGCCAAAAGCTGAGCTACAGCAGCGGTGCTGCCGCCCGCTGCACTGATTCCAATGTCTTCATGCCGAAGTCAGGTCAGCGGCGGCACAGCAGCACGCCCGAGCCAGGTGAAGCGGTCACGACGCAGCGAGGCGACGGAGGCCCCTGGACCCTGAGCCGGCGCCAGTGCTGTCCGTCACGCACACAGCGACTTTTCTGCTGCTCTTGGCGAACCAGCCGCCGGGGAGGGTCGGCACAGCGCCTGATGGTCAGAAACGACCCCTGTTAAGTGGCGGCGCTGACGGTCGCTGTGGCGGGGCGGGCGGGAAGGAGGTGACTGACCGGGTCTGGCAATTATATACACACACACACAGACACACACACACACACACACACAGACACACACACACACACACACACACACACACCACACAATATATATATATATATATATATATACAAAAATATGCATATATATATATGCATATATATATATCATATATATATATATACACTTCTTCAATTAAGGCGTAACTTATGTCTGTCCGCGTTTGTTTCTCGTCGCCGGACTATCACCGTTTTCCCGAAGTCTTCCAGTGGCATACCAGCCTTGTAATGGGCGCCGCCACCTGTCTCTCCCGCCCGGGCAGGTGGCAGAGATCCGAGCCGGCTGCTCCACGCTTGACCGAGCTCAACCAGCGACAACATGCAGTGGCGTATGCCTCCGCCCCTTCCCCCCCCCCCCCTCTCACACCCACCGCGTCGCCGTGGACTGCTCTCCGGCCAGGGTCACCCCGTCGCCAAACGAGCCTCTAATCGACGCCCGATTAATCTGAATCGCTTCACTTGGCGCGACGGCAGCGTGAGTCGCTGGCGGCCGGGGGCTTGGGGCGTGGTGGGAGGCAGCCGGAGGCTCACGGCGCCCGCGGCCGGCGCGTGCCGCCGTCGCCCGCGCCGGAAACCCGTGTTTGTTCGCTGCGGCACCGGCACACGCCGCCGGCCCGGAACACGGCCCCAGCGGGCCGCCGCGAGGCTCCGTTGTCCCAATCGTTCCCACCGGCTCGCGTGTGTCGGCTGCAAGCGTCGCGACCGTGCACTTTCTGCGGTGAGCCGAGCGAGACCCCGGGCGGAGCAGACGCCGTGTGACCGGGCCATGCACCCGCGTCCCCCCAGCCTCAGGGCGTCCCTCGCTCGTGCATTCCCCATAAGCCGATTGCCCTGAAGCTGTGTGTTGGTATGGGTGTTTTCGCCGCGTTCACTAACGCTCTCTGGCA